>NC_142442.1:73970833-74592291 GCF_059453495.1 Arachis ipaensis | reverse complement strand
CAGATAAATAATATCACCCAATAGTGTAAACAAGTCACTAAGCACCAAAATAATACCAAAAAAGATACAATAGTTGAATAAGAACATTTAACACCAATGGTAAAATAATAAACTTAGAAAAGAAAATAAAACATGCACGAGATTAGAATGCAATGAATACAAATAAATTAAGTAAAATAGAATAAAAGAGAATAAGGATGAGAAGTTAAAGAAATGAAGAAGAAGAAAGTGAAAAAAGAGGAGAAAAGAAGGAAAAAGGAGAGAAGAAAGAAGTAAGAATTTAAAAATAGGGCGCAACGCGTACGCGTGCATCACGTGTACGTGTGAAAACTGAGTTGGCCATTCGACGCGTAAGCGTCGCCCATGCGTACGCATGGATGGTCTGAAGGCAAAAAGACGCGCACGCGTCAGGGATGCATACGTGTGGTTTGATTTTTGTGCCTCTAGCACAGTTCCAGCGCGAGGGCAGCACAACTCTCAGGTCAAACACCCATTAACGCCGATTGCCATATCCACGCGTGCACGTGCTTGACGCGTACGTGTGGATTTCCCAAGTTACAAGTGACGCACACACGTCATAGAGGCGTACGCATGGGTCGAAGTGTGTGTAGAGCACACCAGCCACACGATTCCATCACAACTTTCTGTTTGTTGGATGGGATAGAAAAATTGGGAATCAATGCCCACGCGTGGGTTGCCCCCCTTTTTTTGTAGAATGAAAAATGCAGAATGCAGATGATTATGCAGAAATTATGAATGAACACTAATAAAAATAAAATAAAACTAAGAATAAAAATGAAAGATTATACCATGGTGGGTTGTCTCCTACCTAGCACTTTTAGTTAAAGTCCTTAAGTTGGACATTTTGTGAGTCCCTTGTCATGGTGGCTTATGCTTGAACTTATCCAGGAATCCCCACCAGTGTTTGTAATTCCAATAGCCTCCGGGATCCCACACTAGTTGCATAAAGCCTTCAAGCAAGTTAAAGTAAGTGACAAGGCCCCAAGAGTGTTGATTGCTAGAATGAATTTCGGGGTCCCAAACTTTGCTTTTGCACCCGTCTTCTTGTTGATCATCATTTTTTCCATTTGGGTGGTGAGCGATCAAAATTCTCACTAAGACATCCAAACAACTTCTTAGACCCATTCAATCGAGCTCTACACCAATCCTTGTACTTCAATTTGGAGCATGCAACCATATTGAACCTTGCATGACAACTCCTACCACTAACCATCTCCCTCTTACTCTTAAAGCCACAAATATTCCTAAGTTGACCATCTGTCTCAAGCAAACCATATTCAAGTGGCATGAGAAAGCTAAGGGATATGATTTTTACCCACTTGAATATTGTGAAGGATGATGGTGACTTAGGGGGAGAGGCCTCCAGCAACTTTGGCTAGGTGATTTCAAGATCTACTCCCTTGTGCTCTTCTTTGATAACTTTCACCTCTTTGCAAGCTTCTCCAATTTCAACCTCTTCCTCTTGGTAGCTTTCTTCCAATTCAATCTCTTCTTTATTACTTACCAAGGGCATGGGAGGTTGTGCTTCTTCTTCTTTAATCTCCATGTCTAGTCCAATGGGAGAGGATTCAATTGTAGATAAGGATTCATCAATGATTGAAACCATCTCTTGATCAACCTCTTCAAAGTTTTCAACCATGATATGCCTTGGAGGTTGTACACCCTCCTCAACATCAATTTCAAGCTTCTTGGAGGGAGGTTCTATGACTGGAGGTTCCCATGGAGGTTTCGCATCTCCTAAGTCTTCAACCATTTCCTCTTCTTCAATAATTTCTGCTTTCTCCGCTTGCTCTAGTACAAAATCCAACTCCTCCGTGATGACTTCCACCTCTTGACAACTTTCTTCAAGGGTCTCTCCTAATTCTTTAACTGCTCTTTCATCTTCAAGGGCCTCTCCTACCTCCATCTTTTGGGCCTTCTTTTGCTTTTTTTGAAGTATGAATTCATGAAATCGATCCAGTATGTCCCTAAGATGATCCATTCTCTCTTGTTCCGGGTCAGTAGCATAATTGGGATCATGTTGCTCTTGGATTGATGGATATGGGTATTCTTGCACGGAGGGTAGTGATGGGATGGAGAGATTATTATGTGGTTGAGAAGGAAGTACACCAGAGCTTGAGGGTTGAATATTGGGAATAAAGGATGATTCCACACGTGATATAAGAGCTTGAAGAGTAGAGGTGAAACCGGTGAGAGCAGAGGTAAGTGTGGTTTGAAGCTCCTGTTCCCCTTAGTGAATAACACTAAAGGTATCATCTATGGGAGCTTGGGGTGGATAGGAGGGTTCATTTGTTGGGAGAAAGGGCTCATAATGGAAAGGTGGTTCTTCTTGGTAAGGATATGGAGATGGTGAATATTGAGGTGGTGGTTCTGGGTATGGTTCATATGGTGGTTGGTATGGTGGGTATGGGTTAAGGTCATATGGTGGTGTTTGGTAGTAAGGGGCTTGTGAGTATGGTGGTTCAAAGCTATGTTGAGGAGGTGGTTCATAATCATATGGTGGGGCTTGTTGGTGACTAGAAGGGGGTCCACCATATCCATCGTCTTGGTATGTACCTTGGAATGGCTCTTGACCATAGTAATTTGGTGGAGGTTGGTTGTCACAAAAAGGTCCACCATAACCATTGTCTTGGGATGCATCGTAGAATGGCATTGCCCATGGCACATTAGAGGAGGTTATTGCCAAGAGGGTTGATCAAATCCTTGTGGCTCCTCCCATCTTTGATTGTTCCGACCTCGATGCATGTTCTCATTATAGCTTCCATTCCCTATAACATAGTTGGAACCAAACTCGTAGCGAAAGGGGTGAGAATTCATAGTAGCAAGCAAAAACAAAAACTAATAAGAATTAATGAAAATAAACTCCTAAAACTAGAAACACTAACAAAGAAACGAAAAAGCAAAATTATTCACAATGTTCACAATAACCAATAATAAGGCACACGTTTGCAACTCCCCGGCAACGGCGCCATTTTGACGAACGGATCTTTGCTAGTAAAGAATTCACAAAAGTAATCACGTTGTAAGTAAAGTTTCTAAACCAACAAAGAATCCTTTCGTACAAAAACTTATTTGTCACAAAGGCAAACCCAATAAAATTAAACCGAAGTATTTAAACCTCGGGTTGTCTCTCAAGGAATTGCAGGGAGGTGTATTTATTATTGGTTATGGAAAAGTATCTTTTTGGATTTTTGAAATGAGGAACAAGGAAAGTAAATTGCAAGAAAGTAAATTAATAATTAAGAAAACTCTTGGCAAGGTATGAGAATTAGACGTCCTATCCTAGTTACCCTTATCAATTGTGATGAGAATTGTTCATTGCTCCCACTTAGTTAACCCTTACTAAATAAAGGAAAGTCAAGTGGACAAATCAATTTGATTCCACAAGTCCTAGTCAACTCCTAAGGAAAGACTAGCTTTAGTGGGATCCAAATCAACCAGCAACCTTCAATTAACAATCAACAAAGGAGTTTGATAACTCAAGAGTCTCTAATTACTCAACCAAAGCCAAGAATATAAAAACCTAACTTAAAACCCTCCCAAGCATTTTATCAAACACTTGGAAGGCATAACATAAAAATATAGAGAACTAATAAGAGATAATAAAATCTAAATAACCAATTGAAAGCATCAATAACATAATTTGAAGAGAGCAATCATAAATATGGAATACCTCAAATTGCATTAATAAGAAAATCAAATCTAACATTAGAATTCATAAACTAAATTGGGAGAATAAATAAACTAACAAGAGACATAGATAAACTAAAGTGCTAGAACAATTAAAAGTAGAAGAGAAACTAAATTAAAGGAATATTGAACCTGGAATTGAGAAGAAATAAACCTAAAACTAAGAGAAATCCTAAAACCTAGAGAGAGGAGAGGCTCTCTCCTCTCTCTCTAGAAACTACATCTAAAACCTAAATTGTGAATAATGAGAAGTGTCTAAATTATTGAATGATTGATTTATTCCTCCACTCTGCAGCTTTTAATCTGTGTTTTCTGGGCCGAAAACTGGGTCAAAAACTGCCCAAAAATCGCTGGGGGCGAATTCTGATACGCTGAATTTTCGCAGATGCATGTGTGCGCGTAATGCACGCGTGTGGGTCCCTAAACGCCAAGGCAACTATGGCAAATTATATATCATTTCGAAGCCCCAGATGTTAGCTTTCCAGCGCAACTAGAACTGCCTCATTTGGACTTCTGTAGCTCAAGTTATGATTGATTTAGTACAAAGAGGTCATGCCTGACAGCTCAGCAATTCCTTCAATCATAGACCCTGAAAACACTTAACTCCCATATCAAGGCATCGAATGGTAATAAGAGGGGATTAACCATAGCAAATTTAAGGCCAAAGAAGCATGTTTTCAATCATAGCGCAAAATTAGGAAGGAAAATGTAAAACATGCGAATTATATGAATAAGTGTGAGTTTAGTGGATAAAATCCACTCAATTAAGCATAAAATGTACCACGAAATAGTGGTGCATCAGCGATCCTCCCCCACACTTAAATAATGCACGGTCCTCCGTGCATGCACATGATGCGGGGGTGAAGGGCTTTGAGGCTCCACCTTCAGCGGGTGGGCTCCGGGGGCTTCGGTTGCTTTGTAGACAAGGAGACAACAATCGAGGAAAGGTAAGATGTGTCTGGTATGATAAAAGGCAATGTGTGTATTCTAAATGCGCGCACAATTTAGAACACAACGCATTGATCGGGTAAAACAATAACCACAAAAGCAAAAGAAATAGCATGTTCCTCAATTAAAAAGCCTTGGGTGCAAGTAAAGAATAAGCAAACTTGAGGCACAAGTAGCCCTAGGTAACCACAAAAGTGAATTGAGTAATTGAGATATTGGGTATTGAAATTGTGCAAGTGAAAGTGCGAGAATAATAAAAATTAGCACAACATACAATAACTAATTTAATGATGAAAAGAGACTACTTATTCATTCTTAGGAATCACATGTATAAGGTGCTTGTTACAAAAAGTGACAAGTCTTGATATAAATCAAGTCAAGTCAACTCAAAAAATGCAAAGCATTAACAAGGAACAAATACCTTGTTATATGATTATATTCACTTAAGAACCATGATGACTAAGTAGCTCAACTCAATTCACTAAGGTAAAAGTGCACAATTCAAGATGCCAAACAAGGATAAAGTTTAATGCATATGGTCATGACAACATATGAATCAAACTCACAATTCAATTAGGCAATCAAACAAAGACTTGATGCTCAGTGCATATATTCATCAAACTTGAAACCAAATTCAAGCAAGAAGCAACCCAATAAATGTCAAATAAACACTTGCAACTTATTTGATTGACAAACAACTAAACTAAAATTAATCTAATTACCAAAATAAAAATTGAATACAAACAAAACAAAGTGAAACAAGTAGAGAAGAGGGCTAAAGCAAGAGAAGAGAGGGGTGGAGGGGAATAGAAGAGAAGGAGTAAAGAGAAGAGAAGAAAAGAAGTAAATTGGGTGAAAACAGGGGCGTGCGTACGCATATAAGGACGTGCGCATGCACAAGGGGTCACGCGTACGCGTAGGGAACAAACTAATAGATAATCAAAGATAATCAAACATAATCTTAATCATAACCATAACCAAAAATCAAATTAATAATACAGAATTGAACCGAAGAGAATCCTCAACCTTCTATCTAACTCCCTGGTGCGACAAGAGAGAGGATCCTCAATCTTGAGCTTACCCACCACAACAAGAGAGGGAATCCTCAACCTCAACTTGTCTATCGCCGCAAGAGAGAGAATCCTTAATCTCAACTCGCCTTTATGTGAGCGGGACAACACCACCATCTTCATCTCCAACCAAGAATCTCAAATACCAACTGGGAGTAAGCGGGACAAAACCACAATCCTCGCGTCCACCCCAGAAGCTCAAATATCAAAATCTCTTTTTAAAAATAACCCAAATTCATTTCTCTTTCATAAAACTCCTTTTCACCAAATCAAAAGTCTCAAATCAACTTCGAAAATCTATTCCTCAATTCCATTTGAAATCCCCAAAAGCATTTCTCAAATTTGAAATAATTGCTTAAAGCTCCCTTTCGACTTCATTCTCAAGCTCAATAATTTTTCAAAGACTCAAAATCATCTTTCTCCACCAATCAAATTCAAATACTATAAATTCACCAAAACTTCTAAAAATGGTATTCTTTAATCAAACTCAAGACATAGTTCTTTTCATATGAAATCGAGTTTAGAACATAATCTTTTTCTTAATGAATCAAACTCAAAACAAAATCCTTTTCTTAATAAATTGAACTTAAAACATAATACTTTTCTTAATAAATAAAACTCAAAACATAATCATTTTCTTAATAAATTGAACTCAAAACATTATACTTTTCTCAATAAAACTCAAAGCATAATACTTTTCTTAATGAATAAAACTCCAAAACAAAATTCATTTCTTTTCTTAATAAATCAAAATCGAATAATATATTCCTTTAATACAAACTTTTTGAAATGACACTTCAAACCAAATTTTCAATTTTTATAAAAATTTCGGCAGCATCTCCTCTAAAATTCGAACTTTGCCACTCTTCAAAGGTCCCAACCAATCTAAACCAAATATCTTTCAATCATTCAAATCACTTCCAATAAACCATTACCACCACAATAGCACTCAACTCAAGAAAATTAACAAAATCCAGATTTCAATCAACCAATCTCATCAATTCCAATTTAAACCAACTTCAACAACATCAATAATTCAGAATTCTCAGCGTTCTCAAACAATTTCAAACCAAACAATTCCTCAATATAAATATACCAATCGGATTTCCAAATCAAACTTTCATTAACTATCACAATGCCAACTCAATCAATCAAGAATTCAGTCAAGTAAACTAATCACATTCTTTCAAAGTAACTCAGTTAATCCATAAGACTCACATAATCACTAAAAATATATTTTTGCATCAATATCGACTTATAACAATTTTTGAAAATAAATGAATTTAAGGAAAGTGGCCCTACCTCGATCGCGACTCAACTACGTGACAAAACTCTTTTTCTCTCGGCCCGCAATGGCGGCAGCCACAACCTCAGCTCCAAACAACTTTTGCAGTAACCAAAGCAACTCTAATCGCAAAATGTAATAATCGAAACTCAACCTACACAAAGAAAGGAACCAAAAACAAGCGATAGCAACGTTGACGATAATTCCAGCGACCAGAACGGCGGTGAGGAACTCCGACGGCAATGTTGCATCAACCACAACGACGTTACATTCCCTTCTTCCCCTCAATCTCTCCTCTTCGTTGGTCTTCCTCTTCTCCTCTGCTTAGATTGGCGTCGACATCAGTGAGGGGAGTTTCGGCGGCGTCGCGTGTGACAGCTGCAGCAGTAGCTTAATGACGACGATGGTGGCTGGGCGCAACGACGACAACTCTTCTGACGAGCTTATGGTAGGCGTGACGCTCTTTCTCTCCTTGGCTCTTTCTTAATGGCCCTTTGGGTGTGACACGATGACACGGCGACAATGATGCCCGTTGGCGACTGATGAACGGATATTTCATACGCTTTTTGGCATTATTTTCATAGAGTTTTTAGTTATATTTTGTTAAGTTTTATTAAGTTTTAGTAGATTTTAGTGCAAAAACCACCTTTTGGATGCTACTTTGAATTTTGTATTTTTTCTATGTTTCTAGGTGATTCTTGGGTGATTCTGGCAAGTATTGGGAAAGTTTGATTCAGAGACAGAGAAAAGGGTTGCAAATGTTGTCAGATTTTGACCTCTGTCCATTCAAACTAGAATTTCTGGAGCTACAAAGGTTCAATTGATGCAGTCTTAATGGCGTTGGAAAGCTAACTTCCAGAGCTTTCCAGAAATATGTAATAGTCTATACTTATCTTTGGAAATAATGGCCCAAAACGGGTGTTGAACGCCCATCTCATCCCCTGCTTGGCGTTTCAACGCCCCAAAGGGAGCAAGCTGGCGTTTGGATGCCTAAAAGAGAGCAAGCCTGGCGTCCAACGCCCCAAGAGGAGTCCCATGACGTGGAGTCACCCCAAGCTCAGCGCAGACACAACATAAGTGGGCCCAAGAAGTGGATTTTTGCACTAAGAGTCCAGTCTATCTTATTTCTGTAATCTCTAGTTATTAGATTAGTATTTAAAGGAGAAGATCACCCATGTTTAGGATCTTCTTCCTCATCTTCTTCCAACCTATTTTTGAATTACACACTATTTTATGTAAGCTAGGAGCAACTAAACCTCCTAAGTTAGGGTTAGGAGCTCTGCTGATTCTCATGGATTAATAATATTACTGTTTCTATTTCAATATGTCTGATTCTATTCTCTTATGCATTCTCGTTCTTCAATCTTAATGAATCGAGGGTGAACCGTGACATTCATCCTTATTCTACATGGCTTCTGTGTGAGTCCTGACCCGGATAGCATTGAACTAAAGCTAGAGAATGCATTGTGGATTCCGAGAGAGTACTTGGGCAACTTTGGACACGTGACATGAAATCCCTTGACTGTGGGTTATTGAGGTATCTGTGGCGCTAAGGCTAGAGTAAGAAAAGCAGCATTCTCTGATTCAGAAGATCCGACCTTGTCTGTGACGTTTTGAGTAGGATCGTGAAGGGGAGTGGATTGCTTAGAGCTTCATCTTCGGCTACAGTGAGAAGCCATGAGTCAATTTGATGAGAGGACATGAGTTACTCGGATATGGTGGACTGCTGTGGTTTAGAAGAGATTAACTTGATGAGAGGACATGAGTTAGTTAGTTACGGCTGCAATTGAATGAATCATTCGTTATTGAAGTAGACAGTAAGTAAAGTTAATCCGGAAAGAAATAGCATCTACGAAGCCTTAACTGAATCCTTATCACTGTTTTCGCATCAATCTAGTATTTCGTTCTTTACTATTTTGTTTATGCTTTCAAACAAACAACCATCTTTTCTGATCGCCTGATTGAGATTTACAAGATAGCCATTGCTTGCTCAATCCGACAATCTCCATGGGATTCGACCCTTACTCACCTGAGGTATTACTTGGACGACCCGGTGCACTTGCCGGTTCAGTTGTGCGGAGTTCAATTTTGCGCACCAAGTTTTTGGTGCCATTGCCGGGGATTGTTCGAGATTGACAAACTACTGGACTATCTTGTTGATTAGATTAGGTATTCTTTATGGTTTATTTTCTCTTTTGTTTGTGTCTTTTGTTTTCTTTTTCAAAAATTTTTCAAAACTTTTTCTTTTTTTTAGTAATCTTTATTTTTTGTTTGAGTCTTGTCTCAGTTTTTAAGTTTGGTGTCCCGTCCGTTTTCATCTTTTTCTTTAAATTTTTAAAAGTGTTCTTATTTTCCCTTCTTGATATTTGAATTGTTCTTGGTAATTTTTCTTGTTTGATTTTAAAAATTTTGACTTTGGTGTCTTTTAGTTATTTTTCCTTTAAGTTTCGAAAATTAGTGTCATTTGATCTTAAATTTTTAAGTTTGGTGTCTCTTAGTTGTTTTTCTTTTCCTTTAAAATTCGAAAATTCAATATATATATATATATATTTCTTTTACCTTTGTTTAAATTTTTGAAATCTTTATCTTTTGAATTTCAAATCTTATCTTTTCAAATCTTTTTCAAATCTTTATCTTATCTTTTTTTTTATCTTTCTTTAAATTTCAAAAATCCTATCTTATCTTATTTTAAATTCAAATTTTAAAATTTAATTTCAAAATTCAAAATTTAAAATTCAAATTTCAAATTTTAAAATCAAATCTTTTTCAAAATTCAAATTTCAAAATTTAAATTCAAAATCTTTTTCAAATCTTTATCATATCTTTTTAAATCCTTCCTATCTTATCTTCTTTTAAAATTTTAAATTTTAATTTCTTATCTTTTTAAATCTTTACTCTCTTTTAAAGTTTGATTTCCAAAATTTTTAATTTTTAAATCGTATCTTTCTTTTTCTTTTTAAATCTTTATCTTATCTTTTTTTTAAATTTTAAAAATTACTTATCTTATCTTCTTTTCAAATTTAAAACTTTAAAATTTCAAATCTTTACTTTCTTTTAAATTTGAATTTCAAAATCTTTGTTTGACTTTTTCTTTCTTTTATTTTCGAAAACCACTTTTAGAATCACATTTAATTTTCAAATCTTTTTAGTTAATTAGTTGTCTTAGCTTTTAATTTCCTTATTATTTTCGAAAATCAATAAATAAATAAATAAAATAAAAACAAAAAATATTTTAATTATAATTTCCCTTTTTATTCCCTTTTTATTCTTAAAATTCGAAATTCTCCTACCCCCTCTATTTCGAATTCTATCTCACTTCTTTACCTTAATTCTTTTTCTTCTTTAGATATCTCACAGGGAGTTCTCTCTACTCTGACATATAAACTCCCATTTTCTTTCTTTCTTGATTTTCTTTTTCTTGTTTATGAGCAAGAACAGAGATAAAGAACCTCTCTTTGATCTTGACCGTGAACCTGAGAGGATTCTAAGGAGGTGGCTACAACAAGCTAGAGCACAACACTCTGGAGGAAACCTCACAAAGCTTTTCAAACAAGAAGCTGGGAATACAGACATGGCAGCCAATCCCAATGACAGAGGAGACGCAAGGAAGGTCCTAGGTGACTTTACTGCACCCACTTCTGACCTATGGACGGAACATCTCTATACCTGCCATTGGTGCAAATAACTTTGAGCTGAAGCCTCAACTGGTCACTCTAGTTTAACAAAACTGCTAATTTCATGAACTTCCACAAGAAGATCCCAACAGATTTATCTCTGATTTCTTGCAGATCTGTGATACTGTCAAGACTAATGGAGTGGATCCAGAGATTTACAACCTGATGCTTTTCCCCTTTGCTGTAAGGGACGTAGCTAGGTTATAGCGATATTATCAGCCCAAGGAAAGACTAGACTCTTGAGAGAAGGTGGTTAATGTATTCTTGACCAAGTTCTTTCCACCTCAGAAGTTGAGCAAGCTTAGCATGGAAGTTCAAGCAACTGATCAGAAAGTGCCCTCCTAACATGATTTCAGACTGGTCCATGCTAGATATATTCTATGATGGTCTTTCTGAGATATCCAAGATGGCTTTGGACCACTTTGCTGGTGGATCATTCCACTTAAAGAAAATGCCTGGAGAGGCACAGGAACTCATTGACATGGTTGCAAATAACCAATTCATGTACACTTCTGAGAGGAACCCTGCGAATAATGGGGTGGCTCAAAAGAGAGGAGTCCTGGAGGTTGACACTCTGAATGCCATATTAGCTCAGAACAAGATCCTGATCCAACAGGTCAACATGATCTCTCAGCATCTAACTGGATTGCAAGCTGCAGCTGCCAGCACTCAAGAGGCATCCTATGAAGGAGAAGCCTATGATCCAGATCAACCCATGATGGAAGAGGTTAACTATATGGGAGATACCTCAGGAAATCCCAACAATGAGCCTTATGGGAACACCTATAATTCATCATGGAGGAATCATCCCAACTTTTCATGGAGGGATCAACAGAAACCTCGGCAGGGCTTCAATAACAATCAAGGTGGAAGAAACTAGAATAGGTTCAATAACAGACCATTCCCACCTTCTCAGCAACAGATGGAGACTTCTATGCAGAGCCTCTCTGACTTAGCCACTATAGTCTCCGGTCTCTCTAAGACCATTCACAGTTTCATGACAGAGACTAGGTCTTCCATCAGGAATCTGGAGGTATAGATTGGTTAGCTGAGTAAGAAGAACCCTAAGATCCCCTCTAACACTCTTCCAAGTAACATTGAAATAAACCCAAGAGAAAAGTACAAGGCCCTCACTGTGAAAGCTGAGGCTGAATCTAAAGAGGAGCTTCTGGTGTTGAACGCCAGCAAGGGAGTAGCTGGGCATTCACCGCCCAATGAGGAGCAAGTTGTGGCTTTGAATGCCACAATGGGAGAGGATGGGCGTTCAATGCCCACTAAGGACCCTCCTGTTGAAGAACTGAAGGAAATCAGAGCTCATGAGAAGACCATAGAGGTCCCCTTAAATATCCTATTGTAGATTATGGAGTCTGTAGAATACTCCTTCCATGATGAGGAAGAGGAAACTAGAGAAAAGCAAGTTCCTCAGTACTTGGGGAACCTCATGAAGCTGAATGCAAAATTCTATGGAACAGAGGCATTGGAGGAGGAACCTCCTGTACTTACCCAAGAGTGTAGTGCCCTGGTTCAGAGGTAGCTGCCTTAGAAGAGGCCAGACCCTGGAAGCTTCCTGATTTCCTATACCATAAGTACAATCACCTTCGAGAAGGCCTTGTGTGACCTTGGGTCAAGCTTCAACCTCATGCATCTCTCTGTAATGAAGAGGCTGGGAATTCTAGAGGTGCAAGCTGCCAATATTTCATTAGAGATGGCAGACAGGTCACTGAAAAAGGCATGTGGCATGGTGAAGGATGTCCTAGTGAAGGTTGAAGACCTTTATCTCCTAGTTGATTTTGTAATTCTTGACACTGAGGAGGACAGAGATGAGTCCATCATCCTTGAAAGGCCATTCCTTGCCACTGGAAGAGCCATGATTGATGTAGAAAGAGGGGAACTAGTCCTGCAACTGAATAAGGATGGTCTTGTGTTCTAGGTTCATAAATCTCACTTTACATTTGGAGAATGCACAATTGACAAGCACTTAGTGCTTCCACCAATTCTCTCAGTATAGAGCCTAATAGAACCCCCAGATACCAACTCTAAGTTTGGTCTGGGGGAACCATCATCAAGCTCTGAGAAGGACGGCAGTAAGAAGAAAGTTTTCCTAAAAGCTGGAAGGGAAAGAAGATCCCCACCGAGGACCTCTCGCCTGGAATGAGAGTGGTTTTCACTAACAGTCCAATTATTCCACACACTGTGTATAGGATCCTGTCTTTAGAACATGTAGAGCTCATCCATGAGAGCACAAGGAGGAAGTTTACTGTACGGGGCGAAGTTCTGAGCCCCTATCCATCTCTGTAAAGGAGCTGTTCATCAAGCTAGTGATAGTAAAGAAGCGCTTGTTGGGAGGCAACCCAACCAAGATTAGAGTATTTCTTTTTTTCCTTAAGTTTATTTCTATTTGAGTTATATTAAGTTGTTTTCATAGTTGTTTCCTTTGCTTTCTAATGTTTGTGATCATGTACAGTACTTAGAACAAAAATAAGCACAGCGAAAGAGGATGAGCAGAACACCCTGGGAAGACCCCTAGCTGGTGTTGAGCGCCACCAGGGGGCATCATGGGCATCCAACACCCTACAGGGGGCAGAAGCTGGCATTGAACGCCACCCTGGAGGTAGCAAGGGCGTTCAACGCCTTACAGGGAGCAGAGACCTGGCGTTGAACGCCTGGAAGGGAGTCCTTCGGCGTTCAAACACCCCATGGGGAGTAGAATCTGGCGTTGAACGCCAACCAGGGAGCAAGGCTTATGTTATTTTTATGTAATTTTTTCTTCTCCATTGTATTTCATTGTCTGTTCCCTGTTTCTATTGCATGATCATCTTTTTTGTATTGTCTTAAGATATAAAATATTCCATATATCTCTCACTGCTTAAAAGAAAAATCTGTTCGAAAAAAGAGAAAAGTGAGATGCATGAATTTTAAGTTTATCATAAATCATTCTAATTATTTTGATGTGGTGGCCTTGCTTTTACTTTCCGAATGCATGAATTAACGGTGCATATTTGATATTGGAGTAAAGTATGTTGGCCCTTGAAAGAATCATGAAAATGGAGAAGTATTATTGGTAATCTGAAAAATCCAAAAAAAATTGATTCTTGAAGCAAGAAAAAGCAGCAAAAAAAAAAAAAAAGAGAAAAGAAAACGAGAAAAAAAGAGAGAAAATAAAAGGAAAAGCCAAAAGCTCTTAAAATCAAAAGGCAAGAGCAATGATCCAAGACTTTGAGCATCAATGGTTAGGAGGGTCAAAAATAAGGCCTAAAAAGTTCAAATGAGCTGCTTCCCCTAACTAAATGCTTGTGGTGTGAAAGTGTCAAGTGAAAAGCTTGAGACTGAGCAGTTAAAGTCGTGATCCCAAAAGCAAAAGAATGTGCCTAAGAACTCTGGACACCACTGTCTAGGACTTTAAGCAAAGCTAAAGTCGAATCCAAGGGTTCCCCCAGTTAAGTGTCTATGGCGTTTATGTATCCGGTGGTAATACTTGAAGACAAAGCGATTAGGGTCACGACCAGGCTAAAAAAGAAGCTGTGTTCAAGAATCAAGAAAAGATAAACTTAGAAAATCAATAATATCATCCGGATTCTGAGTTCCTAAAGATGTCAATACTTCTGAGCTTCAAAGGAAAGTGAGATGCCAAAACTATTCAGAAGAAACATAGCTACTAGCCCCTCTCATCAATTGGAGCTGAGCTTCATTGAAAACTCTAAGATTTATTATCTCCTTCTCTTTCTTTTAATCCTACTCTATTTTTGGTTGCTTTGGGACAAGCAGCAGTTTAAGTTTGGTGTTCTGATGAGCGGATATTTTATACGCTTTATGGGATTATTTTTCATAGAGTTTTTAGTTATGTTTTGTTAAGTTTTATTAATTTTTAGTAGGTTTTAGTGCAAAAATCACTTTTTGGATGCTACTTTGAGTTTTTTTTTTGTTTTTCCTATGTTTCTAGGTGATTTTTGGGTGATTCTGGCAAGTATTGGAAAAGTCTGATTCAGAGATAGAGAAAGGGCTGTAGATGCTGTCAGATTCTGACCTTCCTCCATTCGAACTAGCATTTCTGGAGCTACAGATGTTCAATTGACGCGGTATTTCTGGAGCCTGTCTGGCGTTTCAACGCCTCAAAGGGAGCAAACTGGCGTTTGGATGCCCAAAAGGGAGAAAGCCTAGCGTCCAATGCCCCAAGAGGAGTCCCAGCACGTGGAGTCACCCCAAGCTCAGCCCAGACACTCCCTAAGTGGGCCCAAGAAGTGGATTTTTGCACTAAGAGTCCAGTCTATCTTATTTCTCTAATCTCTAGTTATTAGATTAGTATTTAAAGGAGAAGATCACCCATGTTTAGGATCTTCTTCCTCATCTTCTTCCAACCTATTTTTGAATTACACACTATTTTATGTAAGCTATGAGCAACTAAACCTCCTAAGCTAGGGTTAGGAGCTCTGTTGATTCTCATGGATTAATAATATTATTGTTTCTATTTCAATATGTTTGATTCTATTCTCTTATGAATTCTCGTTCTTCAATCTTAATGAATTAGGGGTGAACTGTGACATTCATCCTTGTTCTACATGGGTTTCGTGTGAGTCCTGACCCAGATAGCATTGAACTAAAGCTAGAGAATGCATTGCGGATTCCAACAGAGTACTTGGGCATCTTTGGATACGTGACATGAAATCCCATTGACTGTGGGTTACTGAGGTCTCTGTGGTGCTAAGGCTAGAGTAAAAAAAGTAGCATTCTCTAATCCAGAAGATCCGACCTTGTCTGTGGTATTTTGAGTAGGATCGTGAAGGGGAGTGGATTGTTTAGAGCTTTATCTTCGGCTACAGTGAGAAGCCATGAGTCAACTTGATGAGAGAACATGAGTTACTCGGATATGGTGGACTGCTGTGGTTTAGAAGATATTAACTTGATGAGAGGACATGAGTTAGTCACTTACGGCTGCCATTGAATGAATCATTCGTTATTGAAGTAGACAGTAAGAAAAGTTAATCCAAAAAGAAATAGCATCTCCGAAGCCTTAACTGAATCCTTATCACTATTTTCTCATCAATTTGGTATTTCGTTCTTTAATATTTCGTTTATGCTTTCAAACAAACAACCATCTTTTCTAATCGCTTGACTGAGATTTACAAGATAGCCATTGCTTGCTCAATCCAACAATCTCCGTGGGATTCGACCGTCACTCACCTGAGGTATTACTTGGATAACCCGGTGCACTTGCTGGTTCAGTTGTGCAGAGTTCAATTTTGCACACCAACGCCGTTGATAAACCATTATTTTATGGTTTACATTGTATTTAATTGTGTGGTTTTATCAAATCTTTACCCACTTATTCATTAAATAAGCATGCATTTATAATTCCTTCCTAAAAATACTTTATGGCTGAAAACTTGCTTCCTAGAGACTTTTAATTTTGTATTTTAATTCTCCTTTATTCCATTCGATGCCGTGATCTGTGTGTTAAGTGTTTCAGGCTTTATAGGGCATAAATGACCTGGAGATTAGGAAGGAAGATTGCAAAAATGGAAGGAACACAAGAAATGAAGGAGATGACCAGCGAAAAGTGACGCAGGCGCATAGCTCACGCGACCGCACGGATTGAAAACTGCACCAGTGACGCGAAGGCGTAGACGACGCGCACGCGTGGCAAGGCAAAACGCTGAATGACGCGAACGCCTGGATGACGCGATCGCGTGACATGCGCTATCTGCAGAATCTGTAGAATTCGTTGGGGGCGATTTTGGGCCCTGTTTTGACCCAATTTTCGGCCCGAAAAAGCAGATTACAGCCAAGGAACATGCAGAGACCGGAGGACAACATTCATTCTAGATAATCTTAGTTTTTAGATCTGATTTTACCTCTCCTCTAGGTTTTCTCTCTATACATTGATAGTTCTTAGAATTTCGTTTTTATTGCTTTTTGAATTGGGACATTGAGAAGAGTTATTACCTCCGTCAAGAATTCGTCATTCTAGTTTGTTTCCTTACTTGTATCTTACTCTTCCATGTCTTCAATTTATTCAGAATTATTATTGGATTATTTTTAGAATTTATTAATACAAGAACTACTTTTATTTTTAATTGATCCTTTTGATTATTATTTATTATGTCTTTTAGTATTTCTCTTCCTTATTTTGTGAAATTTACATTCATAATGAGCGAGTAGTTTCATAACTTGATTGGGAGAAGATTGAAAGGAAACCTTGAGTTGGATTACTCAAAAGAAAAATTGTAATTGAGTTTATTGTTGGATCGCCCTCTAGTCATTGACACTAGTCCTTCCCAAGGGAGAGGATTAGAACTTGTGAATAGAAATAGCTTTCCAACTTGCTTGACTTTCCTCTACCTAGTAAGGGATAACTAAGCAAAACAACCTTCAATTATCAATTAATCTTGAGAGTACTCCAACAAGAATAGGGCTTCCAACTAATCTACTCCCAGTCAAGGTTTTTATTTAAATTACATAAATTCTCTAATTTAATTTCCTATTTATCAACTCAACTCATTTCAGAAAACATTTGATTAATAAAATAGCACACCTTTTCTGCAACTCATTGGGAGATGACCTGGGATTCATACTCCCAGTATTTTAATTTTAATTTTGTGACAACCCTTCTAAATTGATAAACGGATTTTCGGTTGGTTAAGGACTGTACTTGCAACGTATCTCTTATAACAATTTCTTAACTCGCCAATTTTCACCACGCCAATTTTTGGCGCCGTTGCCGGGGAGTTGCAATAGAGTGCTAAGTTGTTGATTGGAATTTATTTATTTGCATTTCATTTTATTTTGCTACTATGAGCTACATGTTTCTTTTGTTAAATGACGCGTTCACTTCCTGATCCAAGCTTGCCAGTATTTGATCCTGAGATTGAAAGAACTATCTCACGAATAAGGCAAGCTCGGCGTTGGTTAGTCCTCTCTGAGGGCGAATCTGAAACGTCACTTGAGGAAGAAACAAGCTCCCTTTCTGCTGATTCGGTTTATTTACGTGTAGGTGACATGGCAGCACCTAGGAGAATTACTATCCAGGAGGCTGGAGCCCCTGATTTCACAATGCAACCATTTCAAGTGCATCATCCAGCAGTGGCTACAGACTTTGAAATAAAGACTGCACTGCTCAATTTGATGCCTAAGTTTCATGGCTTACCTGCTCAAGAGCCTATCAAGCACCTGAGAGATTTCCAAGCAGCCTGTTCTACTGTCAGGCGTGATGGTACAGATGAAACTTCAATTTTATTAAAAGCCTTCCCATTCTCTCTTGAGGGAAAGGCGAGAGAGTGGTACTACACTCAACCCGCAGCAACTGTTTCTGACTGGGATACGCTCAGAAGAGAATTTTTGGAAAAATTCTTCCCAGCTGAAGTTACTGACAAACTAAGGAAAGACATTTCCATGATTGTTCAGGACGAATCCGAGACTCTCTATGAATATTGGGAGCGCTTCAACAATCTTCTAGAAGTATGTCCCCACCATATGATTGACAAGATAGTGTTGCTCGGCTACGTCACACAGGGCATGAGACCCCAAGATAAGACCACATTGGAAAGTGCTAGCAATGGGTCTATGAAAAAGTACAAGACCACTGATGAGGCATGGCAATTGATCAGCAACTTAGCTGAATCTACTCAGAATCACAAGTAGAAACAAGGCCGTTCAAAAGCTATTGCAGAAGTATCCTCTAACAGAGAGACTGCTGCTCTAACTCAGAGTATCTGTGAAATGACCAACTTACTGAAGCAGATGCAATTGAATCAACAACAAGCTCAGCAAGCTCAACCTTCTCCACCATAGCAAAGCCAACAGTTAGTCCCACAGAGAGTGTGTGGAATCTGTGCTGATTATAGCCATTATACTGATGAATATCCGCAACTCCAGCAGGAAGACAACACTGTGGCAGCCACTCATAACTTCTATGACCATCCCAATCAAGGATACAATCAAGGTGGCAACTACAACCACGGATGGCAGGAAAATTCAAACCAAGGTTGGAGAGATAATTCTAACCAGAGCTGGAGGACAACAATAATAGAGAAGGCAGAGACAATCAGGGAAATCAGAGGTGGAATAATAACAACAACAGGCAGCAGAACCAGAACCAGCCTTACAGAGCACCTCACCTGAGGTAATTCCAAGGATCACAGCACAACCAACAGCAGACCTCTCAGATCACTTGTCCTTCTTCATCTTCTAATGATGAGTTACTACAATCTATTGATCGGAGACAATAGGCCATGGAAAACAACCTTACTTCTACTCTAAATGGTCTGAACTCTACCTTGCAAGCTCTTGTCTCACAGATTGGATCAATGAATAACTCCAATAACCAGCCTTTGAGCTCCAGTGGAATCCCCTCTCAACCATTACCCAATCCAAAAGGTGGCATTAATGCCATCACCCTAAGGTCTGGAACCACATTGCAAGAGAGGAATCAGGAGGAGCCAAGCCCACCAGAACACGCCTCAACTGAAGAGGTAGTGGAAATAGAAGATGTTGAGGAGGAAGAGGACATACAGGACATGGCTGAAGAAGAAGAAGCTCAATCACAGGAAGAAGCACCAAAGGGCGCAGACACTGTAGAAAATGCTATTCCTATTCTATTTCCACAACTTGCAAGGAAGCCCAGGAAGCAGTTGGAACCTAATCCCAAAATGGTAAAAATATTCAAAAAGGTTGAGGTAATGTTCCCCTTTTTGATGTTATTCAATAGGTACCTAAATATGCAAAGTTTCTAAAAGATTTATATATACATAAAGACAAAATTAATGAATTAGAAACTATTCCTTTTGGTAGTTCTATATCTGCTTTAATGGGAGGTATACCTGAAAAGTGTAGTGATCCAGGTCCATGTATGGTTAATTGTACTATTGGTGGTGTAGCATTTTCTGACTGCATGTGTGATTTAGGAGCATGTGTGAGTATAATGCCTTTGTCTATATATGATATTTTGAAGCTCCCTCCCTTAAAAAGGTCGGCAGCTCGTTTTGTGTTAGCAGATAAAAGCATTATTACAGTGGCTGGAGTTGCCGAAGATGTCTTAGTGGGCATTAAGGAGCTCACATTTCTCATTGATTTTTATATCCTGGAGATGCCCCAAAATGACTCAGAGAAGCCACCATCAATCCTACTCGGAAGACCATTCCTGAAGACCTCGAAGTTTAAATTGGATGCTTTTTCAGGAACATACTCTTTTGAAATAGACGGCCGAGTAGTAAGCTTCAATTTGAATGGAGTGATGAAACACCCTCCAGAAGATCATTCTATCCTCCAGTGTGACATCATAGATGAAACCGTAGCTGAAATTCACCAGGAGGAGTTAGAAGAGAAGTACATAGGACAATGTCCGAGTGTGGGGACACTTTCTGAGGACAATGAAAGTACTTTACCATTGTCACCAACTCCGGACAATCCAGAGCCTAGCCATGAGCCGAAGTTTGAATTAAAACCCCTCCCTCCACACCTCAAATATGCTTTCCTTGAGAACAAGCAGAAGTTTCCAATTATCATTGCACGGGAACTCACTTCTTAACAAGAAGAGCAGTTACTTAGTGTGCTGAGGAGGCATAAGAAGGCAATCGGATGGAGTTTGGTAGACATAGTAGGTATCAACCCTCAAGTTTGTGAACACAGAATATTTTTAGAAGAGGGAGCTAGGCCTGTTCGTCAACCCCAGAGAAGACTGAATTCCACTATCTTAGAGGTTGTCAAAAAGGAAGTGACCAGACTACTAGAAGCTGATATCATCTACCCCATCTCAGACAGTGAATGGGTAAGCCCAGTACAAGTGATGCCCAAGAAGCCTGGAGTCACTACAGTGAAGAATGAGCATGGAGAGCTCATAGCAACCAGAGTACAGAACGCCTGGAGAGTCTGCATTGATTACAGGCGTCTCAACCAAGCCACTCGTAAGGATCACTATCCTCTTCCATTCATTGATCAAATGCTGGATCGCCTGTCAGGTAAATCACATTATTACTTTTTAGATGGTTACACAGGCTATTTCCATATTCATATAGCTCCTGAAGATCAGGAAAAGACTACTTTTACATGTCCTTTTGGGACTTATGCTTATAAGAGAATGCCCTTTGACTTGTGCAATGTACCAGCTACTTTTCACAGGTGCATGATGAGTCTTTTCTCTGATCTTATTGAGGACCGTATGAAGGTTTTTATGGATGATTTTAGTATTTATGGTGATTCCTTTAGCCTTTGCTTAGATGGTTTATCTATTGTATTAGATAGATGTGTCAGTACAAACCTTGTATTAAATTTTGAAAAATGTCACTTTATGGTTAAATAAGGGATTGTACTAGGAGTCTAGGACATGTTGTATCTAATACTGGCATTTCTATAGATCCAGCAAAGGTGAATGTTATTTCTAGTTTACCTTACCCCTCTTCTGTGAGGGAAGTCCGTTCGTTACTTGGCCATGCAGGTTTTTACCGGAGATTCATTAAGGACTTCAGTAGGGTAGCACTTCCCTTATCCAGATTACTGCAGAAAGATATTGAGTTCGAGTTCAGTGAGGATTACAAACAAGTGTTTGATAAGCTGAAGACTGCCCTGACTCAAGCTCCAATTGTGAGAGGACCTGACTGGAGCCAACCATTTGAGATCATGTGCGATGCTTCCAACCATGCAGTAGGAGTAGCGCTGGCTCAGCGTGAAGGTAAGGACCCCTTTGTAATTGCTTATGCGTCTAAGACCTTAGACGTCGCTCAGTCTAATTACACTACTACTGAGAAAGAGCTTCTTGCTATTGTTTTTGCTCTGGATAAATTTCGAGCCTATTTACTTGGTACTAAAGTAGTAGTGTATTCAGACCATGCAGCTCTAAAGTATTTATTAGCTAAAAAGGAATCCAAACCAAGGCTTATACGTTGGATACTACTACTACAAGAATTTGATTTAGACATAAAGGATAGGAGTGGAAACCAGAACTTAGTGGCAAACCACTTGAGTCGCCTTGAGCACATCAAGGATGACTCCACTCCTATAGCTGATAATTTTCCTTTTGATAACCTCCAAGCAGTATCTGAGGTAGTCCCTTGGTATGCACCTGTTGCTAATTATCTAGTTAGCCGCACTTTCCCTCCAAACTTTACTAAGCATCAAAGAGACAAGCTGAAAAGCGAGTCTAAATATTATATATGGGATGACCCATATTTATGGAGATGTGGCGCTGACCAGGTAATTAGAAGGTGTGTACCTCAATTAGAATTCCAGTCTATCTTAGAGGCCTGTCACTCATCTGAGAGTGGAGGACATTTTGGCTCTCAAAGAACAGCTAGAAAAATCTTAGACTGTGGATTCTGGTGGCCTACTCTTTTTAGAGACACTGCTGAATTTTGTAAATCTTGTTTCCCATGCCAAAAATTTGGTAATATATCCAAGAGGGATGAGATGCCTCAACAAATTATGCTTTTCTGTGAAATTTTTGATGTTTGGGGCATTGACTTCATGGGTCCATTTCTAAATTCTAATGGTTATTTTTATATATTGTTAGCTGTAGATTATGTTTCCAAATGGGTGGAAGCAATTCCTACCCGTACTGATGATGCTAACACTATTGTTTCCTTTGTGAGAAACCACATTATTTGTCGCTTTGGATCACCACGAGCAATCGTGAGCAATCAAGGCACCTATTTTTGTAACAGGAGACTAATAGGATTACTGAAGAAGCATGGGATAATTCATAAAATAGCAACAGCCTACCATCCTCAGACTAATGGGCAAGCCGAGGTGTCAAACAGAGAGATAAAGCGCATATTGCAGAAGATAGTCAAACCTCATAGAAGAGACTGGAGCACCAGGCTACAAGATGCACTTTGAGCATACAGAACAGCATACAAGACACCCATTGGGATGAGTCCCTTCCGCTTAGTTTATGAAAAAGCCTGTCATCTCCCAGTTGAAGTAGAGCACAAAGCCTTTTGGGTAGTAAAGGAGTGCAACATGGGATTTGAGAAAGCCGGAGCTGAAAGGAAGTTGCAACTGCAGGAATTGGAAAGCCTTCGCCTGGAAGCTTATGAGAACTCAAGGTTGTCCAAGGAAAAGATGAAGGCTGTACAGGATCAGCACATCAAGAGGAAAGAGTTCCAACCTGGGGACTTAGTCCTCTTTTACAAATCTAGACTGAGGCTCATGCCAGGCAAGTTGAGATCAAGATGGGAAGGTCCATATAGAGTAGAGAAGGCTGAGCCGTACGGAGTTTTTCACCTAAGTCACCCTTCAAGCTCTGAACTCATCAAAGTTAATGGACATCGATTGAAGCTATATCATGGTGAGAAGGTGACGAAAAACAAGGAGTTAGATATCTTCCTCTTGGAGGATCCACTCACAGCAGAAGACTGAGCTAGTGGAGCATCCAACTTACGGACGTTAAAGCAAAGTGCTAGGTGGGAGACAACCCACCATGGTATGATCGTTCCTTTCTTTATTCTTAGTTTTCTTATTCAATAACTCTTCTCTTCATTAGTACATTTAGTTTGCATCTACATTTGCATAATTTTTATTTAAAAAAAAAAGAGGGAGAGCCGCGACGCGACAGCGTCGCCGACGCGTCCGCGTCGCAGGTGGCTCAGAGAGAATAATAAATCGAACAGAGAGTCATGCGAGAGCGTGGCTGGAGGCATGCCTTTGGCACAAATCACCCCACGCGACTGCGTCGCTGACGTGTCTGCGTCACATGGGAAACATGCCTCCCGCGCGTCCGTGTCACTCACGCGGCCGCGTGACCTGAAATTCGACGTAAAAAAGGGTGCACAACCGAAAGTTGTGCAAGAGTGATGCTGGACTGGTGCTGAATGCACAAACCCTACCACGCGAACGCATGGCTCACGCGTTCACTTCATACCCCCATAATGGCCACTCACGCGATCACGTCAACCACGCGACCGCGTCCCCCTGGAATTTGGGAATACTAAGTTTTGAATAGAGAGTTGTGCGAGCGCGAGGCTGCCCTCGCGCCAGTAGCACAAAACGCGTCATGCGTCCGCGTGACCGACGCGACCGCGTCGATTAATTTAAGCGCAAGTCGCGCGAACGCGTCCCCCACGCGTCCGCGTCGCTTGCGCCGCACAGCTTATCCTAATTTTCCAAATATCTTATCTTTCTCTTCCCCAAATCCTACTTTTTCTTTTCCCCCCTCATTATTTTCTTCCCCTTTCTTCCTCCTTCCTTCTTTCTCACTTTCTATTCTCTCTCTCACCACCATTAACAAGGTTTTTCTTTTCTTCTTCCCTCTTTACTTTTCTATTCTTCTTCTCAATTTATGTTTTCTTCTCCTTTTCTTTTTCTTTTTATTTTCTTTATTCATGTTTTCTTTTTCTTTCTTTTTCTTTTAATTGGTGTTAGATATTTAGTAGGGTCGTTATTATTCCTTATGTTTGCTTGTGGTTTGTTGCAACATTGTTTGGCAATTATATATCAATTTTTAAAGGGTTGCTTGCATGTTCAATTTATTATTTTCATAAGCTTATTCCCATGCATGCTATGTGTTTGTGAAAAAGCTCATATGGCATTATGCACTATTTTTGAATCCTTTTATTTTCCTAATCTAAATGCTTGCTTTTCATAAAACCCCATTTTCATATCATATTAATTTAATATAATTGTCATTACAAACAGATTGTTAGTATGAAAAACTTGGTAATCTAAATTGGACATTGAATGCTTGATCTATGCTACTCATGCCTTTGCCTGCATGCCAATAAATACCTTGCATTTAACTATCCCCATATGCACTCGTTATATTTTTATTGTTAATTTTTCACATGTTATCATGACCATGTGTTAACATCATTCATTTTTTAATGTGCATTGATTACCACCTTTCCCGTTCTCTTCCTTGCTCTATCCCATGACATTTTGACATACTTTCTTTTTTCATCCCTTTTAGGATGGCCACTAAGAAAGAAAAAGAGAAAGCTACTCCCAAATCAACAGCAAGGAGAGGAACAAAACGAGAATTAGTGGCAGAGCCCTCTTCAACTCCAGTAAAGCCCTCAATAAAAAGAATTAAGAGGATTATAAAGGTTGATGATAAAGAGAAAGCCTTCCCAGCTAAAGACACTGCGGGATTTACCAATCGCTACTGTGAGCAGATGTTCCCCATCCTGGCAGAAAGGAGTTACAACAACGAATACCTTCTTATCCTCCCAAACCGTATTGTTGAATTTGTTGAGCCACAAATTGCACGGAGACAATGGGGCTTCCTATACAGACAGCCACGGCAGGTTAATCTTTCCTGGGTAGTCGAGTTCTACTCCAACTTCCACCTGCCAACCCTGCAGTCTGTCTATGTCCGTCAGAAGCAAGTCCCCATTACAGAAGAGGCCATTCAACGAACTTTAGATCTTCCCCCTACTCCAGAAGGACTAGACGCATTTCAAGAAGCAGCACTCAAGTGCCAGATGTATCAATTTGACTGGGACACTGTTCTCAGAATTATCGCACTACCTGGCAGCAGATGGATCTACAGATACCATCGTTCCCGTCCTAAGGGAATATCGGCTTCCGCACTTACCTTGGAGGCTCGAGTATGGGCACAGATTATGTCCCATTACATTTTTCCGAGTACCCACGAGTCCTCCTTCACTGCAGACATGGCCGTTCTACTATGGTGCATCCTTACAGACCAGCCTCTGAACCTACCAAGACACATCCGGAGTGCTATGGGACACGTACAAATTGCGGGCAACTTACTTTTTCCCGCCTTGGTTTCAGATCTCGTCTCAGCAGCCGGAGTCTCCTACAGAGCTGGGGACACCAAAGCCATGTTTCCATGGGAAGATCAGTATGTCCCTAATGGGAAATATATCAGACCTCCAGCAGCCACTACAAGTCAGCCTACTGAACCGGGTGAAGAGATTCCTTCTTCAACACCACAAGCACCTACAACAACTCAACTGCTCCATCAGATACTTGAAAAGTTGGATCGGCAGGAACACAAAGCAAAGCTTAGAGAGCGCCGTAACAAGCGCCGATTCACATACCTCAAGGAGCTAATTAAGGGAAAATACAGAGACTCAGATACCCCGGACTCCACTTCCTTTACCAGCACAGGGAGCCATGACGGTCCCGACTGTGGAGATACTGCTACCAGCCCACCTTTGTTCCTGAAAAATGGCACCGAGGACGGTGTAAAGCCTTGAGTGTGGGGAGGTCGGTCAGTACCTGACTTCCGAAGGTAATTTCTCTTCCTTAACACCAATAAAATAGGTTATTTAGTTGGTTTTTCTTTTGTAGAATAGGATAAATTGCATAGTAATAGATTAGCTGCATGCATGTTCTACTTGATTGAAAAGACAATAAGTTTCTTCTAAGACCCTATTTTTAGAACAAAATTTTACTAATTTTAATTTAAACTTTTGTGTTAAATTTGCTTGAAGTTATATTTGGAACATGGTTTTTGAGCTAAAGAACACACAACCTGTGAGATTTGAGCCTTTATACATGGTTACATTATTTAACCATAATTATTTAGTTCTTGTGTGTTTACTTCTCTATGATTGTAATTTATATTTTGTTTTATCCTATATGTCCAAAGTTTAATATATCTATATGCTTGCATATGATTGAGGCCATTATTTGTTTAGCTCACTTATCCAAATTAAGCCTACCCTTGTAATTACCATTGTTAGCCACTTTGAGCTTTTAAATCCCAATTGTTCTTTATTTTACCACATTACTAGTCTTAAGCGGAAAAACAATTTTATATCCCAATTGAATCTTTGGTTAGCTTAAGATAGAATTGTGTGTTAATTAAGTATGGGAAAATTGTGGGTACAAAAGATAATAAGGGAATGTGTCATGATGATATAATGGGAATTTGGGTACCTACTCATGTGAAACTATAAGAATCAAAAATCTATGTGCATTGATAAGCTATGTTTATTTTTATATTTATGTTAAAAAAATAGTAAAATCCAAAAATATTCTATAATTAAATAAGGAGACAAAATTACCCCAATGTTAAGTTAAGAGTTCAAAGATCAATGCATGTATGATAAAATTAAAATGAAAGTTGATACATGAGTAATGAATGTGAAAGAGAAATTTTGGGTAGCTAGGTATGAAATCTAAGCCATAAAGAATATATATATGTGTTAAGTGAAAGCTTGGGCTAATTAAAGATTCAATTTATAAGCTTACTTAGCCATATATGTACCCTTACCCATACCTTGGCCCCATTACAACCTTGAAAAGACCTCATGATGTCTGCATTGGTATATTAAATGTTGTTGATTGGTTAGGTGAAAAAAAATTAGAAAGCATGATTAGAGAAGGATAGAGTGATTAACCTATACACTAGAGAGATTAGAGCATACATACATCATCAGTGAGGGTTCAATGCTTAAATTCTATGTTCCCTGCTTTCATGAGCTACCTTCTTGCATTTTTATCTGTTCTTACTGTATAAGAATTGAATTAGTGGAATTTGATTTGTGATTGTCTTGAAGAACTTATTTACTTTTAACCAGGTAGACAAGAATCATATAGTTGCATTCATATATATATATATATATATAGGTTGCATTGCATTGCATGAGTTTTACATGTTCCTACTCATTTATTATATCTCCTTCAACTAAGCATGAGGACATGCTAATATCTAAGTGTGGGGAGGTTGATAAACCATTATTTTATGGTTTATATTGTGTTTAATTGTGTGGTTTTATCAAATCTTTACCCACTTATTCATTAAATAAGCATGCATTTATAATTCCTTCCTAAAAATACTTTATGGTTGAAAACTTGCTTCCTAGAGACTTTTAATTTTGTATTTTAATTCTCCTTTATTCCATTCGATGCCGTGATCTGTGTGTTAAGTGTTTCAGGCTTTATAGGGCATGAATGACCTGGAGATTAGGAAGGAAGATTGCAAAAATGGAAGGAACACAAGATATGAAGGAGATGACCAGCGAGAAGTGACGCGGGCGCATGGCTCACGCGACCGCGCGATATAGAGGAAATTGCAGTGATGCGGGCGCATGGCTCACGCGACCGCGCAAATTGGAAACTGCACCAGTGACGCAAAGGCGTGAACGACGCGCACGCGTGCAAGGCAAAACGCTGGATGACGCGAATGCCTGGATGACGCGATCGCATGACATGCGCGATCTGCAGAATCTGTAGAATTCACTGGGGGCAATTTTGGGCCCTGTTTTCACCCAATTTTTGGCCCAGAAAAGCAGATTAGAGTCAGGGAACATGCAGAGACCGGAGGACAACATTCATTCTAGATAATCTTAGTTTTTAGATCTGATTTTACCTCTCCTCTAGGTTTTCTCTCTATACATTGATAGTTCTTAGGATTTCCTTTTTATTGCTTTTTGGATTAGGACATTGAGAAGAGTTATTACCTCCGTCAAGACTTCGTCATTCTAGTTTGTTTCCTTACTTGTCTCTTACTCTTCCATGTCTTCAATTTATTCAGAATTATTATTGGATTATATTTAGAATTTATTAATACAAGAACTACTTTTATTTTTAATTGATCCTTTTGATTATTATTTATTATGTCTTTCAGTATTTCTCTTTCTTATTTTGTGAAATTTACATTCATAATGAGCGAGTAGTTTCATAACTTGATTGGGAGAAGATTGAAAGGAAACCTTGAGTTGGATTACTCAAAAGAAAAATTGTAATTGGGTTTATTGTTGGATCGCCCTCTAGTCATTGACACTAGTCCTTCCTAAGGGAGAGGATTAGAACTTGTGAATAGAAATAGTTTTCCAACTTGCTTGACTTTCCTCTAACTAGTAAGGGATAACTAAGTAGAACAACCTTTAATTATCAATTAATCTTGAGAATACTCCAACAAGAATAGGGCTTCCAACTAATCTACTCCCAGTCAAGGTTTTTATTTAAATTACATAAATTCTCTAATTTAATTTCCTGTTTATCAACTCAACTCATTTTAGAAAATATCTGATTAATAAAATAGCACACCTTTCTGCAACTCGTTGGGAGACGACTTGGGATTCATACTCCCAGTATTTTAATTTTAATTTTGTGACAACCCTTCTAAATTGATAAACGGATTTTCGGTTGGTTAAGGACTGTACTTGCAACGTATCTCTTATAACAATTTCTTAACTCGCCAATTTCCGCCACGCCAGCCGTCCTCCTCTCTTTTCCCCTCTCCTTCTCTTCTTCTTTTTTCCTCTGCTTCTCTCCCCTTCCCTTATTCACAGCTCCCTTTCTCATTTTCCATTTTCTTTTCTTTTTAGTTCCCAACCGTATGTGTGTGTTAGAAAGGGGTAGGGTGGCAGCAGTAGTGAGCTAGGGTTTGTGCATGTTAGCGTTGAATTAGGGTTTTGGATAGTTTAGTAATTTTAATAAAATTATGCGTACTAGAGTAATTGAAAACCAATTTAATCCAACATTAATATTTATAAAAATAATATTTATTATCAACTTACAAATTATTTTCAATTAAATACTCTAATTCAATAATTAGAAATAATCAAATTAATTTTCTTTAAATTATAAAAAAAATTTAAAATCTAATTATTCATATTAACATATATAAAATCTTCATTATTTTTCAATCACTAAAGCTTTAAATAAAAAATATAAAGTACTCAATTAATATAAAAATTCCTAAAAATATATTCTCGAATAAATAAAATAAATCATAAATAATTTATCATTTAATTTCCAAAAATCTGGGGTCTTAGGACAAAGTTGGGGTGAATATTGAGATGTTTAGGATTAGGTTGAAAAGTTGAAGAGTTATTTGTTAAATATATAATTTATGGTGAATTTCGGAAGTTTGGTCATCAAATCCGTTTTCTGCAGAATTTTCAAGCTAGGTTGCGATTTGTGAATTTCTGATTAATTGAGAATATTTTGCTTGATAATTGTTGAGAAAAGATTGCTAAGTTGTTGAGATTGAGGGAGCCCGTATGGGTGGTTTAAGTCCATTTTTAGAGGAGGTTATGTCTGAATTTTTATAAAATATAAGGATTTAATGAAAAAGAATTTTATGACCTGCACCTTAGATATTTAATTGATGAATTTGAAACTTGATAACTAGAAATGAATGGATGAGAATTAGAAAGGATAATGAAAAAAAGATAAAACACGGAATAACCCACGAATTGATAATCATTGATTACGGGAATAACCCACAAACTGTTGTGTATTGATCTCGGAGATAGCCCACGAACTGATGATCACTGTTTTGTTATGTGTTGGTGTCGGGGAAAATCCACGAACTAAGGATCGCTGTTTTGTTTGTGTTGATCTCAGGGACGCCCACAAACTGACGATTGTTGTTTCCCCTTATGCGTATATTCTAGCGTCGAGCTTTGCGCCGACTGTCGGTAGTCACGAAGGAGTGGTATTCTTAACCACCAACACGTATGCACAAAAGACATAATGAAAAACCATATCTGGGACTTGTTCCTAGGTAATATCGAGCTGTAGGGTGTAAACCGACACGTGAGTTCATGGCCTGCTTAGGACAGACATGCATCATATTGTTTGCGCATTTGCATTTGATTGTGTTTGTGTTTGCTTATTTTATTTCTTTGTGATTATGATGCTTGTCTCATTGCAATTTGTTTGTGTTTTGATTTAGGTCTCTTACTTGTTTTATTAGTCTGTAGATGTATTGATGTGATTAAGAACTGATGTTATGATTGAGAATTAATTATGTGGCTGAGAGATTGTTAATATGAAAAATTTTGTGATTGAGATCTATTTTGGGTTTAGAAATTTAAAGAAAGTAATTAATTCACTACAATATTTTGGGTCTATGGCCACAGTTGTTTTGGTCACGGTTCTATGGTCACAGTTCTTGGAAAAAGGGTGACCATAGAGTACCTATGGTCACGATTTTTTAAAAAAGGGTGGCCTAAAAGGGTCTATGATCACAGTTTTAGGGGGTGACCTTAAGGGGTCTGATGAGCGGATAATTTATACGCTTTTTGACATTGTTTTTAGTATGTTTTTAGTAGAATCTAGTTACTTTTAGGGATGTTTTCATTATTTTTTATGTTAAATTCACATTTCTGGACTTTACTATGAGATTGTGTGTTTTTCTGTGATTTCAGGTATTTTCTGGCTGAAATTGAGGGACTTGAGCAGAAATCAGATTCAGAGGTTGAAAAAGGACTGCTGATGCTGTTGGATTCTGACCTCCCTGTACTCAAAGTGGATTTTCTGGAGCTACAGAACTCGAAATGGCGCGCTTCTAATTGAGTTGGAAAGTAGACATCCAGGGCTTTCCAGCAATATATAATAGTCCATACTTTGGCCAAGAATTGACGACGTAAACTGGCGTTCAACGCCAGCCTTCTGCCCAAATCTGGCGTCCAGCGCCAGAAAAGGATCCAAAACCAGAGTTGAACGCCCAAACTGGCACAGAACTTGGCGTTCAACTCCACAAATGGCCTCTGCACGTGCTACACTCAAGCTCAGCCCAAACACACACCAAGTGGGCCCCAGAAGTGGATTTATGCATCAATTACTTACTCATGTAAACCCTAGTGACTAGTTTATTATAAATAGGACCTCTTACTATTGTATTAGGCATCCTGGATTGTATTTTGATCCTGTGATCACGTTTTAGGGGGCTGGCCATCTCGGCCATGCCTGGACCTTCACTTATGTATTTTCATACGGTAGAGTTTCTACACTCCATAGATTAAGGTGTGGAACTCTGCTGTTCCTCAAAGATTAATGCAAAGTACTACTGTTTTCTATTCAATCCTTCTTATTTCGCTTCTAAGATATCCATTCGCACCCAAGAACGTGATGAAGGCGATGATTATGTGTGACGCTCATCATCCTTCTCCCTTATGAACGCGTGTCTGACAAACACTTCTGTTCTACATGAAATAAGCTAGAATGAGTATCTCTTAGATCTCCTAACCAGAATCTTCATGGCGTAAGCTAGAATGATGGCGGCATTCAAGAGAATCTGGAAGGTCTAAACCTTGTCTGTGGTATTCCGAGTAGGATTCAATGATTGAATGACTGTGACGAGCTCCTAACTCGCGATTGCAGGGCGTTAGTGACAGACGCAAAAGGATAGTAAATCCTATTCCAGCATGATCGAGAACCGACAGATGAATAGCCGTGCCGTGACAGGGTGCGTGAGCATATTATTCACTGAGAGGATAAGATGAAGCCATTGACAAGGGTGATGCCTCCAGACGATTAGCCGTGCCGTGACAGGGCATTGGATCATTTTCCCGTGAGATGACCGAAAGTAGCCGTTGACAGTGGTGATGTATCACATAAAGCCAGCCATGGAAAGGAGTAAGACTGATTGGATGAAGATAGCAGGAAAGCAGAGGTTCAGAGGAACGAAAAGCATCTCCATTCGCTTATCTGAAATTCCTACCAATGATTTACTTAAGTATCTCTATCCCTATTTTATTATATAATATTCGAAAACACCATTATCACTTTATATCTGCCTGACTGAGATTTACAAGGTGACCATAGCTTGCTTCATACCAACAATTTCCGTGGGATTCGACCCTTACTCACGTAAGGTATTACTTGGACGACCCAGTGCACTTGCTGGTTAGTTGTATCGAAGTTGTGACAATTATGTATTGAGATCAGCGCACCAAGTTGCTCACATTGCCAGGGATTGTTTGAGCCTGGACATCACAATTTCGTGCACCAAGTTTTTGGCGCCGTTGCCGGGGACTTAATTGTTCCTGTTTGGCGCCAAGAATCGTCTGAGATCCCAATCCCGGCAACAACACCAAGTTTTTGGCGCCGTTGCAGGGGATTGTTCGTGTTTGGACAACTGACGGCTCATCTTGTTGCTCAGATTAGATAATTTTCTTTTCGTTTTGTTTTCAAAAAGTTTTCAAAAATCTTTCAAAAACTCTTCTTTTGTTTTCAAAAAAAAATGTTTTTCAAAAATTTTCTTCAGAATTTTTAAGAATGAATTCTAGTGTTTCATGAAGCATGTGAAGCCTGGCTGGCTGTAAAGCCATGTCTAAATTCTTTTGGACTGAGGCTTCCAAACCATCAGAGGTAAGTTACATACTTGATAAATGATGAGCAGCAATTCGTTATCAAGAGCAATATACTCTGGTGTTAAAGCTTGGCTGGCCATTGGCCATGTCTAGTGTTTTGGACCGGAGCTTTCATTGAAAGCTTGGCTGGCTAGTGAGTCATGTCTAATTCCTGGACTGGAGCTTTAGACTAACAATGCAAGATTCATGGAATTCATATTAAAAATTTTGGAATCTTTATTTTTTCTTTTTCATAATATTTTCGAAAAAAAATCCAAAAAAATTAGAAAATCATAAAAATCAAAAATATTTCCTGTTTCTTGTTTGAATCTTGAGTCTTGTTATAAGTTTGGTGTCACTTGCATATGCATCTAGCATTTTTCGAAAATATCATGCATTCATAGTGTTCTTCATGATCTTCAAGTTGTTCTTGGTAAGTCTTCTTGTATGATCTTGATGATTTTTTGTTTTGTGTCTTTTCATGTTTATCATATGCATTCTTGAATTCTTAGTGCCTAAGCATTAAAGAATTCTAAGTTTGGTGTCTTGCATGTTTTCTTTGCATTAAAAATTGTTCAAAAATATGTTCTTGATGTTCATCATGACATTCAAAGTGTTCTTGGTGTTCATCTTGACATTCATAGCATTCTTGCATGCATTCATTGTTTTGATCTAAAAATTTCATGCATTGCATCATTTTTCTTGTTTTTCTCTTGCATCATAAAAATTCAAAAATAAAAAAAAATATCTTTCCCTTTTTCTCTCATCAAATTCGAAAATTTGAGTTGACTTTTTCAAAAATTTTTAAAATCAAGTTGTTTCTTATGAGTCAAATCAAATTTTCAATTTGAAAATCTTATCTTTTTCAAAATCTTGTTCAAAAATCAAATCTTTTTCAAAATTCTTAGTTATTTTCGAAAATTCCAAAAATATTTTTCAAAAATCTTTTTCTTATTTTTATATCAAATTTTCGAAAATAACATAAACAATTAATGTTTTGATTCAAAAATTTCAAGTTTGTTACTTACTTGTTAAGAAAGATTCAAACTTTATGTTCTAGAATCATATCTTGTGATTTCTTGTGAATCAAGTCATTAATTGAGATTTTAAAAATCAAATCCTTTTTTCAAAACTAATTTCTATCATATCTTTTCAAAAATATATTCTCATCTTATCTTTTTCAAAAATATCTTTTCAAAATATCTTCTCTAACTTCCTAACTTCCTATCTTTTCAAAATTTGTTTCAACTAACTAACTAACTTTTTGTTTGTTTCTTAACTTTTTCAAAACCACCTAACTAACTCTCTCTCTCTCTCATTTTCGAAAATATCTTCCCCCTTTTTCAAAATTTCTTTTTTAATTTATTAATTATTTTATTTTTTAAATCTTAATTTTTGAAAATCACTAACATTTTTCAAAAACTGTTTTCAAAAAAAAATTCACTAACTCCTTTTCAAAATTAATTTTCGAAAATTCCCTCCTTCTCTCTCATCCTATTCTATTTATTCATTCATTAACTAACATCTCTTCCTCACATCATCACCAAATTCGAACCCCCTCTTCTATTTATGTTTGAATTTCTTCTTCTTTTCTTCTACTAACAATAAGGATCCTTTTTACTGTGACATAGAGGATTCCTCTTCTTTTCTTTTTCTCTCCTCTTTCTTATGAGCAGGGACAGAGAAAAAGGCATTCTTGTTGAAGCTGATCCAGAACCTGAAAGGACTCTGAAGAGAAAATTAAGAGAAGCTAAATTACAACAATCCAGAGACAACTTGATTGAAAATTTCAAACAAGTAAAGGAGATGACAGCCGAACCCAACAACAATGCAAGGAGAATGCTTGGTGACTTCACTGCACCTAATTCCAATTTACATGGAAGGAGCATCTCCATTCCTGCCATTGGAGCAAACAACTTTGAGCTGAAACCTCAGTTAGTTTCTCTGATGCAGCAGAACTGCAAGTTTCATGGACTTCCATCTGAAGATCCTTTTCAGTTCTTAACTGAATTCTTGCAGATATGTGATACTGTTAAGACTAATGGAGTAGATCCTGAAGTCTACAGGCTCATGCTTTTCCCTTTTGCTGTAAGAGACAGAGCTAGATTATGGTTGGATTCTCAACCCAAAGACAGCCTGAACTCTTGGGATAAGCTGGTCACGGCTTTCTTAGCCAAGTACTTTCCTCCTCAAAAGCTGAGCAAGCTTAGAACTGATGTTCAAACCTTCAGACAGAAAGAAGGTGAATCCCTCTATGAAGCTTGGGAAAGATACAAACAGTTGACCAAAAAGTGTCCTTCTGACATGCTTTCAGAATGGACCATCCTGGATATATTCTATGATGGTTTATCTGAGCTATCAAAGATGTCACTGGACACTTCTGCAGGTGGATCCATTCACCTAAAGAAAACGCCTGCAGAAGCTCAAGAACTCATTGACATGGTTGCTAATAACCAGTTCATGTACACTTCTGAAAGGAATCCTGTGAGTAATGGGACACCTATGAAGAAGGGAGTTCTTGAGGTTGATACTCTGAATGCCATATTGGCTCAGAACAAAATATTGACTCAGCAAGTCAATATGATCTCTCAGAGTCTGCATGGAATGCAAGCTGCATCCAACAGTACTCAAGAGGCATCTTCTGAAGAAGAAGCCTATGATCCTGAGAACCCTGCAATAGAAGAGGTAAATTATTTAGGTGAACCTTATGGAAACACCTATAACTCAACATGGAGAAATCATCCAAATTTCTCATGGAAGGATCAAAAGCCCCAACAAGGCTTTAATAATGGTGGAAGAAACAGGTTTAGCAACAGCAAGCCTTTTCCATCATCAACTCAGCAACAGACAGAGAACTCTGAACAAAATGCTTCTAATTTAGCAAATATAGTCTCTGATCTATCTAAGGCCACTATAAGTTTCATGAATGAAACAAGGTCTTCCATTAGAAATCTGGAAGCACAAGTGGGCCAGCTGAGTAAAAGGATCACTGAAATCCCTCCTAGTACTCTCCCAAGCAATACAGAAGAGAATCCAAAAGGAGAGTGCAAGGCCATTGACATAAGCGCCATGGCCGAACCTGTGAGGAGAGGAGAGGACATGAATCCCAAGGAAGAACACCTCCTGGGACGTCCAGTGATCAATAAGGAGCTTCCCTCTGAGGAACCAAAGGACTCTGAGGCTCATCTAGAGACCATAGAGATTCCATTGAACCTCCTTATGCCCTTCATGAGCTCTGATGAGTATTCCTCTTCTGAAGAGAATGAGGATGTTACTGAAGAGCAAACTGCCAAGTTTCTTGGTGCAATCATGAAGCTGAATGCCAAATTATTTGGCATTAATACTTGGGAAGTTGAACCTCCCTTGTTCATCAATGAACTGAGTGATCTGGATCAAGTGACATTACCTCAGAAGAGACAGGATGCTGGAAAGTTCATAATACCATGTACCATAGGCACTATGATCTTTAAAGCTCTTTGTGACCTTGGTTCAGGAATAAACCTCATGCCCCTCTCTGTAATAGAGAAACTGGGAATCTATGGGGTGCAAGCTGCTAAAATCTCACTAGAGATGGCAGACAGCTCAAGAAAATAGGCTTTTGGACAAGTAGAAGATGTATTAGTAAAGGTTGAGGGCCTTTACATACCTACTGATTTCATAGTCCTGGATACTGGAAAGGAAAAGGATGAATCCATCATCCTAGGAAGACCTTTCCTAGCCACAGCAAGAGCTGTGATTGATGTTGACAGAGGTGAAATAGTCCTTCAATGGAATGAGGACTCCCTTGTGTTTAAAACTCAAGGATCTCCCTCTACAACTATGGAGAGGAAGCAGAAAAAGCTTCTCTCCAAGCAGAGTCAATCAGAGCCCCCACAGTCAAACTCTAAGTTTGGTGTTGGGAGGCCACAACCAAACTCTAAGTTTGGTGTTGAACTCCCATATCCAAACTCTAAGTTTGGTGTTGGAGAGTTTAAACAAAGCTCTGCACATCTGTGAGGCTCCATGAGAGCCCACTGTCAAGCTATTGACATTAAAGAAGCGCTTGTTGGGAGGCAACCCAATGTTTATCTAATTCTTATTTTTATTGTTTTTCATGTTTTCTTAGGCTCATGATCATGTGGAGTCACAAAATAAATAGAAAAATTGAAAATGGAATCAAAAACAGCAGAAGAAAAATCACACCCTGGAGGAGCATCTGTCTGGCATTCAGCGCCAGAACAAAGCATGGTTCTGGCGCTGAACGCCCAAAATGGGCAGCTTCTGGGCGCTGAACGCCAGAACAGGCATGGTTCTGGCGTTCAACGCCAGAAATGGCACACAAATGGGCGTTGAACGCCCAAAATGGCCACCAACCTGGCGCTGAACGCCCAGAGTTGGGTACAAAGGCATTTTTATATGCCTAATGGGTGCAGGGATGTAACTCCTTGAACACCTCAGGATCTGTGGACCCCACAGGATCCACTCAGGATCTGTGGACCCCATAGGATCCCCACCTACCTCCACTCACTTCTTCTCACCACTCTCTTTCACACAACCCCATAAACACTCTTCCCTAAAAACCCCTCACCAATCACCTCAATCTCTCTTCCCCACTAAACCTTCACCACTCACATCCACCCACTCTTCCCAATAAACCTACCTCATAAACTCCACCTACCTTCAAAATTCAAAACTAATTTCCCACCCAAACCCACCCATATGGCCGAACCTTAACCTCCCCTCCATTCCCTATATAAAGACCTCCATTCTTCACCAAATTCACACAACACAACCCCTCTATACCCTTCTTGGCCGAACCACATCACCCTCTCCCTCTCCTCCATTTCTTCTTCTTCTTCATCTATTCTTTTGTTTATTGCTCGAGGGCGAGCAATATTCTAAGTTTGGTGTGGTAAAAGCATAGCTTTTTTTTGTTTTTCCATTACCATTGATGGCATCAAAGACCGGAGAATCCTCTAGAAGAGGGAAAGGGAAGACAAAAGCTTCCACATCCGAGTCATGGGAGATGGAAAGGTTCATCTCCAAAGCCCATCAAGACCACTTCTATGATGTTGTGGCCAAGAAGAAGGTGATCCCTGAGGTCCCTTTTAAACTCAAAAGAAATGAGTATCCGGAGATCCGACATGAAATTCAAAGAAGAGGTTGGGAAGTTCTAACAAATCCCATCCAACAAGTCGGCATCCTAATGGTTCAAGAGTTCTATGCCAATGCACGGATCACCAAGAACCATGATCAAAGTAAGAACCCGGATCCAAAGAACTATGTTACAATGGTTCGGGGGAAATACTTAGATTTTAGTCCGGAGAATGTGAGGTTGGCGTTCAACTTGCCATACATGGAAGAAAACGCACGCCCCTACACAAGGAGAGTCAACTTTGATCAAAGGTTGGACCAAGTCCTTATGGACATATGTGTAGAAGGAGCTCAATGGAAGATTGACTCCAAAGGCAAGCCAGTTCAACTAAGAAGATTGGACCTCAAGCCTATAGCTAGAGGATGGTTGGAGTTTATTCAATGCTCAATCATTCCCACTAGCAACCGGTCTAAAGTTACTATAGACCGGGCCATCATGATCCATAGCATCATGATTGGAGAAGAGGTGGAAGTTCATGAGATTATACCTCAAAAACTTTACAAGGTGGTTGACAAGTCCTCCACTATGGCAAGGTTAGCCTTTCCTCACCTCATTTGCCACCTATGCAATTCGACTGGGATTGACATAGAGGGAGATATCCTCATCAAAGAGGACAAGCCCATCACTAAGAAAAAGATGGAGCAAGCAAGAGAGCCCAGTCATGGAGCTCAAGAGGCGTATGAAGCTCATCACCATGAGATCCCGGAGATGCCTCAAATGCACTTTCCTCCACAAAACTATTGGGAGCAAATCAACACCTCCCTAGAAGAAATGAGTTCCAATATGGGACAACTAAGGGTGGAACATCAAGAGCACTCCATCATGCTTCATGAAATAAGAGAAGATCAAAAAGCAATGAGGGAGGAGCAACAAAGACAAGGAAGAGACATAGAAGAGCTCAAGGACATCATTGGTTCCTCAAGAAGGAAACGCCACCATCACTAAGGTGGATTCATTCCTTGTCCTTCTTTCTTCTGTTTTCTGTTTTCCATGTTATGTGCTTATCTATGTTTGTGTCTTCATTACATGATCATTAGTAGTTAGTAACTTTGTCTTAAAGATATGAATGTCCTATGAATCCATCACCTCTCTTAAATGAAAAATGTTTTAATTCAAAAGAACAAGAAGTACATGAGTTTCGAATTTATCCTTGAACTTAGTTTAATTATATTGATGTGGTGACAATTGATGGGATATTTTGGTGAGAAACGAATTTCTCACTAAACATCACAATCCAACCGGCAAGTGTACCGGGTCGTATCAAGTAATAAAAACTCACGGGAGTGAGGTCGATCCCACAGGGATTGAAGGATTGAGCAATTTTAGTTTAGTGGTTGATTTAGTCAAGCGAATCAAGTGTTGGTTGAGTGATTTGTGACTTGCAGAATGTAAATTGCATGAAATTAAAGAAAGCAGGGAATTAAATTGCTGAATCTTAAAGAACAAGAAATTAAATGGCAGAAACTTAAAGTGCATAAAATGTAAATTGCGGAATCTTAAAGTGCAAGGAATATAAATTGCTTGAAATGTAAAGGGAATTGGGGGATGGATTTGCAGAATTTAAACAAGGAAAAACTAAATTGCATCAAACAGAAGAGGGAAAGGGAATTGGGATTGAACCGGATCATGAAGCAGTAAAGTAAATGAACAGAAAAAGCAATAAGCAGGGAATTGAAATGAGAAATTCAGATCTCAGGACCCAGAGACTAGAAAACCAAGTCTAGATCTCAATGCCTTCCTAGATCCAACAAGAACAATAGCAAGGAAATTGTAAATTGCAAAGAAAAGAGATGAAGAACAATGAACCGGAAATGGAATTCAATTAACAGTAAAGAAAGCAGAGAGATCCAAGATTGAGATTGAAACAGAATTTCTTCAATTCTCCAATCCAAGATCCAAGACAAATGTAAAATGAAATTGAAAGTAATGAAAGCAAGAAATTAAAGTTCACTCAGTAACAAAAGCTCTCCGAAAACTATTATGAAAATTCTAAAAGGAAAGCTCCCCGAATAACTTGAATTCTATCCTATTTATACACTTTCCAAAATGATCTTCAAGCCTTGAGTTGGGCCTTTGTTCTTGGTGGAATTGGGTTGAAAGAGGCCTTGGTTGATTGCTCTTGAAGTTTGAAGAAGAACCGAAGTGAACCAATTGAACCGGTTTTGAAGTTAGCCATAGTTGGTCCCAACGTTAGGGCCAAAGTTAGGGGTCTAACTTTGACCCCAACTTATCATAGCAGCAAGCATGATTTTCTGGTTTGGACGTTGGTGCCAACGTTAGGGGTCTAACTTTGACCCTAACGTTGGCCTTGCTTAGTGCTAGTGGTGCCAACGTTAGCCTCCAAGTTAGGGGGCTAACGTTGGCGCAAACATTGGTGCCCCTCCCTTTGTGATTCATGTGCCAACGTTAGCCTCCAAGTTAGGGGGCTAACGTTGGCGCAAACGTTGGCTTGCCCAGGGATGAATTTCAAGTTCCAACGTTAGCCTCCAAGTTAGGGGGCTAACGTTGGAGCTAACGTTGGCCTCTTCCTTGCAATGTCATGTGCCAACGTTAGCCTCCAAGTTAGGGGGCTAACGTTGGCTCAAACGTGGGGAGCCCAGGGAGTACTTCATGCCCAACGTTAGCCTCCAAGTTAGGGGGCTAACGTTGGGGCTAACTTCATGCCTCCAAGTTCAATTTCACTTATTCCATTCTTCACTTCTAGCCATTCCTCTTTGCTTCAACCTTTCTCCAAACTTTCTTCACCTATCATTAATCAACCAAACTCATCAAAGCTATGCTCAAAATCATGAGATCTTCATTCTTTCATAATATGCAACAAATATAGCATAAAACCTCATGAAATGGCATAAATTCATATATGGTTGGTTCAATCAAGGGAAACATGAAAATCTACTCAATTAGCTTGCTTGTAGCTCAAGAAAGTGCATAATTCTAATGAAAACTAAAGAAAAAGACTAGCTAAAATAGGCTACGATGACTTGTCATCAACAATGCTTCTTGTTTTCTGAATGTATGCTTGAACAGTGCATATGTCTTTTGAAGTTGTTGTTTAAGAATGTTAAATATGTTGGCTCTTGAAAGAATGATGACTAGGAGACATGTTATTTGATAATCTGAAAAATCATAAAAATGATTCTTGAAGCAAGAAAAAGCAGCAAAGAACAAAGCTTGCAAAAAAAAAAAAAAAAAAAAAAAAGAAGAAAAAAGAAAAAAATAGGCAAAAAAAAAAAAAAAGAAAAAGCAAGCAGAAAAAGCCAATAACCCTTAAAACCAAAAGGCAAGGGCAAATAAAAAGGATCCCAAGGCTTTGAGCATCAGTGGATAGGAGGGCTTAAAGGAATAAAATCCTGGTCTAAGCGGCTAAACCAAGCTGTCCCTAACCATGTGCTTGTGGCGTGTAGGTGTCAAGTGAAAACTTGAGACTGAGCGGTTAAAGTCAAGGTCCAAAGCAAAAAAAAAAAAAAAGAGTGTGCTTAAGAACCCTGGACACCTCTAATTGGGGACTTTAGCAAAGCTGAGTCACAATCTGAAAAGGTTCACCCAATTATGTGTCTGTGGCATTTATGTATCCGGTGGTAATACTGGAAAACAAAGTGCTTAGGGCCACGGCCAAGACTCATAAAGAAGCTGTGTTCAAGAATCATCATACTGAACTAGGAGAGTCAATAACACTATTCGAAATCTGAAGTTCCTATAGATGCCAATCATTCTGAACCTCAATGGATAAAGTGAGATGCCAAAACTATTCAAGAGGCAAAAAGCTATAAGTCCCGCTCATATGATTGGAGCTATGTTTCATTGATAGTTTGGAATTTATAGTATATTCTCTTCTTTTTATCCTATTTGATTTTCAGTTGCTTGGGGACAAGCAACAATTTAAGTTTGGTGTTGTGATGAGCGGATAATTTATACGCTTTTTGACATTGTTTTTAGTATGTTTTTAGTAGAATCTAGTTACTTTTAGGGATGTTTTCATTAGTTTTTATGTTAAATTCACATTTCTGGACTTTACTATGAGATTGTGTGTTTTTCTGTGATTTCAGGTATTTTCTGGCTGAAATTGAGGGACTTGAGCAGAAATCAGATTCAGAGGTTGAAAAAGGACTGTTGATGCTGTTGGATTCTGACCTCCCTGTACTCAAAGTGGATTTTCTGGAGCTACAGAACTCGAAATGGCGCGCTTCCAATTGCGTTGGAAAGTAGACATCCAGGGCTTTCCAGAAATATATAATAGTCCATACTTTGGCCAAGAATTGACGACGTAAACTGGCGTTCAACGCCAGCCTTCTGCCCAAATCTGGCGTCCAGCGCCAGAAAAGGATCCAAAACCAGAGTTGAACGCCCAAACTGGCACAGAACTTGGCGTTCAACTCCACAAATGGCCTCTGCACGTGCTACACTCAAGCTCAGCCCAAACACACACCAAGTGGGCCCCGAAAGTGGATTTATGCATCAATTACTTACTCATGTAAACCCTAGTGACTAGTTTATTATAAATAGGACCTCTTACTATTGTATTAGGCATCCTGGATTGTATTTTGATCCTGTGATCACGTTTTAGGGGGCTGGCCATCTCGGCCATGCCTGGACCTTCACTTATGTATTTTCATACGGTAGAGTTTCTACACTCCATAGATTAAGGTGTGGAGCTCTGCTGTTCCTCAAAGATTAATGCAAAGTACTACTGTTTTCTATTCAATCCTTCTTATTTCGCTTCTAAGATATCCATTCGCACCCAAGAACGTGATGAAGGCGATGATTATGTGTGACGCTCATCATCCTTCTCCCTTATGAACGCGTGTCTGACAAACACTTCTGTTCTACATGAAATAAGCTAGAATGAGTATCTCTTAGATCTCCTAACCAGAATCTTCGTGGCGTAAGCTAGAATGATGGCGGCATTCAAGAGAATCCGGAAGGTCTAAACCTTGTCTGTGGTATTCCGAGTAGGATTCAATGATTGAATGACTGTGACGAGCTCCTAACTCGCGATTGCAGGGTGTTAGTGACAGACGCAAAAGGATAGTAAATCCTATTCCAGCATGATCGAGAACCGACAGATGAATAGCCGTGCCGTGACAGGGTGCGTGAGCATATTAATCACTGAGAGGATAAGATGAAGCCATTGACAAGGGTGATGCCTCCAGACGATTAGCCGTGCCGTGACAGGGCATTGGATCATTTTCCCGTGAGATGACCGAAAGTAGCCGTTGACAGTGGTGATGTATCACATAAAGCCAGCCATGGAAAGGAGTAAGACTGATTGGATGAAGATAGCAGGAAAGCAGAGGTTCAGAGGAACGAAAAGCATCTCCATTCGCTTATCTGAAATTCCTACCAATGATTTACATAAGTATCTCTATCCCTATTTTATTATATAATATTCGAAAACACCATTATCACTTTATATCTGCCTGACTGAGATTTACAAGGTGACCATAGCTTGCTTCATACCAACAATCTCCGTGGGATTCGACCCTTACTCACGTAAGGTATTACTTGGACGACCCAGTGCACTTGCTGGTTAGTTGTATCGAAGTTGTGACAATTATGTATTGAGATCAGCGCACCAAGTTGCTCACGTTGCCAGGGATTGTTTGAGCCTGGACATCACAATTTCGTGCACCAGGGTCTATGGTCACGGTTTTTTACAGTGACAAAAAAGGGTCTATGGTCACGGTTTTTCAAAAAAGGGTGACATAAAAGGGTCTATGGTCACGGTTTTGGGGGTGACCTAAAGGGGTCTATGGTCACGGTTTTAGGGGGTGACCTAAAAAGGTCTATGGTCACAGTTTTAGGGGTGATCTAAAGGAGTCTATGATCACGTTTTTTTACAGTGACAAAAAAGGTCAATGGTCACGGTTTTTTAAGAAAGGGTGACTTAAAAAGGTCAATGGTCACGGTTTTGGGGGGTGACCTAAAGGGTCTATGGTCATGGTTTTGGGGGGTGACCTAAAGAGGTCTACGGTCACGGTTTTTTGAAAGGGTGACCTAAAAGGGTTTATGATCACGGTTTTGGTGGTGACCTAAAATGGTCTATGGTCACGGTTTTGGAGAGTGACCTAAAAGGGTCTATGGTCACGATTTTAGGGGGTGGCCTAAAGGGGTCTATTGATAATTAAAAATTTAAAATTTTAAAATTTTATTAATTAAAATCTAATAATAATTTATATGATTTATTTTAAATATTAAAATTTAAATTTAATTTTATAAATAAAAAATTAAGTAAAATATTATTAACTTTAAATTAAAGAATTATTTAAAACTTAAAACTATTTAATAAGTTAATAATTAAAAATTAATGAAAATTTTCTATAATTTAATTTAAAAATATTTAAATTTTAAATTAAAATACTTAATTAAAAATCAACGAATAAATTGATAATTCAATAATATTTTTAAAAAATTAAATTAAATCTTAAATTATTCTATATCCTAATTTAATTAAAATTATCAAACCTTAACCTTAAAATTCAAATCACACACTAACCTTCACAACCCTATCCATTCACCCTTACCCCTCACCCCCACCCACGGTTAGAAAGAAAGAGAAAAAGAAAGGAAAGAAGAAAGGAAGAAAAGAGAAAGAGAGGGAGCAGGGAGAAGAAGAGAGGGAGGTGACGGTGCCGATGTGGCTGGGTACCGCCGTTGCTGTCGTCGTTGTCAAAACTGAGAAGGGGAGGGAGGAGACGTTGAGAGAGAGGAACGTCGTCGAGCCAAACACGAGAGAGAGAGAGAGACAGGGGGCCACTGCAATCCACGTCGCCGCTGGAGGGATCGTGGCACATCGCTCTGCCGTCAAGATTGCCGCCGTCATCGTCCAGTGTCACTGTCGCATCGCCATTTAAGAAGAGAGGAAGAAGAGAAAGCAGGCCAGTCGCCCAGGGGGTAGGAGTTGCCGCCATTCGTGCCTCCTGTCGTCGTTGCTCCCTCGCCGTTACCGCTGTTTGTGTAGTGACCGGAGGGAGCCATGGCTGTCTGCACTACTGTCGGAGCTGCTGCTCTATTTCGTTGCTATCTGCGTGCTCAGGTATATTTATTCCCTCTTCCTCTGACACCTTCACCCAACAATGTACCAAATTCCTAAGCTAAAAAGCAAATTGAGATTTAGGGTTTTATTAAGTTGTAATCTGATAATTTTAAATCTGATAGCTTTAAAGTCTTCAAAGCCCTCAAAGTCCTGCTCTGCCGCTCTTCGCCCGTGGTCATCGCAAGGTATTATTTTTCCAGATTGAATCGTATGCAATGCATATACAGATTGAATCGTTACTTGAAGTATCATTGTAAAGCTTTACTAATTTGGCTGATTGAGTTGGTTTCTCAAATATGAAACTTCTGGTTTAATGTTTAATTTTTTTCTTCCCTTTTTCATTATATTAAAATTCCTTATTACAACAAATAGTTGTAGTAGCTAGGCTACAATATCTTCTTATAAAGTTCTTTATCTAGTTGTAGTATATATCATCATTACTTACTTTTTGTTGTTGATTGGTGAATCACGGCTAGAATGAAGGAAATAAGAAAGAACAAAAGAATATTCAAATGGCAAGATGCTGGAGAATTATTCTAAAACATATAATAAAAGGATTGAAGAAGCTGACAGACGAAGGGGAGAGCAGGCAATGGATGGAGAACATAAGAGGGAACCTGGATATGGTAGCCACCGTGATCGCAACCGTAACCTTTCCAAATGGTACTGAATCCACCGAGTGGCATTGTCCAGAACGGTGAGCACGGGAATGTAAGTTGTTGATTTTGATTATTTGAAATTTTATATTGAATTTAGTTTATCAATTTCAAGCTAGTAAATTTGTTGATTTAATAGTCACTGTGGTTACTGAAACTAAAACGCAAAAAAGAAAATAAAACAAGAAAAAACCAAAAGGATGAAGATGGAGGGCACTATGCATGGTCTTCTGGGATTGTTTTTGTTAAACCATCATATCAGTCTATATTACACTATATCATCACATTATTTAATGGAGTAATAATAGATATTTTTTAATAATTAATCAAGTTACATATCCAATAATTTTATAGTTAACTAAAATTCTACTAGTTAGCAAGTTAGACTTCAGTTTTCTAGTCCATGATCTTAAATTTAAATTATTAGTAGGTGTTGGGAAAAAATATAAATAAAAAATTGTCTCTGCTGTTGAACAAGTTAGCTAGCTTTGATTTCAAAAATTAGGAAAGATAATAAAGATGATGAAGCTTAGTAGAAGAGGTGATAATAAAAAGAAGAATATAGCATTTGATTTGATTAGTAGGTATTCCGAGGGTTACCTGAAACTGTAGGTCGATCTTGGATGAGATCTTCTGTACTGGTCGGAGATGACGTGTCTGGCTAGCTGGTGGCGGCCGGAGCTATTGTGTCCGACTTGTTGGACTGGCTGCACTTCTGATCCTTGGTCACTGGAGGGTGGGGGGTACCTGCAAGAGACTCCGATGCTTAAGTTAGCACGGGTATTAAGCAGGTTTTTAGTAGAATCAGAGTATGAGTTATACCTGGGTGCTCTAGTGTATTTATAGTAGTGTGGGCTGACCTTTCTGGTAAGATAAGTTAGTTATCTTATCTTATCTTATCTTATTTGAGTGAAGTCAGCTTATCTTCAAGGGAACCGCCTTTATCTCTATAGGCTTGGATTGTCTTTGGATTTGGGTCGTGTTTCTCTATTTGGACCCTTTATTGGGATTTCCTGTCGATTTGGCCGACCTCTTTGAGAAGAGGTCGGGTAGTCTGACCTGAAAAGGTCGGTCGCTTTGTCGCCAATCATCCCAGGTCGGATAGCTCGACCTAGGGTATGAACAGTAGGTAATATTTATAATAAGGAGTTGAATAAGTTAATAAGAAGTAGTAGCTAGTACCATGACTGAAAAATAGGTTTAATATACGAATCAGCTTGTATTTGAGGACCTAAAAGCAGCTATAGAGGAAGCAAAAGTGGTACGTTGCCATAAATTTTAAGCTTGAGTGTCTTACTTTTTATTTTCATTTCATCCTTTTCTCAAGCCCTTAGCCAATTGTTGTTTTTCATTGTTAGATTATTTATAATGCATGCTAATATTTGTGTACTTGAGAAATTAGAAGGAACTTTCTTTAAAATTTTTAAATTAATGAATTCTGTGAATATTTTATGATGCGTTTACCTTTTACATAATGATGGTTGATAATGAATTTGGAGCGGGTTAGCTTCAATGGCTCCTTATTAGTGATGGAAATTCGTTTTTAGCTACAGATTTTGGATGAACTTGTAGGTATATATGACTATGTAGCTCCCTGTTTTCCCCTAAGGTTTGATACGTATTTAGTATTTCTTTTTTTTTCGTCGATAACCTTCTGCCAATGAATATTCTCATTACAATTTTCAGATGTGCTTGCCACTGATTTTTTCTCCTGTGTATATTGAATGGTTGCCCTTTTTATATACTTTTCTTAATAATTAATTATGGTGCCTGATGCATGTCTTATGAAGGGAACCCTCATACCATTAGATATATCAACCTTTCCTTTTCAACACGTGTCACTTTTGGGTTATTATTAAAAAGAAATAATACATTTTGCTTAGATTATTGGTAACTGCTTTTTTCTCAAAATAATGCAACCAATTTTTGCTTTGGATACAACTTTTAATCTATACATACTCATAGTTAAACCCTTCCTGGATTGTATACTTAATTAAACACATGGCCAGAAAGATCGTAAGCTTGATCCTCAAATTGAAGAGCAATTTGGTGGTGGGAGATTGCTAGCTTTCATTGCTTCTCGACCTGATCAATATGGCAGGGCTGACGGGTAATTCATATAACTATTGCTTGTTTGGGTTGCACTGAATTTTGTCTAATTTGATTCTTGATCTGTTACTTATTTCATTCCTTATTGAATACTGCAGCTATATTTTGGAAGATAAGGAGCTTGAATTTTATATGAAGAAAATCCAGAAGGGAAAGGGTGCTACCTAATTGTTCTATTCTCATACTTGTATTTTGGACAGGATGGAATGGGTCTTATAATAAGTTTAGTTATCTACATGTAATATTTTGATGTATTGTGTACTTTTTTAAAAGAGATTTTATCTGGTATTACATGTAATGGATACATTACACTCTATTTTGATTTATGTTGTTTGGATTAAAAATATATCTAGCTTATAATGAAACTTTTATGTTTTAGATTTCTTGAATTGCTTATTTTTATATTTATTTGGTGTTTATCATCATTTTGGAATGTGATTATGCTTTAAATAAAATTAAATCGCATAAATCAAAATAGACTATGGTCACAGTTTTTAGGTAGGGTGACCACAGATAGGCTATGGTCACGGTTTTTAACTGTGACCATAGATAAGGCTATGGTCACGGTTTTAAAGAGGAGTGACCATAGAGGCTATGATCATGGTTTTAAGGAGGGGTGACCATAGAGCTATAGTCACGGTCAAAACCGTGACCATAGATAACGCTATGGTCACGGTTTTAAGGAAGGGTGACCATAGAGGCGATGGTCACGATGAAAACCATGACCATAGATAAGGCTATGATCACGGTTTTAAGGAGGGGTGACCATAGATAAGGTTGTGGTCACGGTTTTAAGGAGGGGTGACTATGAGGCTATGGTCACGGTGAAAATCGTGACCATAGATAAGACTATAATCACGGTGAAAAAACATGGCCTAAAGTGTTAGAATTTAAAAATTGTAACCTTGAGGATAAAAAAATCCATGACCATAGATAAAAAAAACCGTGACCATAGACCTATGGCCATGCCAGAATAGGCCACGGTAAAAAACCGTGACCATAGGTCCAAAACCGTGACTATAGATCTATGGTCACCCTTTTTACTAACTATAGTCACGGTTTTTTACCATAACCATAGGCTTTTTTTGTAGTGTATCTAAAGTAAAACTGAAAGTATTTTTCAATGATTTGATGAAAACAGTTTTATTGAGTAAAGTAAATTATTCGCATTTTATTCATTACTTTTCCGGTATTCCCATTCTCTACTGAGAACGTGTGGTTTGTTCTCACACTAAAATTTGTCACCCTTTCAGTGACACAGGTTTAAAGACTTAATATGAAGTCACAGACGAATAGTAAAAATTGTATACGAGTTAAGTTGCTTTCGTAGAATTTTCTCGTCCTTATTGCTTAAGATTTTATTTTATACAGAGGGATAGGTGTTGTATCTGAATTTTATTTCGGTTTACTTGCATTAGATTTAGTATTATTGGTAATGATGTGATTATTATTATTTGGAGATCATTGATATATGATTTTTAATGAAGTAAAAACAAAATTTTCTAGCATTTTCTTAAAATTGAAGCGCAATATTAGCGTAAAAGCTCTGTATTAAATAGATAATAAAGAAAAACTAGTTAGTAATTCCTTACTTTTGGTGCGATCATTATGTGCTGGAAATTGGGTGGTGCGTGAAAATAAAACTCGCACAACTGAACCGGCAAGTTCACCAAGTCGTCCATGTAATACCTCAAGTGAGTGAGGGTCGATCCCATGAAAATTGTCGGATTGAGCAAGCTATGGTTATCCTACAAATCTTAGTCAGGCAAATAGAAAGTTGATTATTGTTGTTGTAGGCGCATAAACAAAACAATAATGAAAGCAATAAAAAATTGATGTAGAAACAAGAGTTAGAAATTAGTTAAGGTCTCAGAGATGCTTGTTCTTCCAGATTAATACTTCTGACTGACTAATTTAACAATGAGTGATTTATTCAATAGCAAGGCTGTAAGTGATTAAGCCAAGGGTAGTGGTCATTAATCTGCTCTGATCCAAAACACCAGGCGTGATAGTTCAATCTCGAAGAGGGTGAAGCTCACGCAATTCAATCTCTGGTGATCCTACTCAAAACGCCACAGACAAGGTTGGATCTTCCGGATTGGAGAATGATGCTCAGTATTCTAGCCTTAATGCCACAGGACTTCAATTACCCATGACTAACGAGATTTCATGTCACATATCCCAATTAGCCCAAATAACTTGTTGGAACCTGTGATGTACTCTCAAGCTGTAGCTCAATACTATTCGGGTCAAAACTCAAAAAAACTCATGTAGAATAAGGGGTCATACTCTCATTCCACCCCAGATTCATAAAGATAAAGAATGACAATACATCATAGAATGGAATCAAACATGTATTCAAGTAGAAAAGTAATAATATTAATCCATAGGAATGAGCAAATCTCCTATCCTCAACCTAGGAGGTTTAGCCGCTCATATTTTACAGAAATAATGCGTGATAAGTTCTGAGAGGCTGAAGATCCTAAAACATGGGTGATCTTCGCCTATATATACTAATCTAATAATTAAAAATTACAAAAATGAGATAAACTAAGCAAAAGGTGCAAAAATCCACTTCTGGGCCCACTTGGTGAGTGTTTGGGCTGAGCTTGGCATCTAACTTGGATGAGTGGGTGTTGAAGGCCTACTAGGGGTGTCCATGCAGCCTTGATGCTCCCTCAGTGGCATTGAATGCCAGTTTTGGGCGTTCAACACTGGCTAAGTTGGGCGTTCAACGCTGGCTAAGTTTTGGTCCTTTTGGGGCGTTGAACGCCAGAAAGAGGGTAAGTTGGGCGTTCAACGGCCATTTTGGGTAGTTATTTCCAAAAAATAGTATAGACCATTATTTATTGCTAGAAAGCTCTGGAAGTTAGCTTTCCAACACCGTTAAGAACACGTCAATTGGACCTCTGAAGCTCAAAAAATGCTTGTTGGAATGCACGGAGGTAAGGATTTGATAGCATCTGCTATCCTTTCTTTGCCTCTGAATCAGACTTTGCCAAAACTTTCCATTTTCACCCAAAAATCACCTAAATTCATAGAATAACCACAAAAACTCAAAGTAGCATCCAAAATGTGAATTTGGCACTAAAACATACTAAAACTTGATAAAATGTAACTGAAAACACTAAGAAAATGATTCTAAAAAGGGTATAAAATATCCGCTCATCAAAACACCAAACTTAAATTGTTGCTTGTCCTCAAGCAACCAAAAACAAAGCGGGACTAAAGAGAAGAGAAAGATATAATAAGTCTCAGAGTTATTAATGAAGCTCAGTTCCAAATATTGAATGGGGCTATTAGCTATTCACTTTTGAATAGTTTTGTCATCTCACTTTCCTTTGAAGCTCAGAAGTATTGGCATCCCTTGGAACTAGAATCCAGAAGATATTATTGATTCTCTTCTTTTAACTTTTCTTGATTCTTGAACACAACTTCTTTTGGTGCTTTGCAGCTTTCGAGCTTAGCCGTGACTCTAAGCATTTTGTTCTCCCATATTACCGCCGGATACATAAACGCCACAGGCACTTAACTGGGGGAACCCTTTGGATTCGAATTTAACTTTGCTTAAATTCCTAGACAGTGGTGCCCAGAGTTCTTAAGCTTACTCTTTAGCCTTGGATCATGACTTTAACTGCTCAGTCTCAAGCTTTTTACTTGACACCTTCACACCACAAGCATATAGTTCGGGTTAGCAACTCATTTGAGCCTTTTAGGCCAATTTTTGACCCTCCTAAGCATTGATGCTCAAAGTCTTGGATCTTTGCTCTTTTGAATTTTCTTTTTGAGCTTTTCTTTTTCTTTTTCTTTTTTTCTTTTTTCCTTTTTTTTGCTGCTTTTTCTTACTTCAAGAATCAATAATTTTTTTTCAGAGAGTCAATAATACTAAATTCACTATTCTTCAAAAGCCAACATACTCAACTCCAATATCAATTATGCACTGTTAATTCATACATTCAGAAGATAAATACAAGGCCACCGTACTTTAAATAATTGGAATACTCATGATAAACTTGAAACTTATGTATCTCACTTTTTTCTTTTTTCAAATAAAATTTTTCTTTTAAACATGGTGAGGGATAGACAGGATATCTTATAACCAAATTAAAACAAGAAAATAAAACTAGAAAAGAATGAAATGCTAAACGTGATCTTGAACTTAGAAGAGAAAACAGAAAATAAATTAAAGTACAATGAAAACAAAAATAAAGCAAATAGAGAGATAACGGGACTCAACAACCTCAGTAATGGCTGTTGCTTCCCCTGGAGAATCCAATAGAGCATTTGAACTCCTCTATATCCCGCCCCTGTCTCAGTTGTTCCTCCATCAACCTTCTCTAATCTTCTCTCATCTCATGGAGGATAGTGGTGTGCTCCTTATGCTCCACTCTCAGCTGATCCACGCTTGAGCTCAGCTCCCCTATTGAGGTATTCAGTTGATCCCAATAGTCTTAGAGAGAAAAATACATCCCTTGAGGTATCTCAGGGATTTCTGGTGGAGGCAGTTGCACAGGTTCTTGCTATGGGTCATGTGTACGCTCTCTCACATGCTCCATCTTCCTCTTTGTGATGGGCTTGTCCATCTCTATAAGGGTATCTCCAGCTATGCCAATTCTAGCCGAACTGCATAGGCAATGTATGAGGTATGGGAATGCTAACCTCGCTTGGGTGGAGGTCTTTTTAGCTTCCTTGTACAATTCCTGAGGTATCATCTCATGTACTTCTACCTCAGTCCCAAGCATAATGCAATGAATCATTATTGCTCGGTCAATGGTAACCTCAGATCAGTTACTTGTGAGGATGATGGAGTGTTGGATAAACTCTGACCATCCTCGAGCATGGGCTTGAGGTCAAGCCTACCCAGTTGGTAGGGCTTGCCTTGTGCATCCCTGATGTGTGAGATTTGCGCCGGTTCAGAATTTCTCAAAACAAGAATCACTTCATTGGTAGCATAGTCCAAACCGGCAATTAAATCCCAAACATCAAAGTTTAATTTCAATTTAAAATAACCGAGAGTAGTTAAACCTCGGGTCGTTCTCCCTAGGAACTAGTGACACCAAGTGCATAAAATTGGTTGTGAAAATCAAGGGGTTGTTTCCAATGATGAAGCAAATGATTAAAGGAATAAAAGAACGATCAAAATTGCAATTAATAAACTAATATAGAAATAAAAGAACCATGTATGTAATATGGACAAGTAAAGCTTTAAAGAGATGAAAATTTGGTTCAAAACATAAATGGAACCTTGACTTGGGATGAGTTATGGAATTCCTTCCTTGCCATAACCACAACTATGATAATTATGATGGATTAATCTCACCTAGTCAACCCTTAACATCGAAGAGTAAGTCAAGTGAGCATAATTATTATTAATCCACAAATCCTAGCTAACTTACTCATTACCTTAGTAAGAAGCTAGTGTTAGTGGAGACAATAATAGCTAACAACCCAAGAATTATCATTAAATGTCAGACATTATAACTCTAGTATTCCATATACTCATTTCTCCAAGTCAAGGAATGAAAATCTACCACATAATCAAAATTGGCATTTTATCAAACACATGGTGGGCATAATCATAAAACATGGCAAAATTGAAAAAATGATGAAAACTATGAACCCCAAAAGATCAAAATCAACAATAATACTCAAACAAATATAAAATAACCAACAATCATCAAATTCAACAACCAAAAATCCAAAATTACAAAACTATGTATATATTGACAAAGTGCATTAAAATATAAGAAAGTGTAGAACAAGTAGTATAATAAAAGGAAAACTTAAAAAAATACTTACAATGGAAATAAGTTAAAGACCAAGATCAAAATTGGAAATTGAAAACTTGTAGATGAACCCTAATTACAACCTAAGGAAAATTGAGAGAAAACCTAAGCTAAACTATCCTAAACTACCTAAAAACTATCCTAAGTGTAATATAATGTATGGAGTATTGTATGATATGGTATCATGTGTGGTTGCTTGCCCCTCCTTATAAGCTTCAAAGCATTCAGAAATGGGGCAAAAAGCCCCCAAATCGCGAGCCACATGACTTTTTAATGAAGGCACACGTAGGGACTTGTGCGTACGCAAACATGCTGAATTTTCCTCTTGTGCGTACACACAGAATGTTGTGCGTACGCACACTTGTTGATTTTCATCCTGTGCGTACGCACAAAAAGTGTGCGTAGGCACACTATGAAATGCTTTTCTCCTTTGATTTCTTCATGTTTTCTCCCAATTCCATGCTTTTCTTCCACTCTTATCAAGCCATTCCTACCTATTACACCTGAAATCACTCATCAAAAGCATCAAGGCATCGAATGGGATGAAAGTGGAATAAAATTGATTAAATTAAGCACAAAATAGCATGTTTTCACATTTAGACATAATTTAGGGAGAAAACACAAAAGCATGCTATTTAGGTGAATAAATGTGGGTTTATATAATGAAATCCACTCAAATCAATCCAAAATTTATCGTCAAATATGGATTCATCAATTTTTCCACACTTAAACAATAGCATGTCCTCATACTAATCACAATCAAAGGAGAAAGGAAAAAGGCAAGAAAGTTACTTTAGGTGTTCTTTGAGAAATTTTGGAAAAATGGATAAACACTCATGCATCTATTACTCAAAACATATGCATCCCTTTTTGGTGATAAAAGAAAAGAGAAATTTTGGTGTATATACTTTTGAAAAAAAAAGAGATGAGAAAAGAGAAAAAGAAAAGAAAAGAAAAGAAATGAAAATAAAAATGTAAATAAAGAATGCATATGTGTGTGAATTGGAAAGAAGATGCATGAGTGAATATGAGAAAAGAAATGAATGGGAAGTTAGGTCATTTTTCTTTGGTGTAAATAGGTTAATATAGGATTAGGTAGGATACTTGAGATAATCAAAGATCCAATTTACTAGTCCACTTAACCATATTAATCCTACCCTTACCCTAACCCATTACAACCCTCCAAAGACCTCATGATATTTGCATTCATGCATCAAGTATTTGTTGATTGTTAGATGACTAGAAAATCCTAAAATATATGACTAAAGGAGAATTGAGTGATTAAGCCCTAAACATCGAGCGACTAGAGTGTATACACATCCGGTAAGGGGTCCGATCACTCAATTTTATGATTCCTTCTCTTACTTCGTGTTTTCTTGCAAGTTGTTGAAATTAATTTTTGAAAACTTCAAATTAAATCTTTAGACATTGATCATATTGCTATATTTTCTTACCTTAGCCCTAAGGTTTTATTTTGGATTAACTGGAATTCTATTGTTTATTTTTGCTAAACCCAATAGGGAACCATAGTATAGATATAGATAGATAGCATTTCGCATAGTTGCAGGCACATAGGTAGTGGGTTACTTTTTATAACTTTTTGTCGCTTTGATCTGGTCCGACTTCTTTTAAGTCGGTCCATTCTAAGTTATTTCTAGCAATCCATTTTCTATTTCAGACCTCGTCAGGTCTCTATTCATGGATCACTTTTTTATAACTTCTTGCATTAATCTGTTTTTATCACTTTCATCTTAGCCGACTTTGTCAAAATCGGGTGATGAATTCTGCTTTCACTCTTTTCCGACCTTGTCGAAATCGGGCGATAAATTCTGCTTTCATATTTGCCGACTTTTATCGTGATCGGGCGGTGAATTTAGTTTTCACCCCGCCGATCTTGTCGTAATCAGGCAGTGAATTTTTGCGCTCAGATTAATGCATCTTGGTAGGAAACTTTTTAGGGAATCTTCAAACTTTTAAGCAATAAAATGAAGATATGAATAAGAGTGTGTACATGTTTAGTGCTTACCTTTCTAGGTAGGGCAATCTTTTAGATCTCGGCCCGGTGCCCTTCTTAGATTGCAGGCATGCCATGACCTTGGTAGCTCTCGCCCCTCGAGGTCGGACACTTTGTGGTGACCTTTCCCCAGTACTTCTGAACACTTGGTATGGTTCTTTCCAGTTGGCTGCTAGCTTCCCTTCTCCTGACTGACCTGTTCCGATGTCATTTCGGATTAGGATGAGATCGTTGTTGCAAAACTTCGCTGGATTACCTTCTGATTTTATCTTGAGGCCATTTGATGCTTTAACGCTTCTTCCCTAATCCGAGCTCTTTCTCGGACTTTTGGAAGTAGGTCGAGTTCTTCCCTTTGGATTTGGGAGTTGACCTCTTCATTGTAGAGGATCATTCTGGGGATCCTTCTTTGATCTCTACAGGGATCATTGCCTCCATTCCATAAGCCAATCGGAAGGGTGATTCCCCTGTGGTGAAGTGTGGAGTTATCCGATATGGCCATAGGACTTGTGGGAGCTCTTTAGCCCAAGCTCCCTTTGCGTCCTGTAGTCTCCATTTTAACCCAGCTAGTATGATTTTTTTGGCAGCTTCTGCTTGTCCATTGGCTTGTGGGTGCTCTACGGATGTGAATTGGTGCTTTATTTTCAAGTCAGCCACAAACTTCTTGAAACCTGTGTCTGTGAATTGAGTGCCATCATCTGTGGTGATGGAGTAAGGAACCCCAAACCTTGTAACAATGTTTCTGTACAAGAATTTTCGACTTCTTTGAGCAGTGGCATTAGCTAGGGGCTCTGCCTCAATCCATTTTGTGAAGTAATCCACCCCCTACAATGAGGAACTTGACTTGTCCCGATCCTTGGGGAAATAGTTCGAGGAGGTCGAGTCCCCACTTTGCGAACGGCCAAGGTGATGTTACACTGATGAGCTCCTCTGGTGGGGCAATGCTTTTGATGTAAACCTTTGACTTTGTATTTGGGTTTTTGCTCTGTTGTTGCCTCCAAAGGGTGCCCCTGGACTTTCGTGTGAGTCCTGGGTTTCCCTTTTACTGTTGTATCTGACACCTGATGTTTTGCTTGTTATTGTCCGAGTTTTTTCCTTATTTGCCCGAGTTGTTTGGTAGTAACCCCATAGTTGACCTATGTCTTCTCGAAAAAACATTACTGAGATGTCTACTAAGATCCCGGACGGCATGTCTGATTGGATGAATTCTATAGTTTTACTGTGGCTGACTGCGACTTAGGAGGTTCTGTAGAATTTGTAGGGATAGGGATGAGGAGAAGAATTATGAGTTGGTGTCACCGGACCCTGAGGAGAGGGTTTGTTTTCCTTCCTTGACTACGGGGGAACGACCATTTTTCTATGCTTATGACTACTTTTTCAGTCAATTGAATATTACCATCCCTTATACCGCCTTCGAGATCGACTTGTTGTGGTCTTATAATGTAGCCTGGATAAGGCTTCTGTTATTGTCCCCTAGTTTGGTGTTGGCTAGGGATAAACCGCTATTTTATGGTTTATAATGTGTTTAATTGTGTGGTTTTATCATGATCTTTACCCACTTATTCATATAATCACCATGCATTTATATTTCTTTCTTAAAATTATTAAACGATTAAAAACTTGCTTCCTAGAGACTTTTAATTATGTATTTTAATTCTCCTTTATTCCATTCGATGCCGTGATCTGTGTGTTAAGTGTTTTAGGCTTTATAGGGCACGAATAAGTTGGAGATTGGAAAGGAAGCTTGCAAAAATGGAAGGAACACAAGAAATTAAGGAGATGACCAGCGAGAAGTGACGCGGCCGCATGGCTCACGCGACCGCGCGAAAGAGAGGAAATCGCAGTGACGCGGCAGCATAGCTCACGCGACCGCTCGGATTGGAATAGCATAAGTGACGCGGAGGCGTGGACGACGCGTCCGCGTGGAGAAGCAAAACGCCGAATGACGCGTCCGCATGAATGACGCGATCGCGTGACGTGCGCGATCTGCATAATCTGCAGAATCGCTGGGGACAATTTCGGGCCCTATTCTGCCCCAGTTTTCGGTCCAGAAAAGCAGACTAGAGCCAGAGAACATGCAGAAACCAACAACATCATTCATTCCAGATAGTTTTAGTTTTTCAGATCTAGTTTTCCTCTGCTCTAGGTTTTCTCTCTACACATTCATAGTTCTTAGGATTTTTAATTGCTTTTTGCATTGGGATATTGAGAAGAGTTGTTACCTCATCAAGACTTCGTTATTCTAGTTCGTTTTCCTTACTTGGCTTTACTCTTCCATGTCCTTTAATTTATTTCAATCTTACTATTGGATTATTTTAGAATTTATCAATACAAGAGTTATTTTTATTTTTAATTAATTCCTTTGAGTTTTATTTATCATGTCTTCCTTTAATTCCCTTTCCTATGTTATGAATTCCACATTCACAATGAGCGAGTAGTTCCCTAACTTGATGGGGAGTTGATTGAAAGGAACCCTTGAGTTGGAGTGCTCAAGGGAGAAATTGTAATTGGGTTTATTATTGGTTTGCTCTCTAGTCACTAACGCCAGTCCTTCCAAGTAAGCGGATTGGGACTTGTGAATAGACACAGCATTCCAACTTGTTTGACTTTCCCTTACCTAGTAAGGGATAACTAAACAGAACAACCCCAATTATCAATTAATCTTGAAAGTACTGCAACAAGAATAGGGCTTCCAACTAATCTACTCCCAGTCAAGGCTTTTATTTAAATTACATTAATTCTCTGATTTAATTTCCTGTCATTGAACTCAAATCTTTTTTGAAAACCATCTGATTAATAAAATAGCATACTTTCCTGTAACTCGTTGGGAGACGACCTGGGATTCATACTCCCAGTATTTTAACTTTAATTTCTGTGACATCCTTTTAAATTGATAAACAGATTTCTGGTTGGTTGAGAACTATACTTGCAACGCATATCTTATAACAATTCTTAACTCGCCAATTTCCGCCACGTCAATTTTTGGCACCGTTGCTGGGGAGTTGCAATAGAGTGCCAAAGTTATTAATTGGAATTTATTTATTTGCATTTTATTTTGTTTTGCTACTATGAGCTGCTTGTTTTTTTCGCTAGATGACGCGTTCACTTCCTGATCCAAGCTTGCCAGTATTCGATCCTGAGATTGAAAGAACTATTTTACAAATAAGGCAAGCTCGGCGTTGGTTAGTCCTCTCTGAGGGCGGATCTGAAACGTCATTTGAGGAAGAAACCAGTCCCCGTTCTTCTGATTTGGTTGATTTACGTATAGGTGACATGGCAGCACCTAGGAGAGTTACTATCCAGGAGGCTGGAGCCCCTGATTTTTCAATGCAACCATTTCAAGCACATCATCCAGCGGTGGCTATAGACTTTGAAATAAAGACCGCACTGCTCAATTTGATGCCCAAGTTTCATGGCTTACCTGCTCAAGAGCCTATCAAGCACCTGAGAGATTTTCAAGCAGTCTGTTCTACTGTCAGGCGTGATGGTGCAGATAAAACTTCAATTTTGCTGAAATCCTTCCCATTTTCTCTTGAGGGAAAGGCAAGATAGTGGTACTACATTCAACCCGCAGCAACTGTATCCAACTGGGATACACTCAGAAGAAAATTTTTGGAAAAGTTCTTTCCAACTGAAGTTACTGATAAACTTAGGAAAGATATTTCCATGATTGTTCAGGATGATTCTGAAACTCTCTATGAGTACTGGGAGCGCTTCAATAATCTTCTGGAAGCTTGCCCCCACCATATGATTGACAAGATAGTGTTACTCGGCTACGTCACACAGGACATGAGGCCCCAAGATAAGACCACATTGGAAAGTGCTAGCAATGGGTCTATGAAAAAGTATAAGACCACTGATGAGGCATGGCAATTGATCAGCAACTTAGCTGAATCTACTAAGAATCACAGGAAGAAACAAGGCCGTGCAAAATCTGTTGCAGAAGTATCCTCTAGCAGAGAGACTGCTGCTTTAACTCAGAGTATCTGTGAAATGACCAACTTGCTGAAGCAGATGCAATTGAACCAACAACACGTTCAGCAAGCTCAACCTTCTCCACCACAGCAAAACCAACAGTTAGTCCCACAGAGAGTTTGCAAAATCTGTACTGATTATAGCCACTATACTGATGAATGTCCACAGCTCCAGCAGGAAGACAACACCGTGGCAGCCACTCATAATTTCTATGACCGCCCCAACCAAGGGTACAATCAAAGTGGCAATTATAACCATGGATGGCAGGACAATTCTAACCAGAATTGGAGGGACAACAACAACAGAGGAGGCAGAGATAATCAGGGAAATCAGAGGTGGAATAACAACAACAACAGGCAGCAGAACCAGTACCAGCCTTATAGAGCACCTCACCTGAGGCAATCCCAAGGACCACAGAATACCCAACAGCAGACCTCTCAAATTACTTATCCTTCTTCTTCTGCTAATGATGACTTACTACAATCTATTGATCGGAGACAGCAGACCATAGAAAATAACATTAATGCCACTCTGAATGGTCTGAACGCTACTTTGCAAGCTCTTGTCTCCTAGATTGGATCAATGAATAACTCTAATAACCAACCTTTGAGCTCCAGTAGAATTCCCTCTCAACCATTACCTAATCCCAAGGGCGGTATTAATGCCATCACCCTAAGGTCCGGAACCACACTGCAGGAGAGGAACCAGGAGGAGCCAAGCCCACCAGAACACACCTCAGCTGAAGAGGTAGTGGAAATAGAAGATGTTGAAGAGGAAGAAGACATACAGGACATAACTGAAAAAGAAGAAGTTCAACCACAGGAGGAAGCATCAAAAGGCGCAGACACTGTAGAAGACACCACTCCTATTCTATTTCCACAACTTGCAAGGAAGCCCAGGAAGCAGCTGGAACCTGATCCAAAAATGGTAGAGATATTCAAAAAGGTTGAGGTAACTGTTCCTCTATTTGATGTTATTCAACAGGTACCTAAGTATGTAAAGTTTCTAAAAGATTTATGTATACATAAAGACAAAATTAATGAATTAAAAACTATTCCTTTAGGAAGTTCCATATCTGCTTTAATGGGTGGTTTACCTGAAAAGTGTAGTGACCCAGGTCCTTGTATGGTTAATTGTACTATTGGTGGTGTAGTATTTTCTAATATTTAGGAGCATGTGTGAGTATAATGCCTTTGTCTATATATGATGTTTTGAGGCTCCCTCCCTTAAAAAGGTCGGCAGCTCGTTTTGTGTTAGCAGATAAAAGCATTATTACAGTGGTTGGAGTTGCTGAAGATGTATTAGTGGGCATTAAGGGACTCACGTTCCCCACTGATTTTTATATCCTGGAAATGCCCCAAAATGACTCAGAGAAGCCATCATCAATCCTACTCGGAAGGCCATTCCTGAAGACCTCAAAGTTTAAATTAGATGCTTTTTCAGGAACATACTCTTTTGAAATAGATGGCAGAGTAGTAATCTTCAATCTGAATGGAGTTATGAAGCATCCTCCGGAGGATCAGTCTATCCTTCAGTGTGACATTATAGATGAGACTGTGGCTGAATTTCACCAGGAGGAATTTGAAGAGAAGTACATAGGACAAGGTCCAAGTGTGGAGACATTCTCAGAGGACAATGACAGTGCTTTACCATTGTTACCAGCTCCAGACAACCCAGAGCCTGACCGTGATCAGAAGTTAGAGCTAAAACCCCTTCCTTCACACCTCAAATATGCTTACCTTGAAGACAAGCAGAAGTTTCCAGTTATCATTGCAAGGGAGCTCACTTCTCAACAAGAAGAGCAGTTACTTGGTGAGCTGAGGAGGCACAAAAAGGCAATTGGTTGGAGTTTGGCAGACATAGTAGGCATCAACCCTCAAGTCTGTGAGCATAGAATATTTTTAAAAGAGGGAGCAAGACCTGTCTGTCAACCCCAGAGAAGACTGAACCCCACTATCCTTGAGGTTGTCAAAAAGGAAGTGACCAGACTACTGGAGGCAGACATCATCTACCCCATCTCAGACAGTGAATGGGTGAGCCCAGTACAAGTAGTGCCAAAGAAGTTTGGAGTCACTACAATGAAGAATGAGCATGGAGAGCTCATGGAAACCAGAGTTCAGAATGCCTGGAGGGTCTGCATTGACTACAGACGCCTCAACCAAGCAACCCGTAAGGATCACTATCCTCTTCCATTCATTGATCAAATGCTGGATCGCCTGTCAGGTAAATTACATTATTATTTTTTAGATGGTTACACAAGTTATTTCCAGATTTATATAGCTCTTGAGGATCAGGAAAAGACCACTTTTACGTGTCCTTTTGGGACTTATGCTTACAAGAGAATGTCCTTTGGCTTGTGCAATACACCAGCTACTTTCCAAAGGTGTATGATGAGCTTTTTCTCTGATCTTATTGAGGACTGTATGGAAGTTTTTATGGATGATTTAGTGTATACGGCGATTCCTTTAGCCTTTGCTTAGATGGATTATCTAGAGTATTAGATAGATGTGTCAGTACAAACCTTGTATTAAATTTTGAGAAATGTCACTTTATGGTAAAATAAGGTATTGTACTAGGACATATTTTGTCTAATACTGGCATTTCTGTAGATCCAGCAAAGGTGGATGTCATTTCTAGTTTACCTTACCCCTCTTCTGTGAGGGAAGTCCGTTCATTTCTTGGCCATGCAGGTTTTTACAGGAGATTCATTAAGGACTTCAGTAAGGTAGCACTTCCCTTATCCAGACTACTGCAGAAAGATATTGAGTTCGAGTTCAGTGAAAATTGCAAACAAGCGTTTGATAAGCTGAAGACCGCTCTGACTCAAGCTCCAATTGTGAGAGGACCAGACTGGAGCCAACCATTTGAAATAATGTGTGATGCTTCCAACCATGCCGTAGGAGTAGCACTGGCTCAGCGTGAAGGTAAGGATCCTTTTGTTATTGCTTATGCGTCTAAAACTTTAGATGCCGCTCAGTCCAATTACACTACTACTGAGAAAGAGCTTCTTGCTATTGTTTTTGCTCTGGATAAATTCTGAGCCTATTTACTTGGTACTAAAGTAGTAGTGTATTCAGACCACGCAGCTCTAAAGTATTTATTAGCTAAAAAGGAGTCCAAACCAAGGCTTATACGTTGGATACTGCTATTACAAGAATTTGATTTGGAAATTAGGGACAGAAGTGGTAACCAGAATTTAGTGGCAGACCACTTGAGTCGCCTTGAACATATTACAGATGACTCCACTCCTATAGCTGATAATTTCCCATTTGATAACCTGCAAGCAATATCTGAGATAGTCCCTTGGTATGCACCTATAGCTAATTATCTAGTTAGCCGCACCTTTCCTCCAAACTTTTCTAAGCATCAAAGAGACAAGCTGAAAAGCGAGTCTAAATTTTATATATGGGATGACCCATATTTATGGAGATGTGGCACTGACCAGGTAATTAGACGGTGTGTGCCTCAATCACAATTCCAGTCCATCTTAGAGGCCTGTCACTCATCTGAGAGTGGAGGACATTTTGGCCCTAAAAGAACTGCTAGAAAAATCTTAGACTGTGGATTCTGGTGGCCTACTCTTTTTAGAGACGCTGCTGAATTTTGTAGATCTTGTTTCCCATGCCAGAAATTTGGTAATATATCCAGGAGGGATGAGATGCCTCAACAAATTATGCTTTTTTGTGAAATTTTTGACGTTTGGGGCATTGACTTCATGGGTCTATTTCCAAATTCTAATAGTTATTTTTATATATTGTTAGCTGTAGATTACATTTCCAAATGGGTGGAAGCAATTCCTACCCACACTGATGATGCTAACACTATTGTTTCCTTTGTGAGAAACCACATTATTTGTCGCTTTGGATCACCACGAGCAATTGTGAGCGATCAAGGCACCCATTTTTGTAACAGGAGACTAACAGGATTAATGAAGAAGCATGGGATAATTCATAAGGTTGCAACAGCATACCACCCTCAGACTAATGGGCAAGCCGAGGTGTCAAACAGAGAAATAAAGCGTATCTTGCAGAAGATAGTCAAACCTCATAGAAGAGACTGGAGCACCAGGCTACAAGATGCACTCTGGGCATACAGAACAGCATACAAAACACCCATTGGGATGAGTCCTTTCCGCTTAGTTTATGGAAAAGCTTGTCATCTCCCTGTTGAAGTAGAGCACAAAGCCTTCTGGGCAGTAAAGGAGTGCAACATGGGAATTGAGAAAGCCGGAGCTGAAAGGAAATTGCAACTGCAAGAATTGGAAAGCCTTCACCTGAAAGCTTATGAGAACTCAAGACTATACAAGGAGAAGATGAAGGCTGTACATGATCAGCACATCAAGAGGAAAGAGTTCCAACCTAGGGATTTGGTCCTCCTTTACAAATCTCGACTGAGGCTCATGCCGGGCAAGTTGAGATCAAGATGGGAAGGTCCATACAGAGTAGAGAAGGCCGAACTGTACGGAGTTTATCACCTAAGCCATCCTTCAAGCTCTGAACTTATCAAAGTTAATGGACATCGTTTAAAGCTGTACCATGGCGAGCAGCTGAAGAAAAACAAGGAGCTCGAGATCTTCCTCTTGGAAGATCCCCACATAGCCGAAGAATGAGCTAGTGGAGCGTCCAACCTACGGACGTTAAAGCAAAGTGCTAGGTGGGAGACAACCCACCATGGTATGATCGTTCTTTTCCTTATTTTTAATTTTCTTATTCAATAACTCTTTTCTTTATTAGTACATTTCGTGCATCTGCATCTGCATTTGCATATTTTTATTTTAAAAAAAAATATTACGCGACGCGACCGCATCATTGACGCGTCCGCGTCGCAAGGAGATGGGAGAAAATAATAAACGAACAGAGAGTCACGCAGGAGCGTGGCTGGAGGCGTGCCAATGGTACAAATCGCCTCACGCGACCGCGTCGCCGACGCGTCTGCGTCGAGTTGGAATACTGGCCTCCCACGCGACCGCGTGCCCCACGCGGTCGCGTGACCTGGACTTCGACGTAACAAAGGTGCACAACAGAAAGTTGTGCTAGAGTGGTGCTGGATTGGTGCTGAACGCATAATCCTTTCCACGCGGCCGCGTGACCGACGCGACTGCATCACCTCGCAACAATTGACCACTCACGCGATCGCATGCCCCACGCGATCGCGTCACCCAATATTTGGCAATTAATGCTTTTGAACAGAGAGTTGTGCGAGCGCGCGGCTGCCCTCGCGCCATTAGCCTAAAATGGGTCACGCGACCGTGTGACCGATGCGATCGCATCAATCAGTTTAAGCGCAAGTCGCGCGACCGCTTGCCTCACGCGACCGCGTCACTTGCGCTGCACAGTTTTCCTGATTTGCCAATTATCTTATCTTTTTCTCCCCAAATCCTATTTTTTCTTTTCCCTCCTTATTTCTTTTTCTTCCCTTCCCCCCTTCTTCCTTCTTTCTCACTTTTTACTCTCTCTCATCCCCATTAACAAGGTTTTTCTTTTCTTCTTCTACCCTTTACTCTTCTATTATTCTTCCTATTTTTATATGTTATCTTTTTTTCTTTTCTTTTTACTTTCATTACTCATATTTTCTTTTTCTTTCTTTCTTTTTCCTTTTTACTTGGTGTTATAAATTTATTTGAGTCATTGTTTTTCATTATATGCTTCTGATTATTATGACTTTGTTTGGCAATTATATATTACTTTTTAAAAGGGTTGCTTGCATGTTCAAAATCTTATTTTCAATAACTTAACTATCATGCATGCTATGTGTTTGTGAAAAGGCCCATATGGCATTACGCATTTTTTCTACTTTATTCTACTTTTCAATGCTTGTTTTTCACAAAACCCTTTTTATATTTTATTAATTTAATATAATTGTTATTACAAACAAATTGTTAGTTTGAAAGACTTGGTAATCTCACTTGGACATTGAATGCTTGATCTATGCTACTCATGCCTTTGTCTGCATGCCAATAAACCCCTTGCATTTAATTGTCCCGCATGCACTTGCTATATTTTCATTGATGAACTTCTCACATGTAGTCATGACCATGTGTTAACGTCGTTCTTCTTTATTGTGCATTGATTACCACTTTTCCGGCCTTCTTCCTTGCTCTATCTCTTTGAATTTAATTTACTTTCTCTTTTCTTTTTAAGGATGGCCACCAAGAAAGGAAAGGAGAAAGCTACTCCCAAACAGCCAGCAAGAAGAAGAACAAAAAGAGCATTAGTGGCAGAACCCTCTTCAACTGCGGTTAAGCCCTCAACAAAGAAAATAAAGAGGATTATAAAAGTTGATGATAAAGAAAGAGCCTTCCCAGCAAAGGACACTGCGCGATTCCCCGATCGCTACTGGGAGCAGATGTTCCCCATCCTGGCAGAAAGGAGTACAACAACGAATACATTCTTCTCCTCCCAAACCACATTGCTACATTTGTTGAGCCACAGATTGCACGAAGACAATCGGATTTCCTACAGAGACAGCCAAGGCAGGTCAATCTTTCTTGGGTAGTCGAGTTCTACTCCAACTTCCACCTACCAACCCTGCAGTTTGTCTACGTCCGCCAGAAGCAAGTCCCCATTACAGAAGAGGCCATTCAAAAAGCTCGAGGTCTTCCCCCTGTTCCAGAAGGATTAGACGCCTTTCAACAGCCCAACTGCTCCATCAGATACTTGAAAAGTTGGATCGGCAGGAACAGCAAGCTAAGATGAGAAAGCGCCGTAACAAGCGCTGATTCACATACCTCAAGGAGCTGATTATGGGAAAATTCAAGGACTCAGACACCCCGGACTCCACTTCCTTTACCAGCACAGGGATCCATGATGGCCCCGACGATGGAGATACTGCTACCAACCCATCTTTGTTCCTGACAGATGGCACCGAGGACGGTGCAAAGCCTTAAGTGTGGGGAGGTCAGTCAGTACCTGACTTCCGGATGTAATTTCTCTTCCCTAAACACCAATAAATTAGGATATTTAGTTAGATTTTTCTTATGTAGAATAGGATAAATTGCATAGTAATAGGTTAATTGCATGCATGTTCTGCTTGATTGAAAAGGCAATAAGTTTCTTCTAAGACCCTATCTTTGGAACAAAATTTCACTAATTTTAATCAAAACTTCTATGTTAAATTTGCTTGAAGTTGTATTTGGAACATAATTTTTGAGCTAAAGAACACACAACCTGTGAGAATTGAGCCTTTATGAATGGTTACATTATTTAACCATAATTATTTTATTCTTGTGTGTTTACTTCTCTATGATTGTAATCTATATTTTGTTTAATCCTATATGTCCAATGTTTATTATATTTATATGTTTGCATATGATTGAGGCCATTATTTGTTTAGCCCACTTATCCAAATTAAGCCTACCCTCTCAATTACCTTTGTTAGCCACTTTGAGCCTTTAAATCCCATTTGTTCTATATTTTACCACATTACTAGCCTTAAGCGGAAAAATAATTATATATCCCAAATTGAATCTTTAGTTAGCTTAAGATAGAATTTTGTGAGTCAATCAAGTATGGAAAATTATGGGAACAAAAGATAATAAGGGAATGTGTCATGATAATATAATGGGAATTTGGATACCTACTCATGTGAAACTATAAGAATTAAAAATCTATGTGCATTGATAAGCTATGCTTATGTTTATGAAAAAAAAATTCAATAAATAAATAAGGGGACAAAATTACCCCAATGTTAAGTTAAGAATTCAAGGATCAATGCATGTATGATAAAAGTAAAATAAAAAGTTGATGCATGAGTATGGAATGTGAAAGAAATTTCTGGGTAGCTAGGTATGCATTCTAAAGTTATATAGAATATACATAGAGGTTAGGTGAAAGCTTGGGTTAAATAAAGATTCAATTTATAAGCTTACTTAGCCATATATACATCCTTACCCTTACCTTGGCCCCATTACAACCTTGAAAAGACCTCATGATGTTTGCGTTGGTATATTAAATATTGTTGATTGGTTAGGAGAAGAACGAAAATTAGAAAGCATGATTAGAGAAGAACAGAGTAATTACCCTATATACTAGAGAGACTAGAGTGTACATACATCTTCAGTGAGGGTTCAATGCTTGAAATTCTATGTTCCCTGCTTTCATGAGCTATCTTCTTGCATTTTTAGCTGTTCTTACTGTATAAGAATTGAATTAGTGGAATTTGATTTGTAATTGTTTTGAAGAGCTTATTTACTTTTGATAAAGTGGACAAGAATCATATAGTTGCATTTACATATATAGGTTGCATTGCATTGCATGAGTTTCACATGTTCCTACTCATTTATTTTATCTCCTTCAACTAAGCATGAGGACATGCTAATGTTTAAGTGTGGGGAGGTTGATAAAATACTATTTTATGGTTTATAATGTGTTCAATTGTGTGGTTTTATCATGATCTTTACCCACTTATTCATATAATCAGCATGCATTTATATTTCCTTCCTAAAATTATTACACGATTGAAAACTTGCTTCCTAGAGAATTTTAATTATGTATTTTAATTCTCCTCTATTCCATTCGATGCCGTTATCTGTGTGTTAAGTGTTTTAGGCTTTATAGGGCACGAATAAGTTGGAGATTGGAAAGGAAGCTTGCAAAAATGGAAGGAACACAAGAAATTAAGGAGATGACCAGCGAGAAATGACGCGGAGGCGTGGACGACCCGTCCGCGTGGAGAAGCAAAACGCTGAATGACGCGTCTGCATGAATGACGCGATCGCGTGACGTGCGCGATCTGCATAATCTGCAGAATCGCTGGGGACGATTTCGGGCCCTATTCTGCCCCAGTTTTTGGCCCAGAAAAGCATACTAGAGCCAGAGAACATGCAGAGACCAACAACATCATTCATTCCAGATAGTTTTAGTTTTTCAGATCTAGTTTTCCTCTCCTTTAGGTTTTCTCTATACACATTCATAGTTCTTAGGATTTTTAATTGCTTTTTGCATTGGAATATTGAGAAGAGTTGTTACCTCATCAAGGCTTCGTCATTCTAGTTCATTTTCTTTACTTGGCTTTACTCTTCCATGTCCATTAATTTATTTCAATCTTACTGTTGGATTATTTTAGAATTTATCAATACAAGAGTTATTTTTATTTTTAATTAATTTCTTTGAGTTTTATTTATCATGTCTTCCTTTAATTCCCTTTCCTTGTTATGAATTCCACATTCACAATGAGCGAGTAGTTCCCTAACTTGTTGGGGAGTTGATTGAAAATAACCCTTGAGTTGGAGTGCTCAAGGGAGAAATTGTAATTGGGTTTATTATTGGTTTGCTCTCTAGTCACTAACGCCAGTCCTTCCAAGTAAGCGGATTGGGACTTGTGAATAGACACAGCATTCCAACTTGTTTGACTTTCCCTTACCTAGTAAGGGATAACTAAACAGAACAACCCCAATTATCAATTAATCTTGAAAGTACTGCAACAAGAATAGGGCTTCCAACTAATCTACTCCCAGTCAAGGCTTTTATTTAAATTACATTAATTCTCTGATTTAATTTCCTATCATTCAACTCAAATCTTTTTTGAAAACCATCTGATTAATAAAATAGCACACTTTCCTGCAACTCGTTGGGAGACGACCTGGGATTCATACTCCCAGCATTTTAACTTTAATTTCTGTGACATCCTTTTAAATTGATAAGCAGATTTCTGGTTGGTTGAGAACTATACTTGCAACGCATATCTTATAACAATTCTTAACTCGCCAATTTCTGCCATGTCAGCTAGTTTTGAAAATGCATCAGCTCGGGCATTCTGCTCCCGAGGTATGTGTCGAACTTTATATTCCCCGAATTGTCTGAGCTATTTTCTGTTTTTGTCCAGGGTCCCCTAAATTGTTCGAGCTGTTCTCTGGTTTTGTCCAGGGTCCCCTGAATTATCCGAGCTGTTCTCTGGTTATGTCCAGGGTCCCCAGAAGAATAATGAATCCATAAAAGCTTATAAAAGGGCGCAGAGGGCGACTGCTGCCAGAAATGCTGCTGTCTAGGCGGCTGGGGAGGGATCCTCCCAAGTGCGCGAGAAGCCATCGGTGCAGAGTTTCGCCGGGGTGAAGAAGGTGATCCCTACACCCTGAGTTCGTTTGGCAGATCCTCACGTCACCTCTGCTGCTCCTTCTGTTGCTCCTCCCAATAAAAAACAAAAGACTGCTGAGCCTTTTGACCTCGATGCTCCAGATTTTAATGCTATTGAGTTCGTGGATCAACAAATCGGTCCTTATGGCACTCTCTCCATGGACGATGTGTCCATCCTCCATCACTTGGAATTCATGGCCCAAAATCATGTGAAGATGGCGTACATGTCGGCTGCCATATATCAGACTGCTCAGAATCTCCCTCTCCATGCTACTAAAGCGTTTATGGAGGAGGCAAAATAGGAGTTTGATCGAATGAAGGAGCTGAAGGAGGAGCTTGAGACGAAGGTAGCCAAGCTGGAGAAGGACTTGAAGAATGAGGAGGCGAGTTCCCAGTCATTGGCGGCTTCTTTGAGATTGGCTGAGGACGCAGTCCTGATGCACAAGGATAGTTATGTTACCTCTTATCGGGAGGTGCTGCGCCTGATGGAGGATCTCGACCATGCCCGGGAAGATTATTCTGAGCTTCAAGGTCATCTCGTTGGTAGCGTGGCTGCTGCTTACGAGAACTTGAAGGATCAAGTTCGGGTCATTGCTCCCGAGGCCGACCTCACCCTTTTTAGCCTGGATAATATTGTCAGGGATGGCAAGATTGTCTCTGATGATGAGGGTGATGATGATGATGTCGTTCCTCCTGTGTCTTCTACCAAAGTGCCGACCTCTTCGGTTCCCCCGGCTGTGCCTGACCCGGATTGCCAGATCCTGAATCGGGAGGATGGAACTGTGGATGCTGTGCCGATCCAGACTCGCCCTCCTTCTCCTTGTCCTGATGCTGCCAAGAAAGCTCCTGATGCTTGTTGATCTTTTCTTAACATTTTGTGTAGTTGGCCCGGCTTGTGGGCTTTTTTAGAACTTTTTTATTTATTTTCTGATACTTCTTAGTTCCTTATCTAGCAACTTTTATTTTAAAAAACAAACAATAGCTCGCTATCTTTTTGATAGTAGTCTTTGGTGGCCTTTCGAGGCCTTATAACTCTGTAAAAAGTAGTTTTTTGACTAGGCATCTTTCTTGTTTTCCGCTGATGTCGAAATCTTTGCGGCTCGACCTCCTTGGGTTGTTTTTGTTTTGTTATTTGTAGCTTGAATCCTTTGAGGTCGTGGTTGTGGGGGTCCAACTTGTATCTTTGGTTTTTGTTGCTTTGTATGCTTTCTTAACGTTGGTCCCCTTCTAAGCTATTTTCGTAATCCTGTGTCTTGGACCTTTGCTAGGTCTCCTTCAAGGATTACTTTTATAACTTGTTTTGTAGGAGTTCGACTTCGTTAGGTCGACCTCTTTCTAAGTTATTTTTGTAATCCTCTTTCTTGGACCTTTGTCAGGTCTCTTTCAGGGATTACTTTGATAACTTTCCAATTGTAGGAGTCCGACTTAGTTATATCGGTCTCCTTTAAGTTATTTGTAGTCCTCCTTCTTGGATTTTTGTCAGATCTCTTTGAGGGACTACTTTGATAACTTTTAAGTAGTAGGAGTCCGACTTTGTTATATCGGTCTCCTTTAAGTTATTTTTGTAATCCTCTTTCTTGGACCTTTGTCAGGTCTCTTTCAGGGACTACTTTTTATAACTTGTTAGTAGTAGGAGTCCGATTTCGTTAGGTCGACCTCTTTCTAAGTTATTTTTGTAATCCTCTTTCTTGCACCTTTGTCAGGTCTCTTTAAGGGATTACTTTGATAACTTTCCAGTTGTAGGAGTCCGACTTAGTTATATCGGTCTCCTTTAAGTTATTTGTAGTCCTCCTTCTTGAATTTTTGTCAGATCTCTTTGAGGGACTACTTTGATAACTTTTAAGTAGTAGGAGTCCGACTTCGTTATATCGGTCTCCTTTAAGTTATTTTTGTAATCCTCTTTCTTGGACCTTTGTCAGGTCTCTTTTAGGGACTACTTTTTATAACTTGTTAGTAGTAGGAGTCCGATTTCGTTATATCGGTCTCCTTTAAGTTATTTTTGTAATCCTCTTTCTTGGACCTTTGTCAGGTCTCTTTCAGGGACTACTTTTTATAACTTGTTAGTAGTAGGAGTCCGATTTCGTTATATCGGTCTCCTTTAAGTTATTTTTGTAATTCTCTTTCTTGGACCTTTGTCAGGTCTCTTTCAGGGATTTCTTTTATAACTTTTCATTTTGGGATAACTTTGTCATGTTGAGCCCTTCTAAGTTAAAGTAATCCTCTTTAATAGGGTTGGCCAGACCTCTTTCCAGGGTTTACTTATAACTTGGGTTGACTTGGTCCGACTTCTCAACGTCGGCCAGTCTTTAAGTTATTATTTTAGCGATCCGTAAGACCTCGTTAGGTTCTTTTTTAGATCACTTTCGATAACTTCTTACATTATTCTGTGCTCATCTTTGCCGATTTGTAGAAAGTAGTTGTCATCTCTAGATCGTCCTTTGGGTGAATCGCGTTTTCACCTTTATCGGACGATTTGTTGTTATCGTGATCGTGCAGTGAAATTGTTTTTCACTTTCTGCCGATCTGTCGCTTTATAATCGGACGATGAATGCTTTAGATTAATGCGTCTTGAAATCTTTGTAGAACACATCTAAAATGTACTTTATTTAAAAGAAAAGTGCAAATATATACATATGGGATTGTCTGGGTCTCAACTTGGTGCCTCATTAAAAAACCTTTTTAGGAAAAAGAGTGCATCCAATGATGAGATATTTTATCTCTTCTAACTGTAGTACCTTCTTAGGTTGCAGGCGTGCCATGACCTGGGAAGCTCTCGCCCATCGAGTTCAGACAGTCTGTAGTAGCCCTTCCCAAGTACTTCTACAACTCGGTAGGGTCCTTTCCAGTTTGCTGCCAGCTTTCCCTCTCCTGGTCGAATTGTTCCGATATCATTTCGAATTAGGATGAGATCATTCTCTGCAAAACTTTTTGGCACTACCTTTTGATTATATCTGGAAGCCATTCGGCGTTTTAGAGCTTCTTCCCTGATCCGGGCTCTTTCTTGGATTTCGGGTAACAAGTCGAGCTCTTCTCTCTGAAGTTGGGGGTTTGCTCCCTCATTGTAGTGAACTACTCTAAGCGACCCTTCTTCAATCTCTACTGGAATCATCGCCTCTATTCCGTATGCTAATCGGAAGGGGGATTCCTTCGTGGTGGAATGTGGCATTGTTCGGTATGCCCACAGGACCTGTGGAAGCTCTTCTGCCCAGGTTCCCTTTGCATCTTGTAATCTCCGTTTTAATCCGGCCAATATGACTTTGTTAGCAGCTTCGGCCTGCCCATTGGCTTGTGGATGTTCGACAGAGGTGTACTGGTGCTTTATATTCAAGTCGGCTACTAGTTTTCTGAAGCCTGCATCTGTGAATTGGGTGCCATTGTCTGTGGTTATTGAATATGGAACCCCGAACCTTGTGACAATGTTTCTATATAAGAGTTTCCGGCTTCTTTGAGCGGTGGCATTGGCCAGGGGCTCTGCCTCGATCCACTTTGTAAAGTAATCTACCCCTACTATGAGGAATTTAACTTGTCCTGATCCCTGTGGGAATGGACCGAGAAGATCGAGTCCCCATTTTGCAAACGGCCAAGGTGAGGTCACGTTGATGAGCTCTTCTGGCGGGGCGATGTGAAAGTTGGCATGTTTCTAACATTGTGGACATGTCTTTACAAATTCTGTGGCTTCTTTCTGTAGAGTTGTCCAATAAAATCCCGCTCGGAGTACTTTTTTGGCGAGAGCTCGTGCTCCGAGATGATTGCCACAAATACCGCCGTGTATTTCTTCTAGCACTTCCTTTGTGTTGGAGGTTGGTACACATTTTAGTAGAGGTGTTGAGATTCCTCTTTTGTACAGGATGTTGTTTATGATGGTGTAGTACTGTGCCTCCCTTTTTAACCTCTTTGCCTCATTTTCTTCTGTGGGGAGCGTTCCTGTTCCGAGGTAGTTGGCTATAGGGGTCATCCATCTTTGGTCCTGATTTGTTATGGTCAAGACTTTTTCCTCTTTCGAGATTGACGGGTTCTGCAGCATTTCCTGGATGAGGCTTCTATTGTTGCCGCCTGGTTTGGTGCTGGCTAGTTTTGAGAGTGCGTCAGCTCGGGCATTTTGTTCGCAGGGTATGTGGCAGATCTTATATTCCCCTATTTGTCCGAGCTGTTCCTTGGTTTTATCTAAATACTTTTTCATGGTGGGATCTTTGGCTTGGTAGCTCCCTGTTATTTGTGATGTAACCACTTGTGAATCGCTATAAATGTTGAGTTTTTGAGCTCCGACTTCTTTAGCCAGCTTCAAACCAGCTAATAATGCTTCATATTCCGCCTGGTTGTTTGAGGCAGGGAACCCGAACTTGAGGGAGAGCTCAACTTGGGTTCCTTGGTTGCGTTCTATTATCACGCCCGCACCACTTCCAGTTTTATTTGAAGAACCGTCCACGTAAAGATTCCATTCTGTGGGGGTTTCTAGGGCATCTGTGAATTCTGCGATAAAATCGGCCAGATACTGTGATTTAATGGCCGTCCGAGCTTCATATTGGAGATCAAATTCTGACAACTCGACTGCCCATTGTAAAATTCTGCCTGCTAGATCTGTTTTCTGCAATATTCCTTTTATGGGCTGATTAGTTCGAACCTTAATGGTGTGAGCCTGGAAGTACGGGCGGAGTCGTCGAGAAGTTAAGATAAGAATATAGGAAAATTTTTCTATTTTCTGGTAGTTCATCTCGGATCCCTGTAGTGCCTTGCTAATGAAATAGACGGGTTGTTGCCCATTTTTGTCTTCTCTGACTAGTGCTGAGGCTATTGCCCGATTCCCTACTGCGAGATATAATATGAGCGGTTCTCCTTCTCATGGTCGAGATTGGATAGGTGGCCGTCCTAAGAATTCCTTGAAGTCTTTGAAGGCTTGCTCACATTCTGTTGTCCATTCGAACTGTTTTCCCTTTCTTAGAGTGGCATAGAAGGGGAGAGATCTTATCGCAACTCCTGCTAAAAATCGGGATAGGGCGGCCAATCTCCCGTTGAGTTGTTGTACTTCTTTGACACAGGCTGGGGTCTTCATGTTGAGTATGGCTTGACATTTGTCTGGATTTGCTTCAATTCCCCTTTGTATGAGCATGAAACCTAAGAATTTGCCTGCTTCTACTGCGAAGGTACATTTTGCGGGATTGAGTCGCACGTTGTGTTTCCTTATGGTGTCAAATACTTGAGCCAAGTCAGATAATAATGTATCTTCGGTTTGTGTTTTTATCAACATGTCATCCACATAAACTTCCATAATTTTTCCGATGTGATATGAGAAGACTTTATTCATTAGCCTTTGATAAGTAGCTCCTGCGTTCTTGAGACCGAAAGGCATCACGATGTAGCAGTAGTTTGCCTTTGGTGTTAAGAACGAAGTCTTTTCCTTATCTGGTGGGTACATGGGGATTTGGTTGTATCCCGAGTATGCGTCCATAAATGAGAGATATTTATATTCAGAGGAAGCATCTACCAGGGCGTCAATACTTGGGAGTGGGTATGGATCTTTTGGACAAGCTTTGTTGAGATCAGTGTAATCGGTGCACATTCGCCACTTCCCATTTGATTTTTTCACCAAGACGACATTGGCTAGCCATAGCGGGTATTTAACTTCTCTTATAAATCCGGCTTCGAGTAGTGCTTGTACTTGCTCTTCCACAGCCTGGGATCGCTCTGGCCCAAGCTTTCTTCATCTCTGCTGTACCAGTCGAGATCCTGGGTAGACCGCCAACTTGTGGCACATTAGCTTATGGTCTATGCCTGGCATGTCCGCGGCTTTCCATGCAAAGAGGTCAACATTATCTCGTAAGAATTGTATTAGCAATTCTTTTAAATCTCCTTTGAGGATTGTGCCGATATTAGTTGTTTTTTCCGAGGTGTCCCCGATCTGAATTTTTTCTATCTCGCCCTCTGGTTGGGGGCGAAGATCTTCTCGTCGTTGGACTCCGCCCAACTCGATTGCGTGGAACTCTTCTCCTTTACCTCTGAGGTTTAGGCTTTCGTTATAACACTGACGTGCCATCTTTTGGTCAGCTTTTATCGTGGCTATCCCTTTTGGAGTTGGGAACTTCATACATAGGTGTGGGGTCGAGACTATTGCGCCGAGTTGGTTGAGTGTTGTCCGACCTATGAGAGCATTGTAAGCTGAACTTACATCGACTATGATTTAGTCTATTTTGAGGGTCCTGGATTGGTCTCCTTTTCCGAAGGTTGTATGTAGTGATATATATCCTAGTGGTCGAACCGGGGTATCTCCTAACCCGAACAGACTGTTTGGATATGCCTTAAGCTCTTTTTCTTCTAAGCCGAGTTTGTCAAAGGCTATCTTGAATAAGATGTCGGCAGAACTCCCTTGGTCTATTAAGGTGCGGTGTAGGTTGGCGTTTGCCAATATGATGGTGATGACCATGGGATCGTCGTGTCCTGTGATGATGCCGGACGCGTCCTCCTTAGTGAATGTTATCGCTGGGATGTTGAGTGCTTCCTCCTCTCCTTCGACATGATATACTTCTTTGAGATACCTTTTGCGGGAAGATTTGGAGATCCCTCCTGCTGCGAATCAGTCATGTATCATGTCGACATGTCTTTCTGGTGTCCGAGGTGATCGTTCTGTTCGCTCGGTATCTTCATCCCTTCGTCTTTTTCTTTGATCATCATCTCGGGTGGCCAGGAATCGATCTAATTTTCCTTCCCTTACCAATTTTTCTATGATATTTTTTAAGTCGAAGCATTCGTTGGTGGCGTGTCCTTTGACCCTATGATATTCACAATATTCCTTCCGATTTTCTCCTCCCCTTTTTCCTTTGAGGGGCCTTGCTGGGGGAATTTTTTCTGTATGGCAGACTTCTTTGTATATTTCGACTAGGGATGCTATGAGGGGAGTATAATTATGGTATTTTTTAATTTTCTCCCCTTGTCGGTCTTCTCTTCGTTTAGATTCTTTGTCTTTGTCACGGTAGGAGGCCCCCGATTTTGAGGTCTCTCCTAACCGAGCATTTTCTTCCATGTTGATGTATTTTTCTGCCCGTTCCTGCACTTCGTCTAAGGAGGTCAGGTACTTTTTTGATATAGACTGGCTGAAAGGTCCCTCTCGTAGGCCATTGATAAGTCCCATGATGGCGGCCTCTGTGGGTAAGCTTTGTATGTCCATGCATGTTTTGTTGAATCTTTCCATGTAGCTGCGGAGGCTCTCCCGATCTCCTTGCTTGATCCCTAGTAGACTGGGGGCATGTTTAGCTTTATCTTTCTGAATGGAGAATCTGGCGAGGAACTTTCCAGCCAGATCGTCGAAGTTTGAGATGGACTTGGGAGGTAAGCTATCGAACCATCTGATCGCCGTCTTTGTGAGGGTTGTTGGAAAGGCTTTGCAGCGAACGGCATCTGAGGCATTGGTAAGGTACATTTTGCTTCTGAAATTGCTCAGATGATGGTTGGGATCGGTGGTGCCGTCGTACAAAATCATATCCGGGAGTTTGAAGTCTTTTGGAATTTTGGTTTTCATAATTTCCCTGGTGAATGGATCCTGTTCTTTGCGTGAGCTTTACTCAGGAGTGACTCGAGGGGCTTTTAATTTGAGATCGGCTTCTAACTGCTGTAACTTGTCTTCCAATTCTTGACGTCTCCATATCTCTCTTTGTAGATCCTTTCCGACCTCTCGTTGTTGTTGAGTTTCTTTCTCGAGTTGCTTTAAACGGTCTTGAAGTGCGTCTATTATCCCTGGATTTGATGAGTCTTTGTCTCCGTTGGATTCCGGAGTATCCTTTAGCGTGGTGTCTGCGTTCTTGTGCGGTGTTCTGTTTTCCAGATCTGAATTGTGGTCGTTGTCATGGCCGTCTGTCATGGTGTTGGGATGACTTCCAGGTCCCCGGCAACGGCGCCAATGTTCCGTGGGTTACCTGAAACTGGAGGTCGATCTCGGACGAAATCTTCTGTACTGGTCGGAGCCAATGTGTCCGGTCAGTGGATGATGTCCGGAGTGGGTGCGTCCGATTTGTTGGATTAGCTGCACTGCTGATCCTTCGTTACCGGAAGGTGGGGGGTACCTGCAAGAGACTCCGATGCTTAAGTTAGCATGGGTATTAAGCAGGTTTATTGTAGAATCAGAGTATGAGCTATACCTGGGTGCTCCAGTGTATTTATAATGGTGAGATGTGACCTTTTGGATAAGATAAGTTAGTTATCTTATGTTATCTTTATCTTTGAGTTGAGGTCAGCGTATCTTTCAGCGGAACCGCCTTCATCTCTACAGGCTTAAGCCGCCTTAGGATTCGGGTCGTGCTCCTCTATTTGGGCCCTTAACTGGGCTCTCCTATCGATTTGGTCGAGCTCTTTGAGAAGAGGTCGAATCGTCTGACCTGAAGAGGTTGGTCGCTTTATCTCGAATCATCCCAGGTCGGATAGCTCGACCCAGGGTATGAACAGGAATGCATTGGGAAATGTTGCCATGCAACATTAGAAGAATGACACGCTTGGAAATCGAACCAAACCCATCATAAAGTTGATGATCCTTGTGCTATTCCCATGCTAAACCCCATCCATTCATCACACAACCACTCCATCAATCCACACCTTTCATTCACTCACCATCTCCCTATATAAGTTATTCTTATTCCATACTCCCTTTCACATTCCAATTTTCATCCTTTACACTTCCCACTCTCGGCACCCAGCTCCCTTTTTACCCATCAAAGACACACTCCCCACCTTCACATATCAACTCCTACTCATGGTGTCATCGAGCTCCAAGAGGCAAAAAAGGAAGGAACTGGTGGAGAGCATCCCTTTCGATGAAGGGAAATTCAAAACTGCATTCCATGAACTCGAATTCAAACGGATAAAGCTCAAAAAGATATTGCCTGAGTTAACATTCCAGTTTAACGAGGATGAATGCCCACATATTCGAGAGAAGATTGAACAAAGGGGCTGGCAAAGGCTCACGAACCCAGAAGCAAGGATAAATGCAAACCTCATTAAAGAGTTCTATGCAAATATGGTCAGAGAAGACAAAACCAAGGCCCCCACCTTCAAAAGTTATGTGAGAGGAACAGAGGTGGACTTTAGCCCCAATGCCATAACAAGGACTCTTCAGCTGAAATCGCCACATTTTAATGAGCCCAGTTATCATGTAAGAATAAGTAATGGCCCCGACAATGATGAACTTGAAGAAATTGTGAACGATATGTGTGTTATAGGATCTGACTGGGAAAGGTATTCGGATAGGAGACCCCGGTTCATCAGGAGAGGAGACCTCATCCCGGAAGCCAAGGGATGGTTTGAGTTCGTGAGGAGATCTATCCTCCCAGCCGCGAACAATTCTGAGGTTAACACTACTCGAGATACTATGGTACATTGCTTAATAGAGGGTGGAGGCATCAATGTGCACGAGATTATAGCTGAGGGGATTCAAGAGTTAGCCGAGAAGAATGATCCAAGTGTTAGACTTTGGTACCCTAGCACCATCCTTAGACTATGTACGAAAGCCAAGGTAGTCTTCCAGGATAGCAATCCAAGTTGGGTAAACCCTGGAAGGTCAGTCACGCTACAGCGAATAACTTATGTGGCACCCGCCCAACAACAAAGAAGGCCTCAAATAGGGAAAAGAACATCACAAGAGGGACCTCACCGAGAAGAATCTCATCAAGAAGAATACCAGCAAGAAGAGTACTATGATCCAACCAACATCAACTTGAATCACATTCACAGAGCCATTGAGGAGCTAGCAAGGATTTATATAGAGGGACAAGAACAACAACTGCACATTCAAGCCCAAAGGATGGATCGTCAAGAAGAATTGCTCTCTAATTGGATGGGTCAGCAAAGGGAGTGGCAGAAGCAACAAATGGAGCAACAACAGGAGCAATACTCCCAGCTCACTCAAGCCATCAATCAAGTGACTGAAAGGCAAGAGCGTCAAGACAAACGCCTTCAAGAACTCAACCAACGTCAGCTAGCTCAAACAAAAGCATTCAATGAGTTCAGCGTGCTCAATGAGGGACGACAACTACATAGGGAAGAGTTCAGCATAAACACTCAAGCCAAGTTGAACTATATGTCTGGGCATATGCATAATTTGCACTCTGCAATCCCTAGGTATGATACAGTCCAAAAAGATCTAACAGAACAAGAGGAAAGGAAGGTGAAATAGCAGAAGGAAACATTGAAAAAGAAGATGGAAGATGCTGGCTTCTGGAAAAAGTTGATTGGAAAAAGCAAGGGAAGTGGGGGTTCAAGCACTCAAGAAAGACACAAAGAGGACAAACAAGAGGGAGAACATGAGCACTCCCATGAGTAAAAGGTGGTGGAGTTCCCTCTTTGTCCCATCTTTTTCAAGTTTTAAATAAGGAAAATCATGTATGAAATAGAACATGTTTCCATGGTAGTTTAGGATTTTAAATTCTGCCTTTAAGTTTTTACTGCTTAGGTCCATGCTAGTTGTGCCAAATTATCTACTGCATTTTCACCTTGCTTACTTGTATGCTTGTCCTTTGAAGTCAAATAAAAAGAGATGTTATGAAAGACCAGAGTGATGTTCAATTTATGGATTAAAGTTCTTAAGCTTGTGGTGTAGTAATTACTTAGCTAAGTTGGTTCACCAACAAGGTAGGAAGGCAACTATCTGTCCTGAATCATATGCTTGAAACACACCCCATGAGACTAGCTACATAACAAGATCCTAATTAGAAAAAAATAAAGAAAAATGAAAGTTGAGAAATAAAGAAAAAGAATAAGAAATAAGGCTAGGCGCCAAGGGTTGAACCTTAAGGTATGTGTCTGTGGTGCTCCTGTGCAAAGGATATACTTGGATGAATAAGCTCTCAGGGGTGCCTTATCACTTGGTAACTTGGGTTAACTAACCCGGGATTATCAGGTGAAAGTCCACTATCAAGAGTAACCTTTGCTACAGAACACTTAGTAACCCAAAGAGATACTGGACACCAAGGCCTCAAGTAAGAAAATAACAAACCATGTGCCTGTGGTGTGTATGTATGGGGGAAAGAGACTTGAGGGAGTAAGTCCTTAGGGGTGTCTTAACACCCAGCACCTTGTACCAACTGGTTCGGGAGTGCTGGCTGAAAGCTTATCTTAAAGAGTCGCACCCTTACAAAGCACCTAGTCTAAAGAACACAATCAAACCCTGAAAAGAAAAAGGGATCAATAAATAAAAGTCTCATAGGGTGCAATCAAGTGAGTATTCAAGGGCATGGTAAAGGTCTGAAAGCCAATAAAAGAATGAACCTAAGTTGCTATGCATGAAACCCCATAAAACCAAGGACGTGACTTCCACAATAATGATTCATTTCTCTTGTCATTTCATTCATCATTCTTATGTTTCAGTACTTACTTAGGGACAAGCAAGCTTTAAGTTTGGTGTTGTGATGCTAGGGCATTTTGGCCAGTTTTACTGACCTTTTCTTTACTGTTTTAGGGTAGTTTCATGCATTTTCTTAGTTAATAAGCAAGTTTTGGGTAGATAATCACTTACATCTTGATTCAAGCAAACATTGTGAATTTCATGTGATTTTATGATAATTATGCATGAATTGAATGACAAATTGGATAATGCATGTCTCATAACTTGGATTAGAGCTTTGATGCACTTTATTTGCTTGATTTCAGGACAAAGGAAGCAAGGAAGAGCCACATTAGCAGCCACGTTAATCTAATTAACGTGACCACTAACGTGGAATGGGAATAAACTTGCAACGTTGATGAGAAAAGTGATTGCCAATAACGCCTTCGAAATCATCGTGTTCCACGTTAATTACCACATTAACTACATTAACGTGGTAGTTAACGTGGAGAGAAAGGGAGCTCCAGCGTTAGTGGTAAAAGTGAATACCACTAACGCTCCAAATTGGCAATTAGCCACGTTAAGAGTCACGTTAACTTAGTTAACATGAACTCTAACGTGGAAAGGAAGACCATGCCAACGTTAGTGACACTCACCTTTGTCACTAACGTTGGACTGAGCCCAATTGGCCATGTTAAGAGTCACGTTAACTACATTAACGTGAACTCTAACGTGGGAGGAGCAAGGAGTCGCCAACGTTAGTGACACTCACCTTTGTCACTAACGTTGGACCAAGCCACTATGAGCCACGTTGGCTGCCACGTTAATTGCATTAACGTGGAAGCTAACGTGGAGGAAGGAATGATGAGCCAACGTTAGTGACACCCACCTTTGTTACTAACGTTAGAGATGGCTATCACCACAATGTTAGTGGCCACGTTAAGACAATTAACGTGAGGCACTAACGTGAGAAGGGGCATTTGGAGCGTTAGTGACAAAGGTAAGTGTCACTAACGCTCTCGAGGCTAAGGCATGCCCACGTTGAGAGCCACGTTAGTTATACTAACGTGGACTCTAACGTGATAAAAGGGGGGCTAAGAGCAACGTTATTGGCAAAGGTAAATGCCAATAACGCTTGCGATGGACTAAGAGGCAACGTAAGTGGTCACGTTAGTGCCACTAACGTTGAAGTTAACATGAACCATCTTGGGCTAGGAACGTTAGTGAAAAAGGTGATCGTCACTAACATTCTCGAACCCACATTTTCACTTAACGTTAACGCCACTAACGTCCTAGCTAAAGTCCATGCCTACTTCACACTTTCTTTGCAAGTAAAGCTGAGCCCACTGAAGATTCCAAACTGCTTCAAACTCAAGATCCAAAGGCCCATATCCAAAGACTTGAAGAGCCAACTAGAAGATCAGAAGAGTAGTATATATAGGAGTAGTTTTGAACTAGAGAGAGCTTTTGGCATTGGGAGAACTACTCTCTGTATAATTTTACTTTCTCTACAACTTCTAGTTTTACTTTCAGAATGTATTCTCCATCTTTGCTTTCCATTCCCAGAGCTATGAACAACTAAACCCCTTTTATTGGGTTAGGGAGCTCTGTTGTAATTTGATGGATCAATAATAGTTTTCATTATTCTTCTTCTTTCTTTTCTCTTGATTTTACTAGAAAGCTTTCAATCTTCATCCAATTGGGTTGTTGTCTTGGAAAAGAAGCTATTCATACTTGGATCTCTTCGGAACCTTGGAAGAGGATGAAGAGATCATACTATAAATGCTTTCTCATGTTGGACCAAATTGGGGTTTGGATGGATATAGTGACATATAATCCTACCAACACTTTGATTTGGGAATACATATGGTATAATCAGTGACCACTCTTCATCTCTTTTCATGAGCAATTAGACTAAGAAATTGGCTATCGATCAAGATTTGAGAGATTGAATTACCAAGGAATTGGAATTCAATCACTTAAGATTGCCAAGGAGATCAATGAATGCATTGATTGAGGAAGAGATGAAGATGAATTTGATCCGGAGAATACAACATCTCCTGAGCCTAATGAATTCCCCATTTCTGATCTTACCCATTCTCTTTACTTTCTGCCATTTACTTTTATGTTCATTTCCCCAATTCGCCATTTAAGATTCTGCAATTTAATTTCCGCCATTTACGTTTTGCTTTTTAATTCCAGCATTTACATTTTCTTTTATTTACTTTCCCGCCATTTAATTTCCTGCAATTCTCAAATCAAATTCTGCTTAGCTCAACTAGAACATTCCTCCGATTAAAGTTGCTTGACCAATCAATCCTTGTGGGATTCGACCTCACTCTATTATGAGTTTTTACTTGACGACAATTCGGTATACTTGCCGAGGGAGAATTGTTGAGAGACAAGTTTCCGTGCATCAGCGTCCGTGTCTTTGTTTGGTGTTCTGTCCACCAACCAGAATTGTGATCATTGTCATGCCATGGTGATGGGATAACTTCCAGGTTCCCTGACAACGGCACCAATATTCCGTGGGTTACCTAAAACTGTAGGTCGATCTCGGACGAGATCTTTTGTGCTGGCTGGCGCTGATGTGTCCGACTAGTGGGTGGTAGCCGGAGCCGCCGCGTCTGACCTGTTGGACTTGTTGGTGATGCTGATCCTTCATCACCGGAGGGTGGTGGTACCTGCAAGGGACTCCGATGCTTAAGTTAGAAAGGGTATTAAGCAGGTTTTTAGTAGAATCAGAGTATGAGTTATACCTGGGTGCTCCAGTGTATTTATAATGGTGTGGAGTGACCTTTCTGGAGATAAGATAGTTATCTTATCTTATCTTATCTTTAAGTGAGGTCATCTTATCTTCTGGGGAACCGCCCTTATCTTTCTAAGCTTTAACTGCCTTTAGATTGGGCTGTGTCGCTTTATTTGGGCCTTCTTTGGGCTTCTCTGGCGATTTGGCCGAGCTCTTTGAGAAGAGGTCGGTAATGGTCCAGCTTTCCAAGAGGTCGGTCATGGGCCAACCTTCTAAGAGGTCGGCCAACCCTCTAAGAGGTTGGCCAACCCGGTCCTTTATAGCTTGAACCGATGTATGAACAGAATGCATATGTGCTGTGAATGAAAAAGGCATACATGAGTGTTAGTGAAGAATAAATGATGGGAAGTTAGGATTGCATATTTTTGTTATTGGATTGATAATGGTTGAGTGGGAAACTTAAACTAATCAAGGATTCAATTGAATTAGTCCACTTGGCCATATCTATCCCACCTTGTCCCTAACCCCATTAAAACCCTATGAAGTCCTTATGATAATTGCATTCATGCATCACTTATTTGTTGATTGTTAGATGAAAAGCAAATCCTTGAAAGCATGATTAGAGGAGATTTGAGTGAATTGACCCTAAACACCGAGTGATGAGAGTGTATGCACACCTAGTGAGGGTTTAATTACTCAATTCTATGTTTCCACCTCACTTATCATGTATTCTTGCAAGTTGCTTCATTTTGAAACTTGAATCAATTATTTGGATCTTGATTGTATCGAATTACTTCTTTGCATAGCCCTATATGTCCATAATCTTGCTTGGAAATTTGTTTGTTTGTTTTCACCAATTTCATAGGATACTATAAATACACAGATATATATAGTATATAGTATACTTGCATGCATATAGATAGTTACATTCAATAAGTTGGTTACTGGTGGACGAAATTGTGAACCAGTCTCTTTGTACTTGTGTGAAATATAATAATTGGCTCTATTTGAATTCACAACTCCGTTCAACTGACCAGCAAGTGTACTGGGTCGTCCAAGTAATAAACCTTACGTGAGTAAGGGTCGAATCCACAGAGATTGTTGGTATGAAGCAAGCTATGGTCACCTTGTAAATCTCAGTCAGGCGGATTAAACATGATACTTGATTAGATTAAAATAAACAAAAAAAGGGGATAGAATACTTATGTAGATTCATTGGTAGGAATTTCAGATAAGCGAGTGGAGATGCTTTTCGTTCCTCTGAACCTCTGCTTTCCTGCTATCTTCATCCAATCAGTCTTACTCCTTTCCATGGCTGGCTTTATGCAAGGGCATCACCGTTGTCAGTGGCTACATCCCCTCCTCTCAGTGAATAATATGCTCACGCACCCTGTCACGGCACGGCTATTCATCTGTCGGTTCTCGATCATGCTGGAATAGGATTCACCCTCCTTTTGCGTCTGTCACTAACGCCCAACAATCGCGAGTTTGAAGCTCGTCACAGTCATTCAATCATTGAATCCTACTCGGAATACCACAGACAAGGTTTAGACTTTCCGGATTCTCTTGAATGCCGCCATCATTCTAGCGTACGCCACGAAGATTCTGATTAGGAGATCTAAGAGATATTCATTCTAGCTTAATTCATGTAGAACAGAAGTGTTCGTCAGGCACGCGTTCATAAGGGAGAAGGATGATGAGCGTCACATAATCATCACCTTCATCACGTTCTTGGGTGCGAATGGATATCTTAGAAGCGAAATAAGATGAATTGAATGGAAAACAGTAGTACTTTGCATTAATCTTTGAGGAACAGCAGAGCTCCACACCTTAATCTATGGAGTGTAGAAACTCTACCGTTTGAAAATACATAAGTGAAGGTCCAGGCATGGCTGAGATGGCCAGCCCCCTATGATCTAAGAACCAGGCGTCCAAAGATGCCTAATACAATAGTAAGAGGTCCTATTTATAATAAACTAGCTACTAGGGTTTACATGAGTAAGTAATTGATGTACAAATCCACTTCCGGGGCCCACTTGGTGTGTGCTTGGGCTTGGACTTGAGTGTTACACGTGCAGAGGCCATTTGTGGAGTTGAACGCCAGTTTCTGTGCCAGTTTGGGCGTTCAACTCTGGTTTTGGATCCTTTTCTGGCGCTGGACGCCAGATTTGGGCAGAAGGCTGGCGTTGAACGCCAGTTTACGTCGTCAATTCTTGGCCAAAGTATGGACTATTATATATTGCTGGAAAGCCCTGGATGTCTACTTTCCAACGCAATTAGAAGCGCGCCATTTCGAGTTCTGTAGCTCCAGAAACTCCACTTTGAGTGCAGGGAGGTCAGAATCCAACAGCATCAGCAGTCCTTTTTCAACCTCTGAATCTGATTTCTGCTCAAGTCCCTCAATTTCAGCCAGAAAATACCTGAAATCACAGAAAAACACAAAAACTCATAGTAAAGTCTAGAAATGTGAATTTAACACAAAATCTATTAAAAACATCCCTAAAAGTAACCAGATTCTACTAAAAACATACTAAAAACAATGCCAAAAAGCGTATAAATTATCCGCTCATCACAACACCAAACTTAAATTGTTGCTTGTCCCCAAGCAACTGAAAATCAAGTAGGATAAAAAGAATAGAATATACTATAAATTCCAAACTATCAATGAAACATAGCTCCAATCATATGAGCGGGACTTATAGCTTTTTGCCTCTTGAATAGTTTTGGCATCTCACTTTATCCATTGAGGTTCAAAATGATTGGCATCTATAGGAACTCAGAGTTCAGATAGTGTTATTGATTCTCCTAGTTCAGTATGATGATTCTTGAACACAGCTATTTTATGAGTCTTGGCCGTGGCCCTAAGCACTTTGTTTTCCAGTATTACCACCGGATACATAAATGCCACAGACACATAATTGGGTGAACCTTTTCAGATTGTGACTCAGCTTTGCTAAGGTCCCCAATTAGAGGTGTCCAGGGTTCTTAAGCACACTCTTTGTTTTTGCTTTGGACCTTGACTTTAACCGCTCAGTCTCAAGTTTTCACTTGACACCTACACGCCACAAGCACATGGTTAGGGACAGCTTGGTTTAGCCGCTTAGACCAGGATTTTATTCCTTTAGGCCCTCCTATCCACTGATGCTCAAAGCCTTGGGATCCTTTTTATTTGCCCTTGCCTTTTGGTTTTAAGGGTTATTGACTTTTTCTTTTTCTTTCTATTTTTTTTTTCGCCCTTTTTTTTTTCTGCAAGCTTTGTTCTTTGCTGCTTTTTCTTGCTTCAAGAATCATTTTTATGATTTTTCAGATTATCAAATAACATGTCTCCTAGCCATCATTCTTTCAAGAGCCAACATATTTAACATTCTTAAACAACAACTTCAAAAGACATATGCACTGTTCAATCATACATTCAGAAAACAAGAAGCATTGTCACCACATCAATATAATTAAACTAAGTTCAAGGATAAATTCGAAACTCATGTACTTCTTGTTCTTTTAAATTAAAACAGTTTTTCATTTAAGAGAGGTGATGGATTCATAGGACATTTATAACTTTAAGACAAAGTTACTACTACTAATGATCATGTAATGAAGGCACAAACATAGATAAGCACATAACATAGAAAACGACAAACAGAGAAGGCAAGAACAAGGAATGAATCCACCTTAGTGATGGTGGCGTTTCCTTCTTGAGGAACCAATGATGTCCTTGAGCTCTTCTATGTCTCTTCCTTGTCTTTGTTGCTCCTCCTTCATTGCTTTTAGATCTTCTCTGATTTCATGAAGGATGATGGAGTGCTCTTGATATTCCACCCTTAGTTGCTTCCAATAATTGTGTGGAAGAAAATGTATCCCTTGAGGTATCTCAGAGATCTCTTGATTTGCAGTCAAATGTTCTACCACTGAGCTATAGATCCTTTACATAATTGTTTTACCACACCAAACTTAGAATGTTGCTCGCCCTCGAGCAAAAGAAGAAGGAATAGATGAAGAAGAAGATGTGGAAATAAAAACTAGGATTATGAGGAGGTAAAGTGGGGATCCTGTGGGGTCCACAGATCCTGAGATGATCCTGTGGTGTCCACAGATCCTGAGGTGTCAAGGCATTTACATCCCTGCACCAATTTAGGCATGCAAAATGCCCTTGCACACAACTCTGGGCGTTCAGCGCCAGGTTGGTGCCCCTTTTGGGCGTTCAACACCCCTTTGCTGCCATTTCTGGCGTTGAACGCCAGAACCATGCTTGTTCTGGGCGTTCAGTGCCAGGATGCTCCCATTCTGGGCGTTCAGCGCCAGAACTATGCTCTGTTCTGGCGTTTGAACGCCAGACAGATGCTCCTCCAGGGTGTGATTTTTCTTCTGCTGTTTTTGATTCCGTTTTCAATTTTTATATTTATTTTGTGACTCCACATGATCATGAACCTAAGAAAACATGAAAAACAATAAAAAAATTAGATAAACATTGGGTTGCCTCCCAACAAGCGCTTCTTTAATGTCAATAGCTTGACAGTGGGCTCTCATGGAGCCTCACAGATGTGCAGAGCTTTGTTGAGACTCTCCAACACCAAACTTAGAGTTTGGATATGGGAGTTCAACACCAAACTTAGAGTTTGGTTGTGGCCTCCCAACACTAAACTTAGAGTTTGACTGTGGGGGCTCTGGTTGACTCTGCTTGGAGAGAAGCTTTTCCTGCTTCCTCTCCATGGTTGCAGAGGGAGATCCTTGAGTTTTGAATACAAGGGAGTTCTCATTCCATTGAAGGACTATTTCACCTCTGTCAACATCAATCACAGCTCTTGTTGTGGCCAGGAAAGGTCTTCCTAGGATGATGGATTCATCCTCTTCCTTTCCAGTATCCAGGACTATGAAATCAGTAGGTATGTAAAGGCCCTCAATCTTTACTAATACATCTTCTACTTGTCCATAAGCCTGTCTTCTTGAGCTGTCTGCCATCTCTAGTGAGATTTTAGCAGCTTGCACCCCATAGATTCCCAGTTTCTCTATTACAGAGAGGGGTATGAGGTTTATCCCTGAACCAAGGTCACATAGAGCCTTAAAGATCATGGTGCCTATGGTACAAGGGATTATGAACTTTCCAGGATCCTGTCTCTTCTGAGGCAATGTCAGTTGATCCAGATCACTTAGTTCATTGATGAACAAGGGAGGTTCAACTTCCCAAGCATCAATGCCAAATAATTTGGCATTCAGCTTCATGATTGCACCAAGAAACTTGGCAGTTTGCTCTTCAGTAACATCCTCATTCTCTTCAGAAGAGGAGTACTCATCAGAGCTCATGAAGGGCATAAGGAGGTTCAATGGGATCTCTATGGTCTCTAGATGAGCCTCAGAGTCCTTTGATTCCCCAGAGGGAAGCTCCTTATTGATCAGTGGACGTCCCAGGAGGTCTTCCTCCTTGGGATTCACGTCCTCTCCTCTCCTCACAGGTTCGGCCATGGCGCTTATGTCAATGGCCTTGCACTCTCCTTTTGGGTTCTCTTCTGTATTGCTTGGGAGAGTACTAGGAGGGATTTCAGTGATCCTTTTACTCAGCTGGCCCACTTGTGCTTCCAGATTTCTAATGGAAGACCTTGTTTCATTCATGAAACTTACAGTGGCCTTAGATAGATCAGAGACTAGATTTGCTAAATTAGAAGCATTTTGTTCAGAGTTCTCTGTCTGTTGCTGAGTTGATGATGGAAAAGGCTTGCTATTGCTAAACCTGTTTCTTCCACCATTATTAAAGCCTTGTTGGGGCTTTTGATCCTTCCATGAGAAATTTGGATGATTTTTCCATGTTGAGTTATAGGTGTTTCCATAAGGTTCACCTAAATAATTTACCTCTGCTATTGCAGGGTTCTCAGGATCATAGGCTTCTTCTTCAGAAGATGCCTCTTGAGTACTGTCGGATGCAGCTTACATTCCATGCAGACTCTGAGAAATCATATTGACTTGCTGAGTCAATATTTTATTCTGAGCCAATATGGCATTCAGAGTATCAACGTCAAGAACTCCCTTCTTCATAGGCGTCCCATTACTCACAGGATTCCTTTCAGAAGTGTACATGAACTGGTTATTAGCAACCATGTCAATGAGTTCTTGAGCTTCTGCAGGCATTTTCTTTAGATGAATGGATCCACCTGCAGAAGTGTCTAGTGACATCTTTGATAGCTCAGATAAACCATCATAGAATATATCCAGGATGGTCCATTCTGAAAGCATGTCAGAAGGACACTTTTTGGTCAACTGTTTGTATCTTTCCCAAGCTTCATAGAGAGATTCACCTTCTTTCTGTCTGAAGGTTTGAACATCAGCTCTAAGCTTGCTCAGCTTTTGAGGAGGAAAGTACTTGGCTAAGAAAGCTGTGACCAGCTTATCCCAAGAGTTCAGGCTGTCTTTAGGTTGAGAATCCAACCATAATCTAGCTCTGTCTCTTACAGCAAAAGGGAAAAGCATGAGCCTGTAGACTTCAGGATCTATTCCATTAGTCTTAACAGTATCACATATCTGCAAGAATTCAGTTAAGAACTGAAAAGGATCTTCAGATGGAAGTCCATGAAACTTGCAGTTCTGCTGCATCAGAGAAACTAACTGAGGTTTCAGCTCAAAGTTGTTTGCTCCAATGGCAGGAATGGAGATGCTTCTTCCATGTAAATTGGAATTAGGTGCAGTAAAGTCACCAAGCATCCTCCTTTCATTATTATTATTTTCGCCTGCCATCTCCTCTTCCTGTTCGAAAATTTCTGAAAGGTTTTCTCTAGATTGTTGTATTTTAGCTTCTCTTTAATTTTCTCTTCAGAGTCCTTTCAGGTTCTGGATCTGCTTCCACAAGAATGTTCTTATCCTTGCTCCTGCTCATAATACAAGGAAGAATGGACAGAAAAATGATAATAATAATAATAGAGATCCTTTATACCACAGTATAGGGATCCCTTTGTAAGTAGAAGAAGAGGGGAAGATAAAGGATGTGATGTAAAGGAAGAAACACAACTGTGAGGATTGGAATGTGAGATGAGATGTTAGGATATGAATGAATAAATAGAATGAGATGGGAGAGAAGGAGGGAATTTTCGAATTTTATTTTTGAAAAGGAGTTAGTGATTTTTGAAAATAGTTTTTGAAAAAGTTTAGTATTTTTTCAAATTTTTTTTTTATAAATTAAAATAATTAATAAATTAAAAAGAAATTTTGAAAAAGGGGAGAGATATTTTCAAAAAAATGAGAGAGAGAGAGTTAGTTAGGTAGTTTTGAAAAAGTTAAGAAACAAACAAAAAGTTAGTTAGTTAGTTGAAACAAATTTTGAAAAGATAAGAAGTTAGGAAGTTAGAAAAGATATTTTGAAAAGATATTTTTGAAAAAGATAAGATAAGAAGATATTTTTGAAAAGATATGGTTGAAATTAGTTTTGAAAAAGATTTGATTTTTAAAATCACAATTAATGACTTGATTCACAAGAAATCACAAGATATGATTCTAGAACTTAAAGTTTGAATTTTTCTTAACAAGCAAGTAACAAACTTCAAATTTTTGAACCAAAACATTAATTGTTTAAGTTATTTTCGAAAATTATGATTTAAAATGAGAAAAAGATTTTTGAAAAATATTTTTGGAATTTTCGAAAATAACTAAGAATTTTAAAAAAGATTTGATTTTTGAAAAAGATTTTGAAAAAGATAAGATTTTCAAATTTGAAAATTTGATTTGACTCATAAGAAACAACTTGATTTTAAAAATTTTTGAAAAAGTCAACTCAATTTTCGAATTTGATGAGAGAAAAAGGGAAAGATATTTTTTTGATTTTTGAATTTTTATGATGCAAGAGAAAAACATGAAAATTATGCAATGCATGAAATTTTTAGATCAAAACAATGAATGCATGCAATAATGCTATGAATGTCAAGATGAACACCAAGAACACTTTGAATGTCATGATGAACATCAAGAACATAATTTTGAAAAATCTTTAATGCAAAGAAAACATGCAAGACACCAAACTTAGAATTCTTTAATGCTTACGCACTAAGAATTCAAGAATGCATATGATAAACATGAAAAGACACAAAACAAAAAATCATCAAGATCAAACAAGAAGACTTACCAAGAACAACTTGAAGATCATGAAGAACACTATGAATGCATGAAATTTTCGAAAATTGCAAGATGCATATGCAAGTGACACCAAACTTATAATGTGACTCAAGACTCAAACAAGAAACAAGAATATTTTTTATTTTTATGATTTTATGATTTTTTTAGATTTTTAACTTATATTTTTCGAAAATTATTTAAAAAAAAAAAGAAAAATAAGGATTCAAAATTTTTAATATGAATTCCAGGAATCTTATGCTCTAAAGCTCCAATCAAAGGGTCAGGCATGGCTTAATAGCCAGCCAAGCTTTAGTATGTAACTCAGACATGACACGCCTGACATTCCTTGCATTCAACAGCCAATTGGCTAAGAAAGACAAAGAAGCTCTTCTCTTGAGTATAAGGATTGAGACATGGCTCTACAGCCAGCCAGGATGCAACATATAATTACATGGGCTGGAGTGATTAGTTGAATAACAATCCCAAAGTAGTTTGGGTATGGCTTTACAGCCAGATATGATTCAACATATTTCATGAAACACTAGAATTCATTCTTAAAAATTTTGAAGCCATAGAATAATTTATTTTTGAAAACATTTTTATTTTTTTTCGAAAATAGATGAGAAATTTTTGAAAGATTTTTGAAAATTTTTTTTTTTGAAAATAAAATAAAAAGAAAATTACCTAATCTGAGCAACAAGATGAACCGTCAGTTGTCCAAACTCAAACAATCCCCGGCAACGGCGCCAAAAACTTGGTGGACGAAATTGTGAACCAGTCTCTTTGTACTTGTGTGAAATTTAATAATTGGCTCTATTTGAATTCACAACTCCGTTCAACTGACCAGCAAGTGTACTGGGTCGTCCAAGTAATAAACCTTACGTGAGTAAGGGTCGAATCCACAGAGATTGTTGGTATGAAGCAAGCTATGGTCACCTTGTAAATCTCAGTCAGGCGGATTAAACATGATACTTGATTAGATTAAAATAAACAAAAAAAGGGGATAGAATACTTATGTAGATTCATTGGTAGGAATTTCAGATAAGCGAGTGGAGATGCTTTTCGTTCCTCTGAACCTCTGCTTTCCTGCTATCTTCATCCAATCAGTCTTACTCCTTTCCATGGCTGGCTTTATGCAAGGGCATCACCGTTGTCAGTGGCTACATCCCCTCCTCTCAGTGAATAATATGCTCACGCACCCTGTCACGGCACGGCTATTCATCTGTCGGTTCTCGATCATGCTGGAATAGGATTCACCCTCCTTTTGCGTCTGTCACTAACGCCCAACAATCGCGAGTTTGAAGCTCGTCACAGTCATTCAATCATTGAATCCTACTCGGAATACCACAGACAAGGTTTAGACTTTCCGGATTCTCTTGAATGCCGCCATCATTCTAGCGTACGCCACGAAGATTCTGATTAGGAGATCTAAGAGATATTCATTCTAGCTTAATTCATGTAGAACAGAAGTGTTCGTCAGGCACGCGTTCATAAGGGAGAAGGATGATGAGCGTCACATAATCATCACCTTCATCACGTTCTTGGGTGCGAATGGATATCTTAGAAGCGAAATAAGATGAATTGAATGGAAAACAGTAGTACTTTGCATTAATCTTTGAGGAACAGCAGAGCTCCACACCTTAATCTATGGAGTGTAGAAACTCTACCGTTTGAAAATACATAAGTGAAGGTCCAGGCATGGCCGAGATGGCCAGCCCCCTATGATCTAAGAACCAGGCGTCCAAAGATGCCTAATACAATAGTAAGAGGTCCTATTTATAATAAACTAGCTACTAGGGTTTACATGAGTAAGTAATTGATGTACAAATCCACTTCCGGGGCCCACTTGGTGTGTGCTTGGGCTTGGACTTGAGTGTTACACGTGCAGAGGCCATTTGTGGAGTTGAACGCCAGTTTCTGTGCCAGTTTGGGCGTTCAACTCTGGTTTTGGATCCTTTTCTGGCGCTGGACGCCAGATTTGGGCAGAAGGCTGGCGTTGAACGCAAGTTTACGTCGTCAATTCTTGGCCAAAGTATGGACTATTATATATTGCTGGAAAGCCCTGGATGTCTACTTTCCAACGCAATTGGAAGCGCGCCATTTCGAGTTCTTTAGCTCCAGAAAATCCACTTTGAGTGCAGGGAGGTCAGAATCCAACAGCATCAACAGTCCTTTTTCAACCTCTGAATCTGATTTCTGCTCAAGTCCCTCAATTTCAGCCAGAAAATACCTGAAATCACAGAAAAACACACAAACTCATAGTAAAGTCCAGAAATGTGAATTTAACACAAAATCTATTAAAAACATCCCTAAAAGTAACCAGATTCTACTAAAAACATACTAAAAACAATGCCAAAAAGCGTATAAATTATCCGCTCATCACAACACCAAACTTAAATTGTTGCTTGTCCCCAAGCAACTGAAAATCAAGTAGGATAAAAAGAATAGAATATACTATAAATTCCAAACTATCAATGAAACATAGCTCCAATCATATGAGCGGGACTTATAGCTTTTTGCCTCTTGAATAGTTTTGGCATCTCACTTTATCCATTGAGGTTCAAAATGATTGGCATCTATAGGAACTCAGAGTTCAGATAGTGTTATTGATTCTCCTAGTTCAGTATGATGATTCTTGAACACAGCTATTTTATGAGTCTTGGCCGTGGCCCTAAGCACTTTGTTTTCCAGTATTACCACCGGATACATAAATGCCACAGACACATAATTGGGTGAACCTTTTCAGATTGTGACTCAGCTTTGCTAAGGTCCCCAATTAGAGGTGTCCAGGGTTCTTAAGCACACTCTTTGTTTTTGCTTTGGACCTTGACTTTAACCGCTCAGTCTCAAGTTTTCACTTGACACCTACACGCCACAAGCACATGGTTAGGGACAGCTTGGTTTAGCCGCTTAGACCAGGATTTTATTCCTTTAGGCCCTCCTATCCACTGATGCTCAAAGCCTTGGGATCCTTTTTATTTGCCCTTGCCTTTTGGGTTTAAGGGTTATTGGCTTTTTCTTTTTCTTTCTATTTTTTTTTTCGCCCTTTTTTTTTTTTTCTGCAAGCTTTGTTCTTTGCTGCTTTTTCTTGCTTCAAGAATCATTTTTATAATTTTTCAGATTATCAAATAACATGTCTCCTAGTCATCATTCTTTCAAGAGCCAACATATTTAACATTCTTAAACAACAACTTCAAAAGACATATGCACTGTTCAATCATACATTCAGAAAACAAGAAGCATTGTCACCACATCAATATAATTAAACTAAGTTCAAGGATAAATTCGAAACTCATGTACTTCTTGTTCTTTTAAATTAAAACAGTTTTTCATTTAAGAGAGGTGATGGATTCATAGGACATTTATAACTTTAAGACAAAGTTACTACTACTAATGATCATGTAATGAAGGCACAATCATAGATAAGCACATAACATAGAAAACGACAAACAGAGAAGGCAAGAACAAGGAATGAATCCACCTTAGTGATGGTGGCGTTTCCTTCTTGAGGAACCAATGATGTCCTTGAGCTCTTCTATGTCTCTTCCTTGTCTTTGTTGCTCCTCCTTCATTGCTTTTAGATCTTCTCTGATTTCATGAAGGATGATGGAGTGCTCTTGATATTCCACCCTTAGTTGCTTCCAATAATTGTGTGGAAGAAAATGTATCCCTTGAGGTATCTCAGGGATCTCTTGATTTGCAGTCAAATGTTCTACCACTGAGCTATAGATCCTTTACATAATTGTTTTACCACACCAAACTTAGAATGTTGCTCGCCCTCGAGCAAAAGAAGAAGGAATAGATGAAGAAGAAGATGTGGAAATAAAAACTAGGATTATGAGGAGGTAAAGTGGGGATCCTGTGGGGTCCACAGATCCTGAGATGATCCTGTGGTGTCCACAGATCCTGAGGTGTCAAGGCATTTACATCCCTGCACCAATTTAGGCATGCAAAATGCCCTTGCACACAACTCTGGGCGTTCAGTGCCAGGTTGGTGCCCCTTTTGGGCGTTCAACGCCCCTTTGCTGCCATTTCTGGCGTTGAACGCCAGAACCATGCTTGTTCTGGGCGTTCAGCGCCAGGATGCTCCCATTCTGGGCGTTCAGCACCAGAACTATGCTCTGTTCTGGCGTTTGAACGCCAGACAGATGCTCCTCCAGGGTGTGATTTTTCTTCTGCTGTTTTTGATTCTGTTTTCAATTTTTATATTTATTTTGTGACTCCACATGATCATGAACCTAAGAAAACATGAAAAACAATAAAAAAATTAGATAAACATTGGGTTGCCTCCCAACAAGCGCTTCTTTAATGTCAATAGCTTGACAGTAGGCTCTCATGGAGCCTCACAGATGTGCAGAGCTTTGTTGAGACTCTCCAACACCAAACTTAGAGTTTGGATATGGGAGTTCAACACCAAACTTAGAGTTTGGTTGTGGCCTCCCAACACTAAACTTAGAGTTTGACTGTGGGGGCTCTGGTTGACTCTGCTTGGAGAGAAGCTTTTCCTGCTTCCTCTCCATGGTTGTAGAGGGAGATCCTTGAGTTTTGAATACAAGGGAGTTCTCATTCCATTGAAGGACTATTTCACCTCTGTCAACATCAATCACAGCTCTTGCTGTGGCCAGGAAAGGTCTTCCTAGGATGATGGATTCATCCTCTTCCTTTCCAGTATCCAGGACTATGAAATCAGTAGGTATGTAAAGGCCCTCAATCTTTACTAATACATCTTCTACTTGTCCATAAGCCTGTCTTCTTGAGCTGTCTGCCATCTCTAGTGAGATTTTAGTAGCTTGCACCCCATAGATTCCCAGTTTCTCTATTACAGAGAGGGGTATGAGGTTTATTCCTGAACCAAGGTCACATAGAGCCTTAAAGATCATGGTGCCTATGGTACAAGGGATTATGAACTTTCCAGGATCCTGTCTCTTCTGAGGCAATGTCAGTTGATCCAGATCACTTAGTTCATTGATGAACAAGGGAGGTTCAACTTCCCAAGCATCAATGCCAAATAATTTGGCATTCAGCTTCATGATTGCACCAAGAAACTTGGTAGTTTGCTCTTCAGTAACATCCTCATTCTCTTCAGAAGAGGAGTACTCATCAGAGCTCATGAAGGGCATAAGGAGGTTCAATGGGATCTCTATGGTCTCTAGATGAGCCTCAGAGTCCTTTGATTCCCCAGAGGGAAACTCCTTATTGATCACTGGACGTCCCAGGAGGTCTTCCTCCTTGGGATTCACGTCCTCTCCTCTCCTCACAGGTTCGGCCATGGCGCTTATGTCAATGGCCTTGCACTCTCCTTTTGGGTTCTCTTCTGTATTGCTTGGGAGAGTACTAGAAGGGATTTCAGTGATCCTTTTACTCAGCTGGCCCACTTGTGCTTCCAGATTTCTAATGGAAGACCTTGTTTCATTCATGAAACTTACAGTGGCCTTAGATAGATCAGAGACTAGATTTGCTAAATTAGAAGCATTTTGTTCAGAGTTCTCTGTCTGTTGCTGAGTTGATGATGGAAAAGGCTTGCTATTGCTAAATCTGTTTCTTCCACCATTATTAAAGCCTTGTTGGGGCTTCTGATCCTTCCATGAGAAATTTGGATGATTTTTCCATGTTGAGTTATAGGTGTTTCCATAAGGTTCACCTAAATAATTTACCTCTGCTATTGCAGGGTTCTCAGGATCATAGGCTTCTTCTTCAGAAGATGCCTCTTGAGTACTGTCGGATGCAGCTTGCATTCCAGGCAGACTCTGAGAAATCATATTGACTTGCTGAGTCAATATTTTATTCTGAGCCAATATGGCATTCAGAGTATCAACCTCAGGAACTCCCTTCTTCATAGGCGTCCCATTACTCACAGGATTCCTTTCAGAAGTGTACATGAACTGGTTATTAGCAACCATGTCAATGAGTTCTTGAGCTTCTGCAGGCGTTTTCTTTAGGTGAATGGATCCACCTGCAGAAGTGTCTAGTGACATCTTTGATAGCTCAGATAAACCATCATAGAATATATCCAGGATGGTCCATTCTGAAAGCATGTCAGAAGGACACTTTTTGGTCAACTGTTTGTATCTTTCCCAAGCTTCATAGAGAGATTCACCTTCTTTCTGTCTGAAGGTTTGAACATCAGCTCTAAGCTTGCTCAGCTTTTGAGGAGGAAAGTACTTGGCTAAGAAAGCCGTGACCAGCTTATCCCAAGAGTTCAGGCTGTCTTTAGGTTGAGAATCCAACCATAATCTAGCTCTGTCTCTTACAGCAAAAGGGAAAAGCATGAGCCTGTAGACTTCAGGATCTATTCCATTAGTCTTAACAGTATCACATATCTGCAAGAATTCAGTTAAGAACTGAAAAGAATCTTCAGATGGAAGTCCATGAAACTTGCAGTTCTGCTGCATCAGAGAAATTAACTGAGGTTTCAGCTCAAAGTTGTTTGCTCCAATGGCAGGAATGGAGATGCTTCTTCCATGTAAATTGGAATTAGGTGCAGTAAAGTCACCAAGCATCCTCCTTTCATTATTATTATTTTCGCCTGCCATCTCCTCTGCCTGTTCGAAAATTTCTGAAAGGTTTTCTCTAGATTGTTGTATTTTAGCTTTTCTTTAATTTTCTCTTCAGAGTCCTTTCAGGTTCTGGATCTGCTTCCACAAGAATGTTCTTATCCTTGCTCCTGCTCATAATACAAGGAAGAATGGACAGAAAAATGATAATAATAATAATAGAGATCCTTTATACCACAGTATAGGGATCCCTTTGTAAGTAGAAGAAGAGGGGAAGATAAAGGATGTGATGTAAAGGAAGAAACACAACTGTGAGGATTGGAATGTGAGATGAGATGTTAGGATATGAATGAATAAACAGAATGAGATGGGAGAGAAGGAGGGAATTTTCGAATTTTATTTTTGAAAAGGAGTTAGTGATTTTTGAAAATAGTTTTTGAAAAAGTTTAGTATTTTTTCGAATTTTTTTTTTATAAATTAAAATAATTAATAAATTAAAAAGAAATTTTGAAAAAGGGGAGAGATATTTTCGAAAAAATGAGAGAGAGAGAGTTAGTTAGGTAGTTTTGAAAAAGTTAAGAAACAAACAAAAAGTTAGTTAGTTAGTTGAAACAAATTTTGAAAAGATAAGAAGTTAGGAAGTTAGAAAAGATATTTTGAAAAGATATTTTTGAAAAAGATAAGATAAGAAGATATTTTTGAAAAGATATGGTTGAAATTAGTTTTGAAAAAGATTTGATTTTTAAAATCACAATTAATGACTTGATTCACAAGAAATCACAAGATATGATTCTAGAACTTAAAGTTTGAATTTTTCTTAACAAGCAAGTAACAAACTTCAAATTTTTGAACCAAAACATTAATTGTTTAAGTTATTTTCGAAAATTATGATTTAAAATGAGAAAAAGATTTTTGAAAAATATTTTTGGAATTTTCGAAAATAACTAAGAATTTTAAAAAAGATTTGATTTTTGAAAAAGATTTTGAAAAAGATAAGATTTTCAAATTTGAAAATTTGATTTGACTCATAAGAAACAACTTGATTTTAAAAATTTTTGAAAAAGTCAACTCAATTTTCGAATTTGATGAGAGAAAAAGGGAAAGATATTTTTTTGATTTTTGAATTTTTATGATGCAAGAGAAAAACATGAAAATTATGCAATGCATGAAATTTTTAGATCAAAACAATGAATGCATGCAATAATGCTATGAATGTCAAGATGAACACCAAGAACACTTTGAATGTCATGATGAACATCAAGAACATAATTTTGAAAAATCTTTAATGCAAAGAAAACATGCAAGACACCAAACTTAGAATTCTTTAATGCTTACGCACTAAGAATTCAAGAATGCATATGATAAACATGAAAAGACACAAAACAAAAAATCATCAAGATCAAACAAGAAGACTTACCAAGAACAACTTGAAGATCATGAAGAACACTATGAATGCATGAAATTTTCGAAAATTGCAAGATGCATATGCAAGTGACACCAAACTTATAATGTGACTCAAGACTCAAACAAGAAACAAGAATATTTTTTATTTTTATGATTTTATGATTTTTTTAGATTTTTAACTTATATTTTTCGAAAATTATTTAAAAAAAAAAAGAAAAATAAGGATTCAAAATTTTTAATATGAATTCCAGGAATCTTATGCTCTAAAGCTCCAATCAAAGGGTCAGGCATGGCTTAATAGCCAGCCAAGCTTTAGTATGTAACTCAGACATGACACGCCTGACATTCCTTGCATTCAACAGCCAATTGGCTAAGAAAGACAAAGAAGCTCTTCTCTTGAGTATAAGGATTGAGACATGGCTCTACAGCCAGCCAGGATGCAACATATAATTACATGGGCTGGAGTGATTAGTTGAATACCAATCCCAAAGTAGTTTGGGTATGGCTTTACAGCCAGATATGATTCAACATATTTCATGAAACACTAGAATTCATTCTTAAAAATTTTGAAGCCATAGAATAATTTATTTTTGAAAACATTTTTATTTTTTTTCGAAAATAGATGAGAAATTTTTGAAAGATTTTTGAAAATTTTTTTTTTTTGAAAATAAAATAAAAAGAAAATTACCTAATCTGAGCAACAAGATGAACCGTCAGTTGTCCAAACTCAAACAATCCCCGGCAACGGCGCCAAAAACTTGGTGGACGAAATTGTGAACCAGTCTCTTTGTACTTGTGTGAAATTTAATAATTGGCTCTATTTGAATTCACAACTCCGTTCAACTGACCAGCAAGTGTACTGGGTCGTCCAAGTAATAAACCTTACGTGAGTAAGGGTCGAATCCACAGAGATTGTTGGTATGAAGCAAGCTATGGTCACCTTGTAAATCTCAGTCAGGCGGATTAAACATGATACTTGATTAGATTAAAATAAACAAAAAAAGGGGATAGAATACTTATGTAGATTCATTGGTAGGAATTTCAGATAAGCGAGTGGAGATGCTTTTCGTTCCTCTGAACCTCTGCTTTCCTGCTATCTTCATCCAATCAGTCTTACTCCTTTCCATGGCTGGCTTTATGCAAGGGCATCACCGTTGTCAGTGGCTACATCCCCTCCTCTCAGTGAATAATATGCTCACGCACCCTGTCACGGCACGGCTATTCATCTGTCGGTTCTCGATCATGCTGGAATAGGATTCACCCTCCTTTTGCGTCTGTCACTAACGCCCAACAATCGCGAGTTTGAAGCTCGTCACAGTCATTCAATCATTGAATCCTACTCGGAATACCACAGACAAGGTTTAGACTTTCCGGATTCTCTTGAATGCCGCCATCATTCTAGCGTACGCCACGAAGATTCTGATTACGAGATCTAAGAGATATTCATTCTAGCTTAATTCATGTAGAACAGAAGTGTTCGTCAGGCACGCGTTCATAAGGGAGAAGGATGATGAGCGTCACATAATCATCACCTTCATCACGTTCTTGGGTGCGAATGGATATCTTAGAAGCGAAATAAGATGAATTGAATGGAAAACAGTAGTACTTTGCATTAATCTTTGAGGAACAGCAGAGCTCCACACCTTAATCTATGGAGTGTAGAAACTCTACCGTTTGAAAATACATAAGTGAAGGTCCAGGCATGGCCGAGATGGCCAGCCCCCTATGATCTAAGAACCAGGCATCCAAAGATGCCTAATACAATAGTAAGAGGTCCTATTTATAATAAACTAGCTACTAGGGTTTACATGAGTAAGTAATTGATGTACAAATCCACTTCCGGGGCCCACTTGGTGTGTGCTTGGGCTTGGACTTGAGTGTTACACGTGCAGAGGCCATTTGTGGAGTTGAACGCCAGTTTCTGTGCCAGTTTGGGCGTTCAACTCTGGTTTTGGATCCTTTTCTGGCGCTGGACGCCAGATTTGGGCAGAAGGCTGGCGTTGAACGCCAGTTTACGTCATCAATTCTTGGCCAAAGTATGGACTATTATATATTGCTGGAAAGCCCTGGATGTCTACTTTCCAACGCAATTGGAAGCGCGCCATTTCGAGTTCTTTAGCTCCAGAAAATCCACTTTGAGTGCAGGGAGGTCAGAATCCAACAGCATCAGCAGTCCTTTTTCAACCTCTGAATCTGATTTCTGCTCAAGTCCCTCAATTTCAGCCAGAAAATACCTGAAATCACAGAAAAACACACAAACTCATAGTAAAGTCCAGAAATGTGAATTTAACACAAAATCTATTAAAAACATCCCTAAAAGTAACCAGATTCTACTAAAAACATACTAAAAACAATGCCAAAAAGCGTATAAATTATCCGCTCATCACAACACCAAACTTAAATTGTTGCTTGTCCCCAAGCAACTGAAAATCAAGTAGGATAAAAAGAATAGAATATACTATAAATTCCAAACTATCAATGAAACATAGCTCCAATCATATGAGCGGGACTTATAGCTTTTTGCCTCTTGAATAGTTTTGGCATCTCACTTTATCCATTGAGGTTCAAAATGATTGGCATCTATAGGAACTCAGAGTTCAGATAGTGTTATTGATTCTCCTAGTTCAGTATGATGATTCTTGAACACAGCTATTTTATGAGTCTTGGCCGTGGCCCTAAGCACTTTGTTTTCCAGTATTACCACCGGATACATAAATGCCACAGACACATAATTGGGTGAACCTTTTCAGATTATGACTCAGCTTTGCTAAGGTCCCCAATTAGAGGTGTCCAGGGTTCTTAAGCACACTCTTTGTTTTTGCTTTGGACCTTGACTTTAACCGCTCAGTCTCAAGTTTTCACTTGACACCTACACGCCACAAGCACATGGTTAGGGACAGCTTGGTTTAGCCGCTTAGACCAGGATTTTATTCCTTTAGGCCCTCCTATCCACTGATGCTCAAAGCCTTGGGATCCTTTCTATTTGCCCTTGCCTTTTGGTTTTAAGGGTTATTGGCTTTTTCTTTTTCTTTCTATTTTTTTTTTCGCCCTTTTTTTTTTTTCTGCAAGCTTTGTTCTTTGCTGCTTTTTCTTGCTTCAAGAATCATTTTTATGATTTTTCAGATTATCAAATAACATGTCTCCTAGTCATCATTCTTTCAAGAGCCAACATATTTAACATTCTTAAACAACAACTTCAAAAGACATATGCACTGTTCAATCATACATTCAGAAAACAAGAAGCATTGTCACCACATCAATATAATTAAACAAAGTTCAAGGATAAATTCGAAACTCATGTACTTCTTGTTCTTTTAAATTAAAACAGTTTTTCATTTAAGAGAGGTGATGGATTCATAGGACATTTATAACTTTAAGACAAAGTTACTACTACTAATGATCATGTAATGAAGGCACAAACATAGATAAGCACATAACATAGAAAACGACAAACAGAGAAGGCAAGAACAAGGAATGAATCCACCTTAGTGATGGTGGCGTTTCCTTCTTGAGGAACCAATGATGTCCTTGAGCTCTTCTATGTCTCTTCCTTGTCTTTGTTGCTCCTCCTTCATTGCTTTTAGATCTTCTTTGATTTCATGAAGGATGATGGAGTGCTCTTGATATTCCACCCTTAGTTGCTTCCAATAATTGTGTGGAAGAAAATGTATCCCTTGAGGTATCTCAGGGATCTCTTGATTTGCAGTCAAATGTTCTACCACTGAGCTATAGATCCTTTACATAATTGTTTTACCACACCAAACTTAGAATGTTGCTCGCCCTCGAGCAAAAGAAGAAGGAATAGATGAAGAAGAAGATGTGGAAATAAAAACTAGGATTATGAGGAGGTAAAGTGGGGATCCTGTGGGGTCCACAGATCTTGAGATGATCCTGTGGTGTCCACAGATCCTGAGGTGTCAAGGCATTTACATCCCTGCACCAATTTAGGCATGCAAAATGCCCTTGCACACAACTCTGGGCGTTCAGCGCCAGGTTGGTGCCCCTTTTGGGCGTTCAACGCCCCTTTGCTGCCATTTCTGGCGTTGAACGCCAGAACCATGCTTGTTCTGGGCGTTCAGCGCCAGGATGCTCCCATTCTGGGCGTTCAGCGCCAGAACTATGCTCTGTTCTGGCGTTTGAACGCCAGACAGATGCTCCTCCAGGGTGTGATTTTTCTTCTGCTGTTTTTGATTCCGTTTTCAATTTTTATATTTATTTTGTGACTCCACATGATCATGAACCTAAGAAAACATGAAAAACAATAAAAAATTAGATAAACATTGGGTTGCCTCCCAACAAGCGCTTCTTTAATGTCAATAGCTTGACAGTGGGCTCTCATGGAGCCTCACAGATGTGCAGAGCTTTGTTGAGACTCTCCACCACCAAACTTAGAGTTTGGATATGGGAGTTCAACACCAAACTTAGAGTTTGGTTGTGGCCTCCCAACACTAAACTTAGAGTTTGACTGTGGGGGCTCTGGTTGACTCTGCTTGGAGAGAAGCTTTTCTTGCTTCCTCTCCATGGTTGCAGAGGGAGATCCTTGAGTTTTGAATACAAGGGAGTTCTCATTCCATTGAAGGACTATTTCACCTCTGTCAACATCAATCACAGCTCTTGCTGTGGCCAGGAAAGGTCTTCCTAGGATGATGGATTCATCCTCTTCCTTTCCAGTATCCAGGACTATGAAATCAGTAGGTATGTAAAGGCCCTCAATCTTTACTAATACATCTTCTACTTGTCCATAAGCCTGTCTTCTTGAGCTGTCTGCCATCTCTAGTGAGATTTTAGCAGCTTGCACCCCATAGATTCCCAGTTTCTCTATTACAGAGAGGGGTATGAGGTTTATCCCTGAACCAAGGTCACATAGAGCCTTAAAGATCATGGTGCCTATCGTACAAGGGATTATGAACTTTCCAGGATCCTGTCTCTTCTGAGGCAATGTCAGTTGATCCAGATCACTTAGTTCATTGATGAACAAGGGAGGTTCAACTTCCCAAGCATCAATGCCAAATAATTTGGCATTCAGCTTCATGATTGCACCAAGAAACTTGGCAGTTTGCTCTTCAGTAACATCCTCATTCTCTTCAGAAGAGGAGTACTCATCAGAGCTCATGAAGGGCATAAGGAGGTTCAATGGGATCTCTATGGTCTCTAGATGAGCCTCAGAGTCCTTTGATTCCCCAGAGGGAAGCTCCTTATTGATCACTGGACGTCCCAGGAGGTCTTCCTCCTTGGGATTCACGTCCTCTCCTCTCCTCACAGGTTCGGCCATGGCGCTTATGTCAATGGCCTTGCACTCTCCTTTTGGGTTCTCTTCTGTATTGCTTGGGAGAGTACTAGGAGGGATTTCAGTGATCCTTTTACTCAGCTGGCCCACTTGTGCTTCCAGATTTCTAATGGAAGACCTTGTTTCATTCATGAAACTTACAGTGGCCTTAGATAGATCAGAGACTAGATTTGCTAAATTAGAAGCATTTTGTTCAGAGTTCTCTGTCTGTTGCTGAGTTGATGATGGAAAAGGCTTGCTATTGCTAAACCTGTTTCTTCCACCATTATTAAAGCCTTGTTGGGGCTTTTGATCCTTCCATGAGAAATTTGGATGATTTTTCCATGTTGAGTTATAGGTGTTTCCATAAGGTTCACCTAAATAATTTACCTCTGCTATTGCAGGGTTCTCAGGATCATAGGCTTCTTCTTCAGAAGATGCCTCTTGAGTACTGTCGGATGCAGCTTGCATTCCATGCAGACTCTGAGAAATCATATTGACTTGCTGAGTCAATATTTTATTCTGAGCCAATATGGCATTCAGAGTATCAACCTCAAGAACTCCCTTCTTCATAGGCATCCCATTACTCACAGGATTCCTTTCAGAAGTGTACATGAACTGGTTATTAGCAACCATGTCAATGAGTTCTTGAGCTTCTGCAGGCGTTTTCTTTAGGTGAATGGATCCACCTGCAGAAGTGTCTAGTGACATCTTTGATAGCTCAGATAAACCATCATAGAATATATCCAGGATGGTCCATTCTGAAAGCATGTCAGAAGGACACTTTTTGGTCAACTGTTTGTATCTTTCCCAAGCTTCATAGAGAGATTCACCTTCTTTCTGTCTGAAGGTTTGAACATCAGCTCTAAGCTTGCTCAGCTTTTGAGGAGGAAAGTACTTGGCTAAGAAAGCCGTGACCAGCTTATCCCAAGAGTTCAGGCTGTCTTTAGGTTGAGAATCCAACCATAATCTAGCTCTGTCTCTTACAGCAAAAGGGAAAAGCATGAGCCTGTAGACATCAGGATCTATTCCATTAGTCTTAACAGTATCACATATCTGCAAGAATTCAGTTAAGAACTGAAAAGGATCTTCAGATGGAAGTCCATGAAACTTGCAGTTCTGCTGCATCAGAGAAACTAACTGAGGTTTCAGCTCAAAGTTGTTTGCTCCAATGGCAGGAATGGAGATGCTTCTTCCATGTAAATTGGAATTAGGTGCAGTAAAGTCACCAAGCATCCTCCTTTCATTATTATTATTTTCGCCTGCCATCTCCTCTGCCTGTTCGAAAATTTCTGAAAGGTTTTCTCTAGATTGTTGTATTTTAGCTTCTCTTTAATTTTCTCTTCAGAGTCCTTTCAGGTTCTGGATCTGCTTCCACAAGAATGTTCTTATCCTTGCTCCTGCTCATAATACAAGGAAGAATGGACAGAAAAATGATAATAATAATAATAGAGATCCTTTATACCACAGTATAGGGATCCCTTTGTAAGTAGAAGAAGAGGGGAAGATAAAGGATGTGATGTAAAGGAAGAAACACAACTGTGAGGATTGGAATGTGAGATGAGATGTTAGGATATGAATGAATAAACAGAATGAAATGGGAGAGAAGGAGGGAATTTTCGAATTTTATTTTTGAAAAGGAGTTAGTGATTTTTGAAAATAGTTTTTGAAAAAGTTTAGTATTTTTTCGAATTTTTTTTTTTATAAATTAAAATAATTAATAAATTAAAAAGAAATTTTGAAAAAGGGGAGAGATATTTTCGAAAAAATGAGAGAGAGAGAGTTAGTTAGGTAGTTTTGAAAAAGTTAAGAAACAAACAAAAAGTTAGTTAGTTAGTTGAAACAAATTTTGAAAAGATAAGAAGTTAGGAAGTTAGAAAAGATATTTTGAAAAGATATTTTTGAAAAAGATAAGATAAGAAGATATTTTTGAAAAGATATGGTTGAAATTAGTTTTGAAAAAGATTTGATTTTTAAAATCACAATTAATGACTTGATTCACAAGAAATCACAAGATATGATTCTAGAACTTAAAGTTTGAATTTTTCTTAACAAGCAAGTAACAAACTTCAAATTTTTGAACCAAAACATTAATTGTTTAAGTTATTTTCGAAAATTATGATTTAAAATGAGAAAAAGATTTTTGAAAAATATTTTTGGAATTTTCGAAAATAACTAAGAATTTTAAAAAAGATTTGATTTTTGAAAAAGATTTTGAAAAAGATAAGATTTTCAAATTTGAAAATTTGATTTGACTCATAAGAAACAACTTGATTTTAAAAATTTTTGAAAAAGTCAACTCAATTTTCGAATTTGATGAGAGAAAAAGGGAAAGATATTTTTTTGATTTTTGAATTTTTATGATGCAAGAGAAAAACATGAAAATTATGCAATGCATGAAATTTTTAGATCAAAACAATGAATGCATGCAATAATGCTATGAATGTCAAGATGAACACCAAGAACACTTTGAATGTCATGATGAACATCAAGAACATAATTTTGAAAAATCTTTAATGCAAAGAAAACATGCAAGACACCAAACTTAGAATTCTTTAATGCTTACGCACTAAGAATTCAAGAATGCATATGATAAACATGAAAAGACACAAAACAAAAAATCATCAAGATCAAACAAGAAGACTTACCAAGAACAACTTGAAGATCATGAAGAACACTATGAATGCATGAAATTTTCGAAAATTGCAAGATGCATATGCAAGTGACACCAAACTTATAATGTGACTCAAGACTCAAACAAGAAACAAGAATATTTTTTATTTTTATGATTTTATGATTTTTTTAGATTTTTAACTTATATTTTTCGAAAATTATTTAAAAAAAAAAAGAAAAATAAGGATTCAAAATTTTTAATATGAATTCCAGGAATCTTATGCTCTAAAGCTCCAATCAAAGGGTCAGGCATGGCTTAATAGCCAGCCAAGCTTTAGTATGTAACTCAGACATGACACGCCTGACATTCCTTGCATTCAACAGCCAATTGGCTAAGAAAGACAAAGAAGCTCTTCTCTTGAGTATAAGGATTGAGACATGGCTCTACAGCCAGCCAGGATGCAACATATAATTACATGGGCTGGAGTGATTAGTTGAATACCAATCCCAAAGTAGTTTGGGTATGGCTTTACAGCCAGATATGATTCAACATATTTCATGAAACACTAGAATTCATTCTTAAAAATTTTGAAGCCATAGAATAATTTATTTTTGAAAACATTTTTATTTTTTTTCGAAAATAGATGAGAAATTTTTGAAAGATTTTTGAAAATTTTTTTTTTTGAAAATAAAATAAAAAGAAAATTACCTAATCTGAGCAACAAGATGAACCGTCAGTTGTCCAAACTCAAACAATCCCCGGCAACGGCGCCAAAAACTTGGTGGACGAAATTGTGAACCAGTCTCTTTGTACTTGTGTGAAATTTAATAATTGGCTCTATTTGAATTCACAACTCCGTTCAACTGACCAGCAAGTGTACTGGGTCGTCCAAGTAATAAACCTTACGTGAGTAAGGGTCGAATCCACAGAGATTGTTGGTATGAAGCAAGCTATGGTCACCTTGTAAATCTCAGTCAGGCGGATTAAACATGATACTTGATTAGATTAAAATAAACAAAAAAAGGGGATAGAATACTTATGTAGATTCATTGGTAGGAATTTCAGATAAGCGAGTGGAGATGCTTTTCGTTCCTCTGAACCTCTGCTTTCCTGCTATCTTCATCCAATCAGTCTTACTCCTTTCCATGGCTGGCTTTATGCAAGGGCATCACCGTTGTCAGTGGCTACATCCCCTCCTCTCAGTGAATAATATGCTCACGCACCCTGTCACGGCACGGCTATTCATCTGTCGGTTCTCGATCATGCTGGAATAGGATTCACCCTCCTTTTGCGTCTGTCACTAACACCCAACAATCGCGAGTTTGAAGCTCGTCACAGTCATTCAATCATTGAATCCTACTCGGAATACCACAGACAAGGTTTAGACTTTCCGGATTCTCTTGAATGCCGCCATCATTCTAGCGTACGCCACGAAGATTCTGATTAGGAGATCTAAGAGATATTCATTCTAGCTTAATTCATGTAGAACAAAAGTGTTCGTCAGGCACGCGTTCATAAGGGAGAAGGATGATGAGCGTCACATAATCATCACCTTCATCACGTTCTTGGGTGCGAATGGATATCTTAGAAGCGAAATAAGATGAATTGAATGGAAAACAGTAGTACTTTGCATTAATCTTTGAGGAACAGCAGAGCTCCACACCTTAATCTATGGAGTGTAGAAACTCTACCGTTTAAAAATACATAAGTGAAGGTCCAGGCATGGCCGAGATGGCCAGCCCCCTATGATCTAAGAACCAGGCATCCAAAGATGCCTAATACAATAGTAAGAGGTCCTATTTATAATAAACTAGCTACTAGGGTTTACATGAGTAAGTAATTGATGTACAAATCCACTTCCGGGGCCCACTTGGTGTGTGCTTGGGCTTGGACTTGAGTGTTACACGTGCAGAGGCCATTTGTGGAGTTGAACGCCAGTTTCTGTGCCAGTTTGGTCGTTCAACTCTGGTTTTGGATCCTTTTCTGGCGTTAGACGCCAGATTTGGGCAGAAGGCTGGCGTTGAACGCCAGTTTACGTCGTCAATTCTTGGCCAAAGTATGGACTATTATATATTGCCGGAAAGCCCTGGATGTCTACTTTCCAACGCAATTGGAAGCGCGCCATTTCGAGTTCTGTAGCTCCAGAAAATCCACTTTGAGTGCAGGGAGGTCAGAATCCAACAGCATCAGCAGTCCTTTTTCAACCTCTGAATCTGATTTCTGCTCAAGTCCCTCAATTTCAGCCAGAAAATACCTGAAATCACAGAAAAATACACAAACTCATAGTAAAGTCCAGAAATGTGAATTTAACACAAAATCTATTAAAAACATCCCTAAAAGTAACCAGATTCTACTAAAAACATACTAAAAACAATGCCAAAAAGCGTATAAATTATCCGCTCATCAGTTACCCCTTTGATTATTATCCTTGTTTGGTTTAGCATGAGAACATGCTATTGTTCAAGTGTGGAGGAATTGATGAGTTCATATTTTCTGATATATTTTAACTTAATTTGAATGGATTTCATCACATAAACCTACACTTAAACACCAAAATAGCATACTTTTGTGTTTGATCCCTAATTTGATCCTAAATGTGAAAACATGTGATTTTGTGCTTAAATTAGCAATTTTAATTCCACTTTTCATTCCATTCGATGCCGCGATATGTTTTGTGAGTGATTTTGGGTCATTTTGGCAAGATTGGCTAGGCAAAGGTGGAAGGAAGCATGTACAAGGGAAAAAACATGAAGAAAACAAGGAAAAGCACACATAGAAAAGTGTGCATATGCACAAGAAGAAATTTTCATGTGTGCGTGCGCACAAGCACCTGTGCGTACGCACATGAGTCAATTCAGCGAAGTGTGCATACACACAGGACCCTGTGATAAAGAGAATTTGCTCGATGGTATAGAATTTCCTCAAATGAATGAATTCTCATTGCAAGTATAGTTCTACACCAACAAATAATCCTCCCAATAAAAAATTGGTTGTCACAAGTACAAACCCCAATTAAAATTAACCGAAGTATTTAGACTCCAGGTCGTCTCACAAGGAATTGCAATGAAGTGCTCAATTATTGGCTATGAGGAACAAATGGGGTTTGGTTGATAGAAGGGGCAATAAAATAAATGACAAGAAGAGTTAAGAGAGCAATTAAAGAAAGCAATTAATAAAGTGAGACATTCATGGCAAGATTTGAGATCATAGGCTTTCTATCCTAGTCATCAATCATAACAATACTTAACAAGAATTTATCTTATTACGTTATCCCCGATGATGGAGGAAGGTATCATATTATCCTCATACTCAGAGAAAGTCTAATAAGAGTAACTAATCTCAATCCAAAAGTCCTAATCACCTACTATTCATACTCTAGGTCGAGCTGTCCGACCCGGGATGTTCAACCAACAAGACGACCGACCTCTTTAGGTCAGGACAAACCGACCTCTTCTCAAAGAGCTCGGCCAAGTCGACATGAAATCCCAAAAAAGGGCCCAACTCGAGGAATATGACCCAAATCCAAAGGCAACCCAAGCCTATAGAGATAAGGGCGGTTCCCTTGAAGATAAGCTGACCTCACCCAGAGATAAGATAAGATAAGATAAGATAACTAACTTATCTTATCTAAAAAGGTCACTATCACACCTCTATAAATACACTGGAGCACCAAGTTATAACTCATAATTTAATTCTACTAAAAACCTGCTTAATACCCTTGCTAACTTAAGTATCGGAGTCCATTGTAGGTACCACCACCCTCTAGTGACCAAGGATCAGCAGCACAGCCAGTCCAACAAGTCGGACACAACAGCTCCGGCCGCCACCCACTAGCCGGACACGCCATCTCCGACCAGTACGGAATATCTCGTCCGAGATTGACCTACAGTTTCAGGTAACCCCCGGAACATTGGCGCCGTTGTCGGGGACCCGAAAGTCATCCCATCACCATGGCGGATGAACAGGACAACAACCATGATTCAGATCTAGAGGCTAGAACACCGCACAAAAATGTGGACACTGCGCTAAAGGATACTCCTCAACTTAATAATGAGAAGAATTCTCCAAATGCCGGAGCAATGGAGGGACTTCAAGAACGTTTAAAACAACTTGAACAAGAAGCCCTACATCAACGAGAAGCTGAGAAAAACTTACAAAGGGAAATAAGACGACGCCGGGAATTGGAGGACAAACTCCTAAAAATAGAAGCCGATCTCAAGGCCAATGCTAATCGATCCTCCCATGAGGATAGCTCCCGCAAGGACCAAGATCCATTTACCAAGGAGATTATGAAGACAAAAATCCCGAAAGACTTTAAGCTTTCGGACATGACTTTGTACGATGGCACTACAGACCCCGGTCATCATCTCAGTAATTTAAGAAGTAGAATGTACCTCACCGACGCCTCAAATGCAGTTCGCTGCAAAGCCTTCCCAACTACTCTAACAAAGATAGCAATTAGATGGTTCGACAATCTACCACCTAGGTCCATGTCAAGCTTCGACGACTTAGCCAAGAAGTTTCTGGCTAGATTCTCCATCCAAAAATATAAGGCTAAGCACGCCCCAAGTCTACTAGGAATCAAGCAAGGAGACCGGGAAAGTCTTCGCAACTACATGGAAAGATTCAACAAAACATGCCTAGACATACAAAGCCTACCAACAGAGGCCGCCATCATGGGCCTTATCAATGGCCTGCTAGAGGGACCTTTTAGCCAATATATATCAAAAAATTACCCCACATCTCTGAACGAAGTGCAAGAACGAGTGGAGAAATACATCAACATGGAGGAAAATTCTCGACTAGGAGAGACCTCAAAAGCTGGATTCACCTATCCCTCCCGGGACAAGGATAAAGAGTCCAAAGAGAAGGAAGATCGACATGGGAAAAAAATAAAAAAAATACCACAATTACACCCCTCTTCAGGTGTCCTTTGTGGACGTCTACAGAGAAGTCTGCCACACTGAAAAAATACTCCCAGCTCGACACCTCTCAAAGGCAAAAAAGGAGGAGGAAATCGGACCGAATATTGTGAATACCATCGAATATGTGGGCATTCTACCAATGAATGTTTTGACTTAAAAAATATCATAGAAAAACTAGTAAGAGAGGGAAAACTAGATCGGTATCTGGCCACCCGGGACGATGAGCAAAGAAAAAGAAGAAGGGACGAAGATGTCGGACAAACAGAGCGATCACCTCGTACACCAGAAAGACACGTCCATATGAAGTATATCATGTCGAGGGGAAACAAGAAACACCCGACACCCCTACAATTACTTTCACCAAAGAAGACGCATCCGGTATCATCTTAGGACACGACGATCCCATGGTCATCACAATTATACTAGCGAACGCAAATCTCCACTGCACCCTGATAGACCAAGGGAGCTCCGCTGATATCTTGTTCAAAACTGCCTTCAACAAGCTCGGCCTGGAAGAAAGAGAACTTAGAGCGTATCCGAATAGTGTATTCGGATTGGGAGACACCCGAGTTCAACCATTTGGATACATATCACTACACACAACCTTTGGGAAAGGGAACCAATAAAAAACACTCAAGATTGACTACATCGTGGTCGACGTGAGCTCAGCCTACAATACCCTAATAGGTCGGACAACATTGAATCAGATCGGCGCAATAGTCTCGACTCCACATCTGTGCATGAAATTTCCAATTACAGAAGGGATAGCTACAATAAAAGTAGATCAGAAGATGGCGCGCCGCTGTTATAACGAAAGTCTAAACCTCAGAGGCAGAGGAAAAAAATTCTACACAATCGAACTTGGTGGAGATCAGAGGCGGGAAGAACTCCGCCTACAACTTGAAGGTGAAATAAAGAAAGTCCAGATTAGAGATATCCCGGACAAAACAACCAATATTGGTACAAACTTAAACGGAGACATAAAGAATCAATCGTACAGTTCTTACGAGATAATATCGACCTCTTTGCATGCAAAGCTGCAGACATGCCGGGCATAGACCCCAAATTAATGTGCCACAAGTTGGCGGTCTACCCAGGATCTCGGCCAATACAACAAAGGCGAAGAAAGCTCGGGCCAGAACGATCCCAAGCTGTGGAAGAACAGGTACAAGCTCTACTAGAAGCAGGATTCATAAGAAAAGTCAAGTATCCATTATGGCTAGCTAACGTCGTCTTAGTGAAAAAATCAAATGGGAAGTGGTGAATATGCACCGACTACACTGATCTCAACAAAGCTTGCCCAAAAGATCCTTATCCACTCCCAAGTATCGACGCCCTGGTAGATGCCTCCTCCGGATACAAATACCTCTCGTTTATGGACGCATATTCGGGATACAACCAAATCCCAATGTATCCACCCGACCAAGAAAAAACTTCATTCTTAACCCCAAAAGCAAACTAATGCTACATCGTCATGCCTTGTGGTCTTCAAAATGCGGGAGCTACTTATCAGAGATTAATGAATAAGATCTTTACCGATCACATCAGAAAAATCATGGAAGTCTATGTGGACGACATGTTAATAAAGACACAAAGTGAGGAAACGCTATTATTCGACCTGACCCAAGTGTTCGACACTATAAGAAGGTATAACATGCGACTCAATCCTGCAAAATGCACTTTCGCAGTAGAAGCTGTCAAATTCTTGGGTTTTATGCTCACACAAAGAGGAATAGAGGCAAATCCGGATAAATGCTGGGCCATACTCGACATGAATAGCCCGACTTGTGTCAAAGAGGTACAACAACTCAACGGGAGGTTGGCAGCCTTGTCCAGATTTCTAGCCGGATCGGCAATAAGATCTCTCCCCTTTTACGCTACTCTAAGGAAGGGAAAGAAGTTCGAATGGACAACAGAGTGCGAGCAAACCTTCCAAGATTTCAAAAAATTCCTGGGACAACCACCTATCGTAACACGGCCACGGGAAGGAGAACCACTCATATTGTACCTCGCAGTAGGAAGTCAGGCAGTAGCCTCAGCACTAGTTCGAGAAGACGACAGTGGGCAACTACCCATATACTTCATCAGTAAAGCATTACAAGGATCCGAGCCGAACTACCAAAAAATAGAAAAATTTTCATACGCCCTTATACTAACATCTCGACGACTTCGTCAATACTTCCAATAGGGTTCGGACTAACCAGCCTATAAAAGGGATTTTGCAGAAAATAGACCTAGCAGGCAGAATTTTACAATGGGCAGTCGAGTTGTCCGAATTCGATCTTCAATACGAAGCTCGGACAGCCATCAAGTCACAATACCTAGCATACTTCATCGCAGAATTTACGGACACCCCGAAACCCCCCACAGAATGGAGTCTCTACGTGGACGGTTCCTCAAATAAAACTGGAAGTGGCACAGGTGTGATAATTGAAAGCGACCAAGGAACCCAAATCAAACTCTTCCTCAAATTCGGGTTTCCTGCCTCAAACAACCAAGCAGAATATGAGGCACTACTAGTTGGTTTGAAGCTGGCAAGGGAGGTTAGAGCTCAAAAGCTTATCATCTTCAGCGACTCACAAGTAGTCACTTCACAAATAGCAGGGAGCTACCAAGCCAAAGATCCCACCATGAAAAAATATTTGGACAAAACCAGGGAACAGCTCGGACAACTAGGAGAATATGAAGTCCGTTACATACCCCGAGAACAGAACGCCCGAGCTGACGCACTCTCAAAACTAGCCAGCACCAAACCAGTGGGCAACAATAGAAGCCTCATCCAAGAAATGCTAAATTTTCCGTCAATATCGAAAGAAGAAAAAATCCTAGCCATAACAGGTCAGGATCAAGGATGGATGGCCCCCATAATTAACTACCTCAAAACCGAAACACTCCCTACAGATGAAAAGGAGGGAAAGAGATTAAAACGGGAGGCACAATACTACACTATCATAAATAATACTCTATACAAAAGAGGGATTTCAATACCATTGTTTAAATGTATGCTAACTTCCAATACAAGGGAAGTTCTAGAAGAAATACACAGTGGAATTTGTGGCAACCATCTTGGAGCGTAAGCACTTACCAAAAAAGTAACCAAGGAAAGCTATCCGACACAGCATGCAAACTATCTAATGGGAATGAGTCATTGATCGGAAATAGATCAATTTTTAAATTCTCAATGCGGCTTAAATGATCTGCAACCAGGTTTTGAGATCCACTCCGGTCCCTAATCTCAATGTCAAATTCTTGCAAAAGCAAGATCCAACGTATGAGTCTAAGCTTTGACTCATTCTTTGTTAATAAGTACTTTAAAGCTGCATGATCCGTGTATACCACTATCTTTGAACCTAGCAAATAAGATCTGAATTTATCTAAAGCATGAACAATAGCAAGGAGTTCTTTTTCAGTAGTGGTATAGTTGGATTGTGCCGCATCTAGTATCTTAGAAGAGTAAGCAATGACATAAGGGAGTTTACCATCGCGCTGTGCAAGCGCGGCACCCACAGCATGGTTTGACGCATCGCATATTATCTCAAAAGGCAACGTCCAGTTGGGGCCTCACACAATTGGTGCCGTGGTAAGAACTCTCCTTAGCTCTTCAAAAGCTTTTACACATTCACCACCAAACTCAAAATCCACATCTTTTTGGAGTAGGCACGACAATGGCAAAGCAATCTTGCTGAAGTCCTTGATAAAGCGCCTATAAAATCCTGCATGTCCCAAAAATGAGCGGACCTCCCTCACGGATGAGGGGTGAGGCAAAGTGGTGATAACATCGACCTTGGCCGTGTCTACAGAAATGCCTTCATGAGATACTACATGTCCTAACACTATACCTTGTTGTACCATAAAGTGACATTTTTCAAAATTTAAGACAAGGTTAGTGTCAACACATCTAGCTAGGACCTTGGCCAAAATGCTAAAGTCGTTCATAAAGACTTCCAAGCAATTCTCCATTAGATCGGAGAAGACACTCGTCATGCACCGCTGAAAAGTAGCGGGTGCGTTACATAGTCCAAATGGCATCCTTTTATAGGCAAAGGTGCCAAACGGACAAGTAAACATGGTCTTCTCCTGATCTTCAGGAGCAATATGTATCTGTAAGTAGCTAGTAAATCTATCAAGAAAGCAGTAGTGAGATTTACCTGCCAAGCGGTCTAGCATATGATCGATGAAGGGTAAGGGGTAATGGTCCTTCCGTGTGGCAGCGTTCATCTTCTGTAGTCAATACATAATCGCCACGTATTTTGTACTATTTTAGTGACCATTTCACCGTCGTCCTTCTTGACCGTTGTGATGCCCGACTTCTTGGGGACAACCTGAACCGGGCTCACCCACTCACTGTCGGAGATTGGGTATATGATATCTGCATCCAGTAATCGGATGACCTCTTTCTTCACTACATCGAGGATGGTTGGGTTGAGCCTCCTTTGCGGTTGCCTAACCGGCTTAGCTCCATCTTGGAGAAATATCCTATGCATGCACTTGCGGGGGTCAATTCCCACAATATCCACTAGGCTCCATCCTATTGCTTTCTTGTACTTTCTTAGAACATCTAGGAGCTTTCCCTCTTCTTCACTTGAGAGCTCACTAGCAATAATGACCGAAAACCTTTGGTTATCCTCTAAGAAAGCATACTTCAAATGAGATGGAAGGGGCTTCAGTTCACTTTTTGTCTCAAGATGAGGTTCCTTTTCATCAAGCTCATGGGATTCATTCTTGACAACTTCCTCATGTTCATCCTCTTGGTCATCTGTCTCCTCAACAATGGGGTAGCACAACTTGTCATGGTCTTCTTCTTGCACTTCCGCTACCACTTCATCAATCACATCACATCGGAGCACGAAATATTCTTCAGGAGGATGTTTCATGGCTTCCTCTAAATTGAACTTGATAATCTTGCCTCCAACCCCAAAGGAATATATACCGGTGAAGGCATCTAACTTGAATTTGGAGGTTTTGAGGAAGGGTCTACCAAGTAGAACGGAGGATGAGCTTCTATTTTCTGCTGGAGGCATTTCAAGGATGTAAAAGTCAGCTGGAAAAACCAAATCCTTAATTGCCACGAGTACATCTTCCGCTATCCCCATCACCGTGATCACACTTTTATCGGCTAAGGCAAACCTTGCTGCCGACTTCTTCAATGGAGCTAAATTCAACCTCACATAGATAGAAAGTGGCATGATGCTTACACAAGCTCCCAAGTCACACATACAATCATGAAAAGTGTGTCCACCAATACAACAAGACACTAAGCACGGCCCAGGGTCACCATATTTTTTTGGAATAGGTTCCATCAAGGAAGAAATTGAACTACTCAAGGATAATGTCTTCAATTCTCCTATCCTATCCTTGTGTGTACACAGGTCTTTCAAAAATTTTGCATACTTTGGAATTTATTGAATAGCATCAAGGAGTGGTATGATTACCTCAACCTTTTTGAACACTTGAAGCATGTTCAAATCAAATTCCGGGGTTTTCTTTGCCTTCTTCACCATGGAAGGAAATGGGATAGGAATGGACTCATCCACTATGGCTTTCCTCTTGGGTTCCTTGAGGTTAACTCTCTCTTCCTCATGCCTTTTGTCTACCACCTCTTCTTCATGTGGAGCTTCAACAACTACCTCTTCCTCATGAATTTCTCCCATGAACCTTGGAGGTATCTCTTCTAATGTAGTCCCCGACAGTAGAGTGATGGCGTTGAGACCGCCTCTTGGGTTTGGTTGGGGTTGGGATGGAAGGTTAGAGGAACTTGAGGGTTGGATGGTGTTGTTATTGGGGGTTGGTGGTTGGCTTAACATGTTCATCTTTGAAAGCATGTTGGTGAGGTTGGCCAATTGAGTATTCAAGGCCTCGAATTGAGCCTGGTTGCTCTCATCTCATTTTTCCATGGCGGCTCTAAGCTCATTGTTCATACCCTGGGTCGAGCTATCTGACCTGGGATGATTGGCGACAAAGCAACCGACCTCTTCAGGTCAGACTACCCGACCACTTCTCAAAGAGGTCGGCCAAATCGACAGGAAAGCCCAATAAAGGGCCCAAATAGAGGAACACGACCTAAATCCAAAGGCAATCCAAGCCTATAGAGATAAAGGCGGTTCCCTTGAAGATAAGCTGACTTCACTCAAATAAGATAAGATAAGATAAGATAACTAACTTATCTTATTAGAAAGGTCAGCCCACACTACTATAAATACACTGGAGCACCCAGGTATAACTCATACTCTGATTCTACTAAAAACCTGCTTAATACCCGTGCTAACTTAAGCATCAGAGTCTCTTGCAGGTACCCCCACCCTCCGGTGACCAAGGATCAGAAGTGCAGTCAGTCCAACAAGTCGGACACAACAGCTCCGGCCGCCACCAGCCAGCCGGATACGTCATCTCCGACCAGTACAGAAGATCTCATCCGAGATCGACCTACAGTTTCAGGTAACCCTCGGAACATTGGCGCCGTTGCCGGGGAACCTGGAAGTCATCCCTTCACCATGGCGGACAAACAGGATAACGACCACGACTCAGATTTAGAGGACAGAACGCCGCACAAAAACACGGGTGCTACACCAAAGGACACTCCCGAATCTAACGGAGACAAAAACTCATCACATCCGCGAGTAATAGAAGCACTTCAAGATCGCCTGAAGCAACTCGAAAAGGAAAGCTAGTACCAGCAAGAAGTCGGTAAGGGTCTACAAAGAGAGGTAAGGCGATGTCGAGAATTAGAGGATAAACTTCTACAACTTGAAGCCGATCTCAAAGCAAAGACTACCCGGACCACCCCTGAAGACAACTCTCGCAAAGATCAAGATCCATTCACTAAGGAAATCATGAAGACTAAAATCCCTAAAGACTTCAAACTTCCGAATATGACTTTGTATGATGGCACTACAGATCCCAACCATTACCTCAGCAACTTCAGAAGCAGAATGTACCTCACTGACGCCTCGGACGCCGTTCGCTGCAAAGCTTTTCCAACGACTCTCACGAAGACAGTAATTAGATGGTTCGACAACCTACCTCCAATGTCCATCTCCAACTTTGACGACCTGGCCAAAAAATTCCTGGCCAGATTTTCCATCCAAAAAGACAAGGCTAAGCACACCCCCAGTCTACTAGGTATCAAGCAAGGAGATCGGAAAAATCTTCGCAACTACATGGAAAGATTCAACAAAACGTGCCTCGACATACAAAGCTTACCAACAGAGGCTGCCGTCATGGGCCTCATCAACGGCCTACGAGAAGGACCTTTCAGCCAATCTATATCAAAGAAATATCCCACATCCTTGGATGAGGTACAAGAGCGGACAGAGAAGTACATCAACATGGAAGAAAATTCCCGACTTGGAGAAGCCTCGAAATCCGATTTTACCTACCGAGATAAAGATAAAGAATCCAAGAAGAAGGAAGATCGAACAGGCGAAAAAATAAAAAAGTATCATAATTACACCCCTCTTCGGGTGTCCCTTGTGGATATTTACAAAGAAGTCTGTAACACAGAAAAGATACCCTCGGCTCGACCACTCAAAGGCAAAAGAGGAGGAGAAAATCAGAACGAATACTGTGAATATCATCGGGTCCGAGGACATTCCACCAATGAGTGCTTCAACTTAAAAAATATCATAGAGAAGTTAGTAAGGGAAGGAAAACTAAATCGGTATCTAGCCACCCGAGATGATGAACAAAGAAAAAGACGAAGAGATGAAGATGTCGGACGAGCTGATCGATCACCTCGTACGCCAGAAAGACATGTCCATATGATACACAGAGGATTGGCAGGAGGTGGAATCTCCAAATCATTCTGCAAAAGATACCTCAAAGAAGTATATCATGTCGAAGGGAAGGAGGAAGCACTCGACATCCCTGCAATCACGTTCACCAAAGAAGACGCATCCGGTATCATCTCAGGACACGACGATCCCATGGTCATCACTATCATACTAGCAAACGCCAATCTCCACCGCACATTAAAAGACCAAGGGAGTTCTGCTGACATCTTATTCAAAACTGCCTTCGACAAACTCGGCTTAGAAGAAAAGGAGCTTAGAGCATACCCGAACAACCTGTTTGGACTGGGAGATACCCCAGTACAACCACTGGAATATGTGTCGCTACATACAACCTTCGAAAAAGGGAACCAATCCAGAACACTCAAGATAGACTACATTGTGGTCGACGTGAGTTCAGCCTACAATGCCCTAATAGGTCGGACAACACTAAATCAACTCGGTGCAATAGTCTCGACTCCACATCTATGTATAAAATTCCCAACTACAGAAGAGATAGCCACGATAAAATCAGATCAAAAGATGGCACGTCACTGTTATAACGAAAGTCTAAACCTCATAGGTAGAGGAGAAGAGTTCTATACAATTGAGCTTGGTGGAGTTCAGAGACATGAAGAACTCCGTCCATAACCTGTAGGAAAAATAGAGAAAGTTCAGATCGGGGATACCTTGGACAAAACAACTAATATTGGCACGATCCTGAAGGGAGACGCAAAAGAATTACTAGTACAGTTCTTACAAGATAATGTCGATCTCTTCGCATGGAAAGCTGCAGACATGCCAGGCATAACTAATGAGTCACAAGTTGGCAGTCTATCCAGGATCTCGACCGGTACAGCAGAGACAAAGAAAACTTGGGCCAGAACGATCCCAAGCTGTGGAAGAACAGGTACAAGCACTACTGGAGGCAGGATTCATAAGAGAAGTCAAGTACCCACTATGGCTAGCTAACGTCGTCTTGGTGAAAAAATCAAATGGGAAGTGGCGAATGTGCACCGACTACACCGACCTCAACAAAGCCTGCCCAAAAGATCCTTACCCACTCCCAAGTATCGACGCCCTGGTAGATGCTTCCTCCGGATATAGATACCTCTCGTTTATGGATGCATATTCTAGATACAACCAAATTCCCATGTATCTACCAGATCAAGAAAAGACCTCGTTTTTAATGCCAAAAGCAAATTACTGCTACATTGTGATGCCTTTCGGCCTCAAGAATTCGGGAGCTACCTATCAAAGGCTAATGAACAAAGTCTTTTTAGATCATATTGGAAAAATCATGGAAGTCTACATGGACGACATGTTAATAAAGACACAAAGCAAAGAAACATTATTGTCTGACCTGGCCCAAGTGTTCGACACTATAAGGAAGCATGACATGCAACTCAATCCCACAAAGTGCACCTTTGCAGTATAAGCGGGCAAATTCTTAGGTTTCATGCTCACACAAAGAGGAATTGAAGCAAATCCAGACAAATGCCAGGCTATACTCAACATGAAGAGCCCGACTTGTGTCAGAGAGGTACAACAACTCAACGGGAGATTGGCAGCCTTATCCAGATTCTTAGCAGGATCAGCAATAAGATCTCTCCCCTTCTATGCCACTTTAAGGAAAGGAAAGAAGTTCGAATGGACAACAGAATACGAGCAAGCCTTCCAGGATTTCAAAAACTTCCTGGGACGACCGCCTATCCTAACTCGACCATGAGAGGAAGAACCACTCGTATTATACCTTGCAGTAGGAAGTCAGGCAGTAGCCTCAGCACTGGTTCGAGAGGATGAAAAATGGCAACAACCTGTATATTTCATCAGTAAAGCGCTGCAGGGATCCGAGCTGAATTACCAGAAAATAGAAAAGTTTGCCTACACTCTCATACTGACATCTCGACGACTTCGCCCATACTTCCAGGCCCACACCATTAAGGTTCAGACCGACCAGCCCATAAAGGGGATACTGCAGAAAACAGATCTAGCAGGCAGAATTTTACAATGGGCAGTCGAGTTATCCGAGTTCGACCTCCAATACGAAGCTCGGACAGCCATCAAATCACAATACTTGGCCGACTTCATTGCAGAATTCATAGATACCCTGGAAACCCCCACAAAATGGAATCTCTACGTGGACGGGTCTTCAAATAAGACTGGAAGCGGCGCAGGTGTGATAATAGAAAGCAACCAAGGAAGTTGAGCTTTTCCTCAAATTTGGGTTCCCGGCCTCAAACAACCAGGCAGAATATAAAGCGTTACTAGCTGGTTTGAAGCTGGCTAAGGAGGTTGGAGCTCAAAAACTCAACATCTTTCGTGACTCACAAGTAGTCACCTCACAGATAACAGGGAGTTACCAAGCCAAAGATCCCACCATGAAAAAGTATTTGGATATAACCAAAGAACAGCTCGGACAACTCGGGGAATATAAGATCTGCCACATACCCCGCAAACAAAATGCCCGAGCTGATGCACTCTCAAAGTTAGCCAGCACCAAACTAGGGGGCAACAATAGAAGCCTCATCCAGGAAATGCTACAGAACCCGTCAATCTCGGAAGCAGAAAAAGTCCTAGCTATAACAAGTCAGGATCAAGGATGGATGACCCCCATAATTAATTACCTCAAAAAAAAAACACTCCCCACAAATGAGAAGGAAGCAAAGAGGTTAAAACGGGAGGCTCAGTACTACACCATCATAAACAACACCCTATACAAAAGAGGGATTTCAATACCATTGTTAAAAAGTGTGCCGACCTCTAACACAAGGGAAGTTTTAGAGGAAGTACACAGCGGTATTTGTGGCAATCATCTTGGGGCACAAGCTCTCACCAAAAAGGTACTTTGGGCGGGATTTTATTGGCCAACTCTACAAAAAGAAGCTACAGAATTTGTAAAGACATGTCCCCCATGCCAGAAACATGCCAACTTTCACATCGCCCCGCTAGAAGAACTCATAAACGTAACTTCACCTTGGCCATTTGCAAAATGGGGACTCGATCTTCTCGGACCCTTTTCCCAGGGATCAGGACAAGTCAAATTCCTCATAGTCGGAGTAGACTATTTCACAAAGTGGATTGAGGCGGAGCCCCTAGCCAACGCCACTGCTCAAAGAAGCCGGAAATTCCTATATAGGAACATTGTCACAAGGTTCGGGGTTCCATACTCCATCACCACAGACAATGGCACTCAATTCACAGATGCAGGCTTCAGGAAATTAGTAGCCGACTTGAACATAAAGCACCAGTTCACCTCCGTCGAACATCCTCAAGCCAATGTGCAAGCTGAAGCTGCCAACAAAGTCATATTGGCTGGGTTGAAACGGAGACTGCAAGATGTGAAGGGAGCTTGGGCTGAAGAACTTCCACAGGTCCTATGGGCATATTGAACCACGCCACATTCCACCACAAAGGAATCACCGTTCCGATTAGCATACGGAGTGGAGGCAATAATCCCAGTAGAGATCGAGGAAGGGTCGCCTAGAGTAGTCCACTACAATGAAGAAGCCAACTCACAACTTCAAAGAGAAGAACTCGACCTACTTCCGGAAATCCAAGAAAGAGCTCGGATCAGGGAAGAAGCACTAAAGCCGAATGACTTCAAGATATAATCAAAAGGTAGTGCAAAGAGGTTTCGCGGAGAATGATCTCATCCTAATCCGAAATGATATTGGAGCAACTCGACCCGGAGAAGGAAAGTTGGCAGTAAACTGGAAAGGACCCTACCGAGTCATAGAAGTACTTGGGAAGGGTTACTATAGACTGCCCGAACTCGATGGACGAGAGCTTCCCAGATCGTGGCACGCCTGCAACCTAAGAAGGTACTATAGCTAGAGAAGGTAAAAGATCTCATCATAGGATGCACTCTTTTTCCTGAAAAGGTTTTTTAATGAGGCACCAAGTTGAGATCCAGATATTATCCGACTTAAAAGGATGAAAAACTCCAAACATGTATATACTTGCATTTTCTCTTGAATAAAAAATATTTTAGTTATTCTACAAACTCTCAAGATGCATTAATCTGAAGCATTCATTGTCCGATTATAAAGCAACAAATCGGCAGAAAGTGAAAAACAGATTCACTGCATGATCACGATAAAAGGCCAATAAAAATGAAAATGCGATTCATCTAAAGGTCGACCAAAGAAAGACAGAAACCACCTTCTACAAAACGGCAAAGATGAACACATAATAATGAAAGAAGTTATCGAAAGTGATCCGAAAAAAGAACCTGACGAGGTCTTATGGATTGCTAAATAATAACTTAAAGACTGGCCGACATAGAGAAGTCGGACCAAGTCAACCCAAGTTATCAGCAAATCCCTGGAAAGAGGTCTGGCCAACCCTATAAAAGAGGAATTGCTATAACTTAGAAGAGATCGACCTAACGAAGTCGGTCTCCTACAAAAACAAGTTATAAAAGTAATCCCTGAAAGAGACCTGACAAAGGTCCAAGAAAGAGGATTACAAAAATAACTTAGAAGAGGAAGACATGAAGAAGTCGACCTCCTACAAATAAGTTATAAAAGTAATCCCTGAAAGAGACCTGACAAAGGTCAAAGAAAGAGGATTACAAAAATAACTTAGAAGAGGACGACATGAAGAAGTCGACCTCCTACAAAAAAGTTATAAAAGTAATCCCTGAAAGAGACCTGACAAAGGTCCAAGAAAGAGGATTACAAAAATAACCTAGAAGAGGACGACATGAAGAAGTCGACCTCCTACAAACAAGTTATAAAAGTAATCCCTGAAAGAGACCTGACAAAGGTCCAAGAAAGAGGATTACAAAAATAACTTAAAAGAGGACGACATGAAGAAGTCGACCTCCTACAAACAAGTTATAAAAGTAATCCCTGAAAGAGACTTGACAAAGGTCCAAGAAAGATGATTACAAAAGTAACTTGGAAAAGGACGACGCAAAGAAGACAGTCTCCTACAACCAACAAGTTATAGAGTAGTCCCTGAAAGAGACCTGACAAAGGTCCAAAAAAGAGGACTACAAAAATAACTGGAAAAAGGACCAACGAAAAGAAATCGGTTATGGATTGCTAGTAAGAGCCAGAAAACCGAAATACAAGTGGGATCCAAGCTACAAGCAACAAGCACAAAAGCAATTAAAAGAGGCCGAGCAGTAAGGTTTCAGCATCCTCAAAACCCAGAAAAGTGCCAAGACAAGTGCAAACAAGCATGATATAAAATACAATATTATAAACAAGCTTCAGGGTCGAGCCCAAACGCTTGAAAGCTGCTTGTTGTTTTTTCAAAAATCAAAAGTTGCTGAACAAGCAACCGGAAGGAGTATCAACAGTCAGCAAAATATTCAAATTACAGAAATAAAGAGTTTTAAAAGCCCACAAGTCGGGCTATCTTCACAAACATCCAAGAAAGATTAGTTAAGATTGGGAGCCTTCTCAGTGGCATCAGTCTGGGGTGAAGGAGGGCGAGTTTGGAGAGGCACTGCATCCACCGTACCATCGTCCCTGTTCAGAATTTGATAATCAGGAACTAATTCTGGACGAGCAATCCCAGCGGGAGGAACTATAGAGGTCGACACTTTAACAGCAGGCGAAGAGGGAGGTTCGACATCATCGTCATCTTGGTCGTCGGGAACAATTTTTGCCATTCCTCACAATATTGTCCAAGCTAAAAAGAGTCAGGTCGGCCTCGGGAGCAATAATTCGGACCTGGTCCTTCAGATTCTCATAAGCAGCATTCACACTGCCAACAAGATGCCCCTGGAGCTCGGAGTAATCAACTCGAGCAGACTCCAGCTCCTCCCTTAGATGCACCACCTCCCGATAAGATGTAATATAACTGTCCTTATGCCTCAATGCCGTGTCCTCAGCCAACTGCACAGAAGCCACCAGAGCAAGAGAACTTGCCTTCTCACTCTCCAGATCCTTCTCCAGTTTGGCCACCTTCATCTCAAGCTCCTCTTTCAAGCCCTTCATCCGATCGTATTCTTGTTTGGCCTCCTCCATGAAGGCTTTGGTGGCATGGAGAGGAAGATTCTGAGCCGTTCGGTACAAGGCAGCTCCCATATGTGCCATTTTTACACTACTCCGAGTTATAAAGTCCAAATGACGAAGGAGTGATACATCATCTATTGGAAGGACACCGTAAGGACCGATCTGCTGATCTACGAACTCGACCGCGTCAAAGTCAGGGGCATCAAGGTTGAAAGACTCAATTGTTTTTTGTTTCTTGTTGGGAGGAGCACCAGAGGTAGCAGCGGAAGACTATGGAGGCTCGGCCAGGCGAACCCGAGGAGTGGGAACCACCTTCCTCGGCCCAGGAGAGCTCGCTATGGGTGGCTTCACCTGAACTTGCGAAGACCCCTCTCCCGCCGCCTTGGCCGAGATATTTTGAGCAGCAGCAGCCTTCTTCGCTTTTTTGTAGGCCTGCATAGAATCGTTGTTCTTTGACATCTCTAAAAAAACAGAATCAACCACAGAAATGGGTTATAAAAGAAGAAGTAAAACTAAAATGCAAGTATGTAAACAAGTCAGACAGTACCTAAAACAGTTTGAACCAAAGACGGGTCACTCAAAAACCTTTTTGTATCAAGATGGGGTGGTTTCCCCCATAAATCTTCGAGAACAACTACAAAAGCTCGTTCAACCTCGTCAAGCATCTCCCAGGTATAGCGAGACACTCTCACATTCTTTTTCCATTCTAGAGGAAAGGAAGGCTCATCATTTTCATCAAGAAAAAAGGGGCAGGCCCCCTCAACAGCACGGACTCGGAAGAAATAATTCTTAAAATCTTTAAAAGATTCATCATACATGGCAAAAACTTTATGCCCTTGGGCCGACCTGAAAGAAACCCAGGAAGCTTTCTTTTTGGCAGACCCTTCGGGCTTGGCGGATACAAAAAGATAGAGAAAAAGAGCCTGAGAAGGTATTATGCCTAACTCTCGGCAAAGCAGCTGAAAAATCTTGATAAAACCCCAGGAATTCGGATGATGCTGGGATGGAGCAATATTACAAGACCACAACAAATCGGTTTCGAAAGCAGTAAAGGGAAAGGTAATGTCCAATTGGCTGAAGAAATACTCATAGGCATAGAAAAGGGACGCTCCCCCTCGACCGAAGTAGGAAAACAAATCCTCTCATCAGAATCGGGCGCTACAAGCTCATAATCCCTCTCTCGGGCACCGCTACCACAAATCCTATGACGTTTCCTCAGCTCTACACAAAAATCAGCATCTATCACAGAGACACACATCAAGACAAGGGAGTCCAGCCAATCAGACATCCCCTCGGGAACTTTAGAAGACATCTCTACAATGTTATTGCGAGAAGACATGAGGCCAACTAATCCTACAATAAAGAAAAGAAGATGGGATTACCAAAAAACATCTCGGACAAGGGGCAAAATAACTCGACTAGTATACAGAAGAACAAACAGAAAAGGAAAACCCCAAGACTCAAACCAAAGTCCTGGGGCATCCTTTGGAGGCAGTAACAAAGCAAGGTTTCAGGAAAAATCTACAGATTACGTCTCGGCATCCCCCAAACAAGAAAAGAAGAATTCAAACAGCAAGCATTTTCATAGGAGAAAAGACAAAACACAAAAAAGTACAAAAAGTCAAAGCCACTGTCTTTTTACAGTCTATCAGCAAAAAGCTTCGACAACACCAAACATGCCAAACAGAGAATCGTCAAAAACACAACCTTTTTGAACCAAGCAAAAAACCATCATCAGAAGCACAACATGCAAAAAAACCCTAAAAGAATCAAGCAACAGGAAAGGCGAAAACATACGAAGAAACTCCAGAATACGCAACAAATCAGGTGCAATAAAAGCAAAAAGATCCAAACTTTCTCCAAGCAAAAATCAAACTCAGGCATAAAAATGACAGAGGAGGAAAAATTGAACCTGGAAAATAGAAGAAAACCTCGAAAGAAAGCTGAAGAGCAAAGAAGCGACAGAGCCACCCTTCGAACGAAAAAAATTTGCCGGAAGAAGACAGAAGGAGAAACCCAGAATCACTCCTTTCCTACAGGAAGTGGTAGAAGAGCAGGCGTCGCAGGAAGAAACTATGAAACTCTAAGGAAAAACAGAAAATGAGAGAGTAAAGGGAGAAGTTACGAAGAAGAACAAGAGAAACCGTTTCTGATGGAAAAATTCAAAATAAAACCAAGGGAAATGAGGCATTTGAAGTCAATTAATGAGGGTATTAAACCCTTGCACGTTTCCAAAGCGCCAATATAAAAGCGCGCGCCTTTAAAGGAAAACGTTCCACATTCAAAAAAGGCTCTACAAAGAAAGGAATTGACAAAATACTTGAGTTCGGCTTCGCCAGAGAAGGACCGAAGTCGAAGACTCGACCTCAACAAAAAAACCGAGCTCAAGCAGGGGCACTGTTCATACCCTGGGTCGAGCTATCCAACCTGGGATGATTGGCGACAAAGCGACCGACCTCTTCAGGTCAGACTACCCGACCTCTTCTCAAAGAGGTCGGCCAAATTGACAGGAAAGCCCAATAAAGGGCCCAAATAGAGGAACACGACCCAAATCCAAAGGCAATCCAAGCCTATAGAAATAAAGGCGGTTCCCTTAAAGATAAGCTGACTTCACTCAAATAAGATAAGATAAGATAAGATAACTAACTTATCTTATCAGAAAGGTCAGCCCACACTACTATAAATACACTGGAGCACCCAGGTATAACTCATACTCTGATTCTACTAAAAACCTGCTTAATACCCATGCTAACTTAAGCATCGGAGTCTCTTGCAGGTATCCCCAACCCTCCGGTGACCAAGGATCAGAAGTGCAGCCAGTCCAACAAGTCGGACACAACAGCTCCGACCGCCACCAGCCAGCCGGACATGTCATTTACGACCAGTATAGAAGATCTCATCCGAGATCGACCTACAGTTTCAGGTAACCCTCAGAACACTCATCAACTTGATTGTTGGAAGATGGAGGAGTTTGGTTTTGGTTTTGTTGTCTATGGTGTGGTGCTTGGTACTTGGCGTAGTTGTTTTGGTTTTGGTTGGAGTGGCCTTGGTTGGCTTGGTAGTTGGTGTTGTTATGGTGGTATTGGGATGAAGATTGGTTGTTGTTGTGATTAGGAGAGTTGTTCCACCTTTGGTTTTGATTGCTTCCTTGTACATTATCCCTCCACCCTTGATGTTGATTACAACCTTGATGGTAATTGTTTTGACCTTGAGGAGGGTAGGGTGGACGGTTGTTGTAATTTACATTGGTCACCATAAGAGTATGTTCCTCTTGAATTTGATGGCATTGGTCGGTGTAATGTGTGGTGCTAGAGCACAAACCACAAATCCTATGAGGGCTGTAACAACCCTAGTTTTTGAAAATCAAATAATTAGTTATTTGTGATTTATTTTATTTGTTGATAATTTTATTTTAAGAAAATTATTTTACTAAAGGTAATTAAATGGAGTTTCATAATAATTGAAGTTTAAATTAATTATAATTTTTATATAATCTTTATTAGATATTTGGTATAATTGAAATTATAATTTTGATAATTGAAAAATAAGAAGAATTGTATAATTTAATTTAAATAAAATTCTATTTTGAATGAATTATGTTATTAATTTGAACTCTTAGGAATTAATTTACTAGAAATTATTAGATTAATTTTTATAAATACTTTATGTTTAAGCTAGTTAATATTTATGCACAATTTTTATTATAATTGGTTATTTTATAAATTGAAATTAAAGTCTAGTGATAGAAAAATAATAAGAAGTTATATCATTTAATTTGAATAATTAATATTGAGTTTGAACTATATTTTATAATTATATGATTAATATGCTTATTTTATATTTTAAACTAGAAATAATTAATTAAACTTAGCAATATGTTAATAAATAATGTTCCTAAATATTTTTAATAGAGTATATTTGATTCTAAAATTACTCTACCCATCAATTTTATCAAAATATCTATTCATACCTATCCTTATTCTTTTATAAAATCTTAATTTCTAACCCCAAATTCCCAAATTGAATCAGAAACCCTAATTCCCAAATCCCAGAAACCCTAACCCTAATTTTCTCCCTTTCCCCAGCCTCTGAACGCAGCCCCACCCCCTTTCATCCTAAACACTAACACAAACAAAAGAAAGAAACTCAAAATTAGAAAGGGAGAACAGAGGCTTGGAATCGGAGAAGAGGGGGCCGCACTCTACGCTGTCCAGTTCGCCGCCACCGCCGCATCTTGCCTGTGCCGTCACCACCGTTCCATGGAGCCGTCGTAGTTAACCCATGCGTCGCTGCCGCTGGTGAGGTCAGAGCCGCTGTCGCTGGAGAGAGAGAAAGCCCGTGCTTGTCGTTGAAGGAGACTCTATCATCGTACCCAGCTGCTGTCTAGCTCGCCATCACCAGCGTCTCACTGCCACCGCTGTGGAGACCGAACGTCGTCGATCTTCCTGCCGCAACCTTGGAGTTTGCCCCATCATCGAGGAAGACAGAGATGAGGGAGAAGGAGCCGTGAACGCCGCCGAGGTGGTTGCCGTCGCCGCTGCCTAGGTTTTTGTGGTCTAAGTCGCCATTGATGGAGAAGACGCCACTGAGGAGCCACTGTTGTTGGGTTGCTGCCCTGCCACCAAGGAGCCCGAAGAGAAACGCAGTAGGGAAGCTCCGTTAAGGCTAGTCACCAGCACTGAAGCCTTCATGGTCGCTGCTGCCGTCCGAGCCGCCACCAGAGGAAGCCGCTGCCGCCGACAAGTTGTCGCCACTGTTAAGTCTGTCATGGAAAGAAATGCGACTGTGGTAAAAGAACCTGTCACTGCAGCTAAGCTCACTGAAAGCCATAGTACCTGTTCCACCTTGCCTTGCTCTATCTCGGTTGTCTTCTCGGTTAGCTCGGAATTGCTTCAAGTTCTTGTTGTTGTCACTGGGAACCGTTTTGTGGCTGCTGGAACCACTATCGGAGCTGCTGTTGAGTTAATGCCGCTGCTTGGGTCGCTGCGGTACAAGCCGCCATTGATGGAGCTGCTCTGTTTAGTGATTCCCACGAGTTGCGACAATGAGGTAGGGGATTTAACGTTTTGAATTTAGAATGCTTACAAAGTTATTTGGATAAGTGCAAATGGTTAACAATGGTTAAGAATCTCTTAGTTGACATGAATGACTTGAAATGGATTTGAAGTTAGTTAATTGTTGTGATGATTCTGAGCTATGGTTGAATTTAGATGCTGCTGTGATTAATGATTAATTTAGTATAATTTATTAAATTGAAGTATGCCAAGTTAATTATTGAAAAGCTGTCGAATGGATAATTGATGAATTGAGTTTGGATTGTTGCTGTGAATGTATGGTTTTGTTATGAGAGATTGGTTGGTGGAATTAAGTTTGGAATGAGGTTGTGGGAGTAACATTGGTGTGGTATTAAAATTGATTTTGATTTGAGTCTGTGAATTGTGATTTGTGAGCCATGATTGAATTGTTTGAAAGTGACTAATTATTCGAATTCCTGGTTATGCTGATTTCTTGATTTAGTTGTGAAATCGAAATGTAATTGATGATGATGGATATTGTTGCAAGCTTGTTTGAGAAATTATTGGTTACTGGATATGTTAATTTGACTGGATAATATTGTACTGAGTATTGAACTGATTCAAGCTTGTGCTCGGTTTGAAATTGTTGTGATAATGGATTAATTGTGACTGCCTTCTGATTATTTCAGAGTTATTGGAAATTCAGATTTTAGTTGATTATGTTGAGTTGGTTGTTATTGTTGATTTAAGGTTAACTAGAGTTGATTTTGAGAACGGTTAAAGGATTGAAGGTTGATTACTAAAGGATTTTCTTAAAGTATGATCTTTAGAATAAATTGGTAACTTTGCTAATAACTAAATAAGTTTAAAAATAACTAGAAATATGAAAGGATGGTGTTTGGAATATTAGTTATGAATTCTGGAGGCTGAACTGATCTACCTTTAAAGGACGGTTTATGGAAACTCTGATTTTAATTATTGAAAGGAATGTATTTGAGAAAAGTTAGTTGTGGTGATTGCTCTGAGTTATGATTGAAGTTGGATGCAGATGTGAAGAAGTTGGGTTATGGTTGTGATATTGACTGGTTTTGTTATCGCGAGTAATTAACTGATGAGATTTACTTCGGTTTGAGGCTCTCAATGTCTTTGGGCTTTGTTGTGAGTGTTTGAAGCTGTAATTGATATTGGTTTTTCAGATTTTGATGGAATTGTTGGAAGGTTCTGATTCTATGTGATTATACTGAATTAGTTGAGTTGTGTGACTGTATTCTGGTTTTTGAGAGTAAGTGCTTCTTGTTGTTTTTAGTTACCTAATGTATCGGATTGGCTGTGAAATTGACTTGTGACTGGTTAGGATTAGTTTTGGTAGATTTTAATGTTAGTTCATGAGTAATTAGAATTAAGTTTGAGAACTATTAAAAGATTGAAGTTTGATTACCAAATTATTCTCTTCAAATTTGACTTTTAAAACTAAATAGTAACTTTGCTGAAGAGTAAATGACATTAAAATAATTAGAATTATGAAAGGCTGATTTTTGGGATTACTAGTCGATTGAGTTTAATTTTGAAAGGATTCTATGAGATGAGAAAAGTAAATATGAATTGAAGAGATTGGAGTTGGATTGATGGATTAGTTGGAATTGTGGAGTATAATTGATTTGTTAAGTATTATGAATTGTGAATATCTTATTGATTGAGAATTACCTGTTTGAAGATTGTTGGGAAAAGGGCTGGTGATTAGTGGAGAAAGAGGGAACCCGTAAGGGTGGCTAAGTCCGAGTTTTAGGGGAGGTGCTGCCGAAATTTTATGAAAATCTGAGGTTTCATTTGAAAAGTTATTTTAGAAGCTTTGAATTTTGAAAATTATATTACTTGAGTTTTATTTAGTTAAGAAAGGAATTATAATATTTTGAGTTCGATTTACCAAAGAAAAGTCTGTAATGTTTTAATGACAGAAAAACAGACAAAGATTAGTGAACAAACTAGGGCAACCTAGTTAGTCCTTGAATTGCGACTAGGGTTAGGTATAATATGAAAAGTTAAAATGTTTCAGTATAGACTTAATGAACCTATACTTGGGACAGACTAACTATTCATACCGAAATTTACATAAGCTTTAAATACATACGTTAAGCAGAAAAATCAGAGCAGAGTAGAGAAACACAGAGAACAGAGTAATCAGAGCAGAGTAAAGAGATAAAGAGAAAAAGAGTAACATAGATATAAAAGAAAGAGTAATCAAAGAAAAGTAAAGAGATACAGAGAACAGTGTAACCAGAGCAGAGTAAAGAGATACAGAGAAAAGAGAAACCAGAACAGAGTAAAGAGATATAAAGAGAAGAGTAATATAATAAAGAGATATTTATATATATATTAGTTGCTTGATGCACCCCAGAGCTATATTTAATATATATTAGTTGCTTAATGCAACCCAGAGCTTCTGTAGGGAAACTAAGTTACCTATAGCTATTTTTTCGCTTCCCCAGAGCAGAGCAGAGTATATATATATTTTCCTGCAGTAAGCAGAGGCTGTCTCAGATGAGCAGCTATTATTATATGCGCATTTATTTAGGAACGGAAAATCGTATCCGGAAAATCGGGATTACTCGTGACCGGGTAAATGTCGGGATTGCGGGCAGCCAACCGACACGTGAGCTCATGGCCTGCTTAGGACAGACATGCATCATATTGTTTGTGCATATGCATTTAATCGTGTTGCTTGTCTTGTTTCTTTGTGATTGTGCTGCTTGTCTTGGTGACTTGCTTGTGTGTTTGATTAGATATTTTTGTTGATGCTTTGAACTTAGTGAAGTATTGAGGAATGGTATTTGTGAAGTGAGGTTTGGGTATATTATTTATGTTGCTGATTTACTTAGTTATTGTGATGGTTGAGGAATGCTATTTGTAGCTGAAGAATTGCTAATGCGGTTGATACTTTATTTAAGTAATATGATTTAAAGAAAGGGACTTAAACGGTTTCAAGTAAGTCTTAAGAAATTTTGAAAAGATTTGATAAAGAAAACTGCATTGGAAACTGGAGTTAATTAATTGCATGTTAATCATTACTTTTACGGCATTTCCATTCCCTACTGAGAACGTGTGGTTTGTTCTCACCCCAAAATCTTCCACCCTTTTCAGTGATACAGGTTCGAAGACTCCATTTGAAGCTGCGGGCAATTATAGAATTTATTTATGAGATAAGTTTTTGAGTTAGGTTATTTTCATAGAGTTCCCTCGCCCTTATTGTTTAAGATTTTTATTTTATATAGAGGGATATGATTTGTATCTGAGTTTTATTTGAAATCTTTTGTATGACATATATTATTATTAATAATTATGTGATTATTATTACTTTTAAATGTTTGATATATGATTTTGATTATCACAAACAAAATTTTCTAGAATTTTCTACAAAACTGAATCGCGATATCGAACTAAAGGCTCATTAGTAAATAGTTAATAAAGGAAAACAGGTTAGTAATGCCTTACTTTCGGTACGATCATGACGTTCTGGAAGTTGGGTCGTTACAAGGGCCTTCAAGTTGAGCAACCGGAGGTGGGGCTTGGACGGCTTGGATGGAGTAGTATTCCTTTTGATCCCTTTGGATTTGTGTAAGGATGGTGGTCATATCCCCAAGTGCTTTGGTTAGACTTGATTCGGAAGGGGATGGTTCTACCACACCCTTGAGAGGATTACTTCTCACCCTTGTGTGTTGTGTAGCTTCGGCAACATCCTTTATCAAATTCCAAGCTTCTCCCTCCGTCTTGTTTTTCGAAAGGGAACCGCCACTAGAAGCGGTGAGCAATCTTCTATCTTCTGCACAAAGACCTCCGGTAAAGTAGCTAATGAGCAAGTGAGTGGTCATTCCGTGGTGTGGACATGACTCCAATAGCCTCTTGAACCGAGACCAATACTCGTACAAACTCTCTTGGTCTCTTTGCATTATACCCGAAATCTCTTTTTGGATGTAGTCGGTCTTCTCCGGTGGGAAGAACTTATCAAGAAACTCTCTTCTCAAGAAATCCCAATTAGTCACAATCTCATCTGGTAGTGAATAGAACTATGTTTTTGCTTGCGCTTCAAGAGAGAAAGGGAAGGCAAAAACCATGATAGCTACCTCATCGGGTCCATGCCTTCGAGCCGTAGAACAAGCAACTTGAAAATCTTCAAATGTCGTATGGGGTCTTGACCCGACAACCCATGATACTTAGGAAGTAGATTTATCAAGCTACTCTTCAACTCAAAGTTTGGATCAAGGTTAGGATACCTTGCTTGCAACGGTTGAAGTATGATATCCGGAGCTCCTTGCTCATGCAAAGTGATCCGGCATGGCTCCGCCATGTGTGGCTCACCTATAGGGTGCAAAGATGTATTAGTAGTGCCAACAGAAGAATAGGAAGTAGCAGACTCCAAGTCACTCTCGGTGACGTCTAGTGATTCGGTATTTTCCTCAAGAGAGGCCGAAGTACTAGGCGTATAGTCCAACCGACGTCTAGCTTGCAGAGTGTGTAACAAAGTTCTTTCAATCTCAGGATCAAAATTGGCTAAGCTAGAATTCGGTTGAGACCAAGTCATCAAACTTGAAAGTCATAGCACAAATGCAAAAGAAATCTAAACTATAGCTAAGTATTGAAAGAAGTAAAATATCTATAATATTCACATATTCACATAACCAATATCAAGGCATACGTTGCAACCATTCCCCAGCAACGGCGCCAAAAATTTGACGTGGCCCCCAAGGGTGTATTGGTAAAGATTTTTTTCAATAAGATCGCGTTACAAGTATAACTCTATCAACAACAATCCTCGGGTGTCAAATTTAGAAGAGGGATTTGGTTGTCACAAGTTCAACCCCAATAGAAATAACCGAAGTATTCAAACTTCAGGTCGTCTCACAAGGAATGGGCAAACATGTGCTTCAACATTGATTAGAAATCCGGGGTTGTGAGTTATGAGCATGAAAATAAATGGGAATCTTAACAAGCAAGTAATCTTAAATTGCAACAAATTACTTCAATTAACTAAGCGAAACATGAGCAATTCCAATGAACAAGTAACATTCCACTTAATTCTATTATAAACCAAACAAGTAACTATAACTAAGGCAAATAGTTGAGAAATTTGGTTTTCAAATATGAATAATAAAAGCAACTCTTGGCTAGGCACGGGAATTGAGGTTACCATCCTTGTCTAACAACCATATCTTGACAATTATGAGGAACCAAGCTCATTAAGTCTACTTCCAAAAGTTTTAAGTACGTAATATCTACTCCTAGACTTGAAGTCCGTCAAATGGCTTTGATCACATCAACCCATAAGTCCCAACCTACCTACTAATTACATTAGCAGTGGGTTGGCGTCAATGAGTATCAAATTGACCACCAAGGGATCCCAAATCATAAAATCCATTAGACCCAATGACTCAAGTTTACCCAATTCCCTTGACCTAGGCCAAGAGTGAAGGAAACTACTCCATAATCAAAGTAAACAATTCATCAAACACATGGTAAGCATTAACAAAAGACATGTTCAAAATAGCAATTAAATTGAAATCTACAAGTACCCACTAACAATTATCAACATACAATCATCCAAACAATAAAACTAAACATAGAAATTATCAATGTAACATCAACAAGTCAAGATTCACAACATTCATGAAATGGGTATAAAATGACAATTAACAAGGATTCATAAAACTATCACTAGATATAAGCAAAATTGTAACAAGGAATTCAAATTGAACAATTAAAACTAGTAATTAACAAAATCCAATTCACAATCCAACAAGGGAAGATCAAATTAAAACTAGATATAGAGAGGAACAAGGATTTCTCTCTCTAGAATAACCAAAGAAAAAACAAAAACTAGCTAAAATTGTGTCTTGTGTAAAAATGATTGATACCCCATTTCCCCCTAGCATCCTTGGGTCTTTTCCATGCAAAAACAGCTTGAAATTGGGCCTGATGAGCCTCAAAAATCTCCAGGCACGATTTTCTTTAATGAGGTCACGTGCAGCTTCCCACGCGCGCGCGCCATGCGTACGCGCGCGCCGATTGCTTTTGCGATCCACGCGTGCGCGCCAAGTGTGCGTGTGCGTCGATAGGAATCTTCTGATCCGCGCGGATGCGTCCATCCTTGCGCGCCACTTCTAGCCAACCTCATCCACGCGTGCGCGTGGAGTGTGCGGGCGCGCCGATGGTACTTCTCTCAAGATTTCAATTCTTCATGTTCCTCCCTTTTTGTACATGCTTTCTCTCTCTCTTCTAAGTCATTCTTACCCTATAATTCCTGAAATTACTCAACAAATACATCACGGTATTGAATGGCAATAGAAGAGGATTAAAATATGGCAATTTTAAGGCAAAATAAGCATGTTTTCCATCATGGAGTAATATTGAGAAGTGAACACAAAACTATGCATTTCTTGCGAATAAGTGTGAGAAATATTGATAAAATCCTCCAAAATAAGCACAAGATAAACCACAAAATCGGGGTTTATCACAACTACAATAAGGATCATCACACACACTAGATGGATATGCATTAGGATTAGGAGTATACCCATAAGAATCCGAAGAGTAGTCACGTTGGGGTGATGCTTGGACGGCTCGGGTGGCATAGAATGCCCTTTGGTACTTGTGTATCTCCGTGAGGATAGTAGTCATGTCCCCAAGTACTCTTGTCAGACTTAATTCGGAAGGAGGTTGTTGCCAAGAAGGTTGTCCATAAGCTTGGGGCTCCTTCCACCTTTGATCTCCAAATCCTTATTGCATGTCCTCATTAAAGCTTTCATTTCCTACAATATAATTTGAACCAAACTCATAGCCAAAGTGATGAGAATTCATAGTGGCAAGAGAAAATGAAACAAATACTAATAGGAACTAATAAAAACTAACCCCTAAAACAAGCAAAAACTAGCAAAGAAGCATATTAACATATATACAATAGCCAATAACATAACACCATTGCAACTCAATGGCAACGGCGCCATTTTGATAAAGAAAATTTGCTCGATGGTATAGAATTTCCTCAAATGAATGAATTCTCGTTGCAAGTAAAGTTCTACCCCAACAAATAATGCTCCCGATAAAAAATTTGGTTGTCACAAGTACAAACCCCAAATAAGAATTAACCGAAGTATTTAAACTCCGGGTCGTCTCACAAGAAATTGCAATGAAATGAATGATTATTGGCTATGAAGGAACAAAGGGGTTTTGGTTGATAGAAGGGGCAATAAAATAAATGACAAGAAGAGTAAAGAGAGCAATTAAAGAAAGCAATTAATAAAGAGAGACATTCGTGGCAAGGTTTGAGATCATAGGATTTCTATCCTAGTCATCAATCATAACAATACTTAACAAGAATTTATCTTATTACGTCATCCCCAATGATGGAGGAAGGTATCATGTTATCCTCATACTCAGAGAAAGTCTAATAAGACTAACTAATCTCAATCCAAAAGTCCTAATCACCTACTAATTGAATTAGCAAGAGATTAGAGTCTAATGGAAATCATACTAGCTAACAACTCTAGATCACCAACATAAGTTGGGTTTTCATGACTCAAGATTGCCTAATTACTCTTTCCAAATCAAGAATGCTCAAAATCTACTCTAACATCCAACCAAGCATTTTGTCAAACACTTGGAAGGCATAAAAGGAAAGCATAATAAATGACAAGAAATAGTAAAATCTACCAACTACAAATTGTAAGGAGGCAAGATCAATAACTCAAATTCACAATAAAAGACATCAAACATCAATTACATTAATAGAAAATCCAAATCCAACAAGTGTTCATCAATCCTAACCAAAGAGGCATGAAAAGAAAAATTAACAAGAGGAAACAAGAAGATTACATCACTAGAGCATGAAAATGTAGAAGAAACAAGATGAAAGCAAGGAATTAAACATGGATCTATGATGCAATTAATCCTAGGAACCCTAATTCTAGAGAGAAGAGGGAGCTTCTCTCTCTAGAAACTAATCTACATGATGCTATACTACAAACAAGTGCTCCCCCCTTACCCAAGCTTGAATTCTGCATGAAATAGCATCAGAAATGAGTTGTATTGGGCCCAAAATGAGCTAGAAATCGCTGGCCACGATTTCACTTTAGTGAATCACATGCTCCATCGGTGCACTAGTGTACAGTGCGCGTGCGTGCCCTTATACGTCAGGCAACTATAGCAAATTTTATATTATTTCGAAGCCCCGGATGTTAGCTTTCTAACGCAACTGGAACTGCCTCATTTGGACCTCTGTAGCTTAAGTTATGGTCGATTGAGTGCGAAGAAATCAGGCTTGACAGCTTTGCGGTTCCTTCATTTCTTCATGAGTTCTCCCACTTTGCATGCTTTTCTCCTCACTTCTTCCATCCAATACTTGCCTTCTGAACTTGAAATTACTCAACAAATATATCAAGGCATCGAATAGAATTTAAAGTGAGTTAAATTTAGCTATTTTATGGCCTAAAAAGCATGTTTTCACATTTAAGCACAATTTAAGGGAGAATTACAAAACCATGCTATTTCATTGAATAAATGTAAGAAAAGTTGATAAAATCCCCCAAATTAAGCACAAGATAAACCACAAAATTGGGGTTTATCATCCTGCACGTGGTTTCATTAATGAAACATGTGATGCGTGATTTCTGAGGGCTTTTGGCCTAATTTTTGAAGGCTAGAGGCTGAATTGAAGTGCTATATGAAGGGAGTATCAACACATATGAGGGCATTAGGCTGTAGCACATTTTAGATTTAGTTTTTACATGTTTTTCATATAGTAAGAGTAGGAGTAGTGTAGAGTAGAGAGCTTTTTTAGGGTTTTAATTAGGGTTCATGTAGCATTTTATAGCAAGCTTTAATTTTGGATTTTGCTTCTTTAATTGTAAGTACTCTCAATTTCTTCTTTAATTACATTATCTTTACTTTTATTTTCCTATGGTTCATGTTACTTTGTTCATATTTGCAATTTTGAGTTTCTTGAAGTTTTGATTAATGAATTTCATATCTTATGCTTTCTTTATGCTTGATTGCTTGTCTCTTGTTGATATTGTTGATAGTTGGTTATAGTTTTCTATTTTTCCTTGCAATTTTCCATGTTTTACTTTTATGCACACAAGGTGTTTGTGAAAATGCCAATTATGAGTTTTGAGTAGATTTTCACACCTTGGCTTTGGATTTGAGTTCCTAGGATACTAGAGTCACAATGTCCGACATTTAGTGATAATTCTTGGGTTGTTAGTTGACTCTTGTTTCCATTGACGCTAGCTTTTTATCAACTAGTTTGGTAAGTTAGCTAGGACTTATGGATTAAGGTGAATTATGCTTGCTTGACTTACTCCTCGATGTTAGGGGCTAACTAGGCGAGATTGACTCATCATAATTATCATAGTTGTGGTTATGGTGATGATAGGATTCCTTGGACTCTCATTCCCAAGTCAAGGCTTTTTTTGCATTTATAGCATTTTCACTAGTTTTGATCTTGTTTTCTCTTACTTGCATTAATTCCCAATTTTGCTCATCTCTTAGTTCTTTTATTTTTTAGTTCTTTTAATCTTTTGTTCTTTGATTACAAAACCCCTTTTTGCCTTCACAACGAAAAGCGGGACACTTCCAATTGCATCCTAGGGAGAACGACCCGAGGTTGAAGTACTCTTCATCTCGATTTATAGGTTTTGAATTTGAAAATACTAAACTTTGATTGAGAGAATTGTTTGTTGGTCTAGGCTATACTTGCAACGAACATATTCTATTTTGAGAAATTCTAGATCGACAATAGTCTTCTCATCAATGCTCTCTATCTATATCTATACTATGGTTTCCTATTGAGTTCGGCAAAAACAACAAGAGAGTTCCAATCAATCCAAAACAAATTCTTAGGGCTAAGGCAAGAATGTATAGCAATATGGCCAATGTCCAAAGATTTGATTTGAAGTTTTCAAAATTACTTTGGCAACTTGTAAGAAGACTCAAGATAAGAGATGGAAACATAGAATTGAGAAATTGAACCCCTCACCGGATGTGTATACGCTCTAATCGCTCATTGTGTAGGGCTTGATCACTCAATGCTCCTTTAATCATGTTTTTCTCAAATTTGCTAGTCATCCAACAATCAACAAATACTTGATGCATGAATGCAAATATCATGAGGTCTTTGGAGGGTTGTAATAGGGTTAAGGTAAGGGTAGGATTAATATGGTTAAGTGGACTTAGTAAATTGGATCTTTGATTAGCTCAAATATCCCACTTAATCCTATATCAACCTATTTACACCTAAGAAAACAACCTAACTTCCCATTCATCTCCCTTTTCACATTCACTCATGCATCTTATTTCTAATTCACATACATATGCATCTTTTATTTACATTATTATTGTTATTATCATTTCTCTTTTTTTTTGTCATCAAAGAGAGATGCATATGTTTTAAGTGATGAATGCATGAGTGTTTATCCTTTTTTCCAAATTTTCTCAATGAATACCCAAACTAGATTTCTACCAATATTTCCCACAAATTCCCCCACACTTGCTTAGCACACACTCCTCAAACCCAAGCTAATCAAAGATACAATTTATGGACATTAATGGTTTTTCACTTAGGGAGAAAGATGTGCTTAAAATTAGAATAAAGGGGGAGTAAAAGCTCAACATTGGGTTACAAAGGTAATTGTAAGGGTTGGCCATATGGGTTAGTGAGTTCAATTTCAAAAATGGCCTCAATCATATTAAATGCATTCAAAATGTCAAATATAGGACATAAAGATTCAAGCAAATCTAAGATCATAATCATAAAAGAGTGTAACATATGAGAACAATAATTGTGGTTGAAAACGTGCAACTACACAATTAAAGCTCAAATCTCACTAGGTCTTTTGTTCAAGCTCTTTTCTATGTTCTATAAGAAAAATACTTCAAACAATTTGAAAAACAAGTTTTCAAATCTAATCGATGGAACGCCCTAAAAGGGATTTTTTTAAAAATTCTTTGTTGTTTTACCAAACTTATTTACTATACTAGGCAAATGCAAATGCAAATATTTACTACAATAAAACTATAAGCAAGCTAAGCTCACCGAAAGCCATAGTACCTGTTCCACCTTGCCTTGCTCTATTTCGGTTGTCTTCTCTGTTAGCTCAGAATTGCTTCAAGTTGTTGTTGTTGTCACTGGGAACCGTTTTGTGGCTGCTGGAACCACCATCGGAGCTGCTGTTCAGTTAATGCCGCTGCCTGGGTCGCTGTGATACAAGCCGCCGTTGATGGAGCTGCTCTGCTTAGTGATTCCCGCAATGAGGTAGGGGATTTAACGTTTTTAATTTAGAATATTTACAAAGTTATTTGGATAAGTGCAAATGGTTAACAATGGTTAAGAATCTCTTAGTTGACATGAATGACTTGAAATGGATTTGAAGTTAGTTAATTATTGTGATGATTCTGAGCTATGGTTGAATTTAGATGCTGCTGTGATTAATGATTAATTTAGTATAATTTACTAAATTGAAGTATGCCGAGTTAATTATTGAAAAGCTGTCGAATGGATAATTGATGAATTGAGTTTGGATTGTTGCTGTGAATGTATGGTTTTGTTATGAGAGATTAGTTGGTGGAATTAAGTTTGGAATGAGGTTGTGGGAGTAAGACTGGTGTGGTATTAAAACAGATTTTGATTTGAGGCTATGAATTTTGATTTGTGAGCCATGATTGAATTGTTTGAAAGTGACTAATTATTCGAATTCCTGGTTATGCTGATTTCTTGATTTAGTTGTGAAATCGAAATGTAATTGATGATGATGGATATTGTTGCAAGCTTGTTTGAGAAATTATTGGTTACTGGATATGTTAATTTGACTGGATAATATTGTACTGAGTATTGAGCTGATTCAAGCTTGTGCTCGGTTTGGAATTGTTGTGATAATGGTTTAATTGTGACTGCCTTCTGATTATTTCAGAGTTATTGGAAATTCAGATTTTAGTTGATTATGTTGAGTTGGTTGTTATTGTTGATTTAAGGTTAACTAGAGTTGATTTTGAGAACGGTTAAAGGATTGAAGGTTGATTACTAAAGTTTTTTCTTAAAGTATGATCTTAGAATAAATTGGTAACTTTGCTAATAACTAAATAAGTTTAAAAATAACTAGAAATATGAAAGGATGGTGTTTGGAATATTAGTTATGAATTCTGGAGGCTGGACTGACCTACCTTTAAAGGACGGTTTATGGAAACTCTGATTTTAATTATTGAAAGGAATGTATTTGAGAAAAATTAGTTGTGGTGATTGCTCTGAGTTATGATTGAAGTTGGATGCGGATGTGAATTGAATTTGGGTTATGGTTGTGATAATGACTGGTTTTGTTATCGCGAGTAATTAACTGATGAAATTTACTTTGGTTTGAGGCTGTCAATGTCTTTGGGCTTTGTTGTGAGTGTTTGAAGCTGTAATTGATATTGGTTTTTCAGATTTTGATGGAATTGTTGGAAGGTTCTGATTCTATGTGGTTATACTGAATTAGTTGAGTTGTGTGACTGTATTCTGGTTATTGAGAGTAAGTGCTTCTTGTTGTTTTTAGTTACCTAATGTATCGGATTGGTTGTGAAATTGACTTGTGACTGGTTAGGATTGGTTTTGGTAGATTTTAATGTTGGTTCATGAGTAATTAGAATTAAGTTTGAGAACTATTAAAAGATTGAAGTTTGATTACCAAATCATTCTCTTCAAATTTGACTTTTAAAACTAAATAGTAACTTTGCTGAAGAGTAAATGACATTAAAATAATTAGAATTATGAAAGGATGAGTTTTGGGATTACTAGTCGATTGAGTTTAATTTTGAAAGGATTCTATGATATGAGAAAAGTAAATATGAATCGATGAGATTGGAGTTGGATTGATGGATTAGTTGGAATTGTGGAGTATAATTGATTTGTTAAGTATTATGAATTGTGAATATCTTATTGATTGAGAATTACCTGTTTGAAGATTGTTGGGAAAAGGGCTGGTGATTAGTGGAGAAAGAGGGAACCCGTAAGGGTGGCTAAGTCCGAGTTTTAGGGGAGGTGCTGCCGAAATTTTATGAAAATCTGAGGTTTCATTTGAAAAGTTATTTTAGAAGCTTTGAATTTGGAAAATTATATTACTTGAGCTTTATTTAGTTAAGAAAGGAATTATAATATTTTGAGTTCGATTTACCAAAAAAAGTCTGTAAAGTTTTAATGACAGAAAAACAGATAGAGATTAGTGAACGAACTAGGGCAACCTAGTTAGTCCTTGAATTGCGACTAGGGTTAGGTATAATATGAAAAGTTAAAATGTTTCAGTATAGACTTAATGAACCTATACTTGGGACAGACTAACTATTCATACCGAAATTTACATAAGCTTTAAATACATACGTTAAGCAGAGAAATCAGAGCAGAGTAGAGAAACACAGAGAACGGAGTAATCAGAGCAGAGTAAAGAGATAAAGAGAAGATGAGTAACATAGATATAAAGGAAAGAGTAATCAAAGAAAAGTAAAGAGATACAGAGAACAGAGTAACCAGAGCAGAGTAAAGAGATACAGAGAAAAGAGAAACCAGAACAGAGTAAAGAGATATAAAGAGAAGAGTAATATAATAAAGAGATATTTATATATATATTAGTTGCTTAATGCAACTCAGAGCTATATTTATATATATTAGTTGCTTGATGCAACCCAGAGCTATATTTAATATATATTAGTTGCTTAATGCAACCCAGAGCTTCTGTAGGGAAACTAAGTTACCTATAGCTATTTTTCGCTCATAAACAAGAAGAAAGAAACCAAGAAGAGAAAAAGAAAGAGTCTCTATGTCAGAGTATAGAGAGCTCCTAGTGAGAGAGTGATGCACCACTATTTCGTGGTGCATTTTATGTTGAATTGAGTGGATTTTATCAACTTTTCTCACATTTATTCAATAAAATAGCATGGTTTTGTAATTTTCCTTTAATTTGTACTTAAGTGTGAAAACATGCTTTTTAGGCCTTTAATTTGCTAGTTTTAATTCACCTTTGATTCCACTAGATGCCTTGATGTGTTTGTTAGTGAATTCAGGTTGAAAAGGCTAGGAATGGATCAAAGGAGTGAAGAGAAAAGCATGCAAAGTAGAGAATTCATGGAAAATCAAGGATTTGGAGTGCATACATCGACGCGCACGCGTGGATATGAAGTCGCATGGCGACGTGTACGCGTGACATGACGCGTACGTGTGGGAAGTAAAAATGTCAATCGACGCGTATGCGTGACCCATGCGTACGCGTCGTAGCTCGCACGTGACCTCATTAAAGTGAAAACGCTGGGGGCGATTTCTGAGCTTCCCAGGCCCAGATCCAACTTATTTTCTGAGCCTATTACATGAAGAATTCAAGAGGAGTCAAGGGGCGGGGGGAGCACGTAGTTTAGTTTTCATCATACTTTAGTTAGTTTTTAGAGAGAGAAGCTCTCTCTTCTCTCTAGAATTAGGTTAGATGTAGATTAGGATTTCTTAGATCTAGGTTTAGTTCAGGCTTTGATTTACTTTTTCTTTCCAATTTCTTGTTCCTCTACCTTCACTTTCCTAGTTTAGTCTTTCATTCCTTGTATTTGTCTACTTTGTTGTTAATGCACTCTTGTTTCTTTTATTTTCCTTTAATGCAATTTATGTTTGATTTCTTTTATTGTTGATTTTAGTTGTTGTTGTTAATTTCTTGCTTTCGGTAGTTATAGATTTAAATTTCTTGCAATTTTATCTTGCTTTCTTTTTGAGCCTTCCAAGTGTTTGATTAAATACTTGGAAGGATGTTAGAGTAGAATTTTGTGTTCTTGGCTTAGGATGGTAACTTAGGTAAAATTCAGTTGCTAATGTTCAAGTCTTGATAATTGGTGTCCATTGACTCTAGCTTCCACTAAGTTAATTAGTGAGGTGGCTAGGACTTATGGATTAGGATTGGTGTAGCTCATTTGACTTTCCTTCACTTATTAGAGGATGACTTAATGAGATTGATCCTTGCAACTATCATGTTGTGGTTAGTAACAAGGATAAAGATCCTTAACCATCAACCCTTGCCAAGACCTTTTATCATTTGAGTTTCTTTTACTTTCTTGTCATTCATATTTCTTGTCCTTTATCCAAAACCCCAAAGTATACTATCCATGACCAATAATAAGAACACTTCCCTGCAATTCCTTGAGAGATAACCCGAGGTTTGAATACTTTGGTTTTTATTTTTATTGGGGTTTTTATTTGTGACAAACAAATTTTTGATTGAGAAATTGTTTGTTGGTTTAGAACTATAGTTGCAACGAGAATTCATTTGTGAAATTCTTTACCGACACACAATTTTCGTTCATCAAAATGACGCTGTTACCAGGGAATCGCAAATGTGTGCCTTGTTATTGGTTATTTTATGTATGTGTGATGAGCGGATAATTTATACCCTTTTTGGCATTGTTTTTACATAGTTTTTAGTATGTTTTAGTTATTTTTTATTATATTTTTATTAGTTTTTATGCAAAAATAACATTTCTGGACTTTACTATGAGTTTGTGTATTTTTTTGTATTTTCAGGTATTTTCTGGCTGAAATTGAGGGACCTGAGCAAAAGTCTGATTCAGAGGCTGAGAAAGGACTGCAGATGTTGTTGGATTCTGACCCTCCTACACGCGAAATAGATTTCTGGAGCTATAGAAGCCCAATTGGCACGCTCTCAATTGTGTTGGAAATTAGACATCTTAGGCTTTCTAGCAATGGATAATAGTCCATACTTTGACCGAGATTTGATGGCCCAAACTGGCATCTAAACGCTAGCTAGAGACTCTTTTCTGGTGTAAAATGCCAGAACAGGCACCAGAACTGGAGTTAAACGCCCAAACTTGCATCCAAGCTGGCGTTTAACTCTAGAAAAGGCCTATGCACGTGTAAAGCTCAATGCTCAACCCAAGCACACACCAAGTGGGCCCCGGAAATAGATTTTTGCACTATCTGCACTTAGTTACTTATTTTTTGTAATCCTTAGTAACTAGTTTAGTATAAATAGCACGTTTTACTATTGTATTTGGATTTTTTAAGGAGCTTATGCCATTCTTCACATTTGGGTGGCTGGCCATTCGGCCATGCCTAGACCTTTTTCTCTTATGTATTTTCTACGGTAGAGTTTCTACACCTCATAAATTAAGGTGCGGAGCTCTGCTGTTCTTCATGAATTAATGCAAGTACTATTGTTTCTCTTTCAATTCATGCTTACTTCTTCTCCAAGATATACTCTCGTACTTAATTCAGTTAAGTCAGAATGAAGGGGTGACCCGTGACAATCACACACTATCTTCGTTACTCGCTTAGCCAAGATCCGCGTGCCTGACAACCACAAGCGGTCTACATGACGTTCAAAGTAGTCATTGGACGACATCTGGAGTATATTCTCTTGGGTCTCTAATCCACGGACCCAGTTCGTGAGGTTGGAACCTTCGTGGTATAGGCTAGAACCAATTGGTAGCATTCCTGAGATCTGGAAAGTCTAAACCTTATCTGTGATATTCTGAGTAGGATCTGTGAAGGGATGACTGTGACGAGCTTCAGACTCGTGAATGTTGGGCACAGTGACAGTATGCAAAAGGATAGAGAGATCCTATTCCGACGCTAGTGAGAACTGACAGATGATTAGCCGTGCGGTAGCTGTACCTGGTATTTTTCATCCGAGACGAGAAATCCGACAGTTGATTAGCCGTGCAGAAACCGCACCTGGTATTTTTCATCCGAGAGGATCATACAGCTTGCCATGGAAGGGAGCACTCATGACTGGATGAAGGCAATAGGAAAGCAGAGGTTCAGAAGCAACGAAGTATCTCCAAACGCTTATCTGAAATTCCCACCAATGAACTACATAAGTATCTTTATTTTATTTTATGTTTTATTTATCTTTTAATTATCAAAACCTCATAACCATTTGAATTCGCCTGACTAAGATTTACAAGATGACCATAGCTTGCTTCAAGCCGACAATCTCCATGGGATCGACCCTTACTCACGTAAGGTTTTATTACTTGGACGACCTAATGCACTTGCTGGTTAGTTATACCGGAGTTGTGAAAAGTGTGATCACAATTCCGTGCACCAAGTTTTTGGAGCCGTTGCCGGAGATTGTTCGAGTTTGGACAACTGACGGTTCATCTTGTTGCTTAAATTAGGTAATTTTATTTTATGTTTAAGCTTTTTATTTTTATTTTCAAAAAAAAAAACAAAAAAATTTAGTTTTCAAAAATTTCATAAAATTTTTAAGAATGAATTCTAGAGCTTCATGAGATATGTTGAAGCTTGGCTGGCTGTTAAGCCATTGTAGAAAGGACATGTCTGTATTTATTATGCTAAAGCTTGGCTGGCCATTTGGCCATGTCTAATTCTTTTGGACCGAAACTTTAGACTAACATTGCACGAATCCTGGAATTCTTATTAAAAATTTTAAATTTCTTTATTTTCTTTTTTCCAAAATAATTTCGAAAAATAGAAAAAAAATTAATAAAATAATAAAACTAAAAATTTTGTGTTTCTTGTTTGAGTCTTGTGTCAAATTTTATGTTTGGTGTCAATTGCATTTCTTTTTTTTATTTTTCTTGAAGTTTCGAAAATTCATGCATTATGTTCTTCACAATCTTCAAGTTGTTCTTGATGATTTTCTTTGTTTGATCTTTACATTTTCTTGTTTTGTGTTTTTTGTTATTTTTCATATGCATTTTCGAATTCATAGTGTCTAAACATTAAAAATTTCTAAGTTTGGTGTCTTGCATGTTTTTCTTTTCTTAAAAATTTTCAAAAATATGTTCTTGATGTTCATCATGATCTTCAAAGTGTTCTTGGTGCTCATCTTGACATTCAAAGTGTTCTTGCATGCATTATTTGTTTTGATCTTAATTTCTTATGTTTTGTGTCATTTTGTTGTTTTTCTCTCTCTTCATTAATTCAAAAAAAATAAAAAATAATATCTTTTCCTTATTTTACTCATAAATTTTGAAATTTTGGATTGATTTAGTCAAATTTTTTTTTTTAAATTTAGTTGTTTCTTGTTGGTCAAGTCAAAATTTCAATTTAAAAACTTTATCTTTTTCAAATATTTTTCAAAAATAAAATCTTTTTCATTTTTCCTCTTAATATTCTCGAATTTCTTAAATAAATTTTCAAAATATTTTTCTTATTTTTATTTCACATTTTCAAAAACTTTACTAACAGTTAATGTTTTGATTAAAAAATTTCAAGTTTGTTATTTTCCTGTTAAGAAAGGTTCAATCTTTAAATTCTAGAATCATATCTTTTAGTTTCTTGTTAGTCAAGTCATCAACTTTAATTTTAAAAATAAAATCTTTTTAAATTTCTTTTTCAAAATAAATTTCAATCATATCTTTTTCAAAACTTAATTTCAAAATCTTTTTCTAACTTCTTATCTTTTCAAAATTTATTTTCAAATCTTTTTCAATTAACCACTTGACTTGTTTGTTTTAATTTTAAAAAGTTTACTAATTCTTATCTTTTTCAAAACCACCTAACTACTTTTCTCTCTCATTAATTTCGAAAACTAACTAACAAATTTTTCAAAGATCTTTTTAATTAATTAATTAATTTAGTTTTCAATTTGCTCTTATTTCTTTTCTTAAATTTCGAATTCTAACTCATAATTAAATAAAAATAAAAATATTTTTCTTCTCCCTCTGTTTAAAATTCGAATACTCTCTCTCTCATCTCTTTCTATTTATTTAATTATTTACTAACACTTCTCTTCTACTCATAATTCGAATCCTCTCCCTCTCTCTGTGTTTGAATTCCTCTTATTCTCTCTCTACCTCATTCTTCTATTCTTCTATTCTTATACTCACATAAAGGAATCTCTATACTGTGACATAGAAGATTCCTCTTCTTTTCTGTTCTCTTCTTTTTCATATGAGTAGAAGCAGGGATAAAGACATTCTTGTTGAAGCTGATCCTGAACCTGAGAGGACTTTGAAGAGGAAGCTAAGAGAAGCTAAAGCACAACACTCTGGAGAGGACTTTACAGAAATTTTTGAAAAAGAAGTAGACATGGCAGCCGAACCTAACAACAATGGTGGAGATGCAAGGAAGATGCTTGGTGACTTTACTGCACCAATTTCTGACTTCTATGGAAGAAGCATCTCAATTTCTACAATTGGAGCAAACAACTTTGAGCTTAAGCCCTAATTAGTTTCTCTAATGCAGTAGAATTGCAAGTTTCATGGACTTCCATTGAAAGATCCTCATCAATTCTTAGCTGAATTCTTGCAAATCTGTGACACTGTTAAGACCAATGGAGTTAATCACGAGGTCTACAGACTTATGCTTTTCCCTTTTGCTGTAAGAGACAGAGCTAGCATATGGTTGGACTCACAACCTAAAGAAAGCCTGAACTCTTGGAAAAAGTTAGTCAATGTTTGCTTGGCCAAATTATTTACACCTCAAAAGATGAGCAAGCTTAGAGTGGAAGTCCAAACCTTCAGACAGAAGGAAGGTGAATCCCTCTATAAAGCTTGGGAAAGATACAAGCAATTGATCAGAAGGTGTCCTTCTCACATGCTTTCAGAATGGAGCATCTTATGTATATTCTATGATGGTCTGTCTGAATTGTCCAAGATGTCATTGGACCACTCTACTGGTGGATCTCTTCATCTGAAGAAAACCCCTACAGAAGCCAAGGAACTCATTGAGATGGTTGCAAATAACCAGTTTATGTACACTTTTGAAAGAAATCCTGTGAATAATGGGATGATTTAAAAGAAAGGAGTTCTTGAGATTGATACTCTAAATGCCATATTAGCTCAGAATAAAATATTGACTCAGCAAGTCAATATGATTTCTCAGAATCTGACTGGAATACAAGCTGCATCTGGTAGTGCTAAAGAAGCCTCCTCTGAAGGAGAAGCTTATGACCCTGAGAATCCTGCAATGGAAGAGGTGAATTACAAGGGGGAATCCTATAGAAACACTTACAATCCTTCATGGAGGAATCATCCTAATTTCTCATGGAAGGATCAACAGAAGCCTCAACAAGGCTTCAATAATAATGATGGTAGGAGAAATAGGTTTGGCAATAGCAAGCCTTTTTCATCATCTTCTGAGCAACAGACAGAGAATTCTAAGCAAAGCCTCTCTGACTTAGCAACCATAGTCTCTGATCTATCTAAGACCACTCTCAGTTTCATAAAATGAAACAAGGTCCTCCATCAGAAATTTGGAGGCACAAGTAGGTCAGCTGAGTAAAAGAGTTACTGAAATTCCTCCTAGTACTCTCCCAAGCAATACAGAAGAGAATCCAAAGAGAGAGTGCAAGGCCATCAATATAACCAGAGTGGCCGAACCTATAGAGGAGGAAGAGGCAGTGATTTCCAGTGAGGAAGACCTCAATGGACGTCCACTAACCAATAAGGAGTTCCCTATTGAGGAACCAAAAGAATCTGAGGCTCATACAGAGACCATAGAGATTCCATGGAACTTAATGCTGCAGTTCATGAGCTATGATGAAGATTCTTCCTCTGAAGAGGATGAGGATATTGTTGAAGAGAAAGTTGCTCAGTATCTAGGAGTAATCATAAAGCTGAATGCCAAGTTATTTGGTAATGAGACTTGGGAGGATGAACCTCCATTGCTCACTAATGAACTAAATGCCTTGGTTCAGCAGAAATTACCTCAGAAGAAACCGGATCCCGAAAAGTTCTTAATACCTTGTACCATAGGTATCATGACCTTTGAGAAGGCTCTGTGTCACCTGGGTCAGGAATAAACCTCATGCCACTCTCTGTAATGGAGAAACTAGGGATCTTTGAGGTACAAGCTGTAAGAATCTCACTAGAGATGGAAGACAAATCAATGAAACAGGCTTATGGACTTGTAGAGGATGTCTTAGTGAAGGTTGAAGGCCTGACATCCCTGCTGATTTCATAATCCTAGACACTGGGAAGGATGAGGATGAATCCATTATCCTTGGAAGACCCTTCCTAGCCACAGTAAGAGCTGTGATTGATGTGGACAGAGGAGAGTTAGTCCTTCAATTGAATGAGGACTACCTTGTGTTTAAGGCTCAAGGATCTTCTTTTGTAACCATGGAGAGGAAGCATGAAAAGCTTCTCTCAATACAGAGTCAAACAGAGCCCCCACACTCAACTTCTAAGTTTGGTGTTGGGAGGCCAACATTAAGCTCTGAATCTCTGTGAAGCTCTCTAAGAGCTCGCTGTCAAGCTATTGACATTAAAGAAGCGCTTATTGGGAGGCAACCCAATGTTATTTAATTATATTCATTCATAGACATTTGTTTTCCATTGCCATGTTATGTTTTCTTTAGGTAGATGATCATGTGAAGTCACAAAAATAGCTATAGAATTAAAGCAGAATCAAACACAGCATCAAAAATAGCACACTCTGGAGGACAGGCTTACTGGAGTTTAAACGCCAGTAAGGATAGCAGAATGGGCGTTTAACGCCCAGTCTGGCAGCATTCTGGGCATTAAACACCAGAAATGGTAGCCAGATTGGCGTTAAACGCCAGAAAAGGGTGTCTGGCTGTCTAGCTATCTGGCTGGTGTTAAACGCCAGAAATGGTAGACAGACTGGCATTTAACGCCAGAAAAGGGTGTCTGGTTGGCGTTAAACGCCAGAAAGGGGCATCAGCCTGGCGTTTAATGCCAGAAAAGGTAGCAGAGATGGTGTTAAACGCCAGAAATGGCACACAGAGGGCGTTTAAACGCCAGAAAGGTACAGGGACCAGAATTCCTTGACACCTCAGGATCTGTGGACCCCATAGGATCCCCACCTACCCCAACTCACTCTCTCTCCTCTTCACACTTTTCCATAACACTCTTCCCCAAATACCATTCACCTATCAAATCCTACCTACTTCCCTATAATCTCTTTACCACTCACATCCATCCACTATTCCCCCAAAACTCATCATAAAACCTCACCTACCTCACCATTCAAAATTAAAAATGTTTCCCTCTCAAACCCAACCCCCTCTTACACGAATTCCCTCTCTCTCTTACCCTATAAATACCCTTCCTTACCACCTTCAATTTCACACATCATAAACACATTAACCCCCTTGGCCGAATTCAACACACCCCTTTATCTCCTCCATTTCTTCTTCTTCTTCTCCTTTCTTTCTTCTTTTGCTCGAGGACGAGCAAACCTTTTAAGTTTGGTGTGGGAAAAAGCTCTGCTTTTTGTTTTTCTATAACCATTAATGGCACCTAAGGCCGGAGAAACCTCTAGAAAGAGGAAAGGGAAGGCAATTGCTTCCACCTCCGAGTCATGGGAGATAGAGAGATTCATCTCAAAGGTCCATCAAGACTACTTCTATGAAGTTGTGGCCAAGAAAAAGGTGATCCCCGAGGTCCCCTTCACGCTAAAAAAGAGTGAATATCCAGAGATCCGACGAGAGGTTCGAAGAAGAGGTTGGGAAGCTCTCACCAACCCCATCCAACAAGTCAGAATCTTAATGGTTCAAGAGTTCCATGCTAATGCATGGATCACTAAGAACTATGATCAAAGTGTGAACCCGAACCCAAAGAATTGGCTCACAATGGTTCGAAGGAAGTACTTAGATTTCAGTCCGGAAACTGTGAGGTTGGCATTTTACTTGCCAATGATGTAAGGAGATTCTCACCCTTTCACTAGTAGGGTCAACTTTGATTAAAGGTTGGACCAAGTCTTCATGGACATCTGCGTGGAAGGAGCTCAATGGTAGAAAGACTCCAAAAGCAAGCCGGTTTAATTGAGAAGGCTTGACCTCAAGCCTGTGGCTAGGGGATGGTTGGAGTTCATCCAATGCTCTATCATTCCTACTAGCAACTGGTTTGAAGTAACTATAGATCGGGCTATCATGATCCATAGTATCATGAATGGAGAGGAAGTAGAAGTTCATGAGATCATACCTATAGAACTATACATGGTGGCGGACAAGTCCATCACTAAAAGGAGGATGGAGCAAACAAGAGAGTCCACTCATGGACCTCAACAAGAGCATAAGGAAGTCCCTCATCAAGAAATCCCTGAGATACCTCAAGGGATGCATTTCCCTCCACACAACTATTGGGAGCAACTCAACCCCTCTTTAGGAGAATTGAGTTCCAACATGGAGCAACTAAGAGTGGAGCACCAAGAGCACTCCATCATCCTCCATGAAATCAGAGAGGACCAAAGAGCCATGAGAGAGGAGAAACAAAGGCAAGGAAGAGATATTGAGGAGCTCAAGCACTCCATAGGATCTTCAAGAGAAAGACCCGTTCTTTAATTTCCTTGTTCTTATTTTTCTGTTTTTTGTTTCTATGCTTTCTGTTTTGTCTATGTTTGTGTCTTCATTACATGATCATTAGTGTTTAGTGTCTATGTCTTAAAGCTATGAATGCTCCATGAATCCTTCACCTTTCTTAAATAAAAAATGTTTTCTGAAAAAGAAAAAGAAGTACATGAATTTCAAATTCTATCTTGAAAATAGTTTAATTATTTTGATGTGGTGGCAATACTTTTTGTTTTCTGAATGAATGCTTGAATAGTGCATATTTTTTATAGTGAAGTTTATGAATGTTAAAATTGTTGGCTCTTGAAAGAATAATGAAAAAAGAGAAATGTTATTGATAATATGAAAAATCATAAAATTGATTCTTGAAGCAAGAAAAAGCAGTGAAAAACACAAAGCTTGCGAAAAAAATACGAAAAATAAAGAAAAAAAGAAAGAAAAAGAAAAAGCAAGCAGAAAAAGAAAACAGAAAAAGCCAGTAACCCTTTAAACTAAAAGGCAAGGGTAAAAAGGATCCAAGGCTTTGAGCATTAATGGATAGGAGGGCCCAAGGGAATAAAATTCTGGCCTAAGCGGCTAAATCAAGCTGTCCCTAACCATGTGCTTGTGTCATGAAGGTCCAAGTAAAAAGCTTGAGACTGAGTGGTTAAAGTCATGGTACAAAGCAAAAAGAGTGTGCTTAAGAGCTTGGGCACCTCTAACTGGGGACTCTAGCAAAGCTGAGTCACAATCTGAAAAGGTTCACCCAGTTACGTGTCTGTGGCATTTATGTATCCGGTGGTAATACTGGAAAACAAAATGCTTAGGGTCACGGCTAAGACTCATAAAGTAGCTGTGTTCAAGAATCAACACACTGAACTAGGAGGATCAATAACACTATCTGAATTTTGAGTTCCTATGTATGCCAATCATTCTGAACTTCAAAGGATAAAGTGAGATGCCAAAACTGTTCAGAAGCAAAAAGCTACTAGTCCCGCTCATCTAATTGAAACTAATCTTCATTGATATTTTTGAAATTTATTGTATATTCTCTTCTTTTTATCCTATTTTGTTTTTAGTTGCTTGGGGACAAGCAACAATTTAAGTTTAGTGTTGTGATGAGCGGATAATTTATACCCTTTTTGGCATTGTTTTTACATAGTTTTCAGTATGTTTTAGTTACTTTTTATTATATTTTTATTAGTTTTTATGCAAAAATCACATTTCTAGACTTTACTATGAGTTTGTGTGTTTTTCTGTAATTTTAGGTATTTTCTGGCTGAAATTGAGGGAACTGAGCAAAAGTCTAATTCAGAGGCTGAGAAAGGACTGCAGATGCTGTTGGATTCTGACCCTCCTGCACGCGAAATGGATTTTCTGGAGCTACAGAAGCCCAATTTGTGCGTTCTCAATTGCGTTGGAAAGTAAACATCTTGGGCTTTCCAGCAATGCATAATAGTCCATACTTTTCCTGAGATTTGATGGCCCAAACTGGCGTCTAAACGCCAGCCAGAGACCCTTTTTTGGCGTAAAATGCCAGAACTGGCAGCAGAACAGGAGTTAAATGCCCAAACTGGCATCCAAGCTGGCGTTTAACTCTAGAAAAGGCCTATGCACGTGTAAAGCTCAATGCTCAGCCCAAGCACACACCAAGTGGGCCCCAGAAGTGGATTTCTGCACTATCTGCACTTAGTTACTTATTTTTTGTAATCCTTAGTAACTAGTTTAGTATAAATAGCACGTTTTACATTTGTATTTGGATTTTTGAAGGATCTTATGCCATTTTTCACATTTGGGAGGCTGGCCATTCGGCCATGCCTAGACCTTTTTCTCTTATGTATTTTTTACGGTGGAGTTTCTACACCTCATAGATTAAGGTGCGGAGCTCTGTTGTTCTTCATGAATTAATGCAAGTACTATTGTTTCTCTTTCAATTCACGCTTACTTCTTCTCCAAGATATACTCTTGTACTTAATTTAGTTAAGTCAAAATGAAGGGGTGACCCGTGACAATCACCCACTATCTTCGTTACTCGCTTAGCCAAGATTCGCGTGGCTGACAACCACAAGCGGTCTACATGATGTTCAACGTAGTCATTGGACGACAGCCGAAGTATATTCTCTTGGGTCTCTAATCCATGGACCGAGTCCATGAGGTTAGAACCTTCGTGGTATAGGCTAGAACCAATTGGCAGCATTCCTGAGATCCGGAAAGTCTAAACCTTGTCTGTGGTATTCCGAGTAGGATCTGGGAAGGGATGACTGTGACGAGATTCAAACTCATGAATGTTGGACGTAGTGACAGTGTGCAAAAGGATAGAGAGATCCTATTCCAACACTAGTGAGAACCGACAGATGATTAGCTGTGCGGTAGCTATACCTGGTATTTTTCATCCGAGACGAGAAATCCGACAGTTGATTAGCCGTGCAGAAATCGTACCTAGTATTTTTCATCCAAGAGGATCAAACAGCTTGCCATGGAAGGGAGCACGCATGACTAGATGAAGACAATAGGAAAGCAGAGGTTCAGAAGCAACAAAGCATCTCCAAACGCTTATCTGAAATTCCCACCAATGAACTACATAAGTATCTTTATTTTATTTTATGTTTTATTTATCTTTTAATTATCAAAACCTCATAACCATTTGAATCTGCCTAACTAAGATTTACAAGATGACCATAGCTTGCTTCAAGCCGAAAATCTTCGTGGGATCGATCCTTACTCACGTAAGGTTTTATTACTTGGACGACCCAGTGCACTTGCTGGTTAGTTGTACCAGAGTTGTGAAAAGTGTGATCACAATTCCGTACACCAATGTGTATATGTGAATATGTTTGCCTTTTGTCTCTTTGTTAGTTTTTGTTAGTTTTAGGATTTAGTTTTCTTTGTTTCTTATTTGATTTTGTTTTCATTTGCTCTTGCTATCATGAATTCTCACCCTTTTAGCTATGAGTTTGGTTACAACTATGTTGTAGGAAATGAAAATTTTAATGAGAATATGCATCAAGGATGGAACAATCAAAGGTGGGAGGAGCCTCAAGCATGTGCTCAACCTTCTTGGCAACAACCTCCTCCAATTTCGTATAGGTATAATTCCACTCCCTATGCATATCAATCTAATGGATGTGGTAATCTTCATTGTACTTGTCAACAATCACTACCACATGCCTATGAGCCTCATCCTCAACATAGCCCTCAACTATACTCACAAGCCCCTTTTTACCAAATACCTTCCTATGACGCTTACCCATCATAGCCAATCACCCTTACCTCATCCTTGTGACCATTATGTAAGAAAATCTGTAGAGCCACTACAATTCTAACATCAATACTCCCAAGGACCATAAATTCCATATACACCATCTCTATACCCTTACCAAGAAGAAGCACCTTTCTATTATGAATCCTTCCTTCAATATAATGAACCCTCCTATCTACCCCAATCTCCAATAGATGAAACCCTTGATCTTATCCTTCAAGGGCAAGAAGAGATGAAAAGGGAGGTACTAGAGTTCACGGCTGCCTTAGATGAGGTGGTAAACCGATTAGCCTCCCGATGCTTGAACACTCAAGGCACTCCCATGACCACATGTGGAGAATCATTAGAAGAGCATAGCATGAAGGAGAGATTGGGAACTCCGGTGGAAAATGAAGAATGCGACTTTGTGTTAGAACAATTGGAGGAACCTATGATTGTTGAAGAAGAGGAAGAAGTGGTTAAAGACTTAGGGGATGCAGAACCGCCATGGGAACCTAGAGTGGAAGGAAACCTCTCCAAGAAGATTGAAGTTGATGTTGAGGAGGAAAGTGTACAACCTCCAAAAAAATTGTTGAATGAAGACTTGGAAGGAATGAAGCGAGAATTGAGTTCCCTTGGTGATGAAGATCATGCATCAAATCTTCTTGGTGGTGAATCCTTTGAATTTGAAGAACCTTCTCCCGGTGAAATAGAAAGCAATGTGGAGGTAGATTTCTCTCATCCTCCCATTTTATGATTTGAGTGATGGAGAAGAGTTGGATGATATTGATGAACAAAGGATTGAAATTGAGAAATCTTGTGAAGAGGTGGAGGTCCTTAGAAAAATAAGGATGGAAGTTGAATACGCTTTGTCAAGAACCTTGGAAGCTTCTTTACCTAGGTTGTCATCTACTCCTACATTTGAATGGGTAAAATTCATCTCTATTAGCTTTATTGTCCCACTCAAATATGGCTTGCTTAAAATAGATGGTCAACTTAGGGAACTTTGCGGGATGAAGCGTAAGAGAAGAATGTTTCATGGTTGGCGTTGCAAATCAAGGCTCATTTTGGTTGACACATCAAAGATGAGATACAATAGTTGGACTAGTGCTCAACTAGGTAGGTCTAGAAGGAGACTTTGGCATTTCATTGAGAATTCATCGTGCTTGCCGCCCGGATGGACTAATGATGATCAATTTAAAGATGGGTGTCGAAACAAAGTGTGGGATCCCGGATGGCACAAGGAGAATCAATTTTGGGAGCTCATGGTTTGTGAAGAACTCCATCAAGGCTTGAAGGTATTAAATTTGAATAATGGAGCGTATTGGAAGTCCAAGCATTAGTGGATGTTCAAAGAAGAGTTCAAGCACAAGCCACCTTGATGAGGAGCTCCCCATAAGTCCAACTTAAGGACAATAAATAAAAGTGCTAGGTGGGAGACACCCACCATGGTAATATCTTTCCTTTTTCTCTTTTGTAAACATTGGTAGAATTAGTTTAATTTCATGTTTTGATTGGTTTGTTGAGTTTATTTGGTAGTATAATATGTTAAATAAGGTTTTATGGTGTTTTGGTAGCTGTTTAGAGGTTTGAAATGCTTGGTTTGGTGCAAGAACATAGAAAAATTTTGAAAAACAGAGCACCAACCCACACATACGCGTGGATCCAAAATTTCCACTTCCATACAAAATCCAAAGAGTTGTGCCTACTTCATGCCAACTTTGTTCACGAGGCACAAGGCCACCCATGCGTACGCGTCACCTCACGCGTACGCGTCGCCTCTCTGAATAACCCACCACACGTACACATGGATCTAATTTCACCACCCCACGCGCACGCGTCACCCCACGCGTACGCGTGGATTGCCCTGTTTCACCACTCTTCTTCTCTTCTTTCCTTTTCTTACCCATCATCCAACACTACCAAACACCATTTGTAACCATTCCTTTTAGATAGTTAGTTGTTTAGTTAGTTTAATTTTCATCAATTTTCTAGTTTTCATGATAAGTGTTGGATTATTAATTTTGTTTACTATATATTGCTACTTATTACTAACTGAATGCTATTTTGGCATAATTGATTTTGGATACTCATTGTTGGATTCTTTATTGAGGTTACACTTTGTTACTTGGTTTTGAATTTTTCATGCTTAACCTTTGTGAAAACCAAGTGAATGAGAATCGCCTTTAACGAATGTTAAATTTTTTTGAATTGCATGATTTGGCCACCATGTGATTTGAATTCTTTTCTTTGATTAGGCAATTTCTTGATGGATATTATGCATTTATCTTAATGCATTGTGTTTCTTGATCATATGCATCCATATATTTTTGGCTTAAATGCTTTCATGCTTCTTTATTGCTTGTTTGGTTGTCTTAACCTACGAGTTTAGAGCATCTCAAACACACTAGAACGAGTGAAGTGCATGTTCCTTTTGTGTAACTGTGACATAGTTCTTTTTATGCTAGTGTGTGTTCTAGACCGCATGCATCTTAGAACTCACACACTTGTTTCATTAATGTCACACTAATTCACTCACTCCATTCTAGTGGCTTTTACCTTACTCCAACAATATATGCTTCCTTGCTTTTGCATTTACTTTTCTTACTATCCAGCCTTCTATTTTCAGGATGAGTCATTATAAAAAAAGGAAGTAGAAGAAAGAACATGCAGCAACCAGTTGATCCACCAGCTGAAGGCGGTAACTCGGCAAGTCGCCGACCCCCTTGCTCATCTTTGAATGCACCGAGGACGGTGCAAACTTTTAAGTGTGGAGAGGTCGTCCGACCGAATCGGCATTTTTTGGGTGACAAATTTCTAATCCCAACACTTTTGCATTTCATTCTTTAGGTCTTTTAGGATTTTTTGTTGTATCTTCGTATTTTTGCATATATATATATATATATATATATATATATATACATAATAAGCTTAGTCAAAATAATAAAATTTTTCAAGAAATTTATCTATAGGGCACCCCAATTGATTTGAGTGAAAACTTTTCATCGAACTTGCTTGAATTAGACACTGTGGAACATGATTTTTGAGCGAAGAATACAAGCATGTGAGATTTGAGCCTAATTGTGTGGTTACATCTTATAACCACTATTTTCCTTTTTGTGTGACTATTCTCTTTCTATGATTGTGATCTTTGATTTGTTTGATTCTATATGTCCATTATTTTGTGTATATATGCATTTATATGATTGAGACCGTTGTTTCGTTAGCTCACTTACCCAAATAGCCTTACCTTTTATCTCCCATTTAGCCAATTTTGAGCCTACAATTAACCAACTTTGTTCTTAATTTAGCACATTACAATCCTTAAAGTGAAAAATAATAAATGTCCTTTATTTGGATCTTTGATTAGTTTAGGCTAGTGAGTATGTGTATCATTCAAGTGTGGGAAAACTTGGGACATTGGTTGAGATAAAAGTGTAGTTTGTAATTTTGTTAAAAATAATGGGAATTGGGTACATACTCATGTGTTAATTAAATGTAAAACCATATGCATTGATGCTCTTGTGTATATTTTAGTTTGACAAGAAAAAATAATATAAAAATAAAAAGAAAAAATATGTAGAAAAAAATAAAAATAGAAAAAAAAAGAAAAGCAATAAAAAAGGGGACAAAATGCCCCAAAGTGAAGTCCAATAATAATCAATACATATGTATTGTAATAAAAAGGAAATGCATGAGTGTGTGAAAAAGTGAAGAATGGGTAGTTAGGTTAGCTTTGAAATTATATAGGTTGTTATATAGGTTAGGGGGGAAGTTTAAGTTAATCAAAGATTAAAATTCTAGTCCACTTAACCATATGCATCCTACCTTGACCCTAGCCCCATTACAACCAATGGAAAGTGATAAACCACTATTTTATGGTTTATCTTGTGTTTAATTGAGTGATTTCATCAAGTCTTTACCCACTTATTCATATGATTTGCATGATTTTACAATCTCTTCCTAGTTTTGTTCTATGGTTGAAAACTTGCTTCCTAGAGATCCTTAATTTGTGTATTTTAATTCTCCTTTACACCATTCGATGCCGTGATCCGTGTGTTAAGTGTTTCAGGCTTTATAAGGCAGGAATGGCTCACGCGAGCGTGTGATATGGTGAAATTTGCTGCGACGGTGCGCGTGCCTGACGTGAACGCGTGGATTAGAGTTCTGCAAGACGACGCGTGCGCGTGCCTGACGCATACGCATGACAAGGAAATTTGCCAAATGACGCGCATGCATGACTGACGCGTACGCGTGACATACGCGATCTACAGAAATAACAGAAAATACTGAGGGCGATTTCGGGCCGAGTTTTGACCCAGTTTCCGGCCCAGAAATACAGACTAGAGTTAGGGAACGTGTAGAGACTCAACAGACATTCTCATTAGCATAGTTTTAGGTTTTTAGATCTAAATCTAGAGAAAATTACTCTTCCTCTAGGTTTTCTTTTACATTCATAGTTTATTAGTTTATTGCTTTTGCTTTGGATATTGAAGAGTCATCACCTCCGTTGAAGATACTATTCTAGTTTGTTTACTTACTCTTTTATTTATTCCATATTCTTAATTCTTGTTTAGAGTTACAATTGGATTATTTTCATGGATTGTTAATGAAAAGGATTACTTTTACTTTTAATTAATTTTCAATTCCTATTCTATTTAATTTATCATGTCTGTTTTCTATTCCAAACTCCCAATAACGAATATGATATCCATGTCAATGGAGTAGATTCCCTACTTGACATGGGGGTTGATTAAGAAGAGACAATTGAGTTGGAATGCTCAAGTGATTAGTTAAATTGGAAGTTGTTGGCTAATTCTGTATTTACTAACGCTAGACCTTCCCAAGGGAGAGGACTAGGATTTGCGAATAAGAGTTAGCTCAATCACTTGACTTTCCTTTATTTAGTAAGGTTTAACTAAGTGAAAATAACAACCTCTTTATACTACACTTGAGAAATTTCCAACAAGGATAGAACTTTCGATTAATCATTCCCCCAGTCAAGGTTTTTATTTAGAATATTATAAATCTCTTTTAATTTTCACTGCTTTAATTTACAATTATTTATTTGCCCATTGCCCAAATTCAAAATTACCCAGAAACTCCTGATTAATAACTTAGCACCCTTTTTAGCAACTCGTTGGGAGACGACCTGGGACTTATACTCCCAGTATTTTTATTCTAAACTTTTGTGACAACCTTTCTAAATTGATGAGGTGGATTTTAGCTGGTTAAGAACTATACTCGCAATGCTGTTTTATATTGACTTCTTAATTGGCCGACTTATGCCTCCGCATCAATTTTTGGCGCCGTTGCCGGGGAGTTGCAATTGTGTGCTAAATTATAAATTATTGTACATATTTTTATTTTATTTGCATATTTTATTTTATTTTATTACCATGAGCTGTATGTTTCTTTCATTGAATGACGCGTTCGATGCCTGATCCGAGCTTAGCCGCATTTGATCCTGAAATTGAAAGAACTCTTTCACGTATTAGGCGAGCTCGGCGTCGGTTAGCCTCTGACGATGAATCTGAACCGCCATTTGAGGAAGAAACAAGCTCCTTTACTATTGATTCAGTTGATTCACGTGCAGATAACATGGAGGGACCTAGGAGGATTACTCACCAGGAAGCAGAAGCCCCAGATTTTACACTGCAGTCTTATCAAGTGCATCATCCAACTCTGGCTGTAGATTTTGAACTGAAGACTACACTAATCAACTTGATACCCAAGTTTCATGGATTACCAGCTCAGGAGCCTATCAAGCACCTAAGGGATTTTTAGACAGCCTGTTCTACTGTTAGGCGTCATGGTGCAAATGAAACTTCTATTCTGTTAACCGCTTTCCCGTTTTCTCTTGAAGGAAAGGCGAGGGAGTGGTACTACTCCCAACCTGAAGCAACTGTCACCAACTGGGATACGCTCAGGAGAGAATTCTTGGAAAAATATTTTCCAGCTAAAGTTACAGATAGATTGAGGAAAGAGATCTCCTGCATTGTTCAAGGTGAATCAGAGACTCTCTATGAGTACTGGGAGCGCTTTAAGAACCTTCTGGATGCATGCCCCCATCACATGATTGACAGGTTAGTGTTGATCAGCTACTTCACTCAAGGCATGAAGCCTCGGGATAAAACTACACTGGATGGTGCTAGTAATGGTTCTCTGAAAAAGTACAAGATTGCAGATGAAGCATGGCAACTGATCAGCGACTTAGCTGAGTCCACTAGAAATCACAGGCACAGGAACAGCCACTCAAAGACTGTTGCAGAGGTTTCCTCTAGCAGTGAGACTACTGCCATTACACAAGCTATATGTGAAATGACCAACCTACTGAAGCAGATGTAGCTGAATCAACAACAACAACAGTCTCTCCCACCACAACAAAGCCAACAGCTGGTCCCCCAAAGAGTATGCGGAATATGTGCTGATTATAGTCATTATACTGATGAGTGCTCGCAGCTCCAACAAGAGGACAACACTGTGGCAGCTACTCATAACTTCTATGACCGCCCAAATCAAGGACACAATCAACAAGGCAGCAACTACAACCAAGGTCGGAACTATAACCAAGGATGGCAGGACAACTCCAACCAGGGTTGGAGAGACAACTCCAACCAGGGTTGGAGAGACAACTCCAACCATGGCTAGAGGGACAACTATAACAGAGGAGGTAGAGACAACAATGAAAATCAGAGGTGGAATAACAACAACAGACAGCAGAATCAGAACCAGTCTTACAGAGGACCTCACCTTAGGTAGTCCCAAGGACCCCAGTACAACCAACAACAGGCCCCTCAGATCACTTACCCCCTTCCTCATCAACTGACAAGATGCTTCGTTCTCTTGCACAAGGACAACAAGACATGTAGACTACACTGAACTCTACTCTAAATGGTCTGAATGCTACTTTACAGGGTCTCGTCTCCCGGATAGATTCATTACCTGCTTCCACCAACCAGCCTTCAAGCTCCAGTAGAATTCCTTCTCAATCCTTACCCAATCCCAAGGGTGGCATCAATGCAATCACTTTGAGGTCTGGAATTACACTGCAAGAGAGGACCCAGGAGGAGCCAAGCCCACAAGAACACACCCCAGTTGAAGACTTAGTTGATGTGGAAGATACTGAAGAGGAAGAGAAAGTACAAAACATAGATGAACAAGACATAGTTAAAGAAGAAGTGGTTCAGCCAAGGAATGGAACACCAAAGAACACAGAAGCTGCAAGTGGCACCATTCCTATCCCATTTCCACACCTTGCACGGAAGTCCAGGAAGCAGATGGAACTTGATCCCAAAATGGTAGAAATTTTCAAAAAGGTTGAGGTAACTATTCCCCTTTTTGATATTATTTAGCAGGTACCTAAATATACAAAGTTTCTGAAAGATTTATACATACATAAAGATAAAATTAATGAATTAGAAACTATTCCTTTAGGTAGTTCTATATCTGCTTTAATGGGAGGTATACCTGAAAAATGTAGTGATCCAGGTCCATGCATGGTTAACTGTACCATTGGAGGTGTAATATTTTCTGACTGCATGTGTGATTTAGGAGCGTGTGTTAGTATAATGCCATTGTCTATATATGATGCTTTGAGGCTCCCTCCCTTAAAAAGGTCGGCAGCTCATTTTGTGTTAGCAGATAAAAGCGTTATTACAGTAGTTGGAATTACTGAAGATGTATTAGTGAGCATTAAGGGACTCACATTTCCCATTGACTTCTACATCTTGGAAATGCCCCCTAATGACTCAAGAAGACCATCATCAATCCTGCTTGGAAGACCATTCTTGAAAACTTCAAAGTTCAAGCTGGATACATTCTCAAGAACTTACTCCTTTGAGATAGATGGCAGAGCAGTGAGTTTTAGTTTAAATGAAGCTATGAAGCATCCTCCGGAAGATCATTCTATCTTCCAGTGTGACATCATTGATGAAACTGTAGCTGAAGTTCACCAAGAAGATGTAGAAGAAAAGCACATGGAGCAAGGTCCAAGTGTGGGGACACCCTCTGAACATAATGAAGACACCTTGCCATTATCACTAGTTCCAGATGATCCAAAGCCCAGCCATGAGCAGAAATTAGATTTAAAGCCACTTCTTCCCCACCTCAGGTATGCTTACCTTGAGGATAATCAGAAGCTCCTAGTTATCATTGCAGGGGAACTCACTTCCCAACAAGAGGAGCAGCTGCTTAGTGTGCTGAGAAGACACAAGAAAGTAATTGGGTGGAGCTTGGCGGATATAGTAGGCATCAGCCCTCAAGTTTATGAGCATAGAATATTCTTAGAAAAGGGAGCAAAGCCTGTCTGTCAATCCCAAAGAAGATTGAATCCCACCATCTTAGAAGTTGTCAAGAAAGAAGTGACTAGACTACTTGAAGCAGATATCATTTACCCCATCTCAGACAGTGAATCGGTCAGTCCAGTACAAGTGGTGCCCAAGAAGTCTGGAGTCACAACAGTAAAGAATGAGCATAGAGAGCTCCTGACAACTAGAGTGCAGAATTCATGGAGAATTTGCATTGACTATAGGCGTCTCAACCAAGCTACTCGTAAGGATCATTACCCCTTGCCATTTATTGATCAGATGCTTGACTGCCTGTCAGGTAAATCCCATTACTACTTTTTAGATGGTTATACAGGCAATTTTCAAATTCATATAGCTCCTGAAGATCAGGAGAAGACTACTTTTACATGTCCCTTTGGAACGTATGCATACAAAAGGATGCCTTTTGGCTTATGTAATGCACCAGCTACTTTCCAAAGATGCATGATGAGTATCTTTTCAGATCTTATTGAGAACTGTATGGAAGTTTTTATGGATGATTTCAGCATATATGGTGATTTCTTTAACCTTTGCTTGGATAGTTTAGCTAGAGTATTAGACAGGTGTGTTAGTTCAAACCTTGTTTTAAATTTTGAAAAATGTCACTTTATGGTAAAACAAGGTATTGTACTAGGACATGTTGTCTCCAATACTGGTATTTCTGTAGATCCAGCAAAGGTAGATGTCATTTCTAGTTTACCTTACCCCTCCTCCGTGAGGGAAGTCCGTTCGTTCCTTGGCCATGTAGGTTTCTACAGGAGATTTATTAAGAACTTCAGTAAGGTAGCATTGCCTTTATCCAGACTACTGCAGAAAGATGTTGAGTTCGAGTTCAATGAGGATTGCATGCAAGCATTTGATAAGCTGAAGATCGCCCTGACTCAAGCTCCAATTGTGAGAGGACCAGACTGGAGCCAGCCATTTGAGATTATGTGTGATGCCTCCAACCATGTAGTAGGAGCAGCGCTGACTCAGTACGAAGGTAAGGATCCTTTCGTAATTGCTTATGCGTCTAAGACCTTAGACGCTGCTCAGTCTAATTATACCACTACTGAAAAAGATCTTTTGGCTATTGTTTTTGCTCTGGATAAATTCTGAGCCTATTTACTTGGTACTAAGGTGGTAGTGTACTCAGACCATGCAGCTCTAAAGTATTTATTAGCTAAAAAAGAGTCTAAACCAAGGCTAATACGTTGGATACTGTTGCTGCAAGAATTTGATTTAGAAATTAAGCATATGAGTGGTAACCAGAATTTAGTGGCAGACCACTTGAGTCGCCTTGAGCACATTAAGGATGACTCCACTCCTATCAATGATGCTTTTCCATTTGATAGCTTGCATGCAGTAGCTGAAGTAGTTTCTTGGTATGCACCTGTAGCTAATTATCTAGTTAGCCATACTTCCCTCCTAATTTTACAAAGCATCAGAGAGACAAGCTGAAAAGCGAGTCCAAATATTATATATGGGATGATCCATATTTATGGAGGTGTGGTGCTGACCAGGTAATTAGAAGGTGTGTGCCCCATTCAGAATTCCAGTCCATTTTAGAGGCCTGCCACTCTTATGAGAGTGGAGGATATTTTGGCCCTCAAAGAACGGCTTGAAAAATCTTAGACTGTGGATTCTGGTGGCCTACTCTTTTTAAAGATGCTGCTGCTTTTTATAAATCTTGTTCCCCATGCCAGAGGTTTGGTAATATATCCAAGAGGGATGAGATGCCTCAACAGATTATGCTTTTCTATGAAATTTTTTATGTTTGGGTCGTTGACTTCATGGGTCTATTTCCAAACTCTAGTGGTTACCTTTATATACTATTAGCTGTAGATTATGTTTCTAAAAGGGTGGAAGCAATTCCTACCCGCACTGATAATGCTAACACTGTTGTTTCCTTTGTTAGAAACCATATTATCTGTCGCTTTGGATCACCACGAGCAATCGTGAGTGATCAAGGCACTCACTTCTGTAACAGGAGATTAGCAGGATTACTGAAGAAGCATTGAATTATTCACAAAGTAGCAACAGCTTACCATTCCCAGATCAATGGGCCAGTAGAGGTATCTAACAGAGAAATAACGTGTATTCTGGAGAAGATAGTAAAGCCTCATAGGAAGGACTAGAGTGCCAAGCTACAAGATGCGCTCAGGGCATATCAAACAGTGTACAAGACACCCATCGGGATGAGCCCCTTCCGCTTAGTGTATGGAAAGGCTTGCCACCTTCCAGTAGAGGTGGAACACAAGGCTTTCTGGGCTGTAAGGGAATGCAACATGAATTTTGAGGAAGCTGGTGCTGAAAGGAAGCTGCAACTAGCAGAATTAGAGAACCTTCGCCTAGAAGCATATGACAACTCCAGGCGATACAAAGAGAAGATGAAGGCTGTCCATGACAAGCACATAAAAAGGAGAGAGTTTAGATCAGGGGAGTTAGTTTTTCTTTATAACTCTAAACTGAGGCTTATGCCAGGCAAGCTGAGATCAAGATGGGAAGGTCCCTACAGAGTAGAAACGGCAGAGCCATACAGAGTTTTTCACCTGCGTCATCCTTCTAGCTCCAAATTCATTAAGGTCAATGGACATCACCTAAAGCTTTATCATGGTGAGAAGATGAAGGATCATAAAGAACTAGAGGTCTTCCTCTTGTAAGACCCACCAACAGAAGCAGAATGAGCCTGAAGATCGTCCAACTTAAGAACGTAAAAGCAAAGTGCTAGGTGGGAGACAACCCACCATGGTATGATCGTTCCGTTTCAGTCTTAGTTTTGTTTTATTTTATTCCACTTTATTTTTCTTAGTGACTCTTCTCATAATCTCTGCATATAGTCTGCATTTGCATTTGCATTCTGCAAAAAAAAAAATGCACCTGACACTGATGAACGGATATTTTATACGCTTTTTGGGGTTAATTTCATATAGTTTTTAGTATGTTTTAGTTAGTTTTTAGTTTATTTTCATTAGCTTCTAGGCAAAATTCATATTTCTGGACTTTACTATGAGTTTGTGTGTTTTTCTATAATTTCAGGTATTTTCTGGCTGAAATTGAGGGAGCTGAGCAAAAATCTGATTCAGGCTGAAAAAGGACTGCTGATGCTGTTGGATCTTGACCTCTCTGCACTCGGAATGGAATTTCTGGAGCTACAAGAGTTCAATTGATGCGCTTCCAATTGCGTTGGAAAGTAGATATCCAGGGCTTTCCAGAAATATATAATAGTCCATACTTTGCTCAAGGATAGATGACGTAAACTGGCGTTCAACGCCAGTTCCATGTTGCAGTCTGGCGTCCAGCGCCAGAAACACGTTACAAGTTGGAGTTCAACGCCAGAAACAGGTTACAGCCTGGCATTGAACGCCCAAAACAGCCCAGGCACGTAAGAAGCTTTAGTCTCAGCCCCAGCACACACCAAGTGGGCCCCAGAAGTGGATTTCTGCACTATCTATCATAGTTTACTCATTTTCTGTAAACCTAGGTTACTAGTTTAGTATTTAAACAACTTTTAGAGATTTATTTTGTATCTGATGACATTTTAGATCTGAACTTTGTAATCTCTGATGGCATGAGTCTCTAAACTCCATTGTTGGGGGTGAGGAGCTCTGCTGTGTTTTGATGAATTAATGCAACTATTTCTGTTTTCCATTCAAACATGCGTGTTCCTATCTAAGATGTTCATTCACGCTTAATTTTAGAGAAGGTGATGATTCGTGACACTCATCACCTTCCTCAATCCATGAACGTGTGTTTGACAACCACCTCCGTTCTATATCAGATTGAATGAGTATCTCTTAGATTTCTTAATCATAATCTCCGTGGTATAAGCTAGAATCCATTGGCAGCATCCTTGAGAATCTGGAAAGTCTAAACCTTGTCTGTGGTATTCTGAGTAGGATTCTGGATTGGATGACTGTGACGAGCTTCAAACTCGCGAGTGCTGGGCGTAGTGACAAACGCAAAAGGATAGTAAATCCTATTCCGGTATGATCGAGAACCTACAGATGATTAGTCATGCGTTGATAGCGCACCTGGACCATTTTCACTGAGAGGAAGGATGGTAGCCATTGACAATGGTAATCCACCAACACACAGCTTGCCATAGGAGGGACGTGCGTGTGTGAAGAAGAAAATAGGGAGAAAGCAGAGATTCAAAAGACAAAGCATCTCCAAAACTCCAACATACTCTCATTCACTGCATAACAAGTATTTATTTCATGCTCTTTTATTCCTCGTAATTCAATTTGATAAGTGAATTGTTTTCCTGACTAAGAGTTACAAGGTAACCATAGATTGCTTCAAGCCAACAATCTCCGTGGGATTCGACCCTTACTCACGTAAGGTATTACTTGGACAACCCAGTGCACTTGCTGGTTAGTTGTGCGGAATTACATAGTGTGAAGTAATTTTCGTGCACCAAGTTTTTGGCGCCATTGCCGGGGATTGTTCAAGTTTGAACAACTGACGGTGAATCTTGTTGCTTAGATTAGGAAAATTTTATCTTTTGGGTCAGAGTCTTTTATATTCGTTTCAAAAAAAAATATTTCATTCTTAGTTATAAAAAAAATACTTCTTCAAAATAAGTGTTACATTTACAGCTCAATTGGCTAGAGCATTGGTTTATGTTCTTGATGATTGGGCACCGGTTCTATTAAAAATCTTTTTCAAAAATAATTTTTCTTGATTTAATCTTGTGCCAAACTTTAAGTTTGGTGTTTTCTTGTTAATCTTTCTATAATTTTCGAAAATTTTAGTTTGGTTTTCTAAAAATTTTAAGTTTGGTGTTCTTTCTTCATGTTCTTGTGTTCATGTGAGTCTTCAAAGTGTTCTTGAGTTTTCCTTGTGTCTTGATCTTAAAATTTTTAAGTTTGTTGTTCCTTGGTGTTTTTCCTCCAAAATTTTCGAAAACAAGGAGCATTAGATCTAAAAATTTAAAATCTTGTGATATCTTATTGTTTTTCTCTTTCCTCTTTAAATTCAAAAATATCTTTTCTCTCTATTTTAAAGCAAATTTTCGAAATTTACTTTTAAAATTTAGATTTTTTTTTCAAAATTTAAAATCTTTTTTCAAATCTTATCTTTTCCAATCAAATCCTCTCAATCTTATCTTTTTCAAAACTTCCTAACCATTTTTTTCTCTCTCTCCATTTTTTGAAAATCTTCATCCATTTTTATTTATTTTATTTTAATTTATTTTAGTTTCAAAATATATTTTTTATTTTACATCATCTCCCTTTTTCCATCATGGATCTAAGTGGAAATGAACAGTCCAGAAGGACTCTGGGGTCATATGCTAACCCCACTACTGCTTCATATGGGAGTAGTATCAGTATACCCTTCATTGGAGTCAGTAGCTTTGAGTTGAATCCTCAGCTCATTATCATGGTGTAGCAAAGTTGCCAGTATTCCGGTCTACAGAGTTTTTGGCATAGTTTTTACAAATTGCTGACACAGTACATGATAAGGAAGTAGATCAGGATGTCTACAGATTATTACTATTCCCATTTGCTGTAAAAGACCAAGCTAAGAGGTGGTTAAATAACCAACCTAAGGCTAGCATAAAGACATGGAAACAGCTGACAGAAAAATTCCTGAATCAATGCTTTCCTCCAAAATGGATGACACAGCTAAGGCTGGACATCCAAGGCTTTAAACAAGGAGATAATGAATCTCTTTATGATGCCTGGGAGAGATACAGAGAGATGCTAAGAAAATGCCCCTCTGAAATGTTTTCAGAGTGGGTTCAGCTAGACATCTTCTATTATGGGCTTACAGAAAGGGCTCAACTTTCTCTAGATTACTCAACTGGTGGATCTATCCACATGAGAAAGATAATTGAAGAAGCTCAAGAGCTCATTGATACAATTGCCAGAAATCAGCATCTGTACCTAAGCAGTGACCCTTCCATGAAAGAAGAGGCTAAAACAGTGACTACTGAACTCATTCCTGCTGAACAAGCTACTGAATTCAATCAGCAATTGGATTTTCTAACAAAATAGTTAGCCAAATTCAAGGAGGGACTACAAGAGACATGGATGGCTAATATAAATATGGAAGAACAATTAAAGCAAACAAAGCAGCAGCTATCAAAACAAATAACAGAAGAATACCAAGCAGTTCAATTAAGAAGTGGAAAAACATTAAATACCCCACCTCAAGGCAGCAGGAAGCCAAGAAATGAGCAAACTACCCAAATTCCATCTGAGGACAGTAAGAGCTCGGGGAAAAATGATTCTGGCGCTAAAACGCTAGAAATTAGGTGGAAGGCTGGTGCTGAACGTCCAAACCATGCTCAGGACTGGCGTTCAACGCCAGAAACAAGCAAAGAACTGGCGTTGAACGCCCAAAGGAAGCACAGTTCTGGCGTTCAGACTCCAGGAACAGATAAAGAGTTGGCGTCTAACGTCACTCCAGCTTCCAACCCTGGCACTCAATTGCCAGTGAGGGATCAGACACACACAAGTGCTGATGACAACCCCTCTAAAAAGGCTTCTTCAACCACTTTTGTAGGAAATAAACCTACAGCAACCAAGATTGAGGAATATAAAGCCAAGATACCTTATCCTCAAAAACTCCGCCAAGAGGAGCAGGATAAGCAATTTGCTCGCTTTGCAGATTATCTCAGGACTCTTGAAATAAAGATTCCGTTTGCAGAGGCACTTGAGCAAATACCTTCTTATGCCAAGTTCATGAAAGAGATCTTAAGTCATAAGAAGGATTTGAGAGAAACTGAAAGAGTTATCCTCACTGAAGAATGCAGTGCAGTCATTCTGAAAAGCTTTCCTGAAAAGCTTAAAGATCCCGGAAGCTTTCTGATACCATGCATATTAGAGGGTAACTGCACCAAGACAGCCTTATGTGATCTTGGAGCAAGCATCAACCTAATACCTGCATCCACTATCAGAAAGCTTGGTTTAACTGAAGAAGTTAAACCAATCCGGATATGTCTCCAACTTGCTGATGGCTCCATTAAATACCCATCAGGCGTGATTGAGGACATGATTGTCAGGGTTGGGCCATTCGCCTTTCCCACTGACTTTGTAGTGCTGGAGATGGAGTAGTACAAGAGTGCTACTTTCATTCTAGGAAGACCTTTCCTAGCAACTGGACGAACTCTCATTGATGTTCAACAGGGAGAAATAACCCTGAGAGTCAATGAGGATGAGTTTAAGTTGAATGCTGTCAATGCCATGCAGCATCCAAACACACCAAAAGACTGCATGAAAGTTAATCTTATTGACTCTTTGGTGGAAGAGATCAACATGGCTGAGAGTCTCGAATCAGAGCTGGAAAACATCTTTAAAGATGTTCCACCTGATCTAAAGGATTCAGAGGAATTGAAAGAGTCTCTGAATTTTCCTCAGGAAGAGGAAAAACCTCCTAAACCCGAGCTCAAACCATTACCACCATCCCTGAAATATGCATTTCTGGGAGAAGGTGATACTTTTCCAGTGATCATAAGCTCTGCTTTAAATCCACAGGAAGAGGAAGCACTAATTCAAGTGCTAAGGACACACAAGACAGCTCTTGGGTGGTCCATAAGTGACCTTGAGGGCATAAGCCCAGCTAGATGCATGCACAAGATCTTATTGGAGGATAATGCTAAGCCAGTGGTTCAAGCACAGAGGTGGCTAAATCCAGCCATAAAGGAAGTGGTGCAGAAAGAGGTCACCAAATTACTGGAGGCTGGGATTATTTATCCTATTTCTGATAGCCCCTGGGTGAGCCCTGTCCAAGTTGTCCCCAAAAAGAGAGGCATGACAGTGGTTCATAATGAAAAAAATGAACTGGTTCCTACAAGAACAGTTACAGGGTGGCGCATGTGTATTGACTACAGAAGGCTCAATACAGCCACCAGGAATGATCATTTTCCTTTACCATTCATAGACCAGATGCTTGAGAGACTAGCAGGTCATGATTATTACTGCTTTTTGGACGGCTATTCAGGCTACAACCAAATTGCAGTAGATCCCCAGGATCAAGAGAAAACAGCATTCACATGTCCATCTGGAGTATTTGCTTACAGAAGGATGCCATTTGGACTGTGTAATGCACCTGCAACCTTTCAGAGATGCATGCTCTCTATTTTCTCTGATATGGTGGAAAAATTTCTGAAAGTCTTCATGGATGACTTCTCAGTATATGGAGACTCATTCAGCTCCTGTCTTGATCACCTGACACTGGTTTTGAAAAGATGCCAAGAGACCAACCTGGTTTTAAACTGGAAAAAATGTCACTTTATGGTGACTGAAGGGATTGTCCTTGGGCATAAAATTTCAAACAAGGGAATAGAGGTGGATCAAGATAAAATAGAGGTAATTGAAAAATTACCACCACCTGCCAATGTTAAGGCAATCAGAAGCTTTCTGGGGCATGCAGGATTCTACAGGAGGTTTATAAAGGATTTTCAAAAATTATAAAACCTCTAAGCAATCTGCTAGCTGCTGACACGCCATTTGAAAGCTAAGCTGGTCACAGCACCAGTTATCTCTGCACTAGACTGGACATTGCCATTCGAATTAATGTGTGATGCCAGTGATCACACCATTGCTGCAGTACTGGGGCAGAGGCATGACAAACTTCTGCATGTCATTTATTATGCTAGCCGTGTTTTAAATGATGCCCAGAAAAATTACACAACCACAGAAAAGGAATTGCTTGCAGTGGTCTATGCCATTGACAAGTTTAGATCATACTTAATAGGATCAAAAGTGATTGTGTACACTGACCATGCTGCTCTTAAATATCTACTTACAAAGTAGGATTCAAAACCCAGGCTTATAAGATGGGTATTGCTTCTGCAAGAGTTTGATATAGAAATAAGAGACAGAAAAGGGACAGAAAACCAAGTGGCTGATCATCTGTCCCGAATAGAGCCAGTAGAAGGGGCGCCCTCTCCCTCTATTGAAATCTCTGAAACCTTTCCGGATGAGCATTTGTTCGCCATTCAGGAAACACCATGGTTTGCAGACATTGCAAACTATAAAGCTGCAAGGTTCATACCCAAGGCGTACAGCAGGCAACAAAAGAAAAAATTAATTTCTGATGCAAAGTACTACTTGTGGGATGAACCCTATCTCTTTAAGAGATGTGCAGACGGAATAATCCGTAGGTGTGTGCCTAGAGAAGAAGCACAGAGGATCCTATGGCATTGCCATGGATCACAATATGGAGGCTATTTCGGAGGTGAGCGAACAGCCACCAAGGTCCTCCAATGTGGTTTCTACTGGCCTACACTCTACAGAGATTCCTGAGAGTTTGTACGTAACTGTGACAGTTGCCAGAGAGCTGGTAATTTGCCTCATAGTTACGCCATGCCTCAACAAGGAATCTTGGAGATTGAGTTGTTTGATGTATGGGGAATTGATTTCATGGGGCCTTTCCCACCATCATACTCAAAAACTTTTATTCTGGTGGCAGTTGACTATGTATCAAAATGGGTAGAGGCCATTGCCACACCCACCAATGATACTAAAACAGTACTGAAGTTCCTCCAGAAACATATATTCAGCAGATTTGGTGTCCCTAGGGTACTAATCAGTGATGGGGGCACTCACTTCTACAACAAACAGCTTTACTCCGCCATGGTCCGGTATGGGATTTGCCACAAGGTGGCGACTTCATATCATCCACAGACAAATGGGCAAGCTGAAGTTTCTAACAAAGAACTAAAAAGAATCCTGGAACGGACTGTAAGTACCCGTAGAAAGGATTGGGCACGAAGCTTGGATGATGCTCTGTGGGCTTACAGAACAGCATTCAAGACTCCTATAGGGACCTCTCCGTACCAACTTGTGTATGGTAAGGCTTGTCACCTGCCCGTGGAACTGGAACATAAGGCCTACTGGGCAACCAGATTCCTAAACTTTGATGCCAAACTAGTTGGAGAAAAAAGATTGCTCCAGCTGAATGAGCTAGAGGAATTCAGATTCACTGCTTTCGAAAATGCCAAGCTTTATAAAGAGAAATAAAAAAGATGGCATGACAGAAAGCTATCTTCTAGAATCTTTGAACCAGGACAAAAGGTTCTGTTGTTTAACTCTAGGCTCAGGCTATTTCCCGGGAAACTGAAGTCCCGGTGGAGGGGACCATATGTGATTACAAGTGTATCACCATATGGTTATGTGGAGCTTCAAGACATTGACTCTGATAGGAAGTTCATTGTTAATGGACAGAGAATCAAGCATTATCTTGAAGGTAATGTTGAGCAAGAATGCTCAAGGCTGAGGCTAGATTAAAAAGCTCAGCAAGGTCCAGCTAAAGACAATAAAGAAGCGCTTGCTAGGAGGCAACCCAGCCATTGGCATCACTTCCTCTAGCATTTTTCCCTATTCTTGATTTTATTTGTTTATATAAAGTTCATTGATACTAAGGTAAAGAGTCAATTGCATAAGTTTACAGGGTTACAGAAGGATTCAGCACACAAAACAGAGAAAAAGAGCTCACTGGCAAGAAAACGCCAGTAAGAGGCATAATTGGGCGTTCAACGCCCAAAAGAAGCATCCACTGGGCGTTGAACGCCAGTAAGGATAGCTATCTGGGCGTTAAACGCCAGAAAGAAGCATCTTCTGGGCGTTGAACACCAGAAAGAAGCTCCTTCTGGGCGTTTAACGCCAGATTTACAGCGTCTTGGGCGTTCAGAAAAACGCCCAGTGACAAAGGAGTTCCTGGCGTTCAACGCCAGAAAGAAGCAACAGCTGGGCGTTGAACGCCCAGGAGAAGCAGCAATTGGGCGTTAAACGCCCAAAACATTCAGCGTTTGGGCGTTTAACGCCAGGATGGTAGGGATGAGGTAAATTCGTTTTTACTTCATATTTTTCATTTTAATTTTAATTTTCATGTTTCAATTCATGATTTCTTGCATAAACATGTTAAAAATATCAAATGTATCTTAATCCATAAACACAAATTCTTTTTCAATCCAATCCAACTCTTTTTCAAATTTTCCAAAACAAATCTATCTCTTTTCCTTCTAAAATCTTTTCAACTCATCAATATCTTTTTCAAATCTCCACATTATCCTTTTCAAAATCCAAATTTATCTTTTTCAAATGTCTTTCATATCTTTTCAATTTTAAATCACATATTTTCATATCATATTTTTTTAAATCATATCTTCTATCTTATCTTTTTAATATTTTCGAAAATCCCACCACCTCCCTTTTTAAAACCACATTCGCCCCCTCCCTCTCATCCACCATTCGACACAAGCTCTCCTTCTACCCATCTCCTTTCTTTTCTTTTGCTTGAGGACAAGCAAACCTCTAAGTTTGGTGTGTTTATCCGTGATCACTAAACCATACCCACTAAGATCATGGCTCCTAAAGGAAAACAACCCACTCTAAGAGGCAAGAAAGAAAGCATTCCAAAACCACTTTGGAATCAAGGGAGGTTCTTAACCAAAGAACATTCAGACCATTACTACAAAATAATGAGTCTAAGATCAGTGATCCCGGAAGTCAAGTTCAATCTGAAAGAAGATGAATATCCGGAGATCCAAGAGCAGATTCGAAACAGGAACTGGGAAGTCCTAGCTAATCTTGAAACGAAAGTGGGAAGGAATATGGTTCAGGAATTTTACGCTAATCTATGGCAAACAGACAGGCAGAGAATATCTGGAACTGCCTTCTATGACTATCGAACTTTGGTTAGAGGAAAGATTGTTCACATCCACCCTGACAAAATCAGGGAGATCTTTAAGCTACCTCAGCTGAAAGATGACCCAGAGTCCTTCAATAGGAGAATAATGAGAATAAACAAGGGCCTGGATAAGATTCTAGAGGATATATGCATCCCTGGAGCCAGGTGGACCACCAGCAGCAAGGGTGTCCCAAATCAACTCAAGAGAGAAGATCTCAAACCAGTCGCCAGAGGTTGGCTGGACTTTATTGGGCGTTCTATATTGTCCACAAGCAACCGTTCTGAAGTCACTGTTAAAAGAGCAGTGATGATCCATTGAATTATGTTGGGAAAAGAAGTATAAGTTCATCAATTGATCCCATCAGAATTTTACATACTTGCTAACAAGAACTCCAAGGATGCCATGTTGGCTTATCCAAGCTTAATATCTATGCTCTGCAAAGATGCTGGAGTAAAGATGGGAATAACAGAGTATATCTCAGTGGAGCAACCAATCACTAAAATCACAATGGAAAAACAACAAATGCAGGATGACCCCACCAAGAGGAGGGCACAAGAATTCCTCCCAGAAGTCCCTCAATTTGAATATTGGGAATAGCTTGAAGCATCTGTTACCAAGTTGCAAGAATCTATGGACCAAATAAAGGAAGAACAGCAAAATCAAAACAGTATGCTCTGCAAACTGCTCAGGGAACATGAAGAGCAAGGGCGTGACTTAAAGGAACTGAAGCGTTAGAAGTTATCTCTTGAAGGACCAAGCACTCCACAGACTAGAGGAACATCCACATCCCAAACTCAAGGTTGTTGAGCCCTAATCTTAGCCTTAACTCTGTGATAATTGTTCTTATTTGAGTTTTACCTTAGTAGTTATAGTAGTAATTAGTAGTTATTTTATCTCCAATTAAGCTATAATTTATTTTTCTCATCATCATTAAACATGAATAAAATAGAAGATTTTCTTTAGGATAAGGAGGCAATATTTTTCGAGTTTTTAATACAAGAAATTCTAATTATTTACATGTGGTGGCAGTGCTTTCTGCCTTCTGAATGAATGCCTGAACAGAGCATATGTCTTTGGAATTTGATATTCTTGAATGTTAAATATGTTGGCTCTTGAAAGAATAATGAACATGAGACATATTATTGATAATCTGAAAAATCATAAAAATGATTCTTGAAGCAAGAAAAAGCAGTGAATACAAAGCTTGCAATAAAAAAAATAAAAAAAATAAAAAAAGGCAAGCAGAAAAAACCAATAGCCCTTAAAACCAAAAGGCAAGGGTAATAAAAAGGATCCAAGGCTTTGAGCATCAGTTGATAGGAGGGCCTAAGGGAATCAAATCCTGGTCTAAGCGGCTAAACCAAGCTGTCCCTAACCATGTGCTTGTGGCGTGAAGGTGTCAAGTGAAAACTTGAGACTGAGCGGTTAAAGTCAAGGTCCAAAGAAAAAAAAAGAGTGTGCTTAAGAACCCTGGACACCTCTAATTGGGGACTTTAGCAAAGCTGAGTCATAATCTGAAAAGGTTCTCCCAATTATGTGTCTGTGGCATTTATGTATCCGGTGGTAATACTAGAAAACAAAGTGCTTAGGGCCACGGCCAAGACTCATAAAAGTAGCTGTGTTCAAGAATCAACATACTGAACTAGGAGAATCAATAACACTATCTGAATTCTAAGTTCCTATAGATGCCAATCATTCTGAGCTTCAATGGATAAAGTGAGATGCCAAAATTGTTCGGAAGCAAAAAGCTACTAGTCCCGCTCATTTAATTAGAATCTGAGCTTCACTCAAAAACTCTGAGATATTATTGCTTCTTGACTTATTTGTATTTTATTTTATTTGTCTAGTTGCTTGGGGACAAGCAACAGTTTAAGTTTGGTGTTGTGATGAGCGGATATTTTATACGCTTTTTGGGGTTAATTTCATATAGTTTTTAGTATCTTTTAGTTAGTTTTTAGTTTATTTTCATTATTTTCTAGGCAAAATTCATATTTCTGGACTTTACTATGAGTTTGTGTGTTTCCCTGTAATTTCAGGTATTTTCTGGCTAAAATTGAGGGAGCTGAGCAAAAATCTAAATCAGGCTGAAAAAGGACTGCTGATGCTGTTGGATCCTGACCTCTCTGCACGCGGAATGAAATTTCTGGAGCTACAAGAGTTCAATTGACGCGCTTCCAATTGCGTTGGAAAGTAGACATCCGGGGCTTTCCAGCAATATATAATAGTCCATACTTTTCTCAAGGATATATGACGTAAACTGGCGTTCAACGCCAGTTCCATGTTGCAGTCTGGCGTCCAGCGCCAGAAACACGTTACAAGTTGGAGTTCAATGCCAGAAACAGGTTACAGCCTGGCGTTGAACGCCCAAAACAGCCCAGGCACGTGAGAAGCTTTAGTCTCAGCCCCAGCACACACCAAGTGGGCCCCAGAAGTGGATTTCTGCACTATCTATCATAGTTTACTCATTTTCTGTAAACCTAGGTTACTAGTTTAGTATTTAAACATCTTTTAGAGATTTATTTTGTATCTGATGACATTTTAGATCTGAACTTTATAATCTCTGATGGCATGAGTCTCTAAACTCCATTGTTGGGGGTGAGGAGCTCTGCTGTGTTTTGATGAATTAATGCAACTATTTCTGTTTTCCATTCAAACATGCGTGTTCCTATCTAAGATGTTCATTCGTGCTTAATTTTAGAGAAGGTGATGATCCGTGACACTCATCACCTTCCTCAATCCATGAACGTGTGTTTAACAACCACCTCTATTCTATATCAGATTGAATGAGTATCTCTTAGATTCCTTAATCAGAATCTCCGTGGTATAAGCTAGAATCCATTGGCAGCATCCTTGAGAATCTGGAAAGTCTAAACCTTGTCTGTGATATTCTGAGTAGGATTCTGGGATTGGATGACTGTGACGAGCTTCAAACTCGCGAGTGCTGGGCGTAGTGACAGACGCAAAAGGATAGTAAATCCTATTCCGGTATGATCGAGAACCTACAGATGATTAGCCGTGCGGTGACAGCGCACCTGGACCATTTTCACTGAGAGGAAGGATGGTAGGCATTGACAACGGTAATCCACCAACACACAGCTTGCCATAGGAGGGATGTGCGTGCGTGAAGAAGAAAATAGGGAGAAAGCAGAGATTCAAAAGACAAAGCATCTCCAAAACTCCAACATACTCTCATTTACTGCATAACAAGTATTTATTTCATGCTCTTTTATTCCTCGTAATTCATTTTGATAAGTGAATTGTTTTCCTGACTAAGAGTTACAAGGTAACCATAGATTGCTTCAAGCCAACAATCTCCGTGGGATTCAACCCTTACTCACGTAAGGTATTACTTGGACGACCCAGTGCACTTGCTGGTTAGTTGTGCCGAATTACATAGTGTGAAGTAATTTTCGTGTACCAGACACGCAAGCGTCACAGATGCGTTCGCATCATATGTGCATTCGAAACAATTAAGAAAAGAAGCCACTACAAGAAAACAGCTCTATTGCCACGCTTTTAAAGCGTGGCGAAAAGCTGAAAAAAGCGTGGCGATAGCTTTTTGCCATGCTTTTTGAGCTACCGCCACGCTTTTGAAAGGGTGGCGTATGTAAGCGTGGCGGTTGCTCTATTGCCACGCTTTTGGTGACCTACCGCCACGCTTTTTCTTTTGCCACGCTTTTTACAAATGGCCACCCTTTAAAGCGTGGCCGTATGTAGGAGATATGGCCACGCTTTTGAAGCGTGGCGATAGAGAGATATGGCCACGCTTTCAAAGCATGGCAATAGAGAGAGATATGGCCACGCTTTTGAAGCGTGGCGATAGCGAGATATGGCCACGCTTTTAAAGCGTGGCCATAACCAGAGATACGGCCACGCTTTAAAAGCATGGCAATAGCCTTATAAAATTTAAAAAAAAAATCCTTTTTCTAATTTTTACCTTCATCAATATAAAATATAAATTTTTCATTTCTTTTTTATTATCAAACTTATAAATATAATATGCAATTTTTATTACAAGACAAATCAAATAATAATTAGTGACATATATAATTTTTGCTATAATTGTTTTATACATTAAAAAACTAATACTCCAATACAAAATAAATCTCGAGTTCAAATTCTAAAACTAAAAACGGAAGAAAAATACAGAAATAATACAACTTAAATCCTAAGTCCTTTGCTATTCTTCTTTCCTCTAGCCCTCTTAAACTTTCTTCCCTTAGATCATACATAATTGTTTCGGAAATATTTGTGAACTTTTTTACCTGCAAAAGATGGCAAAACCAAATACAAAATTGATAAATTATTTTGAAGCTTCACTTTCCATTCTAGGCAACACTAGCTTTATTTTCTTTTAGCTTATTACTCAAAGACGCAAACCAAAACATGTGTTATCTTGTAAAAAAACTTTAAAAAAAGATTAAAGAATAAAAGAAAAGGAAACAAGCATTATTACCTGAAGTCCTCCTCCAACAAGGAAAGCCAATTTGATTTCCTTTGATCAAAAAACATGCCAGAATTTGACATTATTCCTTTTCAGTCAGTCTTGCTCTGATTGAGCTGTAAGGAAATCAACTTCATCCTCTAAGCAAGCAAGATCATATATAGATCTTAGAATATATCCAGTTGACCACCACCCATACTGACCCCGCAACCCATATCCAGTTGATTTAGAATTTTGTGTGACTAAACCTGCATTGCACATTTACTTGGTTGAGAAATCTAGTGTCCAACATTAACAAATCATGAAAGGAATCAGCATATGAAACAGAAAGCTTGAGAAATCAAACAGAAAATCAAGTATATATATATAATATTGCTTGGGGTTTAGACTGTACAGGAAGCTTGAGTCAACTATTCATGTACTATTAATACATTAAAATAAAAATGTTCACTCAAATAGAAAATGAAGAGCACAGAAAATGAAACACTAATAAAAGAACAAGGATTCGATCTCACCTTAGATTTGATGACATAACGTCATTGAAAGCATGCACCCTCCTAGCTTCCGAATAAACATGAGCAGCTCTATAAGAATAAATGCATCAATGCAAAAGCAAAGAAATATTTAGATATCATATGATTGGAGAAAGTCATACGTGAACTCTAAATAATCAAGAATATAATGCAAAACTATCTGATCCATAATTTTCAATTATTAAAGAAACCCTGAACCAAAAAACATGACTAATTCTGTACAAAACTATAGATTTCAAACCAACTCATTAACAAGAAAAGTTATGTTCATAACTGCAACATGGTAATACAAATGGGAGAAGTGTCTCCACTACACGGGTGCAAATGCAATCTAGATAGTCAGAAATTACCCTATAGTATTACAGTAGTCACTAATCAAGAGAGAGTAAAACTATATCAAGTTTTAATTTTACCTCAAATATTTTTAAAGGATTTCAATTTATCTCTCTTCTAAAACTGGACTTATAGGGCTTGCAAGTTAATCCATGACTCCTCCTGCAATCTCCAAAACCATGACAAGGAGGAAGTCTCGGTAAAAACAAGAAAAGATCTGAGGCCAAAAGAGAAGAGAAGGAAAATAACTTATTAGAATTTTGCCTTCCAGCTAAAAAGAACTTATTCATTTTGGGTCATTTAACACCAGAAGAAAGAAACTTTCATTTCAGTAATAAATAAAGAAAAAGCATGGAACAAAATCTTCATTTTTAATAACCTCGAGTCCTAATCCCCCAAAAAAATAAAGAAATTAAATGGTTTTACAGAACTCCATTTTAATAAGCATATAACAAAGCAAGCTTAAGGATGTTGACCCATTTAATAATTAATCATGAGTTGATAAAAATGAAACGTTTTTCTGTGATATGATATATGAATTGTCATCTCAAATCTCTCTTTAATATACATTCAACCACAAAATTTACCAGATCAAGCAAATTTAAAATGATAGTATCTATAGCTAACTCGAACTTAACCATCTCTTAAAATATTCAAAACCATTTGAAAAGTATTCATATCTGCTAAATAAAAAAAACTACATCAATCTATCTCCTCTTATTCAACAAGAAAGGAAGGAAGGTTGACGAAAAGATAAAAAGAAAGGGTTCCAAATCTCTTAACAATCTTGTGATGGAATTGTGAAAAGACTAATTGATCGCACACTATAAAAGCTTGTAAGAAGAGATCTCATAAGACTAACCATATGGTGTATTGGAACAGTCGTAAGGGTTCCAAATCTTCCATTGATGTGGCAAACTGCTGGAACAAGAGGCAAACCGGCTACTAATGCTGCAAGAATCCCAATACATATAAAAAGTTGATTAACAGATCCAAGCGCACTGCGAATTTCAGTTGGAAAAATCTGTTCATTGTAAGGAATCACCCAAGCAGTCAATATAAAATATATAAACAAGATCAGAAATGTTAAAATAATTTATAGCAGCCAAATATGTATCTATCAAATGCAAAATCTCAGCAACCAAATATCCATTGTCAAACAAACACAATCTTTGTGTGTTGCTTGATCTTGACCACAACAGCCTCAACTGAAAAGCCTGTCAAAGTAAACTTTCATATATGACGACTCATACTAATCTTCCCCTACACCAATGCTTGGATTGGATGTCATGGTATCTGGTGGGTGCATCCTAACAAGGTGAAAAACTAGATTTGCTAAAATAAAGGATCAGATCACAACTCCAATTTCAAAAGAACATCTTTCACATAATAAAATTTGTTGTGCAACAATAATCCAAGTGTGTCTCTCCAAACTTTATGATAAAAGGTTAACAAATAAAGTATTCATATAAATCTCATCAAATGGAAGATAAGTGCAAAACAATTAAACATAACCCCTTTGCACAAATGAGTAAACAAAGTAAAATGATTATGACGAAGACAGAAATTAACTCAGCTCGGAGCAACACATAATTTTTACTTCTTTGGTTAGTGTGTGTATGTGTGTACGGACTAAAAAGAAAAAGAAATTACCAGTGAAAGAAGGGGCTTCCAAACACGACCAGATTAAAGACACGTTCACAAAAAGAGAACTAAACAGAAGAATTCCGACCAACAACACAAAAGCGATATAAATTCTCGGAAGAAGTTGATTAGATCCAAGCGCACTGCAAATTTCAGTTGGAGAAATCTGTTCGTTGTAAGGAATCCTAAGGTTTACTATTCTGCAATTTACCAGCCTCAACTGAAAATTAACTGAAAAATAAAAAAACTTAAAAGAAAGAAAGAAAGAAAGAAAGAAAGAAAGAGGCACCATACTCTGGTCTACGCTGCGCGGGGCATATACCTTGTGTTCGTCGCACATTGAGCATGTTCGGTGGAAGGTACCTCTCCAGCTCGGTGAAAACCGCTGGGCAGTACATCAATTGCAAGTCTTCGTACTCCTCCGCTTTGTGCTCCTTGTTCGGATTCAGCCTCAGCCTTGCTCGAAGAAACCAACGCCCACGCAGCTGGATTCTCCTCCTTCACCGCCGCGGAGCCGTTTGCCGCTGTCGCCGGGGACGGCGCCTCCGGGCGGTCGTTTTGTGACATTCTTCAAGAAATGGCATAAGAAACCTATGAGAAAACGTGGATCATACCTCGGCAACAAATAATTAAGCACAAATAGTTATCCCAACAAATCCCAAAACATATAATCAATACTTCGATCCTTTGCTTGATAATCAAAACAATACGATCAAACTTTCAACATAAAGTCACAGCAGTACTTAATGAATGGTTGGCTTGGGTCAGGTGATTGCTAATTCATGTCCAAAGGGTTTTGTAGAGAAGTCAAATGGCAATGAAGAGAATGCCAGTTCAATAGGCCATAATTAACAACATCTTTTTAAACAACTATTGGAATTAACAATTTCTCCTTTATTATTTTTTCTTTTTTCATCAACATTCACCACAAACAAAGCGTTTTCAAGAAGCAGTGGCTTAAGAAAGCAGCAAACAAACACACCTGAGTCGCATAAGTCCACTGAAAAGGGCTCTTCTCTGCATTGAGCTGAAAGAAAAGATTCAAAAGAACACATTATGCTTCAATTTAGAGAAACTTAAAAACACGATTACTTGATTCACTACTATCTACAATAGCAAATTTTACCCTAACTATTCTGCACAATCCTTTTAACTTGATCACACACACACACACAAACTGTTCAACCTTTATGTCAAAACTATGATCGATACCTACATTCCAGTTGCTAACGAATTCTGAAGTAAAAAATTTTATTCACAAAGACTATGTTTGCCACTTAATTAGCTATAATTAAAGAAGCCTAGCAGGATACTGAAATCCAGTAATCTACCGAGTCTCACGAATACGACAGAATAAGTTCAAAGGAATCAAGTGAGAGATAAGCGAATTGAGCAAGATGAGAGTGAAGCAAAAGTCATTCTCAAACAGGAACTACAGCTTCCTCAGATCAACAAGCACACGCAAATCATCTTTCAAATAACAATCAAAAACGAAGGAAAGTAAAGAAAAACCTAATTATCAAAAGCTAGTAAACGAAACGGCGATCAAAGAGAGAATTGAAGTGAGGAAGAGTTTATGAAAGAGAGAGAGAGAGTACGGACATCTTTGAATTGAAGGAGGCCATAAGGTCACCGAGGTAGGAGACAGTGCGATGAGCGGATTCGATGAGCGGAAGACGAAGATGAAGATTAACAAGATGAAGAAGGGTGAAGGGATAAGGGCGAGTGACGAAGATTAACAGTGCGATAAGCGGATTCGATGAGCGGTTTCGAGTGACGAAGGCTAAGGGCGAAGGGCGAAGGGTTCAGGACGAAGTGCGAGGGTAATGGGAGGCGCTCTTCCAGGGTTAGGGTTTCGAGTGATTAGGGTTAGTGTATTTGGGTTGGGGACCGGGTTGGGAGCCGGGTCAGGGGCCGGGTTAGGGTCAATGGGTTGGAGCCCCTCTCGCCACGCTTTTAAAACGTCACTGTTTTGCTCTACGGCCACGCTTTTGAAGCGTGGCAGAAAAGAACCTTTTGGCCACGCTTTTAAAGCGTGCCAAAAGAGTACTGGGATATGGCCACGCTTCGTAAGCGTGGCCGTAATGAAACCCTGTCGCCACGCTTTCAAAACGTCCTTGTTTCTCTCTATGGCCACGCTTTTGAAGCGTGGCAAAAAAAAGCGTGGCCGTTTCTCTAACCAATTGCCACCCATACAAAAGCGTGGCCGTTGATACTTTTCGCCACGCTTATGAAGCGTGGCAATAAAAAAGTGGCCAAATCTCTAATCTATTGCCACCCTCATAAAAGTGTGGCCATTGACCACTTTTGGCCACGCTTTTGAAGCGTGGCAAGAAAAAAGCGTGGCCATAGGCCTTTTTTCTTGTAGTGAGCAGAGAGTTATGCGGGAGTGTGGCTGAAGGCGTGCCTTAGGCACAAATACGCCCACGTGTACGCGTCCCTGACGCGTCCGCGTCACTTGAAAAATCAGCCTCCCACACGTGCGCGTCACCCACGCGCACGCGTGACCCTGTAAAATCGACGTAAAGGGGTGTATGGCAGAGGGTTATGATGAAGTGGGGCTGGAATGGTGCTGGAAGCACAAAACCCATCACGCGTACGCGTCACCCACGCGTACGCGTCATTTTTACAAAACAGGCCATTCACGCGTGCGCGTCCCTCACGCGCACGCGTCACCCTACATTTGGGCAATGTGCGTATGAAACAGAGAGTTGTGCGTACGCGAGGCTGCTCTCGCGCCAACGGCACAATTCATTTCACGCGTACGCGTTACCCATGTGTACGCATCACTTGAAAATAGCGCAAACCGCGCGTCCACGTGCTCCACGCGTTCGCGTCACATGCGCTGCACAGTTTATCCAGATCAGCACCAGAATTCCTATCTTTTCTTCCCTAATCCTAATTCTTTCTTCCTCCTTCTTAATTCTTTCTTCTCCCTTCTTTCTCCTTTATTCTTTCTTACGTTTTCCTCTCTTCTTTCTCTCTTCACCCTCTTCATCAAGGTTTTTTTCTTTTCTTCTTCCCCTTTTACTTTTCCATTATTACTTTAATTTCTATTTTCTTCTTCTTTTTCCTTTTTACCTTCATTATCTATGTTTTCTTTTTCTTTCTTTTTGCATTATATTACTTGGTGTTAGAAATTTTATTGGGTGACTGTTTTCTTCTATATTTTGCTTGTGGATTATTAAAAGGAATTGTTTGACAATTAATATTAATTCTTAGGGTTGCTTGCATGTTCAAATTTCATAGTCTCCATAACATATTTACCATGGATGCTAAGTGTTTGTGAAAAAGCTCGTATGGCATTGTGCATTTTTAAATTATTCTATTCTTCCACTCTAATGCCTGTTTTTTTTCACAAAATTCTTTTTTATATTTTATTGATTGAATATAATTGTCAATACAAACAGATTGTTAGTTTGAAACACTTGATAATCAAATTGGGCAATTAATGCTTGATCTATGCTACTTATGCCTTTGCCAGAATACCAATAAATATCTTGCATCTAATTGCCATAATATGCACTTGCTATATTTCCATGGATGAACTAATCACATGTAGTCGCGGCCATGTGTTAACGACATCCTTCTTTACCTTAGCATTGATTATCACTTGTACCGTCCCTTCCTTGCTCTAACCCTTAGCTCTAATCCTTAACAGCAGTAAAGCCCTCAACAAAGCGAGTCAAGAGGATTATCAAGGTCGATGAAAAAGAGAAAGCCTTTCCAGCAAAGGACACTGCGCGGTTCACTAACCGCTACTGTGAGCAGATGTTCCCCATCTTGGCTGAAAGGAACTACAACAATGAGCACCTACTCATCCTCCCTACCCACATTGTTGAGTATGTTGAGCCCCACATTGAACATAGACAATGGAGATTCCTACGGAGATAGCCACAGCAGGTCAATCTTTCATGGGTAGTCGAATTCTACTCTAATTTTCACATGCCAACCATGCAGTCTGTCTATGTCTGTCAGAAGCAAGTCCCCATAACTGAAGAGGCTATTCAGCAAGCTTTAGATCTTCCCCCTGCTCCAGAAGGATTGGACGCATTCCAAAAAGTCTCTTTCAAGTGCCAGACATACCAATTTGACTGGGACACTATTCTCAGAGTTATAGCACAACCTAGCAGCAGATAGATCTATAGATACCATCGATCCCGACCTAAGGGCATATTGGCTTTGGCACTCACCTTGGAGGCTCGAGTATGGGCACAGATTATGTCCCATTACGTCTTTTCGAGCACTCACGAGTCCTCCTTCACTGCAGATATGGCTGTCCTACTCTGGTGTATCCTTACAGACCAGCCTCTCAATTTACCAAGACACATCCGGCATGCTATGAAACACGGACAGATTGCAGGCAATCTACCTTTTCCCGCCTTGGTTTCAAATCTAGTCTCAGCAGCCTGAGTCTCCTACAGAGCTAGGGACACTGGGACCATGATTCCACGGGATGATCAGTACGTCCCTAACGGGAAGTATATCAGACCTCCAGCAGCCACTACTAGCCGGACTGCAGAACCGGCCGGAGATATTCCTTCTCCCTCCACATCACAAGCACCTTCAACAAACCAACTGCTCCATCAGATACTTGAGAGGTTAGACCGACTTGAACGGCAGGAAAAGCAAAGAGAGCGCCGTCACAAGCGCCGATTTACATACCTCAAGGAGCTACTTGTTGGTAACCACCCACCTGAAGAAGACCCAGACACCCCAGACTCCACTTCATTTACCAGCACAGGGAGCCATGATGGTCCCGATTGTGGAGATGTTGCTACCAGCCCCCCTTTGTTCCTGACTGATGGCACCGAGGACGGTGCCAAGCTTTAAGTTTGGGGAGGTCGGTCAGTACCTGACTTCTGGAGGTAATTTCTCTTTCTTAGCACCAATAAATTATTTATTTTTCTTTTGTTTAGGATAGGATCGATTGCATAGTAATAAGTATTTGCATGCATGCTCTATTTGGTTGAAAAATAATAAGTTTCTTTTTAAGACTCTATATTTTTGAAAAATTTCACTAATTCAAATTAAACTTTTGCGCTAAATTTGTTTGAAGACTGTAAATTGGAACATGGTTTAAAGTTAGAACACACAACCTGTGAGACTTGAGCTTAATTACATGGTTACATTATTTAACCATAATATTTTATTCTTGTGTGTTTTTCTTCTCTATGATTGTAATCTATATTTTGTTCCATCCTATATGTCCAATGTTTAATGTGTTATATGCATGCATATGATTAAGGCCATTATTTGATTATTAACTCACTTACCCCAAATAGCCTACCCTTCCAATTACCTTTGTTAGCTACTTTGAGCCTTTTTAAATTCTCATTTGTTCGATATTTTACCACATCACTAGCCTTAAGCAGAATAATAATTAAATACCCAAATTGAATATTTGGTTAGCTTAAGATAGAGATTGTGTATCAACTAAGTGTGGGAAAAACTGTGGGAACTTGGGTTAATGAAAGTGTACAATGCTTAAATGATAAAATATTAGGAAATTGGGTACCTACTCATGTAAGACCAGAAAAATTAAAAATCCATGTGCATTGATAATGTTATGTTTATTTTTTTATGCTTTCAAAAAAAAGAAATCCAAAAATATTCAATTAAATAAACAAGTAAATAAATAAGGGGACAAAATTACCCCAATGCTAAGTTAATTTTAATAAAAGATCAATGCATGTGTGATACAAATTAAAAGAAGAGTTGATGCATGAGTATGTAATGTAAAAGTGAGAATTTTGGGTAGCTAGGCATGAATTTAAAAGTATAAAGAGTGTATGTATAGGTGAAAGCTTAGGTTGATCAAGGATTCAATTTATAGCTCACTTAGCCATATATATACCCTCACCTTTACCTTAGCCCCATTACAACCTTGAAAAGATCTCATGATGTTTGCATTGGTACATTAAATACTTGTTGATTGGTTAGGTGAAGAACAAGGTTTAGAAAGCATAACTAGAGAAGACTAGAGTGATTACCCTATACACTTGAGTGATTAGAGTGTACATACACTATCAGTGAGGGTTCAATGCTTGATTCTATGTTCTCTGCTTTCATGATCTGTGTTCTTACAAGTCTACTTATTTTTACTGTATGATTTTAATTAGTGATATTTGATTTATTTTTGTCTTGAAGAACTTATTTATTTTTAAACCAAGTAGGCAAAATCATCTTAGCATATAGTTGCATTCATACATAGGTTGCATTGCATGGCATTGCATGAGTCTTACTTTTCCCTACTCATTTATTTTATCTCCTTGAACTAAGCATGAGGACATGCTAATGTTTAAGTGTGGGGAGGTTGATAAACCACTATTTTATGGTTTATCTTGTGTTTAATTGAGTGGTTTCATCAAGTCTTTACCCACTTATTCATATGATTTGCATGATTTTACAATCCCTTCCTAGTTTTGTTCTATGATTGAACACTAGCTTCCTAGAGATCCTTAATTTATGTATTTTAATTCTCCTTTATACCATTCGATGCCGTGATCCGTGTGTTAAGTGTTTCAGGCTTTATAGGGCAGGAATGGCTTAGAAAATGGAGAGGAATCTTGCAAAAATGGAAGGAACACAAGAAACTAAGGAGATAACCAGCGAGCATCAACGCGCACGCATGGCTCACGCGAGCGCACGATATGGAGAAATTTGCTGCGACGCGTGCTCGTGCCTGACGCGTACGCATGACAAGGAAATTCTCCAAATGACGCGCAGGAGTGATTGACTCATACGCGTGACATACGCGATCTGCATAAATAACAGAAAATGCTGGGGGCAATTTCGGGCCGAGTTTTGATCCAGTTTCTGGCCCAGAAACACAGACTAAAGTCAGAAAATGTGCAGAGACTTAACAGACATTCTCATTAGCATAGTTTTAGGTTTTTAGATCTAAATCTAGAGAAAATTACTCTTCCTCTAGGTTTTCTTTTACATTCATAGTTTATTAGTTTATTGCTTTTGCTTTGGATATTGAAGAGTCATCACCTCCGTTGAAGATACTATTCTAGTTTGTTTCCTTACTCTTTTATTTATTCCATATTCTTAATTCTTGTTTAGAGTTACAATTGGATTATTTTCATGGATTGTTAATGCAAAGGATTACTTTTACTTTTAATTAATTTTCAATTCCTATTCTATTTAATTTATCATGTCTCTTTTCTATTCCAAACTCCCAATAACGAAGATGATATCCATGTCAATGGAGTAGATTCCCTACTTCACATGGGGTTGATTAAGAAGAGACACTTGAGTTGGTATGCTCAAGTGATTAGTTAAATTGGAAGTTGTTGGCTAATTCTGTATTTACTAACGCTAGACCTTCCCAAGGGAGAGGACTAGGATTTGTGAATAAGAGTTAGCTCAATCACTTGACTTTCCTTTATTTAGTAAGGGTTAACTAAGTGAAAATAACGACCTCTTTATACTACACTTGAGAAAATTCCAACAAGGTTAGAACTTCCAATTAATCATTCCCCCAGTCAAGGCTTTTATTTAGAATATTATAAATCTCTTTTAATTTTCACTGCTTTAATTTACAATTATTTATTTGCCCATTGCCCAAATTCAAAATTACCCAGAAACTCCTGATTAATAACTTAGCACCCTTTTTAGCAACTCGTTGGGAGACGACCTGGGGCTTATACTCCCAGTATTTTTATTCTAAACTTTTGTGACAACCTTTCTAAATTGATGAGGTAGATTTTAGCTGGTTAAGAACTATACTCGTAATGTTGTTTTTTTTTTATATTGACTTCTTAATTGGCCGACTTACGCATTTGCATCATAAAGTCCTCATGATAATTGTATGCATGCATGAAATAATTGTTGATTGTTAGATGAAAAATAAATCTTGGAAAGCATGATTAGGGAAGAACTGAGTGAATCAACCCTAAACACTTGAGTGACTAGAGCGGATACACATCTGGTGAGGGTTCGATTGCTCAATTAAATGTTTTCACCCATGATCATCTCTTTTCTCGCAAGTTTATAAAATCTTTTAATAACTCAATTCAATTGTGGGTTTGGCTTGGTTGTTAATACCTTTAACCCTTATGCTTATATATGCTTTCTTGGAAATTGATTTATTTTGACCAAGCAATTGCATTCATTTAAATAGTTACATGTAGGTAGGTTGCATTTAGTAGTTTACATTTAATAAATAATAGTACCCTTTGTCTCTTTCTTGGTTTAGCATGAGGACATGCTTGGTTTAAGTGTGGGGAGATTTGAAACACCACTATTTTGAGGTGCATTTTATGCTGAATTGAGTGGATTTCATCAACTTTTCTCACATTTATTCAATAAAATAGCATGGTTTTGTAATTCTCCCATAATTTGTGCTTAAGTATGAAAACATGCTTTTTAGGCCTTTAATTTGCTAATTTTAATTCACCTTTAATTCCACTAGATGCCTTGATGTGTTTGTTAGTGAATTCAGGTTGAAAAAGCTAGGAATGGATCAAAGGAGTGAAGAGAAAAGCATGCAAAGTGGAGAATTCATGGAAAATCAAGGATTTGGAGTGCATATATTGACGCGCACACGTAACACACGCGCACGCATGGATATGAAGTCGCATGGCGACGCGTATGCGCGACATGATGCGTACGCGTGGGAAGTAAAAATGTCAATCGACGCGTACGCATGACCCATGCGTACACGTCGCAGCTCGCACGTGACCTCATTAAAGTAAAAACGCTGGGGGCGATTTCTGAGCTTTCCAGGCCTAGATCTAACTCATTTTCTAAGCCTATTACATGCAGAATTCAAGAGGAGTCAGGGGGAGCACATAGTTTAGTTTTCATCATGCTTTAGTTAGTTTCTAGAGAGAGAAGCTCTATCTTCTCTCTAGAATTAGGTTAGATGTAGATTAGGATTTCTTAGATCTAGGTTTAATTCATGCTTTGATTTACTTTACCTTTCCAATTTCTTGTTCCTCTACCTTCACTTTCCTAGTTTAGTATTTCATTCCTTGTATTTGTTTACTTTGTTGTTAATGCACTCTTGTTTCTTTTATTTTCCTTTAATGCAATTTATGTTTGATTTCTTTTATTGTTGATTTGAGTTGTTGTTGTTAATTTCTTGCTTTTGGTAGTTATAGATTTAAATTTCTTGCAATTTTACCTTGCTTTCCTTTTGAGCCTTCCAATTGTTTGATTAAATGCTTGGAAGGATGTTCGAGTAGAATTTTGTGTTCTTAGCTTGGGATGGTAACTTAGGTGAAATTGAGTTGCTAATGTACAAGTCTTGATAATTGGTGTCCATTGACTCTAGCTTCTACTAAGTTAATTAGTGAGGTGGCTAGGACATATGGTTTAGGATTGGTGTAGCTCATTTAACTTTCCTTCACTTGTTAGAGGATGACTTAATGAGATTGATCCTTGCAACTATCATGTTGTGATTAGTAACAAGGATAAAGATCCTTAACCATAAACCCTTGCCAAGACCTTTTATCATTTGAGTTTCTTTTACTTTCTTGTTATTCATATTTCTTGTCCTTTATCCAAAACCCCAAAGTATACTATCCATGACCAATAATAAGAACACTTCCCTGCAATTCTTTGAGAGACGACCCGAGGTTTGAATACTTCGGTTTTTATTTTTATTGGGGTTTGTACTTGTGACAAACAAATTTTTGTTTGAGGAATTGTTTGTTGGTTTAGAACTATACTTGCAACAAGAATTCATTTGTGAAATTGTTTACCGACACACAATTTTCGTTCATCAGAGAGATAGGTGAAGAGAAAAGAAAAATAAAGGTGTCTTTTGATTAACAGAATTTTCGAAAATAAAGAGAGATATAGTGTAAAAGAATTTTCAAAAAAGAAAAGAGAGAAAGTGGTAGGAGATTTTCAAAAAAGAGGAGAGGGAAAGAAGAAATAAAGAGACACCAAACTTTTAAAATTAAAATAAAACAAACAAATAACTAACTAATAATATTTGAAAATAAAATAAAAGATTTGATTTTCAAAATTTTTGAGATTTAAAAAGAAAGAGTCAATCAAAGATTTTAAAATTTAAATTTGGAAACAAAAAGTCAAATAAGATAAGATAAGATTTTAAAAAAAATTAAGATGGAAGAGTTGATTTTGAAAAATTTTGAAATTAAAAAGAGAGACAAAGAAAGATTTTGAAATTCAAATTTTAAAGAAAGAAGAACTAACCAAATACTAAATTTTTAAAATTTGAAATTAAAAAGAAAGATAAGATAACAAAATTTTGAAATTAAAGAAAAAGATAAGATAAAGAATTTAAAATAGAAAAGATTAACAAGAAAAACAATATTTCTAATCAAGACACCAAAATTAAAATTTTCGAAAAATTAAAAATTAAAAAGAAAAGAACAACACTAGATGGACACCAAACTTAAAAATTTTAAAATCAAAGACACTAATTTTTGAAAAATTGAAAGGAAAACCACTAAAAGACACCAAACTTAAAAACTTTTAAGATCAAAGAAAGAAAAATCGAAGGAAAAGTTTGAACACCAAGAAAGAAAAGCAAGAATAATTTACGAAAATTCAAGAAAAAGAAAAACACACAAGAACTACAGGGACACCAAATTTAAGAATTGACAAAAGACTCAAACAAAAGAAAAGATAACTAAAGATAAAAAGTTTTGAAAACGGCTTTTCAAAAAGAAATAAAGACACAAAAAGAAAAACAAGTAAAAGTACCTGATCTAAGGAGCAAGACAACTGTTAGTTTGTCAATCACGAACAATCCCCGGCAATGGCGCCGAAAACTTGGTACGCGAAAATAAAACTCGAACAACTAAACCGGCAAGTGCATCGGGTCGTCCAAGTAATAACTCAGGTGAGTGAAGGTCGATCCCACAAGAATTGTCGGATTGAGCAAGCTGTAGTTATCCTGCAGATCTTAGTCAAGCGAATAGAAAGTTGATTGTTCTTATTGTAGGCACATAAACAAAACAATAACGAAAGCAATAAAGAATTGACGTAGAAACAAGAGTAAGAAATCAGTTAAGGTCTTGGAGATGCTTGTTCTTCCAGATTAATACTTCTTACTGACTACTTTAACAATGAGAGATTCATTCAATGGCAAGGCTATAAGTGATTAAGCCAGGGGTGGTGGTCATTAATCTCCTCTAATCCAAACCAAACACCAGCCATGATAGTTCAGTCTGGAAGAGGGTGAAGCTCACGCAATTCAATCTCTGGTGATCCTACTCAAAACGCCACAAACAAGGTCGGATCTTTCGGATCAGAGAATGATGCTCAGTATTCTAGCCTTAATGCCACAGGGACCTCAATTACCCATGACTAACGAGATTTCATGTCACATATCCCAATTAGCCCTAATAACTTGTTGGAACCTGTGATGTACTCTCAAGCTGTAACTCAATACTATCCGGGTCAGGACTCATAAAGAACTCATGTAGAATAAGGGGTCATACTCTCGTTCCGCCCTAGATTCATAAAGATGAAGAATGACAATACATCATAGAATGGAATCAAACATGTATTAAAGTAGAGAAGTAATAATATTTATCCATAGGAATGAGCAAAGCTCCTATCCTTAACCTAGGAGGTTTAGCCGCTTATATTTTATAGAAATAATGTGTGATAAGTTCTGAGAGGCTGAAGATCCTAAAACATGGATGATCTTCGCCTATATATACTAATCTAATAATTAAAAATTACAAAAATGAGTTAAACTACGCAAAAGGTGCGAAAATCCACTTTTGGGCCCACTTGGTGAGTGTTTGGGCTGAGCTTGGCGTCTAACTTGGATGAGTGGGCGTTGAACGCCCACTAGGGGGTGTCCACGCTGCCTTGATGCTCCCTTGGTGGCATTGAACACCAGTTTTGGGCGTTCAACGCTGGCCTTGGTCCTTCTAGGGCGTTGAACACCAGAAAGGGGGTAAGTTGGGCGTTCAATGCCCATTTTGGGCAGTCATTTCCAAAGAAAGGTATAAACTATTAAATATTGATGGAAATTTCTGGAAGTTAGCTTTCTAATGCTATTGAGAGCACGTCAATCGGACCTCGGTAGCTCAAAAAATACTTGTTGGAATGCACGGAGGTCAGGATCTGACAGCATCTGCTATTCTTTCTTTGCCTCTGAATCAGAGTTTGCCAAAACTTGTCATTTTTACACAAAAATCACCTAAAATCATAGAAAAACTACAAAAACTCAAAGTAGCATCCAAAATATGAATTTTACACTAAAACATACTAAAACTTGATAAAATGTAACTGAAAACACTAAGAAAATATTCTAAAAAGGGTATAAAATATCCGCTTATCATTGGGTCGTTACAGTTTCTGAGTTTTAATTTCTTAGCTATTTTAGTTTACTTTTTGCTATTTATTCATGGTTTGGTTTGTTTTCATGATAATATAATTAATATTTTGTTTCCTTTTATTGTTCTTAATTTTTTTTATCTATTTTTATTTGTTTTAAAAATATAATAGAACCTTAAAGATTATTTTGTTATCCGTAAAAGATGCTATCGGAAGTTCTAGTTTTTTTTAAGTTCTCAGTTTCTCTACCCAAAATATGTTGATGATGTATCAAAAGAATTAGCTGTTGAAGCAAATCACAAGATTATTTCTAAAGAAATACATGTTTATTTTATAAAGAACTTACCCTAAATTCTTTTTAACTGAAGGAGGATGTGAACTTTATGTAGATGTGAGAAGAAAGTTGTTAGAGGAGGCTCTGAATCTTTGCATAGAATATAGATTGCAAGGAATAGTCTCTGAAGTCAAAGAAATATTTAGAAATCTTAAAGCTATAAGAAAAAGGAGTATTCTAATAAGCTTTGTCTCTTTCAATATGGGAAATTAAGCAATGTTCCCGAGACATGCATGCAATATCTAATGGATATTGATGGTGTCATTGTTGATTTTGTTAAAGAAATAGCAAAGTGAGTTCATAATATAAATGGTCAAGAGATAGAGGAAAAGTTGCAAGTGAAGAAATAGTAATGAAAAAAGGAATTAGTAGTAGATTATTTATTATTTATGATCAGAATTTTTTTTAATCTCACAAGTCACAAAAAATTTGGATCTAAATTTTTATACATTTAAGTCGGAATTAGTTATTGGTGTATTTATTTAGGCTATTTGTATTTTACGCTTTGAATGTGATTTTTTCCTTGACATTAATACAAATACTTATGAATTGATGAACTGTTATCTTCACTGTTTGGTTTTAATGTCATTTCATTTAGAGTCTCACAAAATACCACATAAGTATTTTAATTTAAAACCATATATTATAAAAAATTAATTTAAAACTTAATATAAAATTCGTCACTCCAATATTTAGTTTCATTTCAATTTAACATTACATAACAAAATTATAATATTCATTTAATGAATTTAATGGATATACAAATAACAATATTTTACTAATTTTTATTTTAAAATGATTCGATATTTCTTTATTGTTGATACTAATATTATTTTAAAGATTATATTCGGTGCAAATTTTAATTTCAAATCAATTCAATTATTATAAAATCTGATACCCAAAATTATTTCATTGGAATTGCTCTTATGTTTGGAATTAAGTTCACATAATTAAATTTTTACACGACATCTAAATTTAGAGTATCTTATTCAATTTCTATCTATTTTGTGAGATGTGATGTTGTAGCAGCTCATTATATATATATATATAATGATTTTCAATAAGACAATTGATCAAAATCAGCTTGAATGCTTGAATGCTTTCCTAGAAGCTTTTGCTTAGATATATTTGCATTGCAAGTTACACTACTATTTCATGCACTTGAGAAACATATGTCCAGTCACTCACTATGAATATTGGCAAGATGTAACGCTAATTTATTTTTCTTTCAAAATTTTTTGCTTGGTTGTTGTTATACGATTTTGGTAGGTAAGTTGAGATGTTATTTGTGGATACATTAATCCAATGTTAATTTAATGAAATTGATGAAACTGAGCACGCAAGATGTAACATCTTATTACACAAAATTTTGCATTTCACACTATAACAATATAGACTATTTTTAAGGATTATTATGTGTAAAAAAAATTAAAATTCGTCAAAAAAATAAATTTTGACACTATTTTAATTATGAAAATATGTTAATAAAAGTTTTATCAAAAATAATATTTTTAACATATAAATAATTGTAAAAAAAGTTTAAATCTTATTTTGATAAATATTGGCCATCAAAAATAATTTGTTAGAAAAATTTGAGAATATATTTTTTGTGATACTTATTAACCGTCAAAAATACTATTTATTTTGATACTTATTGACCATAAAAAATTCTCAACAAAAATTTTTTGACAAAGAATGAGATGAGATCTTGAAACTGAAGAATAAACTGAGACTTTAAAGATGAAGAATGAATAGTATGATCCCAAACTAAGAACAGTGTGATGCCAAAATTGACGGAGTTCAACGAAAAAAGGGAATAATGGAGTATGTTAAAAATAAATAGGGTAAAGTACTAAATTGGTCCCCTAGGTTTAGACGTAATTCTGTTTTGATCCTTAAGGTTTAAAGTGTTCTATTTGAATCCAAAAATGTTTCATTTAGCATCAATTTAGTCCCACAGTGAGGTCAAAATTAAATAATTAACAAAATGTCATACATAACAACAGTTCAAGAACAAAATCGATAATCTGGAGAACAAGTATAAGCTCCAGAGGCACAAAATCAACCATTGATGCATCAATACATTTATTTATCATTTTTTTAGTTTTATAGAAAATATTTTATTTATATTATAAAAAATAATAAATAAATGTATTGATGTATCAATGGTTGATTTTATACCTCTGGAGCTTGTACTTGTTCTCCAAATTATCGATTTTGTTCTTGTACTGTTGTTATGTAGGACATTTTGTTAATTATTTAATTTTGACCTCACTGTGGGACTAAATTGATGCTAAATGAAACTTTTTTGGATTCAAATAGAACACTTTAAAATTTAAGGATCAAAACAGAATTACGCCCAAACCTAGGGGACCAATTTAGTACTTTACCCAAATAAATAAGTGTCAAAATTGAGGAATAATTTTCTACAATCAAATTATAAATAAAAAAACATAGAAAATTTGACATTTGTGATATTTGTCAAAAATATATATTAATTTTTACACTTAACTATGGCTGTTAAAAAAAATTATCTTAAAATAGCTCTCTTTTCTTGTAGTGTCAGCTGTAAAATAGAAGTGGTGAAGTATTACGACCTCTAAAATAATATACATAGATATAATTAAAAGAATGCTTAACTAAGACCTTTGAAGGAAAGCTTAAGCAAAAACTGCAAAAGAAAAACGCATCGCACGCATAAATAGATAGTCAAATAAAAAGAAAAGATAAAGCTTATATACATAAAGAAAAAATACCAAAAGATATAAAATATCGAGCTCCAGACTCGACCTGCGAAGCCATGGTCGACTAGAGAATATATATATATATATATATATATATATATATATATATATATATATATATATATATATATATATATATACATCCCCAAAAGTATTTCAAAATAGAAAATCAACTTGTTTCTCTAAGTCACCTCTAAGAGGGACAAACAAAAATATATACAGAGAAGTCTACATATATACAGTGACGGATCTAGAAAGTTTTAATACTGTGGGCAAAATATATATCACATGATAATAATTTTTATAATAAAGATATTACGTTTACATAAAAAATTAGCTATCAAGTTATCTACTATTTATGTATAAATACATATATTATTTAACTTATTTTTAATGTGTATTTTGTATTTTAAAATTTATTCTATACAAGTGATTATTTTATGTATACGTAGCATAATTGTTGTTATAATTATATTTTGTTATTGTAAAATATGATTAGATTTCAAAATATCTAATTACAAATTAAAATACTAAAATAGTAATTTAAATAATAACATATAATTTAAAATTTAATTTTTTATATTTCATATTTTGAAACCTTGACAATATAATCAAAATGTCTTTTTTTTTGTATATGTCGTTAAACAATCATTTAAAACTCAACTTTTATACAATTAGCTCTTGATGATATTCATAGTTGAAAAAAGTTCATTCAAGTAGTGTAGTTATTAAAAAAAAAACTAAAGCTAATTTCAAAAGAAGAAACACAAATGGATAGATAATATTCTTTCAAGTCGATATCTAAGAAAGAACACCAATCTTATTTAAATTTGAAAATTGGTCATCACAATGGACATCTAATGTAAAGTTCTCAAATTGACTATCAAGTGTCGAAAGTTGAATAAAAAATTATTGTGGAATCAAATTTAATAATTTAGTGGGACAAATAAATATTATTATATATAATACTCAATAAAATTCCAAATTGTAGTGAGGACGCTTGCTCCCACACCATAGGAGTAGATTCGTCCCAGTATATATATATATATATATATATATATATATATATATATATATATATATATATATATATATATATATATGTGCAGGAAAATTTCAGATGCTCAACGAGGTTCCTCTCGACCTGCATTTGAAAAACAACAATATATGTATGGAATGAGAACCAGAGGTTCTCAGTATGGTAATGATACTAACATAGGTAATATATAAGGTCCCGAAAAAGCCAGATGCATTCCTAGAACTCTGACACTCAGAATTAAACTTAAAGGAATATACTAAAAAAAATTTAGATAAATTATCTAAGGTATTCAAGTTCTAAATCTAACTTTATCTCAAGACCTCACTTTCTGTCTCTGCCAACCCTCCGAAACATCAGTGAAACTACGCTCGTCACACCTCCCCCAACCGAGGGGTCTCTCAGTTGTAAAGACATACAAGACAGGTAAAGAAAACACAGATAGGATGTAATTGCAGCAAATAGAACAAATAGCAAATAAGCATGGTTAATTAAATAGGCAAACCAAGTAATGCACACTCAAACAAAACATACAAATGCATATGATGTATGCTTGCCCTATGACTGATGAGTCTCATGTATCGGTTATATAGCCAAACATGACATGTCTGGTAGCTAACCCTGAACAGTCCCTCCGTGTGCGCATCCCAAGAGTCTATGCATATAATCTCAATCATTCAATTATCATCTCATTGGGAGAATTTTTGAGGAGTTAAAGTGTCTGGCCACATCTTGCGACATAGGGTGAACAGAGTATCGAGTCTCAACTTAGAGCAAGTGGTGGCAAGCCACTGCATCTACCCAGGGAAACTCGTATCCTAGATAAATAGAAGTTCATATGCCATAATCATTCAATATCAGTCAATCATCATTAGTACAACTTTCATTCATTTCATATTCAATATTTTCGCACTTTTCAAACATAAATCATCATTTTATAATCTTTCTTCACCACCAAGTTAACTCCCTCTTTCGGTTCACCCCTCTCCCTATAGTTAGAAATTAGGTATTGGACTTTAGAAGGTAATTATAAAGGATTAGAAAGCTAGAGAATAGGTTTGATCACAAAAATACAAAATTTTCAAAATAGCGTGGTCATGCGTACGCATGCCACCCCATACGTACACATGGATGTAAATTTCAACAAACTCGCATATGCAAGCACTTCCCGTGTACGCGGGTTCTCCAAACAAAAGGGAGACTCGCTTACGCGTCCACACCTCCGCGCATGCGTAAGTTCAAAACTGGACATTCGTGCATACGTTTGCATCATGCGTATGCATGATTGCAAATTTTGCTAAACTCGCATACACGTCTACCCCATGCATACGCGAATGTGTTGAAATAGAAGAAATTCTCGCGTACACATGAATGTGTCTGCGTACGCATGTCCTATATTTTTCATAAAAGCTGCTAAGTCTGCAGAAATTAATTTTTGCACACTAAACTTCAAATGCGCATAACTTCTTCATTACACATTATTTTTAGTCTATTTTTCAAACAACATAAACTTCACGGACCTAATTTTCATTTGAAATAAGTTTAACAAAATTTGAGGGTCCAGAAGACAAGTTATAGCCCGCCAAAGTTGGTCAAAATTCAGGTTTTACCAAAAACACCAAAACTTCTACTCTTTCTAAATCCTTAATTTTAAATCAAGGTTTTATAACTAAAAATAACATCAAAACCCTTCAAAACATACACTCATACCTTCCAACTATCTCACCTTAAATCATAAAAAACATTCAATTTTTTTATACACAAGACATAAAATTTCAAAATTAGGGGAGAGAAAGACTGAGTGTAAAACTAAGATTTTCTTACCATAATTCTTGTATGGTTTTGAAGAGCTCGACGTGTTGGTCGCATGGCCACAGGCGGTGTGGCGATCGGAGCTCTGGATTGAAAGATATGGGGAATTGAATTTGAGACTAGGGTTTGGGTTCTTGACTTGCTCCCCCTTCCACCAATTTAGCGTGACTTCCTTTTGATTAAGAGAGAAGGGATGAATTCTTGTATTTATATGTTTGTCCAAATTCTTTAAAATTAGTGTCAAAATTTATATTTTTAATATTTCTTCTTCTCCATATTAAAAAAATTTAATTTTCTAATTTCTTTGAATAATAATTAATTTATTGGATAATTATTCATTAATTATGCGGGGTTTACATCCCACCCACCTAAATAAGAATTTTGTCCTCAAAATTCAAATTCAGTTACCTGAAAATAGGTGTGGATAGTCTTTCTTCATTTTTTATTCAAGCTCCGAAGTGTGTTCTTCAATTCCAGCCCGACTCCAAGCAACTTTGACTAATGAAACCTCTTTTCTACACAGTGACTTAATGCTGGTATCATCAATTCTGACCGGAGCTACTTGAAGCGTCAGATCCTCTTTCAATTGAACTGACTCTGGTTCCAACACATGGCTGGCATCAGAAGTATATTTCCAAAGTTGCGAGACATGAAACACATTGTGCAAGTTCAAAAGATGTGGTGGTAGAGCTATCCGATATGCTACCAGTCTAATTCTCTTCAGAATTTGGAATGGACCTATATAACGAAGATTCAGCTTCTTTGTCTTGATTTCTCTACCCAGTCCTGTTGTTGGAGTAACCTTTAAGAATACAAGATCGGTTTCATTGAATTCTAAGGATTTTTATTTCTGATCGGCATACATTTTCTGGTGGCTTTGAGCAATAAGCATTCTGTTCTGGATTTTCTTAATCTGTTCTGTGATTTTAGCTACTAATTCAGGCCCCAATAAACTTGATTCTCCAACTTCATACCAACACAGAGATGTCACGGCTACCATCGTCGTCATGGGCGTAGGCGTAGGAAGCTGTCGCCATCGCAGGAGCTTCTGCTGATGCCGACCTGACGAGCTCGAAGGGAGGAGGGAAACTGCGACAGGCAGCTCCACCGCCGAGGGTCACATCGCCATTGTCAATCGATGGAGGGAGAGAAATGCGTGACAAAGAAGAAGACTGCTTCATCCTCGACGCCACAACCGTCGTCACCATGGTCTGCCGTCGCCTAGCCGCCGTCGCCAAAGGCTGTGATGCCAACACGATGGTGGTGTGGACTTCACACACAGAGAGAGAGAGAGAGAGAGAGAGAGAGAGAGAGAGAGATGGCTTGTAGAGAGAGGACGTGATGAGGAGAAGGAGATGGGTCCGTTTCTGCCATCACTGTTGGGGCCAGCCACCGTTGCCGAGCTCCACGCCACTGCTCTGGTCACCAGAGTCAACCGTTGGAGTTGTGGCTGCTCAGTACTAGGTTCCTTCTTGGTACAGTAAGTCCTTTTACTCCGAAAACTAGTTTAGTCACTATTCTGTTATATGTTACTAAGGAATTTGCGGTGTTATTGCTATAAGGTTGAGTTTCGGTTATTGCATGCCACGATTAGAGTTGTTGTGGTTACTGCAAAAGTGGTTTTGAGTTATGGTTGTGGCTGTCGTTGGTGCGGGCCAAGAGAAAAAGGAAGTTTGTCACGTAGTTAAGTCGTGATTGAGGTAGGGGATTTTTCTTAAACTTATTTTACTTTCAAGAATTGTTACAAATAGATATTAATGTAAAAAATATTTTTTTATAATTTTGTAAGTCTTATGGATTGAACTGAGTTGCCTTGAATGAATGTAATTTCTTGCTTAATTGGTTTATTGATTGATCAAAGATGTTTAGTTGGGTTTTGTACTTGGTTTAAGGTTATTATGATGATGATTGGATTGTGGCTATTTCTGATTATTGAGTTGGCGTTGTGGTAGTGAATAAAAGATTGATTTGGAAATCTGATTCATATTTTTTATTGAGAAAAATGATTTGAGATTTGGAAAATGATTTGATTTTGGAAATGAATTGAGATTTGGAAATGATTTGATATTAGAATTGGTTTGATTTTGGAAAATGATTTGAGATTTGGAATGGTTGGATTTTGAATTCGTTGGAAAGGGTTGAGAAATGGTTTGGTTAGGACCCGAGAAGGGTGCTAAAAGTCTGAATTTTAAAAGAGATGCTGCCAAAATTTTATGAGAAATTGGAAGTATTGTTTTGGTTAAAATTGATTAAAGAACTATTTTATTTGATTTTGATTTTGATTTTACTAAAGGAAGGAGAATGCTTTAAGGTGTTTTAGCGAATTTCTAAGAATTATTAAAGTCTGTTGAAAGAGTTTTGAATCTTTTGAAAGGAATTTAAATTTTAAATAATTTTAAAGGAAAGAAGATTTGAGGAAAAAGTGCTAAATTGAGTGTTATAAGGAAAGTGGAAACGTTTTGAATCTAAGAATGAAATGGATAAAAAGACAATTAATGTGACAAGTTTGACAAGGTTGGTGGTCGATCCCGCTTGTCTATGATTTCTCGCTGGTTGCACGTGATAGGGCAAGTATATCTTCTAATAGTGACAGGACACATATTCCCTCTAATGGTGACAGGGCACTCTCCCTCTAATGGCCAGCCGATGTGCTGAGATGTTAGTGTGAAACAGTGAGACAATGTCTGAATTAGCTACCGAACATGTTGGATTTTGGCTATATTACCAACAGATGAGATTCATCATCCATAAGACAGGCATGCATCATACTGCATTTGTTTGCTATTGTTTGGGTGTGCTTAAGTATTTTGGGTTGCCTATCTGATGAATCCTATTTAACTGTTAATTGTGATACTTTGTGTTTGCCTTGTATTGTTTGTGCCTGTGATTGATTCTGTTTTGAAACCGAATCGAGATTTGTTTATATATTGGGCCGGAGGCCGAGATATGTTTATATGTTGGGCCGGAGACCGAGATATGTTTGTATGTTGGGCTGGAGGTCGAGATTTATTTATATGTTGGGTCGGAGGCTGTGACTTGATTTTGTATTGGGATATTATTTGAGCTTTGAAAATTCTTATAATTAAAGAAGAGAACTTTAAATTTTGGATAAGTAAATGTCATGTTTTTAAAAAAAGATTCATAAGATGCACGAAGATCTCTATTTTCAAAATTCATTCTTCTTTTTATACGTATCCTCTTGTGACAATTCTTAAACCCTCTACTGAGAACCTGCAAGGACGATATTGTCAACCTCCTAAAGACTTTTCTTTTCAGGACGGACGAGGAAGCTGATGAAGTGTTGCTAAGTTCTTAACTATGCTATTTCTATTTGTATATATATTAGTCATAATTTTTCCCTTGCCTTTGTCATTATAATAATTATGGAAGAGGGATAGGAGTTGTATGTTTTGTATGTATATAATATTTATAAGTTATTTGTATAAGAATTTTTTTATATATTTATATGCATGTTTGTTATTATTGAAAAAGAACTTTTGGTTTCTCAAAGAAATAGTGATCCACTATTCGAGTTAAAGGCTTCTATTTTATTATTAAGTATAGAAGTCATCGTAATATCCTGGCTATCAGAGTGGCGCAGCTAGAAGCATGACATTTTGGTAATAAGGATGTTACAATAATGAGTTTTTAGAATTTGAAATAGTTAAAACAATTAATAGACAAATATATTAGCTTTTAGTTTTATATACTTTATAGTTTATTCTTTTTATGTTTTATTAATAAAACAAAGACATCAAATAATAATTTAGACAAATTATTAAGGTTTTTCTTAAAGAAACAACATGAATAATAAACAAAATTTAAAGTCTTAAATAATATATGCTTTGGCTGAATTTCACATAACGAGTAAACTCTCTTAATTAAAGAATAGTACATAGGACTTATCATGTATATATTTTAAGATAAATTTTATTCTACTTTATATAAAGAAAGGTCAATTGGGTATTCATGATATGAATGCAAATTATGATTTCAAATAGCAACGATATACTTATTCATTTCTAAAACAATTTGGTAAAAGTTATTCTTCTATAAAATAGATAGAAAAATAAGCTAAGAAAATTGTGCACTAAAATAATGGTGAGCAGACTAATTGAAATGCACCTATTACTTCCAGTTTATCTCGACCACTCTGATTGATGCTACCTTGTTGATTTCTTAAAACTGGAGAAGTTTAGGCCTCACCTAGGATTGAATTAGTGACTAAATAAGGCATAATTTCAAACCCCTAAACTGTTGATTTACTACTTGCTACATTATCCTTTGTTTCTTTAGAAATAGAGAGCTGAGCATAACTCTTGATAAGGCTAACTAGAGTAAGTTTTCTGGTTGGTTGATTAAAGCCATAATCCAATCTCTTTTATTTAGGTTCCTATTCTCCTTCTCTTCAATCCTCTACACCGTGAAGTTAGCTTTCAGATTGGATCTTCTTTCCTCCAAATTTTGTCCGCCTTAAGATTCCTCCAAAAAGTTGCTACAGTTTTAAGTTTAATGGCCTATGAATCCACAATAACAACAATATAAACCTAAGCGATGTATTTCTGCCATTGCACTATCTGGGAATGCTATCTTCATGGTTTGCTTTAGGATTTTTGTGACATCTAAATTCACTCTCAGCCTCATCAACTGATCTTCTCTAGGTTTCATTGAGAATACTTTTGTCTCCAATACTTCTCCAAACCTCTTCCTATCTTCCTTGTAGCCTCTTTCGTCTTACAAAATTCTGGAATCCCTCAAAACTAGTCCATGTTGGGATTATAGAGTAATCATCTTCGCTAATCTTTATGTCCACATTTTATCTCCTCAAGTGGCTCACAAATTGCTTGAAAAGCCAAGGAGAACCCCTCTCTATATGGACCATCTTAGCCTCGTTCTCAAAAAAAAATTAGAACACATTGTTTGTAAACTCTGCAAAATTAATAAATAATTAGTCAATAAATTAATTTTTATTCAAAAAAGTTAGAAAATTAAATTTTATAGTTTAAGGAAGTAGAAATATTAAAATATGAATTTTGACACTAAAAATTTTGACCCAAAGTTGGGCCAACGGGCCAAACAAGTTGAACCGGGTCCATATTCGGCCCAAGGCCCAACCCATTTAAGCCAAACTCAGCCTCCTTAGAATCCTAACTTCCATCTCACTTCCAATTTCAATTTCACATAACTTTCAATTCGGAGTTCCATTTTGACGAACCATTTGTTGCTACGCATTCGTCTCAGAGTTCTCTTCATTTCTATCTAAACAAAGTGGTAATAAACTTTGTAATTTTTGCCCAGTTTTTTTTCCTTTCTGGATTCATATTTTAGTATGAGTTTTGAGTGATTTTGATGATTTTGGTAGTTCAGGTATAATCTAACATTGGATAATTGTTGGGTTTTACCCCAATCATCAATGGGTAAGGTAAAAAAACTCTAAACCCTTGTGGTTTATCCAATTTTATGTGTCCTACTACTAATTTTAGTGAATTATATGAACTAGCTTGAGTTTATGTTGAATTGGAGTTGAATTGGCAAATTGGAACTCTTGGGACAAAGCTTTGGTGGCTGAAATTTTGCTTGAGTTGATTTGAAATCTTGGAAGCTTGTATTGTGCCATTTTGAGCATGGGGAGGAATTGGCTAAGGTATGGTTTTGGTTTCTCATAATTAATGTATAATGTCATGTCAAAACTTAGGCTAGTTTACCATAGGATAAGTTAAATTATATGAATGATTGAGGATTGATGCGTGAACATCTTATACCATTTTTCATAGCATTTTCTAGTTGTTTTTAGTTATATTTTATCAAGTTTTACTATGTTTTAGTGCAAAATTCATCTTTGGATGCTACTTTGAGTTTTTGTGTTGTTTTTATGATTTTAGGTGAATTTTGGGCGAATTTGGTAGATTCTTGTTCAGAGACGAAGAAAGCATAACAGATGCTGTCAATCCTGACGCATTCCAACAAGCATAACGTGAGCTAGAGAGGTCCAATGGACACGGTCTCAAGGAGTTACAAAGCTAACTTCCAGAGCTTTCCAACAATATATGATAGTTTATACTTTTCTTCCAGAATCATTGACAAAACTGGCGTTAAACGTCCACACTTGGTGTTTAATGCCAAAGAGGAGCAAGCCTGATAAGTAAAAATTTATTTCACGTAATTACCGGCAAGTATACCGGGTCATATCAAGTAGTAATACTCACAAGAGTGAGGTCGATCCCACGGAGATTGGTGGACTAAGTAGTTTTATTTAAATGGTGCTCTAGTTAGACAAACAATTTGTGATTTCTTGGTGTATTCAACATGAAAGCAAAGTACAAAAATATAAATGACACGGAATTGAAATAACTGAAATTAAAAGAATGAAATAAATGACTGAAAATGTAAGAGTAGAAACTTAAAGTGCAAAAAAGTAAGAACTGAAATGTAAATGACTGAAGCGTAAATTGCAAGTAAGTAAGAGCTGAAATGTAAATGGCAGGAATTATAAATTGCAGGAATGTAAAAAGGGAAATTGGATAGTGGGTAATTAGAAATTCAAAGGAATTGAAGTGAAGATTTGTGATGGGTGAGATCACTAGGGATCAGAGATGTTGATTTCTCATGAATTAATGGTGATCACTTCCTTCTCAATCATGTGAATAGATCTATGGCAGATTGTGAGTAATTGGATCCCAATCTCTTGGTGATTCAATTTCTCTTATCACAAACAATTGCCAATCTCTTGATCTAATTGCTCATGAGAATAGTTGAAGATCAATTGCTAATCCCAAATGCCACATAATTCCCAGGATTTCAATTCCAGGTGGTTACATCTCGCATACCAAACCAAGAATATATCAATCCAGAGAATCATGAGAAGCTAAACCCTAAACTGAATTCTATGACTCCTTTCTCAAGTTTATCACACAATTCAAGTAGATTTAATCCCTCTCTTGATTGTAATTGAATCTATGAAGCACAAGACTTTCCTCTTAGATAAACCAACTCAAATTGAGAAGAAAAGAAATATTAACTCATTAAAACCAACAGAGCTCCTCCCCCTAGTGAAAATGGGGTTTAGTGATTCATAGCTCCAAGTATATACAGAAATTCAAAACTAGAAATTAAACTAAGTACCAAAAGTAAAAAGAAAAAGAAACTACAAGCAGAGCTGAAATTTAAAGTGATGTAAAGTCTGAGCCAAAAGTAAAAGTTACAAAAGTTCCCTTTAATTCAGGCTGCCACCTATTTGTACAAGTTTACTGGCTTCTCAGGTATACTTGCAAGTTTCTCAAAGTGGGCTTTTCAAACTTTCAGTTGGTACAGTCCTTTAGGCATTGGCTGTAGAATATTCTGCTCCCAGGCTGGCGTAGCGTTTTTCTGCAGTGTTAGCGCTTGTGCACTCACGCGTGCGCGTCATCAATGTTTTTGGCACTTGTCATGCATACGCTTTGTCCATGCGCGTGCGTGGTCTTCAGCATTGGCGTCAAAGGCATAGCGTTAGCGTCAAAGGCGCTCTTCCACGCGTACGCGTCACCCACACGTACGCGTCACCCACGCGTGCGCATCATCAATGTTTTTGGCACTTGTCACGTGTACGCTTCGTCCATGTGTGCGCTTGGTCTTCAGCGTTGGCATCAAAGGCGTAGTATTAGCGTCAAAGGCGCTCTTCCACGTGTATATGTCACCCACGCATACGCGTCACTGGCTAAATTTTTCCACTTCACTATCGTAGGCGCTCTTGGAACAAACGTAGCGCCAAAGGCGCTCTCCTGGTGCTGTGTAGCGCTTTAGCACCAAAGGCGCTATGGAGTAGCACTCTTGGAATAAACGTAGCGCCAAAGGCGCTCTTCCCTTTGATGCTCCTGGCACTTTTGTAACAACCGCAGCGCCAAAGGCACTCTTCCCCTGATCATGATCACAAAGAAAACTGCATAAAACTATGCCATCTTATGAAATCAATTTCAAAAATTCATTCATTCAAAATTTTCTTGAGTTATTTGCATGAAATTGATCAAAGTTCATGAAATTGACCAACGTTCACTTAGTTCTTAGTACATTAATGCATGAAGGTAAAATTCATCAAAGTACTTGTTTATTTCAAAGAAAATGCATGAAACTAAGCTAAAACTAATTAAACTAACTAGCTAATCTAGCTAAGATGCAAATGCATCACAATACCAAACTTAAAACTTTGCTTGTCCTCAAACAAGAAAAGAACTATGCACAAAGGTTTCTTTTAATTGAAATGGGTTAAAGAATAACTTATAATGCCTAGGTGAGTGAAGTGATTAAGTGATAGTGGGGTGAACTCCGAATTATATGCTCATGCAAGGATTCTAGTGCTTATTAGTCCCTACATTTTGGAAGTCTTAGATCTTAGGACTTTCATTCAAATGATATTATGGAAGTCTCTTTATAGATAGTCATCACCATGAAGCAGCATTTATTTTCTAACATTTTTCTTTTCTTTTTGTATCTTGGCCTCGACTCTAAGTGTCATGTCTCAAAGCAGCTTTTTAAGATAAGCTTTCAATCAATACTCCCAAACCAGTTGGTCTAAGGTATTAGGTGTTGAAGCACCCCTTAGGATTTACTTGCTCAAGCCTCTTTCTTTGACACAAATCTACCACAAGCATTTAACTAGGATAATAACTCTTTGAGTTCTTGTTTCTTTCTTTTTCTTTCTAGTAATTGATGTTCAGAGCCTTGGACCTTGTTCTTTGTTTTTTTTTCTTTTGTTTTCTTTTGTTGCTGCTTCTTGGGTCAATAGATGTTTGAGAATTTCCACAATACTTCTCTAAACTTCATTTCCTGCCTATAAGCTCCCATGCAAGTTTTCATAAACATGCAACCTCAATACACAATCATACAATCAGAACCACCACTTCTCTTAATCTTTTGCTTGCCTAAAAAATTTTTAAGATTCCTCAATCCTTCTTTTCAAAGAAATGTTCTCTGTTCGCATTCTTAGAGATATTGGGTGCAAGCAATTTTTCAAGAGTATGGTGCTATGAGATATCAATCATCATGGTTATTAAGACACAAGGAAATTATACTAAGCAAACAAACAGAGGCATAATATCAATTTCAATTATAGCAATTTTGAATACAAGACAATCACTTAACAATACCACCTCTTGGTGTTCACTTGCTTTACTCCTTATCATCATCATTGTTAGTCTTTGTATCCTTCTGTCTCCTTGGTTGATTATGCTTAGTTCTTCCAAAAACTGAAGTGACTGCCTACAATGAACTTTGAAAGTTGCTTGTCCCCAAGCACTTGAAAGATAGTTATCATGCATGTATGCTTATGAATCCTTGAACTACAAGTGGTGCCTGAACACCAAACTTAGTTCCTTACTTACTTCTATATGCCAAAACAGAGTGCATCTTTCATGCATGTATACTACATCATGTGCTTTAAATCTATGAGGAAATGAAGTGCAGAACTAAAAGGTAAACAAGTGAAATGCAAGTTTAGTCGATTTCTATGATTGTTTGGAATTTGTGATTATTCATGATTATCTCAAGGGTTACTTTGTGCTCAATTGATGTTAATGGTGGAACACCAAACTTAGTACCATACATTCACCCTTGATTTTGTTTCTCTTTTGATACAATCACACTGGTGTGGAACACCAAACTTAATTCCTTGCAATACACAGAAATTGAACTAACCATTTATTCTGAGAAGAGTATGAAAGAGTTACCTAAGGTTGGGTTGCCTCCCAACAAGCGCTCTTTTATCGTCACTAGCTTGACAGTTGTCCCTTGTTAGGGAAGATGATAATCTTAGTGCCTTAGCGCTTCCCCTCTCACCGTGAGCTTTCTTTCAGTTTTCTTCTTGATGATTTCCACATGTTCAAGTGAGAGGATTTTATTCACTGTGTAGTATCCAGAAAAGTGTGGAGATGTTTCCATTAGTTGGTAGGTTAGCATCACTTTATCCCCTGGTATGAAGCCTTCAGTGGGAATTTTTTTTGTTTCTCCACCCTCTTGGCACTTTCTTCTTGGGATTCTTTTCTTTTTCAGGAGGTGGTTCAGGTTTTGGGGTCTCAATTTTTGTAAGGTTCTTGCTGAGGATCTCATATCGAGGCTTTGGTTGTAGTTCCTTCTCGATTCCTTGAGCTTGTTGCAACACTTCTACCCCTTTCCTTCCTTTCCAGCATGAGCTTAAGTACATCGAGAGTGACTCATCAGGTGCCTTTTTCAAGTTTGGATCTCTGGAATCAATCTTCATACACTCTTCTTCTTGAGTGAAATCTTGTAAATTCTTGAAGTCATGAAATACTAGATGCTCTTCGTGCACTCTTAGCATCAATTCTCCTTTTCCAACATCTATTAATGCTCTACCCGTAGCTAAGAAGTGTCTCCCTAGAATGATGGAAGTGTTGTAATCTTCCTCCATGTCTAGGATGACGAAGTCAGCTGGGAGGAAAAATTTTCTCACCTTTACCAATACATTCTCCACAACCCCAAGTGCTTGCTTAATGGATTTGTTTGCCATTTGGAGAGCTATCTGTGTGAGTTTCAATTCATGAATTTGAAGCTTCTTCATCAAGGATAGAGGCTTCAGATTTATGCTTGCACCAAAACAATTTGTGATTTCTTGGTGTATTCAACATGGAAGCAAAGTACAAAAATATAAATGACACGGAATTGAAATAACTGAAAGTAAAAGAATGAAATAAATGACTGGAAATGTAAGAGCAGAAACTTAAAGTGCAAGAAAGTAAGAACTGAAATGTAAATGACTGAAGCATAAATTGCAAGTAAGTAAGAGCTGAAATGTAAATGGCAGGAATTATAAATTACAGGAATGTAAAAAGGGAAATTGGGTAGTAGGTAATTAGAAATTCAAAGGAATTGAAGTGAAGATTTGTGATGGGTGAGATCACTAGGGATCAGAGATATTGATTTCTCATGAACTAATGGTGATCACTTCCTTCTCAATCATGTGAATAGATCTATGGCAGATTATGAGTAATTGGATCCCAATCTCTTGGTGATTCAATTTCTCTTATCACAAACAATTGCTAATCTCTTGATCTAATTGCTCATGAGAAGAGTTGAAGCTTGCTAATCCCAAATGCCACACAATTCCCAAGATTTCAATTCAAGGTGGTTACATCTCACATACCAAACCAATAATATATCAATCCAGAGAATCATGAGAGGATAAACCCCAACTGAATTCTATGACTCCTTTCTCAAGTTTATCACACAATTCAAGTAGATTCAATCCCTCTCTCGATAGTAATTGAATCTATGAAGCACAAGAGTTTCCTCTTAGATAAACCAACTCGAATTGAGAAGAAAAGAAGAAGTATTAATTCATTAAAACCAACAGAGCTCCTCCCCCTAGTGAAAATGGGGTTTATTGATTCATAGCTCCAAGTACAGACAGAAATTCATTTTTCTGCAGCGTTAGTGCTCGTGCACTCACGCGTACGCATCACCCACGCGTGCGGGTCATCAATGTTTTTGGCTCTTGTCACGCGTACGCTTCGTCCATGCGTGCGCGTGGTCTTCAGCGTTTGCGTCAAAGGCATAGCGTTAGCGTCAAAGGCGCTCTTCCACGCGTACGCGTCACCCACGCGTGCACATCATCTTTCAAAAATATCACTCTCACGCGTAGGTGTCACCGGCTAAATTTTTCCACTTCACTGTCGCAGGCGCTCCTGGAACAAACGTAGTCCAAAGGCACACTCCTGGTGCTGTGCAGTGCTTTTGAAGGTAAAATTTTCAAGAATTCATTCATTCAAAATTTTCTTGAGTTATTTGCTTGAAATTGACTAAAGTTCATGAAATTGACCAAAGTTCACTTAGTTCTTGGTACATTAATGCGTGAAGGTAAAATTCATCAAAGTGCTTATTTATTTCAAAGAAAATGCATGAAACTAAGTAGTAGTGGGTTGGCGTCAATGAGTATCAAATTGACTACCAAGGGCTCCCAAATCATCAAATCCATTAGACCCAATGACTCAAGTTTACCCAATTCCCTTGACCTAGGCCAAGAGTGAAGGAAACTACTCCATAATCAAAGTAAACAATTCATCAAACACATGGTAAGCATTAACAAAAGACATGTTCAAATAGCAATTAAATTGAAATCTACAAGTACCCACTAACAATTATCAACATACAATCATCCAAACAACAAAACTAAACATAGAAATCATCAATGTAACATCAACAAGTCAAGATTCACAACATTCATGAAATGGGTATAAAATGACAATTAACAAGGGTTCATAAAACTATCACTAGATATAAGCAAAATTGTAACAAGAAATTCAAATTGAATAATTAAAACTAGTAATTAACAAAATCCAATTTACAATCCAACAAGGGAAGATCAAATTAAAACTAGATCTAGAGAGGAACAAGGGTTTCTCTCTCTAGAATAACCAAAGAAAAACCAAAAACTAGCTAAAATTGTGTCTTGTGTAAAAATGATTGATCCCCCCTTTCCTCCTAGCATCCTTGGGTCTTTTCCATGCAGAAACAGCTTGAAATTGGGCCTGATGAGCCTCAGAAATTGCCAGGCACAATTTCCTTTAATGAGGTCACGTGCAGCTTCCCATGCGTGCACGCAATGCGTGCGCGCGCGCCGATTGCTTTTGCAATCCACGCGTGCGCTCCTAGTCCGCGTGCGCGTCGATAGGAATCTTCTGATCCGTGCGGATGCGTCCATCCTTGCGCGCCGCTTCCAGCCAATCTCATCCACACGTGCGTGTGGAGTGCGCGGGCGCGCCGATGCTGCTTCTCCCAAGATTTCAATTCTTCATGTTCCTCCCTTTTTATACATGCTTTCTCCCTCTCTTCTAAGTCATTCCTACCCTATAATTCCTGAAATTACTCAACAAATACATCACGGCATCGAATGGCAATAGAAGAGGATTAAAATATGGTAATTTTAAGGCAAAATAAGCATGTTTTCCATCATGGAGCAATATTGAGAAGTGAACACAAAACTATGCATTTCTTGCGAATAAGTGTGAGAAATATTGATAAAATCCCCCAAAATAAGCACAAGATAAACCACAAAATCGGGGTTTATCAAATCTCCCCACACTTAAACCAAGCATGTCCTCATGCTTAAAATAAAATGACCAAAGATCATGGTGAGAAAGTGTTTATGAAATGCAAACTACCTAAATGGATGCATGCAACTAATGTAAAATCATCTACCTACTTGGTCAAGAGTTAATCTATCCTCCAAGAATACATGTGAGCATATAGGGTGAAAATAGTATGTAATTCATGAATCCTACCAAATTGAATACCACTAAGGAGTAACGCTTGTGAAAAATGGGAATAAGCATTGATCGTCGAACCCTCACCGAAAGTGTATCTGCTCTGTTCGCTCAAGTGTATAGGGTTCGTCACTCAATCTTCTCCTAATCATGCTTTCCAAGATTTGTCTTTCATCTAACAATCAACAATTACTTAATGCATGCTTACAAGTATCATGAGGTCTTATTCATGGGTTGTAACAGGGCTAGGGTGAAGGTAAGGATGTATATGGCCAAGTGGGCTTAAAATTTGAGTCCTTGATCAACCTAAGATCCACTAGACACATAGAACAACCTATACTACTACAATACATTACCTAGCTACCCTTGACTTTTACTCTTTTTGCATACTCATGCATTCTTTCCAATTCACACCCATATGCATTATTTTTGTTACTTTATCTTGGGGCATCTTTGTCCCCTTTCATTGCTTTCTCTCTTTTTTTTAATCCACTTTTCTTGGGGTTTCTTTGTGAACAAAATTTTCAATGCATACAGTTTAATCATTCAACACGAGTATGTTCCCAAATCCTAGAATTTCCAATTACACTACAATTACACACTTATATATCTACCCTAATTCCCCAAGTATACCCTCCTATTTGAATGATACACATCCTAACTTACCTAAGCTAATCAAGGATCCAAATTCAGGGACATTCATAGTTTTTCACTTAGGGCTGTTGATGTGCTCTATCTAAGAACAAAAGGGGGTTTATCATAGGCTCAAAATTGGTTAGCAATGGTAGATAAGAGGGTTAAGGCCATTTGGGAAAAGTGACTATTGAAACGATGGCCTCAATCATGTAAATGCATTCATACACAAAGCAATGGACATATAGAATTAGACAAAGCAAGGATCACAATCATAGAGAGAGAGATATGCACACAAGAATGGAAATAATGGTTAGAAGATGTAACCATGCAATAGGCTCAAAACTTTCATGATTGTGTTCTTAGCTCAATCACTATGTTCCAAAATACATTCTTAAAGCAAGTTTACTGAAAAAAAAAATTTCAGAATTTTGGTAGGTCACCCAAAACACAGTTTCTTGGAAAGAAAGTTATTGTTTTGACCAAGTAACTCTATAGAAACTAACTATCATGCAAAGGGTATTTACAAGCAAAACTAACTACACATGCAATATACTAACTTCTAAGCAAAAATAAATCCATGGGTATCGAAGGGAAGAGATTGTTACCCATGGAGATCGGTCGAACGACCTCCCCACACTTTAGAAATTAGCACAGTCCTCTGTGCTACGAATAATACACAAGGGACGGTCAGGACCGGAACCTTCACTATCCCCTTCATCATAACTCCCATCACTTGGATTTGAGGTGGATGTGAATATTTCGGGTTCCTCCATGCTAGGGGTAACACAACGCAGAAGCTTCTTGATGTAAGTATATCGGCGGTGGTTGCGCCGCTCATATCTATCAAGCTTCTGGTGAAGATCTTCCATCCCTTGATGTGTGGATCTCAGTGGTGGTGATGATGAGCTAGAAGGAAAAAGAAGTGGCGGGGTCATGTCGAGGCTTGCTTTGTTCATGGGAAGCTGTAGGTATTTTCCGCTTGGGACCACATCGCCCTTAGCCGGAACTATAATCTTTTTGTCCTTGGCTTCCCAAGAAACACCCGCAGCAGCAACTAAATCAGATACCAATGTTGGAAATGGTAAATTACCCCGGTCGTGAACTTGACTCATCGCTTGCTTGACAAGAAGCAGAATGTTCACCGGCTTCTCCGTGAGAACACACCAAACAAGCAAGGCGAGGTCTGCCGTGAGGGACGACTTGTGGGTGCTAGGTAGCACATAGTGAGATAGGATCTGGGCCCAAGCTCTTGCTTCCACAGTGAGGAAGCGAGCGTCAATGCTCTTGGGTCTCATCCGCAGTCGACCATGGATCCAAAATGCCTCTGGTTCAGCAATGAATCGGAGGATCGAGTCCCAATCGAATCCAAACTTCTCTCGCTGATGTAAGACTTCTTGGTAGCCATCCATGTCACTTGGTACCGGTAGAACATTAAGTACTTGCTGAATAGCCTCTTCTGAAACCGAGACTTGCTTCCGGCGCATGTATACCGGTTGAAGAGAGGAAAGATGGTAGTTAGTGTAGAATTCTTCCACCCAAGAGAGGTTGATTTCCCTTGGTTTCCTCAAGAGAAACTTCCATCCTCGTTGTTCAATGCGGGGCAAAATATAAGGAGCAACCTTGTCTGGCGGAGCGAGTAGATGCTCGGGATGATAGTTTCTTTCAGCTATGGAGGGGAACATAAGTTCACAGAAGTGGTTGGGGAATCTTGAAGAATCTTTCGCCGGTTTGCCCTTGTCATTCTCATCAATAGGAGCGGGTGTCTTCCCTTTTTTCGATAGGGATTTGGCTCCTAATGAAGAGCGCGCCTTAGAGTTTGACCTTTGGGGTGCCCTTTTGCGGCCGGTTTCCTCGAAGCTATCTCCTTGCCTTTCTTGGTGGCCATCCTAAAAAGGAAGGGAAGGAAGGAAAACATTAAACCCAAGAATCAATTTGACAAAAACATGCAAGTGACTTGTAGTGCCCATTGTGAATGTAAAAGCAAGGGTCATGACACTTGGCATGGGATGCAAGAGGAAGTAAAGCATGCATTGGCATGAGAAGAGTAATCTCAAGCATCCATAATAAAGAGCAAGTCATGTTCAATTAATATCTAATTGGCAAGTATGAACTTTAAGCACACAAATTAGACTCAATGCATTTAAGAGAAAGCAAGTGAATGAGGAAGGAGCACTAATTTGAAAGTATATGACTAAAATGAACCAAAATGGTATGTGTGCATTTTCTCAAACACTTGGCGTGCAATAATCAAGCAATGAGCAATTATGAGATACTAAACCAATTCAAAGCCCAAAATGGAACGTCAATCATCATATAAACATCACACACTGGAAAAGATAAGAAAAAGAATGACAAAAGATCTATTAATGCAAATTAAGTTCAAATTCAACATCCATGGAGAAATAAGGAAAAAGGAAAAGTAAGCAAATAAAAAGCAAGAAACAGCATCATGCAAGCAAAAGGGAAACTAAGTAAAGCAATAAGAAGCATCTAACTAGAAGAAATAATGAAAGGGAAAATGGAAGTAAAGAAATGGAAGAAGTGAAACCTTGAAAAGTATGAAGGAACAAGGTTGAATCTTCTTTTGTGAAGATGAGAGCGAAAATAGGGGAAGTGTAGTACCACCGGAAAAGGTGGTTGTCACCGGTGAGTGGCCAGAGACAGTGGTGGTGGGTTAGGGAAGAAGAAGAAGAGAAGGGAAATGGTGGAGGGAGAAGGAAAAGAAACTAAGAAAGAAAAGGGTTGAGGGAGAAAGAAAACAGGACCAGGCGCAAAAGTATAAAACTGACTCGCGCAACCGGCGCCCGCGCAAGGTGCGCTGGCGCGTCGGTGAGGGTACTAGCATAGGATGCGTGCGCGTCAGTGGTGCGCTCGCGCGAGGGAAGTTGTGCCTCAGGCACAAAAGTGGCACAAAGTTGGGTCAAGTCTCTGGTTTTTGTACCAGAGTGAATCAGGGAGGCAGGCGCGCGGACGCACACCTTGCGCGGACGCGTGCTTGAGGTATTTCGCGATTGGCGCGGATGCGCACAACGCACGGACGCATCAGTTTTGGCACAGGGTTGGCCCAATTGTGGCATAACTCTCTGGTTTTTGTACCAGAGAGTCCACATATCTCAATCGGCGCGCGCGCGCACTGTGCGCTTGCGCGTCGATGGTTAAATTGCAATGGTGCGCACAGGCAGCATGTACGTGAACGCGTGGGTGCTTGGCGTGAGTTGGGCACAAAGTGGGCATGACTCTCGGGTATTTGTCCCAAGAGTGGAATTGCACTACCGGCGTGTGCGCGCACTGTGCACTGGCGCGTCGGTGCCCTTCTTCAAAGAAATTTTTTGTTTTCTTTATCTTTTTTTACATCCTATCTATATGAACATCCTATCTATCCAACAAAATAAACAAAGCTAGCATTCCTATGCACTCAATCAATCATCAAGAGATCACAAAATTCACAAGAAACTAAGGATACAAATAAGATGGTATAAACAAGGAAGAACTTACCACGGTGGGGTACCTCCCACCAATCACTTTTCTTTAATGTCCTTAAGTTGGATGGTCCTTTTCTTAAGCTTTCTCTCTCCTTGGTGCATCCTCCAATATGTACACATCTAGCTCTTTTGGGGGCTTGTAACCATGATACTTCTTCACTCTATGTCCATTCACTTTAAAAGTTGCTTCACTCTTGGGATCAAACAATTCCACTACTTCGTAGGGCTTCATCTCCTTCACCTTGAAAGGTCCTTCCCATCTAGAGCGAAGCTTGCCAGGCATGAATCAGAGCCTTGAGTTGTAGAGGAGGACCTCATCACCTTCTTGAAAGTCCTTCTTCTGGATGTGATGGTCATGGAACGCTCTAGTCTTTTCCTTGTAGATTCAGGCATTCTCATATGACTCGTTCCTCAAACACTCAAGCTCTTCTAGTTGTAACTTCCTAGCTTCACCTACCTTGGCCAAATCCATGTTGCACTGCTTTACCGCCCAATAGGCTCGATGCTCAATCTCCACCGGAAGGTGGCATGCCTTACCATAGACGATTCGGAAAGGACTCATCCCTATTGGAGTCTTGTAGGTCGTTCTATACGCCCATAGTGCATCTCCTAACCGGAGGCTCCAATCCTTTCTTTGCGGATTGACCACTTTCTCCAAGATTCTCTTGATTTCCCGGTTGGACACTTCTGCTTGTCCATTTGTTTGCCGATGATAAGAAGTAGCAACCTTATGCGACACTCCATAGTGCTTGAGCAATGCTTCTACCTTCCTGTTACAAAAGTGGGATCTTTGGTCGCTCACGATTGCTTGTGGCGACCCATAACGACATACAATGTGATTCCTAATGAAAGAAACAACGGTATTGGCATCGTCAAGGTGGGTAGGTATGGCCTCTACCCACTTTGACACGTAGTCAACCGCTAACAGAATATACAGATACCCACTAGAGTTGGGAAATGGTCCCATAAAGTCAATGCTCCATACATCAAATATCTCATAGAACAACATAGGTTGCTGAGGCATTTCATCCCTTTGGGATGCGTTTCCTGACTTCTGACACTGATGGCAAGACACACACAACCGGTTAGCATCCTTGAATACGGTTGGCCACCAGAATTCACAATCCAACACTTTTTTTAGTGGTCCTTTGTGGGCCAAAGTGGCCACCACATTCGGACGAATGACAAGCTTCAAGAATTGGTTGGAATTCAGACTCCGGGACACATCTTCGAATCACTTGGTCCACGCCCCTCTTCCACAAGTGAGGGTCATCCCAAATATAGTAATTGGAACCACTCCTCAACTTGTCCCTTTGGTTTTTCGAAAAGTTGGGAGGGAAGATTTTTGCAACCAAGTAGTTCACCATTGGGGCAAACCAAGGAAAGCTATCTGACACAGCATGCAAACTATCCAATGGGAATGAGTTATTGATCGGAAATGGATCAATTTTTAAATTCTCAATGCGGCTTAAATGATCCGCAACTAGGTTTCTAGATCCACTCCGGTCCCTAATCTCAATGTCGAATTCTTACAAAAGCAAGATCCAACGTATGAATCTAGGCTTTGACTCATTGTTTGTCAATAAGTACTTTAAAGCTGCATGATCCCTGTATACCACTATCTTTGATCCTAGCAAATAAGATCTGAATTTATCTAAAGCATGAACAATAGCTAGGAGTTCTTTTTCAGTAGTGGTATAGTTAGATTGTGCTGCATCTAGTGTCTTAGAAGAGTAAGCAATGACAAAGGGGAGTTTACCATCGCGCTGTGCAAGTGCGGCACCTACAGCATGGTTTGACGCATTGCACATTATCTCAAATGGCAACGTCCAGTTGGGGCCTCGCACAATTGGTGCCGTGGTAAGAACTCTCCTTAGCTCTTTAAAAGCTTTCACACATTCACTATCAAACTCAAAATCTACATCTTTTTGGAGTAGGCGCGATAATGGCAAAGCAATCTTGTTGAAGTCCTTGATAAAGCGCCTATAAAATCCTACATGTCCCAAAAACGAGCGAACCTCCCTCACGGATGAGGGGTGATGCAAAGTGGTGATAGCATCGACCTTGGCCGGGTCTACAGAAATGCCTTCATGAGATACTACATGTCCTAACACTATACCTTGTCGTACCATAAAGTGACATTTTTCAAAATTTAAGACAAGGTTAGTGTCAATACATCAAGCTAGGACCTTGGCCAAGCTCTCTAAACAACAATCGAATGAAATACCATAAACGCTGAAGTCATCCATAAAGATTTCCAGACAATTCTCCATTAGATCGGAGAAGACACCCGTCATGCACCGCTGAAAAGTAGCGGGTACGTTACATAGTCCAAATGGCATCCTTTTATAGGCAAAGGTGCCAAATGGACAAGTAAACGTGGTCTTCTCCTGATCTTCAGGAGCAATATGTATCTGGAAGTAGCCAGTAAATCCATCAAGAAAGCAGTAGTGAGATTTACCTGCCAAGCGGTCTAGCATCTGATTGATGAAGGGTAAGGGGAAATGGTCCTTCCGTGTGGCGGTGTTCAATCTTCTGTAGTCAATACATACTCGCCACGCATTTTTTACTCTTTTAGTGACCATTTCACTGTCGTCCTTCTTGACCGTTGTGATACCTGACTTCTTGGGGACAACTTGAACCGGGCTCACCCACTCACTGTCGGAGATTGGGTATATGATATCTGCATCTAGTAATCGGGTGACCTCTTTCTTCACTACATCGAGGATGGTTGGGTTGTGCCTCTTTTGCGGTTTCCTAACCGGCTTAGCTCCATCTTGGAGAAATATCCTATGCATGCACTTGCGGGGGTCAATTCCCACAAATCCGCTAGGCTCCATCCTATTGCTTTTTTGTACTTTCTTAGAACATCTAGGAGCTTTCCCTCTTCTTCACTTGAGAGCTCACTAGCAATAATGACCGAAAACCATTGGTTATCCTCTAAGAAAGCATACTTCAAATGAGATGGAAGGGGCTTCAGTTCACTTTTTGTCTCAAGATGAGGTTCCTTTTCATCAAGCTCATGGGATTCATTCTTGACAACTTCCTCATGTTCATCCTCTTGGTCATCCGTCTCCTCAACAATGGGGTAGCACAACCTGTCATGGTCTTCTTCTTGCACTTCCGCTACCACTTCATCAATCACATTACATCGGAGCACGAAATATTCTTTGGGAGGATGTTTCATGGCTTTCTCTAAATTAAACTTGATAATATTGCCTCCAACCCCAAAGGAATATATACCAGTGAAGGCATCTAACTTGAATTTAGAGGTTTTGAGGAAGGGTCTACCAAGAAGAACGGAGGATGAGCTTCTATTTTCTGCTGGAGGCATTTCAAGGATGTAAAAGTCAACTGGAAAAACCAAATCCTTAATTTCCACGAGTACATCTTCCACTATCCCTATCACTGTGATCACACTTTTATCGGCTAAGGCAAACCTCGCCGCCGACTTCTTCAATGGAGCTAAATTCAACCACACATAGATAGAAAGTGGCATGATGCTTACACAAGCTCCCAAGTCACACATACAATCAAGAAAAGTGTGTCCACCAATACAACAAGACACTAAGCATGGCCCAAGGTCACCACATTTTCTTGGAATAGGTTCCATCAAGGAAGAAATTGAACTACCCAAGGATAATGTCTCCAATTCTCCTATCCTATCCTTGTGTGTACACAAGTCTTTCAAAAATTTTGCATACTTTGGAATTTGTTGAATAGCATCAAGGAGTGGTATGGTTACCTCAACCTTTTTGAACACTTGAAGCATGTTCAAATCAAATTCCGGTGTTTTCTTCGCCTTCTTCACCATGAAAGGAAATGGGATAGGAATGGACTCATCCACTATAGCTTTCCTCTTGGGTTCCTTGAGGTTAACTCTCTCTTCCTCATGCCTTTTGTCTACCACCTCTTCTTCATGTGGAGCTTCAACAACTACCTCTTCCTCATGAATTTTTCCCATGACCCTTGGAGGTATCTCCTCTAATGTAGTCCCCGACCGTAGAGTGATGGCGTTGAGACTGCCTCTTGGGTTTGGTTGGGATTGGAATGGAAGGTTAGAGGAACTTGAGGGTTGGTTGGTTTTGTTATTGGAGGTTGGTGGTTGGCTTGACATGTTCATCTTTGAAAGCATGTTGGTGAGGTTGGCCAATTGAGTATTCAAGGCCTCGAATTGAGCCTTGTTACTCTCATCTCATTTTTCCATGGCAGCTCTAAGCTCATCAACTTGATTGTTGGAAGATGGAGGAGGTTGGTTTTGGTTTTGTTGTCTATGGTGTGGTGCTTGGTACTTGGTGTAGTTGTTTTGGTTTTGGTTGGAGTGGCCTTAGTTGGTTTGGTAGTTGGTGTTGTTATGGTGGTATTGGGATGAAGATTGGTTGTTGTTGTGATGAGAAGGAGAGTTGTTCCACCTTTGGTTTTGATTGCTTCCTTGTGCATTATCCCTCCACCCTTGATGTTGATTACCACCTTGATGGTAATTGTTTTGACCTTGAGGAGGGTAGGGTGGACGGTTATTGTAATTCACATTGGCCACCACAAGAGCATGTTCCTCTTGAATTTGATGGCATTGGTCGGTGTAATGTGTGGTGCTAGAGGACAAACCACAAATCCTAGGAGGGCCTTCAAGTTGAGCAACCGGAGGTGGGGCTTGGACGGCTTGGATGGAGTAGTATTCCTTTTGATCCCTTTGGATTTGTGTAAGGATGATGGTCATATCCCCAAGTGCTTTGGTTAGACTTGATTCAGAAGGGGATGGTTCTACCACACCCTTGAGAGGATTACTTCTCACCCTTGTGTGTTGTGTAGCTTCGGCAACATCCTTTATCAAATTCCAAGCTTCTCCCTCCGTCTTGTTTTTCGAAAGGGAATCGCCACTAGAAGCAGTGAGCAATCTTCTATCTTCCACACAAAGACCTCCGGTAAAGTAGCTAATGAGCAAGTGAGGGGTCATTCCGTGGTGTGGACATGACTCCAATAGTCTCTTGAACCGAGACCAATACTCGTACAAACTCTCTTGGTCTCTTTGCATTATACCCGAAATCTCTTTCCGGATGTAGTCGGTCTTCTTCGGTGGAAAGAACTTATCAAGAAACTCTCTTCTCAAGAAATCCCAATTAGTCACAATCTCATCTGGTAGCGAATAGAACCATATTTTTGCTTGCGCTTCAAGAGAGAAAGGGAAGGCAAAAGCCATGATAGCTACCTCATCGGCTCCATGCCTTCGAGCCGTAGAACAAGCAACTTGAAAATCCTTCAAATGTCGTATGGGGTCTTGACCCGGCAACCCATGATACTTAGGAAGTAGATTTATCAAGCTACTCTTCAACTCAAAGTTTGGATCAAGGTTAGGACACCTTGCTTGCAATGGTTGAAGTATGATATCCGGAGCTCCTTGCTCATGCAAAGTGATCTGGCGTGGCTCCGCCATGTGTGGCTCACCTATAGGGTGCAAAGATGTATTAGTAGTGCCAACAGAAGAATAGGAAGTAGCGGACTCCAAGTCACTCTCGGTGACGTCTAGTGATTCGGTATTTTCCTCAAGAGAGGCCAAAGTACTAGGCATATAGTCCAACCGCCGTCTAGCTTGCCGAGTGTGTAACAAAGTTCTTTCAATCTCGGGATCAAAATTGGCTAAGCTAGAATTCGGTTGAGACCGAGTCATCAAACTTGAAAGTCATAGCACAAATTCAAAAGAAATCTAAACTATAGCTAAGTATTGAAAGAGGTAAAATATCTACAATATTCACATATTGACATAACCAATATCAAGGCATACGTTGCAACCATTCCCCGGCAACGGCGCCAAAAATTTGACCGAATCCCCCAAGGGTGTATTGGTAAAGATTTTCTTCAATAAGATCGTGTTGCAAGTATAGCTCTACCAACAACAATCCTCGGGTGTCAAATTTAGAAGAGGGATTTGGTTGTCACAAGTTCAACCCCAATAGAAATAACTAAAGTATTCAAACCTCGGGTCGTCTCACAAGGAATGGGCAAACATGTGCTTCAACATTGGTTAGAAATCCGGGGTTGTGAGTTATGAGCATGAAAATAAATGGGAATCTTAACAAGCAAGTAATCTTAAATTGCAACAAATTAATTCAATTAACTAAGCGAAACATGAGCAATTCCAATGAACAAGTAACATTCCACTTAATTCTATTATAAACCAAACAAGTAACTATAACTAAGGCAAATATTTGAGAAAATTGGTTTTCAAATATGAATAATAGAAGCAACTCTTGGCTAGGCATGGGAATTGGGATCACCATCCTTGTCTAACAACCATATCTTGACAATTATGAGGAACCAAGCTCATTAAGTCTACTTCCAAAAGTCTTAAGTACGTAATATCTACTCCTAGACTTGAAGTACGTCAAATGGCTTTGATCACATCAACTCATAAGTCCTAACCTACCTACTAATTAGATTAGTAGTGGGTTGGCGTCAATGAGTATCAAATTGACCACCAAGGGCTCCCAAATCATCAAATTCATTAGACCCAATGACTCAAGTTTACCCAATTCCCTTGACCTAGGCCAAGAGTGAAGGAAACTACTCCATAATCAAAGTAAACAATTCATCAAACACATGGTAAGCATTAACAAAAGACATGTTCAAATAGCAATTAAATTGAAATCTACAAGTACCCACTAACAATTATCAACATACAATCATCCAAACAACAAAACTAAACATAGAAATCATCAATGTAACATCAACAAGTCAAGATTCACAACATTCATGAAATGGGTATAAAATGACAATTAACAAGGGTTCATAAAACTATCACTAGATATAAGCAAAATTGTAACAAGGAATTCAAATCGAACAATTAAAACTAGTAATTAACAAAATCCAATTCACAATCCAACAAGGGAAGATCAAATTAAAACTAGATCTAGAGAGGAATAAGGGTTTCTCTCTCTAGAATAACCAAAGAAAAACCAAAAACTAGCTAAAATTGTGTCTTGTGTAAAAATGATTGATTCCCCCTTTCCCCTAGCATCCTTGGGTCTTTTTCATGCAGAAACAGCTTGAAATTGGGCCTGATGAGCCTCAGAAATCAGCAGGCACGATTTCCTTTAATGAGGTCACGTGCAGCTTCCCACGCGTGCGCGCCATGTGTGCACGCGCGCCGATTGCTTTTGCGATCCACGCGTGCGTGCCAAGTGCGCGTGCGCGTCGATAGGAATCTTTTGATCTGCACGGATGCGTTCATCCTTGCGCGCTGCTTCCAGCCAACCTCATCCACGCGTGCGCGTGGAGTGCACGGGCACGCCGATGCTGCTTCTCCTAAAATTTTAATTCTTCATGTTCCTCCCTTTTTGTACATGCTTTCTCCCTCTCTTCTAAGTCATTCCTACCCTATAATTCCTGAAATTACTCAACAAATATATCACGGCATCGAATGACAATAGAAGAGGATTAAAATATGGCAATTTTAAGGCAAAATAAGCATGTTTTCCCTCATGGAGCAATATTGGGAAGTGAACACAAAACTATGCATTTCTTGCGAATAAGTGTGAGAAATATTGATAAAATCCCCCAAAATAAGCACAAGATAAACCACAAAATCGGGGTTTATTACTAAGCTAAAACTAATTAAACTAACTAGCTAATCTAGCTAAGATGCAAATGCATCAAAGCCCAGCGTTGAACTCCCAAAGCTGGCATTCAACGCCAACCAGGGAGCAAAGAAATAGCAAGCACGCTCCCCTATGGGCATTCAATGCCCAGAACCCAAGTTGAATGCCAGGCATCAACCGAAGCACATAAACAAGTGGGCGCCAAAGTGGATTTTAGCTCTCCTTAGCTTATCTAGTCTTATCCTTGTAAATTTTAAATTTAAATTAACATCTTTTAGGGTTAGTATTTACTATTTAAAGAGGAGATCACTTAGGTTTACAGACATTAACATCACTTTTGATCTTCTTTTCTGTTTTCTCTGTAAGTCATGAGCAACTAAAACTCCTGGTTAAGGTTAGGAGCTCTGTTTATTTCTATAGGTTAATATCATTACTTTTCTATTTTAATATATGTTTGATTCAGTTCTAAGGTGTATTTTCGTTCTTCATCCAAATGAGATTGGGTATGTCCCTTTTTCTACATGCGTTCCTGTGATACTCTGACCAAGGTCACTTGAGCTACAACTTGAAAGCACTCCTCCTAAATTGCAATCTATCTGGGCTAATTAGATATGTGACATAATCCGGTTAGCCTTGGGCAATTTTTGAGGTTTTTGTGGCACTAAACTAGAATATGGAGCTTCACTTTCTGATCCGAAAGATCTAACCTTGTCTGTGGCATTTTTAGTAGGATTGGAGGAGATTAAATCGCTAGGGAAATAGGTTTTAATCACTTACAATTTGCCATAGAATGAACCATTCATTGTTAAAGTAGTTAGTAAGAAATATTAATCCGGAAAGATAAACATCTCCAAGACCTTAACTGTTTCTCTTTATTGATTTACACCAATCTTTATTTTCTTTCTTTATTTTCTTTATTATCTTGTTTTATGCAATTTCAACCAACCAAAATCTTTTTACTATTTGCCTGACTAAGTCCAGTAAGATAACTATTGCTTGCTCAATCCAAAAATCCTCGTTGGATTGACCCTCACTCACCTGAGGTATTACTTAAACGACCTAGTGTACTTGCCAGTGAAGTTGTACGAGTTCTAATTTTGCACACCAAGGATTGTTGATTTTGTTGGAAATTGTTAAATGAATTGGTTGGTTTGATAGAGTATATGTGGTTATGTATATAGTGTGAAATATTGATGAATGATATTGGATTTAGTGAGGTATTGTGAAAGAATTGTGGAATAGATTGAAGGAATTGTATGTTGATATGTTGTAGCATGAATGAAGAGTGTAAGAAATACGGTTTGGATATGTTTGGTGCTATTTTGGTTGTGGAACAAATTATTTTGTTTTGAGGTTTTGGAAAGAATGAGGTTTTAAACTTTTTGGTAAAAACTGACTTTTGACCAACTTTAGCGAGCCATAACTTAGCTTCTAGACCCCTAAATTTTATGAAATCTATATAGAATGAGAATTAGGTCCGTGAAGTTTATGACATTCGAAGAACGGACAAAAAATTATTTTTAACGAAAAAGTTATGTGTGATCAAAGTTTGGTAAAAAAAATATGATTTCTGAGACTTAGCAACTTTTTGAGGAAAAGGGGTGCATGCGTAGGCGGCATGCCATGCGACACGAGGATTCACCACTGTTTTGTGATCTCGCATACGTGGACATGGGATGTGTATAAGAGAATGAAGAAATTCACCCTTCCACGTACGCGGAAGGTATGCATACGTGGAATCCTGTTTTGGCTGAAAATGGTGTTTTTGAGATTTAAACAATTCCTTAAGCTTTCCTAACCTCTATAACTACCAATTGAGATTCCCTAACTACTGTTTAGGCTTTTGGGGCGAGTGAGAGTGTACTGATAAGACAAAAGAGGTAGTTTCTATTTTGTGTTTAGAGACAGAGACTTAGGGTTGGAGAGTGTTGTGGGTAGATTAATGGAAGTGGTTTCGCGAAGTGGTTTTGAGTTGATTAACGAGAACATATCGAAGTATAGAGAATATAATGTTGCATAAATATATGTTTAATATTATAAAACTAATTTTTAAAGGGATAATTATTTCATCTGAATACTCTTTTTTGAAAGTGCGACCCCAGGAGATGGTGCAAGATGAGGATCCCCTTCTTTGTTCCTCCTAGTATTGAAAAATTGCCTTTAGTGAGATGGTGGGAGGATAGAATCCCCTCTTTTGTTCCTCCTGGATATATAAGAATATACTTCTTGGGTAGACACAAGGGCTATGGTTTCGCCCCACGCTTCAGGTTGCTTAGTATTGAGGCTCCCCGGGTAGATGCAAGGGTGTGGTTCGCTCCACTTACTTCGGGTTATGATGATTTGAGCTTTCTGGGTAGTAACAAGGGTTGCGGAAAGTCCCACTTGCTCCATCATGAAAATTATAAATTATTTGTATCTCATTCTTTTGACCTTGCATCATAAGTGTGGCCGGACACTTATACCTTTCAGGATGAGTTCTCCCCCATGGATATATATATATATATATACATACATGATTATGAATTTTTGAGCTTTGGGATGCGCGCACACAGGGAATGTCCAGGGTTAGCTATCGAACATGTTGGGTTTGTCTAGATAATCGATAGAGGAGACTCATCGGTCATAGCATAGATGATGAGCGGATAATTTATACGCTTTTTTGCATTGTTTTTAATATGTTTTTAGTATATTCTAGTTAGTTTTTATTATGTTTTTACTAGTTTTTATTCAAAAATCACATTTCTGGACTTTACTATGAGTTTTTGTATTTTTCTGTGATTTCAGGTATTTTCTGGCTGAAATTGAGGGACCTGAGCAAAAATCTGATTCAGAGGCTGAAGAAGGACTGCAGATGCTGTTGGATTCTGACCCTTCTGCACTTGAAATGGATTTTCTCGAGCTACAAAAGCCCAATTGGTGTGCTCTCAATTGCGTTGGAAAGTAGACATCCTGGGCTTTCCAGCAATATATAAGAGTCCATACTTTGCCCGAGTTTTGATGACGCAAACTGGCGTTTGAACGCTAACTTTCTACCCTATTCTGGCGTTAAACGCCAGAACTAGAATAAAAGCTGGAGTTAAATGCCCAAACTCGCACAAAAGCTGGCATTTAACTCCAAGAAAAGTCTCTACATGTGAAAGCTTCAATGCTCAGCCCAAGCACACACCAAGTGGGCCCCGGAAGTGGATTTCTACACTAACTATTCTAGCTTACTCATTTTCTTTAACCCTAGGTCACTAGTTCATTATAAAAACCACTTTTAGAGATTCATTTTGTACCTCATGACAATTTACATTCGAACTTGTTCTTCTACGGCATGAGTCTCTAAACCAATGGTTGGGGGTGAGGAGCTCTGCTGTATTTTGATGAATTAATGCAATTACTACTATTTTCCATTCAATCACGCTTGTTTTTCTTCTAAGATATTTACTCGCACTTCAACTTGATGAATGTGATGATCTGTGACACTCATCACCATTCTCAACCTATGAACGCGTGCCTGAAAACCACCTCCGTTCTATCTTAGCCTTAGTGCATATCTCTTAGCCTCCTGATTCAGATCAGAGTCTTCGTGGTATAGGCTAGAATTATTGGCAGCCATTCTTGAGATCCGAAAAGTCTAAACCTTGTCTGTGGTATTCCGAGTAGGATCTGGGAAGGGATGACTGTGATGAGCTTCAAACTCACGAGTGCTGTGCATAGTGACAGACGCAAAAGGATCAATGGATCCCAATCCAACATGAGTGAGAACCGACAGATGATTAGCCGTGTGGTGACAGCGTATTTGGACCATTTTCACTGAGAGGACGGATGGTAGCCAGTGACAACGGTGATCCACCAACATACAGCTTGCCATGGAAGGAGCCTTGCGTGCGTGAAGAAGAAGACAGTAAGAAAGCAGAGATTCAGAAGACAAAGCATCTCCAAAACCTCAACCTGTTCTCCATTACTGTATCACAAGTACTCTTTATTTCATGTTGTTTATTTTTCATAAATACAATCACTCTCATCATTAATCTCCTGACTAAGATTTACAAAATAGCCATAGCTTGCTTCAAGCCGACAATCTCCGTAGGATCGACCCTTACTCACGTAAGGTATTACTTGGACGACCCAGTGCACTTGCTGGTTAGTTGTGCGGAATTGTGAAAAGTGTGAATCACAATTTCGTGCACCAATAGACATGCATCATGTGAATCTATATGTTTTGCTTAAGTGTGCATTAATTTGGTTTGCCTAATTGATTATCCATGCTTATCTGCGATTTGTCCTACTTGCTGTAATTGCATCTTATCTGTGTTTTCTTTGCCTATCTTATGTGTCTTTGCAACTGAGATATCCCTCATGCTGGCAGGGGTGATACTGAGAGTAGTTTTACAGGTGAATAGGAGGTTTGGTGAGACAGAAGGTGCAGAGTTAGATTAGAATTAGAATTCCCTTAGATAAATTACCGATATTACTAGTTTAGAATAAGTTTTAAGTTTAAATCTGAGTTTCGAAGTTATAGGAATTCCTCTGGCTATCCCGGGACCTTATATATTAGCTATGTGGGCACCTTTACCATAATAAGAACCTCCGATTCTCATTCCATATATTTTGTTTTTCAGATGCTGGACGTGAAGCACCTCGCTGAGTGCGCTGGATAAGTCTTTTAGATGTAAAGATCTACTTTTGTGGGGTTTTTATATACTATATATACATATATTCTCCAATATTTTAGAAAACTTGTATTTGTCCCTCCTAGAGGTTGACCTGGAGAATTAGAACTTGTATCTATCTTTTGGATATATATATATATATTGGCCGGCCTTTGCTTCACAGGTTGAGTCTAGAACTTGATTATACTCATCAGCTGGAATTATATATATATCTGTCTTTCGGTTTTCTAGATAAGTTTTTTGCCTTATTGTTTTTCGTGAGCGATACATCTTCAGTTTTGTTTTGATCATACCCTTTTCTTTCAAGGCTCCTAGCTATATTATCCTTGTTATATATGTATGTATTTTATTTTTAGAGGTTGTAACGCTTCGCCACCTTGTATTTATATCCTAGGCATAAACCTCTATGTGGTAGTGTTCTGAGGGTTACCTGAAACTGAAGGTCGATCTCGGATGAGATCTACTGTTGTGGCCGGAGCTGTTGTGTCTGACTTGTTGGATCTGGTGGTGCTGCTGATCCTTGATCACCGGATGGTGGTGGTACCTGCAAGAGACTCTGATGCTTAAGTTAGCACATGCTTTAGGCTGATTTTTTGTGTAGAATCAGAGTATGAGTTATACCTGGGTGCTCCAGTGTATTTATAGTAGCGTGGAGTGACCTTTCTGGAGATAAGTTAGTTGTCTTATCTTATCTTTGAGCTAAGTCACCTTATCTTTCAGGCCAGCCGCCTTTAGAGTGGGCTGCGTTCTTTTATTTGGGCCTACTTGGGCCTCTATGGTGATTTGGCCGAGCTCTTTGGGAAGAGGTCGGTGCCGACCAACCTTTACAAGAGGTCGGTCATTTTTGACTTCATCTAATCCGGATCGTGTAGCTCGACCCAAGGTTTGTACAGTGCCCCTGCTTGAGTTCGATCTTTCCTTTGAGGTCGTGTCTTTAGACTTCGACCCCTTTGAGGAAGTCGTGCTCGAGCATTTGATTTTGGTTGATCTCCTGTGTAACTCCTGTTAGGATTGCTTTTGTTTGAATGTGAAGCGTTTCTTTCTTTCTTTAATTGTAGCACGCGTTTGCGCTTTCTTGGGAATGTGCGATGGCTTTAAAGGCTCATTTAATTTCCTTTTGCCGTTTCTTCTTTTCCCTCTTTTACATTTCATTTTGAAATTAATGAAGAGGTTTTACTCTCACTTTCAGTTTCTTCCTCCCTTTTACTTCTTCGCTCATTGTTTCCTAAATATTTTGTTCATCTGGCTTTTCTGATTTCACGCCACCAAGCTCCCTACCTTCTTTGCTTAAGAGCATTCGTTGGTGCGGATTGTCGGAATTTCTGTCTGAGCCTTCGCTCGCGCTTGTTCCTTTTTCTCTGTAGGTTGGTATTCTTCTTCCTTTTTATGCCTTGATAGTCATCTTTATGTATGATTTTACTGTTGTATGTCTGTCTTTTACATGCATAGTTTTGATCTTTATTGAGTTTGCTTTGAGAAGGTTAAACCTTTCCGGAAAGATTGCGTCTTTTGTTTTTTATCAAAGTTTGTAATTTTTTTATCCCTATTGTTCCTATTTTAGGAAGATGTGTGCTTTTTAGGTCTTCGTTTGCTATCTCTGGTAGTTTGCTTTTGTTTGAGAGTTGTAGGGTTTTTGATTTTTTGCGTTTGTTTCTGTGTTCCCGTACTGTTGCCTCCAAAGGGTGCCCCTGGTTTTGCTGATTATTCCTTTGTTTTCGTAGACCCTGGGGTGCCCTTTTTGTTGCCTTACCACTTTGTTTATTGATTGTTCGTTCTCTTTTCGAGTCTGTCTGAGTTATTTAGTAGTGACCCCTTGTTATCTTCCTTTGCTGTAGGTGTAGTTTGCCGTATGTCTTCCCGAAAAAATATTGTTGAGATATCTTCCAAGATCCCTGCTGGCATGGCTGACTGGCTGGACTCTATAGTCCTGATGTGTGTTACCGTGGCCGATCCAGAATACTGTGAGAGGCTTAAGAGGTTCCATAGGATCTGTAGCAATAGGGATGATGAAAAGAACTATGAACTGTTATCGCATGATCCTAAGGAGAGGGTTAGTTTCCCTCCTTTAACTCGGGGAGAACGACCCTTCTTCTATGCGTATGACTATTTCTTTAGTCAGCTGAATATCACTATCCCTTTTACTGCTTTTGAGACCGACCTATTATGGACCTGCAATGTGGCCCCTTCTCAGCTTCATCCGAACTCTTGGGGTTTTATAAAGATCTTTCAGTTGTTGTGTCAGGAGATGGGTATTCGACCTACCTTAGCTCTCTTCCTTTACTTGTTTGTTTTGACCAAGCCTGGGGTAGCCAAGAAGAAGACCTCTTGGATTTCCTTCCGAGGTACTCAAGGGAAAAAGGTGTTTTCGATATTTGACGAGTCTTTTCGTGATTTCAAGAACTACTATTTCAAGGTCCGAGATGTTGAAGATGCTCGGCTTTTCTTTTTAGATAAGAATAATGAACCTACATTCCCTTTGTGGTGGCAAAAGGATATGGTGGTAGTTAAACATCCTTGGGAGAGTTTAAGCGAGGTAGAACAAGCTTTGTGGGTGTTTTGGAAGAGCTCTAGGGGGAACCTCCTCATTTGGATACTAAGAGGTTTCTGGGAGATCCTTCCCTCCTCCGTGCTAAACTGGGTAGCGTCCGACTTCTTTTCTGATGACTTTCTTCTGTTATTTGCCGATTTATCCCTTTCTTATTTATAACTTGTTTTCATGGTTTCTTTTTTCAGAAATGGTGAAATCTACAGACTCCATGAAGGCCTTCCGTAGGGCTAAGAAGGCGACGGCTGTACAAAACTTGAGGGTGAAGACCTCGGGAGAAGGGTTTTCTTAGGTGCCCCCGAAGAAGCCAACTTCTGACACTTCAGGCCCGAGGAAGATCATTCCGATACCACAAGTTCGGACAATTCCATCTGACCCTGTTCAACCGACCTCTGGTGCTGCCTCCTCTCCTACTGCTGCTGGTCCTCCTCCAAAGCGGCAAAAAACTATTGGTACTTGTGATCTAAATGACAAGGATTTTAACGACATGGGTTTTACCACCGAACTAATATCTCCTCATGGTAAAGTTCCGTTGGATGATGTGTCCATCCTTCATCATCTGGATTTTATTACTAGCAATAGTATTCGGATGGCCAACCTGGGTGCGGCCTTATTTCGTGTTGTCCGGGATTCTCCAGTTCTTGCGACTAAGGCCTTTATGGAAGACGCCATGTCGGAGTTTGATATAATTAAGGGTTTAAAGGATGAGCTAGATGCTAGGGTGGCTAAGTTGGAGTTGGATGTGGAGAAGGAGAAATCTCGTGCTACTACTGCTGAGGCAACTGCAAATCTAGCTGAAGAAACGGCAAAAAAGTACAAGGAGAGCTACACCCGTACCTATGGCAAGTTGCTGGAAATTAAGGAGAGGCTTCAGTCTGCCCAGGCTGATTACGCCAAGCTCCAGGGTCACATGGTGGACAGTGTGACCGATGCATATGAAAATTTGAAGGCCCAGGTCCGGGTTCTTGCCCCTGAGCTTGACCTTACTTTATTTAGTCTGGATAATGTGGTGGAGGACGGCAGGATCGTGCTTGCCCCGGATGACAAGGATGAGGGTCCTCCTCTTGTGCCGCTAGCCAAGGCTTCTACAGCTTCAGCCTCTTCAAATCCTCCTGCCGAGGTGGTTCCTCCTAGGTCTGATCCTGACGTGGAAATACTGAATGGCCCAGATGGAGTTGTCAATGCCACCCCTCTCGCAACCAGGCCTCCCTCTCCTAAAGATGTAGCTATTGAGGCGACTTCGGATCCTTGATGAATTTTTATTATGTTCATGTATTTGTACAGTCTGATCTGTGGACTTTTGCTGAACTTGTTGTTTTGTAACTTTCTGTGGATGATTTCCTTGACACTTTAGTTGCTTCCTAGCAACTTTTATTTTGAAAACAAAATACTTTTAAACTCTTTGGGCTCCCTTTTGGGGGGCCCTTGAGTCTTTTAATGTTTTTATTTGATGATTTTTATCTGTGTCGAGATGTATATATTTGGAGGTTGTTTTGCAACCTTTGCTTCGAGGGAGTTTAACTTGTCTGATCCTTTTGGTTGGCTACCTTACTCCTAGCCGTTCGGGCTCTTTGGTTGAGTTTGCCTCTTAGGTTGCCGTACAGGCTTTTTAGTCAAGTCCTTATAACTTTTTAGGTATAGTTCCTTTCTAGTTTGCTTTGGACGACTTTTTAACCTCAATTTGAGATCGTGCTTTCTTTAAGCGGAGTTGTATCTTTTTTAGCTAAGCATCTTTGAGCCTTAAGTTGTTTTTCAACCTTTGTGGCTTTTCACTTGTTCTTGTTGAGGTCATATTTGTCCCTATAGGTTATGTCCTTTTGGGTGCCGACATGCTTGTCCTCGCTTGTTCGGGCTTTTTAGTCATATTCCAACAACTTTTTAGGTAGTATTCCGATAAGGAACCTTTTCTTTGTAGTTTGTTTGGATGACTTTTTAGCGCCGTTTTGACTTGTGCTTTCACTTTTTAAGTAATGTCTTTTTTACAAGACTTGTACCTTTCAATGAAGCACTTTTGGCCTTTGGTTTTTTAACCTTTCTTTGGCCTTAGGGGGGTGTCTTCGTCCATTTTCAGTGATCCTTTCATTAGTTTGACTTCTCTGTCGTGCCTTCTTAAGTTTTTTTAGTAGTTCATTTTTAGTCAGATCTCGTCAGGTCGCTTTTTATGGTCTACTTTTTATAACTTCTTGCATTAAGTTGCTCCTATCGCTTCACCTTGCCGACCTCTTTGTAATCGGACGATGAACTTTGCGTTTTACGAGCTTAGATTAATGCGTCTTGGTAGGAAACTTTTTAGGGAATTGGTGACTTTTATTTGAATAATAATGAGACAAAAACATAAATATAAGTATGTACATATGAGTGCTTACCCTTATAGGTCGGGCAGTTTCTTAGATCTTGGCCTAGCGCCTCATTAAAAAACCTTTTCAAGAAAAAGAGTGCGCCTTGACCTAAGACCTTTTTTTCTAACTATAGTACCTTCTTAGGTTACAGGCATGCCATGACCTTGGTAGCTCTCACCCTTCGAGGTTGGACACCTTGAAGTAACCTTTCCCCAGTACTTCTGTTACTCGGTATGGTCCTTTCCAGTTAGCTGCTAGCTTCCCTTCTCTTGACCGACCTGCTCCGATATTATTTCGGATTAATATGAGATTATTGGTGGTGAAGCTTCGCTGGATTACCTTTCGATTATATCTCAGAGCCATTCGTCACTTTAGGGCTTCCTCTCTAATCCGAGCTCTTTCTCGGACTTTTGGGAGTAGGTCGAGGTCTTCCCAGTTTGGGGGTTGGTATCTTCATTGTAGAGGATCACTCTAGGAGATTCCTCTTCTACCTCTACGAGGATCATTGCCTCCATTCTGTAAGCAAGTCGGAAGGGTGATTCTCCTATGGTGGAATGCGGTGTTTTCCGATATGCCCATAGGACTTGTGGGAGCTCTTCAGCCCAGGCTCCCTTGGCATCCTGTAGTCTTCGCTTTAACCCGGCCAATATGACCTTGTTGGCAGCTTCGGGCTGTCCGTTGGCCTGTGGTGCTCTATGAAGGTGAATTGGTGCTTTATTTTTAGATCAGCTACCAAGTTCCTGAAACCCGTGTCGGTAAATTGAGTACCATTATCTGTGGTGATGGAGTATGGAACCCCAAACCTTGTGATAATATTTCTGTATAGGAATTTCCAATTTCTTTGGGCGGTGGCAGTCGCTAAGGGCTCTGCCTCAATCCATTTTGTGAAATAGTCTATGTCTATTCTTGCAATGAGGAATTTAACTTGTCCTGACCCCTAGGGGAATGGTCCAAGGAGGTCGAGCCCCCACTTTGCAAATGGCCAGGGTGACGTAATGCTGATGAGCTCCTCTAGTGGAGCGATATGGAAGTTAGCATGCTTCTGACATAGAGGGCATGTTTTGACGAACTCTGTTGCTTTCTTTTGCAAGGTTGACCAAAAGAACCTAGCTCGGAGTACCTTTTTAGAAAGAGCTCGTGCCTCCAGGTGGTTGCCATACATACCACTGTGTACTTCTTCCAAGACTTCCCTTCTATCGGAGGTCGGCACACATTTTAGGAGGGGTGTTGAAATCCCTCTCCTATATAAGATGTTGCTCACTATGGTGTAGTACTGTGCTTCTCGTACTAGCCTTTTTGCCTCCTTTTTATCTGTGGGAAGTGTCTCAGACTCGAGGTAGTTGATTATGGGAGTCATCCATTCTTAATCCTGACCTGATATGGTTAGGATTTTTCTTCCTCCGAGATTGATGAACTTTGCAGTGTTTCTTGGATAAGGCTTCTATTATTGCCCTCTGGTTTGGTGCTGGCTTGTTTTGAAAGTGTATCAGCTCGGGCATTTTGTTCCTGAGGTATATGTCGGACCTCATATCCCCTGAACTGTCCGAGCTGTTCTCTGGTTTTGTCGAGGTATTTTTTCATGGTGGGATCCTTAGCTTGGTATCTCCCTTCTATTTGTGAGGTAATTACTTGTGAGTCACTGAAGACGGTAAGCTTTTGAATTCCTACCTCCCTAGCCAGCCTTAAACCAGCCAATAGTGCCTCATATTCAGCTTGATTATTTGAGACAGGGAATTCAAACTTTAGTGATAGCTTGATTTGGGTTCCCTGATCGCTTTCTATAATTACACCTGCGCCACTCCCGGTTTTGTTCGAGGAGCCGTCCATGTAGAGGTTCCATTTTGTGGGACTTCTCGGGGTGTCAGTGTATTCTGCAATGAAGTCGGCTAGATACTGTGATTTGATGGCTGTCCGAGCTTCATATTGAAGATCGAATTCGGATAACTCGACTGTCCACTGTAGGATTCTTCCAGCTAAGTCTGTTTTCTGTAGGATGCCTTTTATGGGCTGGTTGGTCCGAACTTTGATAGTGTGAGCTTGAAAGTATGGGCGGAGTCGTCGAGAAGTGAGTATGAGGGCATAGGCAAAATTTTCTATCTTTTGATAGTTTATTTCAGCCCCTTGTACAGCCTTACTGATGAAGTAAATGGGTTGTTGCCCACTTTTGTCTTCTCTGACTAGTGCCGATGCTATTGCCCGACTTCCTACAGCGAGATATATTATGAGTTCTTCACCTTCCCGTGGTCGAGTAAGGATGGGTGGTTGCCCTAGAAATTTCTTGAAATCTTGGAAGGCTTGTTGGCACTATGGAGTCCATTCAAACCTCTTTCCTTTCCTTAATGTTGTGTAAAAAGGGAGAGATCTTATAGCTTATCTGGCTAGAAATCTGGATAGGGCTGCTAGTCTTCCGTTGAGCTATTGTACCTCTTTGACACAGGTCGGAATTTTCATGTTGAGTATAGTTGGCATTTATCCGGGATCGCCTCGATTCCTCTTTGGGTGAGCATGAAACCCAAGAATTTGCTAGCTTCTACCGCAAAGGTGCACTTTGCGGGGTTAAGTCGCATACCATGCTTTCTTATGGTGTCGAACACTTTATTGAGGTCAGATAACAACGATTCCTTACTTTGTGTTTTTACCAGCATGTCATCTACATAAACCTCCATTAGCTTTCCGATGTGGTCTGCAAAGACTTTGTTCATGAATCTTTAGTATGTAGCTCCTGCGTTTTTAAGTCCAAATGGCATGACTATGTAGCAGTAATTTGCCTTTGGAGTTAGGAACGAGGTTTTTTCTTGGTCGGGTGGATACACTGGAATTTTGGTTATATCCTGAATAAGTATCCATGAAGGAGAGGTACTTGTATCCAGAAGAGGCATCCACTAGAGTGTCTATATTTGGGAGCGGGTAAGGGTCCTTTGGGCAGGCCTTATTGAGGTTGGTGTAGTCGGTACACATTCGCCACTTTCCATTTGACTTCTTTTCCAAGACGACATTGGCTAGCCATAATGGGTACTCGACCTCCCTTATGAACCCTACCTCTAGTAAGGCTTGTACTTGCTCTTCCACAGCTTGGGACATTTCTGGGCCAAGCTTCCTGCGCTTCTGTTGCACTGGCCGAGATCCAGGATATACCGCCAGCTTATGGCACATTAACTTGGGATCTATGCCGGGCATGTCTACGGCCTTCCATGCAAAGAGATCAGCATTATCCTTTAGGAACTGTATTAGTGGCTCCTTTAAGTCTCCCTTTAAGGTTGCCCCTATATTTGTTATTTTTTCCTGGGCATCCCCGATCTGGACTTCTTTGGTCTCGCCTTCAGGTTGTGGACGAAGTTCTTCGCGAGCTCGAACTCCCTCGAGTTCGATGGTGTTGATTTCCTCTCCTCTGGGCTTGCCTTTGAGGTTCAGACTTTCGTTGTAGCAGCGTCGTGCAAGATTTTGGTTTCCTTTTATCGTGGCGATCCCTTCTGGAATTGGAAACTTCATACACAGATGTGGAGTGGAGACTACTGCGGCGAGCTGGTTCAGCGTTGTCTGACCTATAAGGGCGTTATAAGTGGAGCTCATGTTGACTACGATGTAGTCTATGTTTAGTGTCCTTGACTGAGTTCCTTTTCCAAAGGTTGTATGCGATGAGATGTATCCTAGTGATTGAATTGGGGTGTCTCCAAGTCCGAACAAGCTATTCGGATATGCTCTAAGCTCTTTATCTTGCAGGCCGAGCTTGTCGAAGGCGGATTTGAACAAGATGTCTACGGAACTTCCTTGGTCTACCAATGTTCGGCGGAGATTAGCATTGGCGAGTATGATGGTAATGACCATGGGATCATCATGCCCTGGGATGACGCCTGTGGCGTCTTCTGGGGTAAAAGTAATAGTGGGGAGGTCGGATGACCTGTCCCCTCCTCCAACATGGTATACCTCTTTGAGGTATCTTTTAAGGGATGACTTAGAGATCCCTCCTCCTGCGAATCCAACATTTATTATGTAAACATGCCTCTCAGGGGTGTGAGAGGGACGTTCAGCTCGTCTGACCTCTTCGTCCCTTCTTCGCTTCTTCGGTTCGTCTGTTTTGTTGGCCTGGAACCTGTCTAGTCTTCCTTCCCGGGCTACCTTCTCTATGACCTTCTTTAGGTCGTAGCATTCATTGGTGGGGTGCCCGTAGACTCAGTGGTATTCGCAATACTCTATCTGACTTCCTCCTCTTTTATGCTTAATCGAACAAGGTGGTGGGATCTTCTCAGTGTTGCATATCTCTCTGTAGACATCCACAAGAGACACCCTGAGGTGGGTGTAGTTGTGGTATTTTCTAGGTTTTTCAGTAGACTAGTCTTCTTTTTTTCTGGACTCTTTATCCTTGTCCCGAGGTGGGTAGGAGAATCCGGATTTTGAGGTTTCTCCTAATCGAGAGTTATCCTCCATATTAATATACTTTTCTGCCCGTTCTTGTACCTCGTTCAGAGATGTTGGGTGCTTTTTGGATATGGAGTGGCTAAAGGGTCCTTCTCGTAGGCCATTGATGAGACCCATAATGGCTGCTTCTGTTGGCAGACTTTGTATGTCCAGACATGCTTTGTTGAATCTTTCCATGTAGTTGCGGAGGCTTTCCCGATCTCCTTGCTTAATCCCTAACAGGCTTGGGGCATGCTTGGATTTGTCTTTCTGGATAGAGAATCTAGCTAGAAATTTCTTGGTGAGGTCATCAAAGCTTTCTATTGACCTTGGCGGCAAACTGTCAAACCACTTTATTACCGTCTTGGTCAAAGTGGTCAGGAAAGCTTTGCAACGGATTGCATCTGAGGCATCCGTAAGATACATCCGACTTCTGAAATTGCTAAGATGATGGCTTGGATCAGACGTACCGTCGTATAGGGTCATGTCGGGGGCTTTGAAGTCCTTTGAAACTTTAGCTTTCATGATCTTCTTTGTAAACGGATCTTGATCCTTGTGGGGGCTATCTTCACGGTTGGTTCGATTAGTCTTAGTTTTGAGATCAGCCTCGAGCTTTAGAAGCTTGCTCTCCAGCTCTCGATGCCGTCTGGTTTCCTTCGAAGGTCTCGCTCAGCCTCCTTCTGCCGGTTGGCTTCTTGTTCTTGCTGTTTAAGGCAATTCTGTTGTTCACGGATGGCCTCTAAAATTTCTGCATTTGGGGGCTGTTTGTCTCCCTTGTTTTGAGGGATATACTTTGGTATGGTATCCATGTTCTTGTGCGGCGTTCTGTCCTCCAAGCCAGAGTTGTGATCGTTGTCAAGGTTGTCCTCCATGATGATGGGATGACTTCCAGGTTCCCCGGCAACGGCGCCAATGTTCCGAGGGTTACCTGAAACTGAAGGTCGATCTCGGATGAGATCTACTGTTATGGCTGGAGCTATCATGTCCAACTTGTTGGATGTGGTGGTGCTGTTGATCCTTGATCACCAGAGGGTGGTGGTACCTGCAAGAGACTCCGATACTTAAGTTACCATGTGCTTTAGGCAGGTTTTTTGTGTAGAATTAGAGTATGAGTTATACCTGGGTGCTCCAGTGTATTTATAGTAGCGTGGAGTGACCTTTCTGGAGATAAGTTAGTTGTCTTATCTTATCTTTGAGCTAAGTCACCTTATCTTTCAGGCCAGCCGCCTTTAGAGTGGGCTGCGTTCTTTTATTTGGGCCTATTTGGGCCTCTATGGTGATTTGGCTGAGCTCTTTGGGAAGAGATTGGTGTCGACCAACCTTTATAAGAGGTCGGTCGTTTTTGACTTCATCTAATCCAGATTGTGTAGCTCGACCCAAGGTATGAACAGGTAGGGTGTTACATTATCTCCATGAGATTTGATTCTAAGGCGTTCCGGATGGTTCCAAATTGCACTAAAAACTCCTTCCATTGTCCCCATGCTAAATCCCCTATCTACCATGATCCTTCCTCTGAGGCTTCTAGGACATCCTTCAATTTCCAATCTCACATCCTCTTCCTTCAATACTACTATCTCCTCCCATAGATCATCTTTCAAGCTTGAATCTCTCTCTCTCTCTCTCTCTCTCTATCTCTCTCTATGACATTATAAATAATTCTCACTCAATGGCACTCACATTGGCACTCTCACAAAATCCTAGTAGGGCTCATACAAAACTCTAAAGGGCACATTAAGAGTGAAATTGACGAATTTAATTTTGATGTAGTATCAGTATAAAGTAATTTTACACATGCATCTAATTACATAACACATTATAAAAAATAACTACTTTTTTTGTTGACTGTGTAAATAATCATCGAAAAAGACAAATATAATTACATAACTATATAAAAATCTTACCCTATTAATGTATCAAAACTAAACTCTTATTTTAATATACAAAAGTGTTATAAATAAATAAGTTTACCAAAAACTTAGAGGTAACAAATAAATGGTTTTTTTAATTTGATGACCAAAATAAGTCTTCGACATTTCATAATAAAAAAAAAGGATGATTGATCTCATATCTCAAGTTTTGTGAAAAAAATTCATACTATATTGATGTGGACTAATAAAATATAGACATGTGGCATCATTGATTACATTTAATAAATTATTAAATTATTTTTAAAATAGAGTTTAATATATTTTAAAAGTATATTAAATATTATTTGTGTATAAATACAAATACATATATACTATTAACCATATGTAATTAATCATAGTTAATTTTTATATTTTATTAAACATTGATTTTAAATGTAAATTTAAAAAATAACTTATAATTCAAAATCTCTAATTTTCAAGAATGAAGTTCACATATCCTCACCCTCTCAGAACTCAAACTCTTAACTTTATTTTCTCAACTATCGCAATAGCTAAGAGAGGTGCGTGATTTTGAGTTTTTGTTCTAGCTATTGACTCCATGTTCTTACTATCACCACTTGCAAATCCCATCGGTAACAAGTAGACCTAGAGTTTTGCACAACCTTGGATTTTCTCCTTGTTTATCCCAACTGCATTTTCACTGGTCTGGCTCTATACTCTGGTCCATCATCTTTGTTTCTACCTGATCTCATCATGCATTAGCTTACAGGTAAATCCTACCTTAATTATATTTTAGAATTTATTTTGTATTTAACACTACAAAGAAAGGCCTATGGTCACGGTAAAAAAAACCGTGACCATAGCTAGTAAAAAGGGTGACCATAGATCTATGGTCACGATTTTTTACCGTGGCCTATTTTGACGTGGCCATAGGTCTATGGTCACGGTTTTTTTTATCTATGGTCATGGTTTCTATGGTCACAGTTACAATTTTCAAATTCTGACACTTTAGGCCACGCCTTTTCACGGTGACTATAAGTTAATCTATGGTCACGCAAAAAAACCATGACCATAGCCTTATCTATGGTCACGGTTTAGCCTCTATGGTCACCCCTCCATAAAATTGTGACTATAGCCTTATCTATGGTCATGGTTTTCACCGTGACAATAGCTCTATGGTCACCCCTCCTTAAAACCGTGACCATAGCCTTATCTATGGTCACAGTTTTCACCGTGACAATAGCTCTATGGTCACCCCTCTTTAAAACTATGACCATAGCCTTATCTATGGTCACGGTTTTCACCATGACCATAGTTTCTATGGTCACCGCTCCTTAAAACCGTGACCATAGTTTCTATGGTCACCGCTCCTTAAAACCGTGACCATAGCCTTATCTATGGTCACCCCTCCTTAAAACCGTCACTATAGCCTTATCTATTGTCACAGTTTTGACCGTGACCATTGCTTCTATGATCACCCCTCCTTAAAACCGTGACCATAGCCTACTCTGTTTTATAAAATTTATTTTTTTAAAGCATAATCACGTCCGAAAATTATGATAATCACAAAATAAATCTAAAAATGTGAAATTCAAGAATTCTAAATCATAAAATTTACATTATAAGCTAGATATGCTTAGTCTAAACAACATAAATCAAAATAGGGTGTAATTTATCCTTTACATGTAATACCTAGTAAAGTCTCTTAAAAAAACAGTACAGAATACAACAAAATATTATATTTAGATATGTAAAGTCTATATGAGACCCATCCCATCTCATATTTCTATCTAAAATATTTTCTTCACATCATGTCGTCCTCCTAGCAAAAGAAATAAACATGTTAGAATAGAGAAAAAATATTTTTGATGATGTAGTACAATTGAGTAATGAATATGCGACACAAGTTTAATAAGTCAACCAATATTAAAAGTTAAAACACTAAATATACACTCATGAAAAGAACACCATGATTTTAGACCAAATCATGCAGGATAGTCAAATCAAATATACACTCATGAAAAGCCATTGAACTAAATTGAAAAGATGAAGATTCAGATAACTATATCTACCAGGTAATGAGGATATTTTGTTCCATCTATGATTAAAATATTTAACAAGAATAGAAATAAACAATCACACCATCATGAAATAAAAAAAACAAATTAATAGTTAAACCAAAAATCATACCAAAATCAATTGGTCCATTACATATCATGTTAGCACAATATCAAAGACTGTATTCAACTTCATCCAAAATTTCATTGAACAAACCAACAATTAACATCCATCCTTATCCGTAAATTCTAACAACAGATTCAATCTAAATCACACTAAATTAAAAAGTTAATTAAAGAGTTATGAGTAAGACCTGATTTTCTTGAGTCTCTCCAAGTCATCCCTGAGCTTCATGTCGAGGGCGTGGACACAACCTGGGAGTACTTGCCATCCTTGTAGTCCTTCTTCCTGTTGAGAAACCAGCCTGGGATCTTGAATCGCCTTGCGTTGGTAACCACAGTCATCAGATTATCAAGCTCAGCAATACTTAATTAACCAGCTCTGCCCAATCAATCAACAACAACAGAAACATACCCTATCAGATAACCTGGCCTTATATCCTAAAGTCTATAGTCTATAATTTCAACCATTAGTAAGATAACTATTCTGAGGGTTACTTGAAACTGTAAGTCGATCTCGGTCGAGATCTGTGGTGGTGGCCGGAACTGTCGTATCCGACCTGTTAGATCTGGTGATGCTGTTGATCCTTGGTCACTGGAGGGTGGTGGTACCTGCAAGAGACTCCGATGCTTAAGTTAGCATGGGCTTTTAGCAGGTATTTTTTGTAGAATTAAAGAATGAGTTATACCTGGGTGCTCCAGTGTATTTATAGTAGTGGGGAGTGACCTTTCCATGAGATAAGTTAGTTATCTTATCTTATCTTTGAGTGAAATCATCTTATCTTTAGGGGGAACCGCCTTTATCTTTCTAGGCTTTGGCTGCCTTTAGATTAGGCTGTATCCCTTCGTTTGGGCTTGCTTGGGCTTCCTATAGCGTTTTGGCCGAATTCTTTAAAGGAGAGGTTGGGGGACCTGACCTGAGGAGGTCAGTTGCTTTTGTCTTCCATCAGCCCGGGTCACATAGCTCGACCCAGGGTATGAACAGTACCCCGTGCTCGAGCATTTTTGCCTTTTGTCGATCTCTTGTAGAACTCTTGTTAGGTTAGCCTGCTGCTTTAAAATGCCAAGCGTTTCTTTCTTCCTTTATTTGCAGCGCGTGTTCTTATTTTTCTTGGAAACGTGTGAGGGTTTAATGCCCCGTAACTCCTCTTGCCATTTCCTTCCTTCCTTCTTTTACATCTCATTTTGAATTTCAAAAGACTCGCTTTTAGTTTCTTCTTCTCCTTTTTCTTCGCCCTTTGCTTCGTTATCTGCTGAGGTACTTGCTTTTTATGCCTTCTCGTCTCTAAGCCCTTTACTTTTCTAACCCTCAAAGCGACTGTTTGGCATGGGCTTCATCGTTCTCTTGACCTAAACTGTTGTTGTCTTCTCTTCTGCAGGTTAGTTTGTTCGTTTTCTTTTCTTTTGATGATCTACATATCTTGCATGCTTACATTGTCGCGCATAAAGCTTTGGTTTTTGTTTTTTGCTTTTGGAAAGTTACTCCTATTTTCATCGAAAGATTGCATCTTTTTGCCTGATCATTTGCTATGATCTGTGCCTTTTTTGTGCTTCTGGTAGTTATTGCTTCCTTGGGATTTTTTCTTGTCGCTGTTTTTGTCTCTTTTCACCCTTGCATGACATCTTCTTTTACAAAGTTTGTATGGAGTAACGTTACCAGAAAAGAGTTGAACTTCTTTGTATTCTCTATTTGAGGGGTGTTAGAGTATAGACTGTTTGACTTCTCCTTCCTGAATTCTTGCCTTGTTATTGCCTCCAAATGGTGCCCCTAGACTTCAGCGTAAGTCCTGGGGTTTCCCTTTTACTGCCTATACTTGTTGATTTGAGTTGTTTCCTTATTTGTCCGAGTTGTTCGGTAGTAACCCAATTTTTCTTTTCTTACTATAGGAATAGTTGACATATGTCTTCACGAAAAAATATCGTTGAAATGTCTACCAAGGTCCCTGAAGGCATGTCTGACTGGCTAGACTCTATAGTCCTAATGTGTATTATGGTGGCTAACCCTGAATACTGTGTGAGACTTAAGAGGTCTTATAGGGTTTGTAGTAATAGGGATGACGAGAAGAACTATGAGCTGGTGTCCCCTGATCCTGAAGAGGGGGTTTGCTTTCCTTCTTTAACTCGGGAGAACAACCCTTTTTCTATTCTTATGACTACTTTTTTAGTCAGTTGAGTATCACCATCCCTTTTTCTGCTTTTGAGGCCGACCTTCTGTGGTTCTGCTATGTAGCCCCGTCTCAGCTCCATCCGAACTCGTGGAATTTCATAAAAATTTTTCAACTGTTGTGTCAAGAGTTGGGTGTCCGACCTACCCAGACTCTTTTTCTGCATCTTTTTGTGTTGACCAAACATGGGGTAGCTAAGAAGAAAGCCTCTTGGATTTCTTTCTGGGCTACTCAAGGGAAGAAAGTGTTTTCAATGTATGACGAGTCCTTTCGCGACTTTAAGAACTATTATTTCAAGGTCCGAGCTGTTGAGGGAGCTCGGCCCTTCTTCTTAGATGAAAATAATGAACCTACTTTTCCTTTATCGTGACAAGAGAATGTAGTAGTAGTCAAATATCCCTGGGAGAGTTTGAGTGAGGTCGAACAGGCTTTTGTGAGTGTGTTAGAGGAAAACTGGGGAGAGCCTCCTCATCTCGACACGAAAAAATTTTTGGGAGATCCTTCCTTTCTCCGTGCTGAACTGGGTAGTAGCCGACTTCTTTTTAGCTTTCCTTTTTATTTGTTAGCTCACTCCTTCCTCTCTTTGTAACTTGTTTTCTTGGCTTTATTTTTCAGAATTAGTGAAATCTACTGACTCTATGAAGGCCTTTTGAAGGGCGAAGAAGGCGACTGTTGTACAAAACTTGAGTATGAAAACTTTTGGAGAGGGATTTTCCCAACTTTCTCCTAAAAAACTGACTTCTGACACTTCAAGGCCGAGGAAAATCATTCCGACTCCTCAGGTCCGGACTGTTCCCTCTGATCCTCTCCAACCAACTTCTTGTGCTGCCTCTGCTCCTACTTCTGGTCCTCCTCCAAAAAAGCAAAGGATTGTTGATCCCTATGACTTGAATGCCCCTGATTTTGACGCCGTGGGGTTTCTTGACAATCAGATTGCTCCTTATGGTCATCTTCCAATGGACGATGTGTCCATGCTTCTCCACTTGGATTTTATTACCAGCAACAGTGTTCGGATGGCCCACATGGGTGCAGCCTTGTTCCGTACTGTTCAGGGTTCCCCAGTCCATGCGACTAAGGCTTTTATGGAGGATGCTAAATCGGGAATTGGATAGAATCAAGGGGTTGAGGGATGAGCTTGATGCTAAGGTAATTAAGCTGGAGTTGGATCTGGAGAAGGAAAAGTCCTGAGCTACCAGGGCTGAGGCAGCTGCGAACTTGGCAGAGGAAATCACGAAAAAACACAAGGAGAGCTACACCCACACATATAGCGAGCTGCTAGAGATTAGGGAAAGACTTCAATCAGCCCATGCTGATTATGCCGAGCTTCAAGGTCTCCTGGTGGGTTGTGTGACTGATGCTTATGAGAACCTGAAGGCTCAAGTCCGGATTCTTACCCCTGAACTCGACCTGACTCTCTTCAGTTTGGATAATGTAGTGGAGGACGGCAAGATTGTGCTTGCTCCGAATGATGAAGATGATGGACCTCCCCCTGCATCGTCAGCCAAAGCTTCTGCCACCACGACTTCTTCAACTCCTTCGGCTGAGGTCGACCATCCCAAATCTGATCCTGATGTTTAAATTCTCAATCGGGAGGATGGGACTGTGGATGCCGTTCCTTTGAAGATCATTCCTCATCCTTCAGCCGCGAATGCTGCTACCGGGGAGGCTTTGAACCCTTTGTGATCTCTTGTTTATTTGTATAGCTTGGTTTGTGGGATTTTGAACTCTTCGTTTTTTGTGTAACTCTCTATATGGTTTGCTCTCTTGACATTTAGTTGCTTCTATGCAACTTCATTTTGGAAAAATCAAAACACTTTTTTTTAGACTCTGAGGCTGCCACTTAGGTGGCCTTTTGAGTCTTTTAATGTTTTATTTTGATGGATATATTTCTCTGATATGTTGTTCATGCCTTCGCAACCTCTGTGGGTCTTTATAGAGAGTTTGTACTTTATTGTCTGACCTCTTTTTGATCATTTGTTTTGTATGCTTTCTGTTTAGGGTGAGGTGATCCTTGGGGCTAACTTGTTGGTGTAGGAAATTGTGATTACACTTTTCACATCTCTGCAAAACTGATGAGCGGATAATTTATACGCTCTTTGGCATTATTTTTAGTATGTTTTTAGTATGATTTAATTAGTTTTCATTATATTTTTATTATTTTTTAATTAAAAATCACATTTCTGGACTTTACTATGAGTTTGTGTGTTTTTCTGTGATTTCGGGTACTTTCTGGCAGAAATTGAGGGACCTGAGCAAAAATCAGATTCAGAGGTTGAAGAAGGACTGCAGATGTTGTTGGATTCTGACCTCCCTGCACTCAAAATGGATTTTTTGGAGCTACAGAACTCCAAATGGCGCGCTTCGAATTGCGTTGGAAAGTAGACATCCAGGGCTTTCCAGAAAGATATAATAGTCCATACTTTGAATAAGGATTAACGACGTAAACTGGCGTTCAACGCCAGTTCTATGTTGCAGTCTGGCGTTCAGCGCCAGAAACAAGTTGCAAAGTGGAGTTCAACGCCAGAAACACGTTACAAACTGGCGTTCAACTCCAAAAATGACCTCTACACGTGAAAGCTTCATGCTCAGCCCAAGCACACACCAAGTGGGCCCCGGAAGTGGATTTCTACATCATTAACTTACTTCTGTAAACCCTAGTAGCTAGTCTAGTATAAATAGGACTTTTTTACTATTGTATTTACATCTTGGGACGTTTAGTTCTTAGATCATGGGGGCTGGCCATCCGGCCATGCCTGAACCTTTCACTTATGTATTTTTCAACGGTAGAGTTTCTACACACCATAGATTAAGGTGTGGAGCTCTGCTGTTCCTCAAAGATTAATGCAAAGTACTACTATTTTTCTATTCAATTCAACTTATTCCACTTCTAAGATATTCATTCGCACTTCAATATGATGGATGTGATGATCGTGACAGTCATCATCATTCTCAACTTATGAACGCGTGCCTGACAACCACTTCCGTTCTACCTTAGATTGAATGGATATCTCTTGGATATCTAATACATGGGACCGAGTCCGAGATATTAGTGTCTTCGTGGTATAAGTTAAAACCCATGGATGGCCATTCCTGAGATCCAGAAAGTCTAAACCTTGTATGTGGTATTCCGAGTAGGATCTGGAAAGGGATGGCTGTGACGAGCTTCAAACTCACGAGTGCTGGGCGTAGTGACAGACGCAAAAGGATAGTAAATCCTATTCCAGTATGATCGAGAACCGACAGATGATTAGCCATGCAGTGACAGCGCATTGGACCATTTTCATAGGAGGATGGGATGTAGCCATTGACAACGGTGATGCCCTACATAAAGCTTGCCATGGAAAGGAGTAGGATTGATTGGATGAAGACAGCAGGAAAGCAGAGATCAGAGGAATGAAAGCATCTCTATACGCTTATCTGAAATTCTCACCAATGAATTACATAAGTACCACTATCCTATTATATATTTTATTTATTTTCATCCACTATAATTTCTCAATACAATTTAATCCGACTGACTGAGATTTACAAGGTGACCATAGCTTGTTTCAAGCCGACAATCTCCGTGGGATCGACCTTTACTCACGTAAGGTTTATTACTTGGACGACCCAGTGCACTTGCTGGTTAGTTGTACGAAGTTGTGAAACAGATATAAGATCATGAACGTGCGTATTGAGTTTTTAGCGCTGTTACCAAGGAATGGAATGATCACGATTTTGCACACCAACAACTAACCAGCAAGTGCACTGGGTCGTCCAAGTAATACCTTATGTGAGTAATGGTCGATCCCACAGAGATTGTCGGTTTGAAGCAAGCTATGGTTATTTTATAAATCTTAGTCAGGAGATTAATTATAAGAGTGATTGTATTTATGAAAAATAAATAACATAAAATAAATAGTACTTGTGATTCACTAATGAGAAATAGGCTGAGATTCCAGAGATGCTCTGTCATCTAAATCTCTGCTTTCCTACTGTCTTCTTCTCTAAACACGCATGGCTTCCTTCAATGGGAAGCTGTATGATCCTCTCGGATAAAAAATACCAAGTACGATGTCTGCACGGCAAATCAACTGTCAGATTTCTCGTATCGGATGACAAATACCAAGTACAGCTACTGCACGACTAATCATCTGTCGGTTCCCGCTAGCGTCGGGATAGGACCCTTGTCCTTTTGCACACTGTCACTGCGCCCAACATTCGCAAGTTTGAAGCTTGTCACAGTCATCCCCTCCCGGATCCTACTCGGAATACCACAGACAAGGTTTAGACTTTCCAGATCCCAGGAATGCTGCCAATGATTCTAGCCTATACCACGAAGGTTCTAACCCCCGGACTCGGTCCGTAGATTAGAAACCCAAGAGATACGCACTCAAGCTGTCACCCAATGACTACGTTGAGCTCAGATAGAACGGGAGTGGTTGTCAGGCATGCGTTCATAGGTTGAGGATAATGATGAGTGTCATGGATCATCATATTCTCTATATTGAAGTACGAGTGAGTATCTTAGAATAGAATCAAGCGTGATTGAATAAAAAACAGTAGTAATTGCATTAATCTATTGAAACACAACAGAGCTCCTCACTCCCACTTATGGGGTTTAGAGACTCATGCCGTAGAAGATACAAATGAAGTGTAAAAATGTCATGAGGTGTAAATTGAATCTGTAAAAGTAGTTTTTATACTAGACTAGTAACTTAGATTTACAGAAAATGAGTAACTAAGAGTAGATAGTGCAGAAATCCACTTCTGGGACCCACTTGGTGTATGTCTGGGCTAAGCTTTCAAGCTTTCACGTGCATATGCCCAAGGTTGGAGTTAAACGCCACCCTGGGTGCCAAAATGGGCGTTTAACGCCAAGAATTATGCCAGTTCTGGCGTTTTACGCCAGAGAGTTTTAGACTATTATATATTTCCAAAAAGTATAGACTATTATATATTTCTAAAAAGTTTTGAACATCAGTTTGGGCCATCAAATCTCGAGCAAAGTATAGACTATTATATATTTCTAAAATGCCCAAGATGTCTAATTTTGAACCCCATTGAGAGCTCGCCAATTGGGCTTCTGTAGCTCTGGAAAATCCACTTCAAGTGCAAGAGGGTCAGAATCAGACAGCATCTGCAGTCCTTTTTCAGCCTCTAAATCAGATTTTTGCTCACGTCCCTCAATTTCAGCCAAAAAATACCTGAAATCACAGAAAAACACACAAACTCATAGTAAAGTCCAGAAATTTGATTTTTGAATAAAAACTAATAAAAGTATAATAAAAAGTAATTAAATCATACTAAAAACTATGTAAAAACAATGCCAAAAAGGGTATAAATTATCCGCTCATCACAACACCAAACTTAAATTGTTGCTTGTCCCCAAGCAACTAAAAACAAAATAGGATAAAAAGAGGAGAATATACAATAAATTTCAAAATTATCAATGAAGATTAGTCTTAATTAGATGAGCGAGGCTAGTAGCTTTTTGCTTCTGAACAGTTTTGGCATCTCACTTTATCATTTGAAGTTCAGAATGATTGGCTTCCATAGGAACTCAGAATTTAGATAGTGTTATTGATTCTCCTAGCTCAGTGTGTTGATTCTTGAACACAGCTACTTTATGAGTCTTGGCCGTGACCCTAAGCATTTTGTTTTTCAGTATTACCACCGAATACATAAATGCCACATACACATAACTGGGTGAACCTTTTCAGATTGTGACTCAGCTTTGCTAGAGTCCCCAGTTAGAGGTGCCCAGAGCTCTTAAGCACACTCTTTTTGCTTTGGACCATGACTTTAACCGCTCAGTCTCAAGCTTTTCACTTGACACCTTCACGCCACAAACACATGGTTAGGGACAGCTTGGTTTAGCCGCTTAGGCCAGGATTTTATTCCCTTGGGCCCTCCTATCCATTAATGCTCAAAGCCTTGGATCCTTTTTACCCTTGCCTTTTGGTTTAAAGGGTTATTGGCTTTTTCTGCTTGCTTTTTCTTTTTCTGTCTTTCTTTTTTTTTTTGCCACTTTTTTCTTTTCTCTTTTTTTTTGCAAGCTTTTCACTACTTTTTCTTGCTTCAAGAATCAATTTTATGATTTTTCAGATTACCAATAACATTTCTCCTTTTTCGTTATTCTTTCAAGAGCCAACAATTTTAACATTCATAAACAACAATTTCAAAAATATGCACAGTTCAAGCATTCATTCAGAAAACAAAAAGTATTGCCACCACATCAACATAATTCATCTAATTTCAAGATAAATTTTGAAATTATGTACTTCTTGTTTTTTTGTAAATAAAAACATTTTTCTTTTATGAAAGGTGAGGGATTCATGGAGTCATTCATAGCTTTAAGGCATATACTCTAAATTTTATTGATCATGGAATAAAAATAAGACATAAAATAAGCATAAAAGCAGACAAATAATAGTAGAGGAAAAGGAATTTAAAGACAAAAATAAATGACTCTAATACTAATGCTTATGTAACTCTTAAAATAGGTTTCTAATAATAAAAGTTATCACAGAGTTAGGACTCAACAACCTTTATTTGAGAGATAAGTGCTCCTTCAATATGTGGGATGTCCTTTAAGGATCAACTTCTGGCGCTTTCATTCCTATAGCTCACGCCCTTGCTTCTCTTGTTCTCTGAGTAGCTTGCAGAGCATGTTGTTCTGATTCTGCTGCTCTTCTTTGAGTTGATCAATAGATTCTTGCAGCTTGTTGACAGATGCTTCTAAGTGGGCCTAATAGTCAAATTGAGGAACTTCTGGGAGGAACTCATGTGCCCTCTTCTTAATGAGGTTGTCTTGAACTTGAGGTCCATCCATTACCCTTTTGGTGATTGGGCGTTCAACTGAGATATACTCATCCACACCTATCTGTACTCCCGCATCTTTACATAACAGAATGATCAAGCTTGGGTAAGCCAATTTGGCTTCAGTGGATTCCTTGTTTGCAAATAAGTAAATTTCACAAGGAATTAGCTGATGAACCTCTACTTCTTTTCCCAGCATAATACAGTGAATCATCACTGCTCTTTTGACAGTGACTTCAGAGTGGTTACTAGTGGGAAGTATAGATCGTCCAATGAAATCCAGCCAGCCCCTAGCAATTGGCTTGAGGTCTCCTCTCTTCAGTTGGTTTGGAATATCTTTTGCATTGATTATCCACTTGGTTCCAGGGAGGCATATGTCTTCTAGAACTTGATCCAGCTTTTTATCCTTGGCCATTCTCCTATTAAAGGATTCTGGATCATCCTGCAGTTGAGAAAGTTTGAGGACTTCTCTCACTTTGTCAAGATGGAAGTAGATAATCCTCCCTCTAACCATGGTTCGAAAAGTGTGGAAGGCAGTTCCCTCCATTCTTTGCTTATCTGTCAGCCACAGATTTGCATAGAATTCCTAGACCATGTTTTTTCCCATATTTATCTCAAGATTTGCTAGGATTTCCCAGCCTCTGTTTCGAATCTACTCTTGGATCTCTGGATATTCGTCTTCATTCAGATCAAACTTGACTTTTGGGATCACTGATCTTCTGCACACAATTTTGAAGTAATGATCTGCATGTTCTTTGGTGCAGAACCTTTCATGCATCCATTGTAGTTTTGGATTGTTTTCTTTCTTGCCTCTTGGAGTGGTTTGTTTTCCTTTAGGGGCCATCATCTTGGTCAGTGATCACAGAACACCAAACTTAGAGGTTTGCTTGTCCTCAAGCAAAAGTAAGGAAAGAAGATGAATAAGTGGAGAGAAGGATTCATATGATGGAAGAAGGGGGATGGCCGAATGTATAAATAGAGGGGAGGGGGGATAGTTTCAAAATTTTGGAAAAAAAAGATATGATTGATAAAAGATAACATGATATAAAAAAGATGAGATTCTTTTCAAAAATTTAAAAGATATAAAAAAGATATGAGAAAGTTAAACCTGAATTATTTTGTTTATGCATCTAAGAAATAAAAGATGATATGAATGAATGAAAAAGATTTGAAAAGAAATTGGGAAGAGGAATGAGTTTTTGAAAAGGAATTGAAAAGAATTGAAAAAAATTAAGAAGAATTTATAAGATTATAAATTTTTGTGAATGGAAATTAAAAAATGAATGTTTGTAATGTTTAGATGCAGAAAATTTTGAAGTAAAATAAGAAAATTCGAAAAAAATTTGAATTGGAAATGAAATTACCTCTCCCCTAGTTGTTCTGGCGTTAAACGCCCATCTGGTGGCCATTTTGGGCGTTTAACGCCCAGCCAGATACCCTGGCTGGCGTTAAACGCCAGAAATCCTTTCTCACTGGGTGTTTTTCTGAATGCCCAGGATGCTACTGTTTCTGGCGTTAAACGCCTAGAATGCTGCCTATTCTGGCGTTTAACGCCTAGAATGATATCTTTACTGGCGTTAAACGCCTAGAATGATAGCCATTTTGGCGTTTAATGCCCAAATTGCCTCTTTATTGGCGTTTTAATGCCACTGAGCTCCTTTTCTCTGTGATTCTTCTGTTTTATGTTCTAAACCTTCATTTCCTTGACTTTTTCATTGATAAGCATTAACAAACATAGATAGAAATATTAAATAAACTTATATAATTGTTATAAACATCTAATAATGGCTGGGTTGCCTCCCAGCAAGTGCTTCTTTACTGTCTTTAGCTGGACTTTACTGAGCTTTTAATTTAGTCTCAGCTTTGAGCATTCTTGCTCAATATTGCCTTCAAGATAATGTTTGATTCTCTGTCTATTAACAATGAACTTTTTGTCAGAATCAAGATCTTGAAGTTCTACATAGCCATACGGTGACACATTTGTAATCACATATGGTCCCCTCCACTGGGATTTCAATTTCCCAGGGAACAATCTGAGACTAGAGTTAAAAACTTGGTGCACCGAATTGTGATTCACACTTTTCACAGCTCTGCACAACTAACCAGCAAGTGCACTGGGTCGTCCAAGTAATACCTTACGTGAGTAAGGGTCGATCCCACGGAGATTGTCGGTTTTAAGCAAGCTATGGTTATTTTGTAAATCTTAGTCAGGAGATTAATGATAAGAGTGATTGTATTTATGAAAAATAAAAAATATGAAATAAATAGTACTTGTGATTTATTAATGAGAAACAGGCTGAGGTTCCGGAGATGCTTTGTCATCTGAATCTCTGCTTTCCTACTATCTTCTTCTCCAAACACGCATGGCTTCCTTCAATGGCAAGCTGTATGATACTCTCAGATGAAAAATACCAGGTATGATGTCTGTACGGCTAATCAACTGTCAAATTTCTCGTCTCGGATGACAAATACCAAGTACAGCTACCGCACGGCTAATCATCTGTCGGTTTCCGCTAGCGTCGGATAGGACCCTTGTCCTTTTGCACACTGTCACTGCACCCAACATTCGCAAGTTTGAAGCTCGTCACAGTCATCCCCTCCTGGATCCTACTCGGAATACCACAGACAATGTTTAGACTTTCCAGATCCCAAGAATGCTGCCAATAATTCTAGCCTATACCACGAAGTTTCTAACCCCCGGACTCGGTATGTAGATTAGAAATCTAACAGATACGAACTCAAGCTGTCGCCCAATGACTACGTTGAGCTCAGATAGAATGGGAGTGGTTATCAGGCATGCGTTCATAGGTTGAGGATAATGATGAGTGTCACGGATCATCATATTCTCTATATTGAAGTACGAGTGAGTATCTTAGAATAGAATCAAGCGTGATTGAATAGAAAACAGTAGTAATTGCATTAATCCATTGAAACACAGCAGAGCTCCTCACCCCACCTATGGGGTTTAGAGACTCATACCGTAGAAGATACAAATAAAGTGTAAAAATGTCATGAGGTGTAAATTGAATCTCTAAAAGTAGTTTTTATACTAGACTAGTAACTTAGGTTTACAGAAAATGAGTAACTAAGTGCAGATAGTGCAGAAATCCACTTCCAGGACCCACTTGGTGCGTGTCTGGGCTGAGCCTTCAAGCTTTCACATGCATTTGCCAAAGGTTGGAGTTAAACGCCACCCTGGGTGCCAAAATAGGCGTTTAATACCAAGAATTATGCCAGTTCTGGCGTTTTACGCCAGAGAGTTTTAGGCTGGTTTTGAACGTCAGTTGGGCTTCTGTAGCTCCAGAAAATCCCAAGATGTCTACTTTCTAACGCAATTAAAAGCACGCCAATTGGGCTTCTGTAGCTCCAGAAAATCAACTTCGAGTGCAGGAGGGTCAGAATCCAATAGCATCTGCAGTCCTTTTTTAGCCTCTGAATCAGATTTTTGCTCAGGTCCCTCAATTTTAGCCTGAAAATACCTGAAATCACAGAAAAACACACAAACTCATAGTAAAGTCCAGAAATGTGATTTTTGAATAAAAACTAATAAAAATATAATAAAAAGTAATTAAATCATACTAAAAGCTATGTAAAAACAATGCCAAAAAGGGTATAAATTATCCGCTCATCACTTGTCCGACAACTTTTTAGTGTTCTCGTAGAACCTTTTTAGTTAGTCCAGACAATTTTGATAGCCTTGTCGTGGAGCCGTGGCTTTTCTTTTAGCGCACGTCTTTTGAGCCTTAGGTTGTTTTTATACCTTCCTTGGCCTTCTCCTTTCTTCGTGGGCTTTTTGGATTGCAACCTCTTTGTGTAAGCTTTTTAGTCATGTTCCAACAACTTTTTAGGTAGCGTTCCTTGGGAACCTTTTCTTTATAGTTTAGTTGGACAACTTTTTAGCTTTTCCTTTGGCTTTGTGCGTTTGTTTTTTAAGTAGTGTCTTTTTTCAAGACTTCGTACCTTTCAGCAAAGCATTCCTAGCCTTTGCGAGATGTCTTTGTCCCTTTTTTAGTGATTCTTTTGTTGGTCCGACTTCTCTTGTCGGTCCAAGCTAAGTTATTTTTAGTAGTCCATTTTTAGTCAAACCTCGTCAGGCCGCTTTTTATGGATTACTTTTTATAACTTCTTACATTAATCTGTTTTTATCGCTTTCACCTTACCGACTTTTTGTAATCGGGCGATGAATTTGGTTTTCATCTTGCCGACCTCTTTGTAATCGGGTGATGAATTTGGTTTTCACCTTGCCGACCTCTTTGTAATCGGGCGATGAATTTTCGCGCTCAGATTAATGCATCTTGGTAGGAAATTTTTTAGGTAATCTGGAAAATTTTATTCAAATGGAAAATAGGAATATATACAAGAATATATACATATGAGCACTTACCCTTCTAAGTCGAGCAATTTTGTAGAGCTTGGCCTGGCGCCTCATTAAAAAATATTTTCAGGAAAAAGAGTGCACCTTGGCCTAAGATCTTTTCTAACTATAGTACCTTCTAAGGTTACAGGCATGCCATGACCTTGGTAGCTCTCGTCCCTCGAGGTCGGACACCTTGTAGTAGCCTTTTCCGAGTATCTTGATACGCAAAAATTGACTCTCAACAATTTCCTTCTGGCAAGTGCACCGGATTGTCGTCAAGTAAAAACTCACTGAAGAGTGAGGTCGAATCCCACAGGGATTGATAGATTGATCAACATTAATTGGAGAATTATACTAGTTGAGCGAAATCGAAATTGAAATTGGGAATTACAGAAAGTAAATTGGCGGGAAGCTTAAATTGCAAAAAAAGTAAATGAACAAAAATTAAATTGCTGAAATTAAATGACAGAAGTGAAATTGCAAGAAATTAAATGGGAATGGGGTTTAGCATGAAATTAAAGAAGTAGAGAGTAAAAGAAGGGTAGATCAGAGATGGGGAAACTCATTGGGGTCAGGAGATGTGAGAATTCTCTAGATCAAATTCATTCTCATCTCTTCCTCAATCAATGCATTCATTGATCTCCTTAGCAATCTTAAGTGATTAGATCCCAATTCCTTGTCAATCTAATCTCTCTAAGCATGAACAATTACCCAATACCTTGATTTAAGTGCCCATGGGAAGAGATGAAGTTTAGTCACTGATTATACCACACAAATTCGTAGACCAAAGTGTTGGTAGGATTACATGTCACTATATCCATCCAAACCCCAATCTAATCCAATGTAAGAAAGCATTTCTAGCATGATCTCCTCATTCCTCTACCAAGGTTCCGAGGAGATCGAATTATGAATAGCTTCTTTCCCAAGATAACTATCTAATTGGAAGAACAAAAGCTTTCTAGTAAAATCAAGAGAAAAGAAAGAAGAAGAAGAATAAAAACTAGTATTGATCAATTGAATTTACACAGAGCTCCCTAACCCAATGAAATGGGGTTAGTTGTTCATAGCTCAATTCAAATTACAAAGAAAAAGTAAAAGGAAATGTTGTAGAAGAAGAAAGTACATAAAACTAAAAGAAAAAAGTACAGAGGAAATGAAATCATGGTTTGAAGCCCCAGAGCCTCTTCAGGGCCTCCCGAGAGCTCCCTCAATCTTCAACAACTCTTCTATTTATAACCCTCTTCTCATCTTCAATTGGATCAAGTATTTGGATGTGGGCCTTGGCCTTGATTGAAGCAATGAGGAATGATTCTTAGTGATGGGCATTGGCAACTAACTTTCATATTCTGTATAGGTGTAATTTGGAATTGAATTGGCTTTAACATTGGTGATCACGTTTGAGGGCAAACGTTGAGCCAAACATCCTTTGAAAAATGGTTTCTGGCTTGCTGTCATTGACATTTGACTCAACGTTAGAGGGCCAACGTTCTGCTATTCACGTGTACACGTGACCTACGCGTACGCGTGAATAGTCAAATTTGCCATTTCACGCGTGCGCGTGCCGTACGCGTGCGCGTGGTTGGGCTGAAAAAGTATGTTTACGCGTACACGTCATTGACGCATACGCGTCGATGCAAAATTCCCAACTCCCATTTTTGAAATTTTATCGTGAACGTTGGAGGCTAACATTTGAGGTAATTTTGGACCACTAACGTTCGCACATCCACACGTGCGCGTCACCTACGCGTGCGCGTGGATGCCAAATTTTCAAATTCCAAACTGAATGTTGCAAATCAAGCCTTGGGACGTCACTTTGTCCTCTTGTCAACGTTACAAATTTCAGGCCCACTATAGACTATTATATATGGTTGAAAAGCTCTGAATGTCAGATTTCTAACCCAACTAGAATAACCTCAATTGGACATCTGCAACTCAAGTTATGCTCCTTTGAAGGGGATAGGGTCGCTGGTGTCGGAGTGCAACGTTGGAGGCAACGTTGGACCTCCAACGTTTGAGCCAATGTTGGGAACATTTCTAGATTTGGAAGCTCAAACGTGCTGTCCACCTGATACTATTATATATTATTGGAAAGCTCTGAATGTCTACTTTCCAATGCCGTTGAAAGCGCATCATTTGGAACTCCACATCGCGAGGTATACTCCATCGAAGGTGCAGAGGTCAGCTGGCCTTACTACAGGTTGGTACCATGTAGTGCCATATATTCTTGGAAAGCTCTTGATTCCTACTTTCCAATGCTTTTGAAATCACCTCATTTGAAGCTTTGTAGCTCAAGTTATTCTTGTTGGAAGTATACCCCTTCAGGCTGTGGAGAGTAACGTTTTCAGCAACGTTGGAGCACCAACTTTGGCTCCACATTGCTTCCCTTTGCCTCCTTTCATGGCCTTCTTGTTGCCTCTTTGCCTTTCCTTTTCTTAGCTTCCTTTCCACCTATCATCAACCAAACAAATACATCAAAGCTTTGCTATAGTCACAAGAATTTGCCTCATTCTTAGCACACACGTAATTATGGCATAAATCTCATAAAAATGCACAAAATTAACAATGTTTAATTGAATCAAGACAAGCATGAATTTCTCATCCAAATTCTTACTTATTGCCTAAGAAATGCATGAAACTACTCTAAAACAAACTAAAAATGGCTTGTGAAACTAGCCAAGATGCCCTGGCATCACATCTCTATAACTCGGTAAAGTCCTTTCCAATTGGCTACTAGTTTCCCTTCTCCTGATCGACCTGCTCCGATATCATTTCGGATCAAGATAAGATCGTTATTGGCGAAACTTCGCTGGACTACCTTCTGATTATACCTTGAAGCCATTCGATGCTTTAGAGCTTCTTCTCTAATCCGAGCTCTTTCTCGGACTTCTAGAAGTAGATCGAGCTCTTCCTTTTGCCTTTGGGAGTTGGCCTCTTTGTTGTAGAGGATCATTCTGGGAGATTCCTCTTCGATCTCCACTGGGATCATTGCCTCCATTCCATAAGCAAGTCGGAAGGGTGATTCTCCTGTGGTGGAGTGTGGAGTTGTCCGATATCTCCATAGGACTTGTGGGAGCTCTTCGGCCCAAGCTCCTTTTGCGTCCTGTAGCCTCCGTTTTAATCCAGCTAATATGACTTTGTTGGTAGCTTCTGCCTGTCCGTTGGCTTGTCGGTGTTCTACGGATGTGAATTGGTGCTTTATTTTCAAGTTAGCTACCAAGTTTCTGAAACCTGTGTCAGTGAATTGGGTGCCATTATCTATGGTGATGGAGTAAGGGACCCCGAACCTTATAATAATATTTCTTTATAGAAATTTCCGACTTCTTTGAGCGGTGGCATTAGCTAGGGTCTCTGCCTTAATCTATTTTGTGAAATAGTCTACCCCCACAATGAGGAACTTGACTTGTCCCGACCCCTGGGGAAAGGTGACACAGTCCCAAGGGTGTATTGGTAAAGATTCTCTTTAATAAAATCGCGTTGCAAGTATAGCTCTACCAACAACAATCCTCGGGGGTTAAATTTAGAAGAGGGATTTGGTTGTCACAAGTTCAACCCCAATAGAAATAACCGAAGTATTCAAACCTCGGGTCGTCTCACAAGGAATGGGCAAACATGTGCTTCAACATTAGTTAGAAATCCGGGGTTGTGAGTTATGAGCATGAAAATAAATGGGAATCTTAATAAGAAAGTAATCTTAAAATGCGTCAACTAGTTCAATTGACTAAGCAAAACATGAGCAACTTTAATGAATAAACAACATTCCACTTAATTCTATTATAACCCAAACAAGAAACTGCAACTAAAGTAATTGGTTGAGAAAATTGGTTTTCAAATATGAATAATAAAAGCAACTCTTGGCTAGGCTTGGGAATTGGGGTCACCATCCTTGTCTAACAACTATATCTTGACAATTATAAGGAACCAAGCTCATTAAGTCTACTCTCAAAGTCTTAAGTACGTGATATCTACCCCTAGACTTGAAGTACGTCAAATGGCCTTGATCACATCAACCCATAAGTCCCAACCTACCTACTAATTAGATTAGTAGTGGGTTGGCGTCAATGAGTATCAAATTGACCACCTAGGGCTCCCAAATCATCAAATCCATTAGACCCAATGACTCAAGTTTACCCAATTCCCTTGACCTAGGCTAAGAGTGAAAAAGAATACTCCATAATCAAAGTAAACAATTCATCGAACACTTGGTGAGCATTAACAAAAGACATGTTCAAAATGGCAATTAAATTGAAATCCACAAATACCCACTAACAATTATCAACATATGATCATCCAAACAACAAAGCTAAACATAGAAATCATCAATGTAACATTAACAAGTCAAGATTCATAACATTCATGAAATGGGTATAAAATGATAATTAACAAGAATTCATAAACTATCACAAGATATAAGCAAAATTGTAACAAGGAATTCAAATTTAACAATTAAAACTAGTAATTAACAAGATCCAAGTCACAAATCAACAAAGGACAATCAAATTAAAACTAGATCTAGAGAGGAACAAGGGTTTCTCCCTCTAGAATAACAAAAGAACCAAAAACTAGCTAAAAATTATGTCCTAGTGTAAAATGAGTGATCTCAACCCCTAGCATCCTTGGGTCTTTTCCCATGCAGAAACAGCTTGAAATTGGGCCTAATGAGCCTCAGAAATCGCTAGGCACAATTTCTTTTAATGAGGTCACGTGCAGCTTTCCACGCATGCGCGCCAAGTGCGCGTGCGCGTAGATAGAAATTTTCTGATCCACGCGGAGGCGTCCATCCTTGCGCGCCTCTTCCAGCCAATCCCGTCCACGCGTGCACGTGGAGTGTGCGAGCCCGCCGATGCTGCTTTTCCCAAGATTTCAATTCTTCATGTTCCTCCCTTTTTGTACATGCTTTCTCCCTCTCTTCTAAGTCATTCCTATCCTATAATTCCTGAAATTACTCAACAAATACATCACGGCATCGAATGGCAATAGAAGAGGATTAAAATATGGCAATTTTAAGGCAAAATAAGCATGTTTTCCATCATGGAGCAATATTGGGAAGTGAACACAAAACCATGCATTTCTTGTGAATAAGTGCGAGAAATATTGATAAAATTCCCCAAAATAAGCACAAGATAAACCACAAATCGGGGTTTATCAAATCTCCCCACACTTAAATCGAGCATGTCCTCATGCTTAAAAATAAAAAGACCAAAGATCATGGTGAAAAAAAGGGTTTATGAAATACAAACTACCTAAGTGGATGCATGCAACTAATGTAATATCATCTATCTACTTGGTCAAGAGTAAATCTATCCTCCAAGAATACGTGTGAACATATAGGGCGAAAAGAGTTTGTGCTTCATGAATCCTACCAAATTGAATACCACTAAAGAGTGCATATGACTTGCTAAACGAACGCTTGTGAAAGCCGGGAACAAGCATTGAGCATCGAACCCTCACTGGAAGTGTATCCGCTCTATTCGCTCAAGTGTATAGGGTTCGTCACTCAATCTTCTCCTAATCATGTTTTTCAAGATTTGTCTTTCATCTAACAATCAACAATTACTTAATGCATGCTTACAGGTATCATGAGGTCTTATTCATGGGTTGTAACGGGGCTAGGGTGAAGGTAAGGGTGTATATGGCCAAGTGGGTTTAAAATTTGAGTCCTTGATCAACCTAGTATCCACTAGACACATAGAACAACTATAAAACTACAATACATTCCTAGCTACCCTTGGATTTTACCCTTTTTGTATACTCATGTATTCTTTTCAATTCACACCCCATATGCATTGTTATTATTACTTTATCTTGGGGCGTCTTTGTCCCCTTTCATTGCTTTCTTTCTCTTTTCTCTCTTTTTTTTTTCATATCCCCTTTTCTTGGGGTTTCTTTGTGAACCAAAGTGTCAATGCATACGGTTTAATCATTCAACACATGAGTATGTTCCCAAAATCCTACAATTTTCAATTACACTATAATTACATACCTATATATCTACCCGAATTTCCCAAGTATACCCTTCTATTTGAATGATATACATCCTAACTTACCTAAGCCAATCAAGGATTCAAATTCAGGGACATTCATAGTTTTTCACTTAGGGTTGTTGATGTGCTCTATTTAAGAACAAAAGGGTTTATCAAAGGCTCAAAATTGGTTAGCAATGGTAGATACAAGGGTTAAGGCTATTTGGGAGAAGTGACTATTGAAATGATGGCCTCAATCATGTAAATGCGTTCACGCACAAAGCAATGAACATATAGAATCAGACAAAGCAAGGATCACAATCATAGAGAGAGATATGCACACAAGAATGGAAATAATGGTTAAAAGATGTAACCATACAATAAGCTCAAAACTTTCATGCTTGTGTTCTTAGCTTAATCACTATGTTCTAAAATACATTCTTAAAGCAAGTTTACTGCAAAAAAAAATTTAGAATTTTTGGTAGGCCACCTAGAACACAGTTTCTTGGAAAGAAAGTTATTGTTTTGACCAAGTAACTCTATAGAAACTAACTATCATGCAAAGGGTATTTACAAGCAAGACTAACTATACATGCAATATAAAAAGAAAAATAAATCCATGGGTATTGAGGGGAAGAGAATGTTACCCATAGAGATCAGTCGAACGACCTCCCCACACTTTAGAAATTAGCACGGTCCTCCGTGCTACGAATAATACGCAAGGGACGGTCGGGACCGAAACTTTCACTATCCCCTTCATCAGAGATCCCATCACTTGGGTTTGAGGTGGATGTGAGCATTTCGGGTTCCTCCATGCTAGGGGTAACACAACACAGAAGCTTCTTGATGTAAGTATATCAGCGGTGGTTGCGCCGCTCATATCTATCAAGCTTCCGGTGAAGATCTTCTATCCTTTGATCTGTGGATCTCAGTGGTAGTGATGATGAGCTAGAAGGAAAAAGAAGCGGCGGGGCCATGTCGAGGCTTGGTTTGTTCATGGGAAGGTGTAGGTATTTCCCGCTTGGGACCATATCGCCCTTAGCTGAAACCATAATCTTCTTATCCTTGGCTTCCCAAGAAACACCCGCAGTAGCAACTAAGTCAGACACCAATGCTGTAAATGGCAAATTACCCCGGTCGTGAACTTGACTCATCACTTGCTTGACAAGAGGCGGGATGTTCACCGGATTCTCCGTGAGAACACACCAAACAAGCAAGGCGAGGTCCACCGTGAGGGACGACTTGTGAGTGCTAGATAGCACATAATGAGATAGGATCTGGGCCCAAGCTCTAGCTTCCACAGTGAGGAAGCGAGCGTCAATGGACTTAGGCCTCATCCGGAGTCGACCTTGGGTCCAAAATGCCTCTGGCTCAGCAATGACTCGGAGAATCGAGTCCCAATTAAATCCATACTTTCCTCGCTGACGTAGGACTTCTTGGTAGCCATCCATGTCACTTGGCACTGGTAAGACATTAAGCACTTGTTGAATAGCCTCTTCTAAAACTGAAACTTGCTTGTGGTGCATGTATACTGGTTGAATAGAGGGAAGATGGTAGTTGGTGTAGAATTCTTCTACCGAAGAGAGGTTGATTTCCCTTGGTTTCCTCAAGAGAAACTCTCATCCACGCTGTTCGATGCGGGGCAAAATATAAGGAGCAACCTTGTCCGGCGGAGTGAGTAGATGCTCGGGGTGATAGTTCCTTACCGCTATGAAGGGGAACATAAGTTCACAGAAGCAGTTAGGGAACCTTGAAGAATCTCTCGCCGGTTTGCCCTTGTCATTCTCATCAATAGGAGCAGTTGTCTTTCCTTTCTTAGATAGAGGTTTGACTCCTACTGAAGAATGCGCCTTAGAGTTTGATTTTTGGGGTGCCTTTTTGCGGCCAGTTTCCTTGAAGCTATCTCCTTGCCTTTCTTGGTGGCCATCCTAAAAAGGGAGAGAATGAATGAAAACATTAAACCCAAGACTCAATTTGACAAAAGACATGCAAGTGAATTGTAATGCCCATGGTAGATGTAAAAGCAAGGGTCATAACACTTGGCATGGGATGCAAGAGGAAGTAAAGCATGCAATGGCATGAGAAGAGTAGTCTCAAGAATCCATAATAAAGAGCAAGTCATGTTTAATTAATATCTAATTGGCAAGTATAAACTTAAAGCACACAAATTGGACTCAATGCATTTAAGAGAAAGCAAGTGAATGAGGAGAGAGCACCAATTTGAAAATACATGGCTAAATTGAGCCGAAATTGTATATGTGCATTTCTTCGAACACTTGGCGTGCAATAATCAAGCAATGAGCAATTATGAGATACTAAACAATTTAAAGCCCAAAATAGAACATCAATCATCACATAAACATCACACAATGGCAAAGGTTAGAGAAAGAATGACAAAAGATCTATTAATGCAAATTAAGATCAAATTCAACATCCATAGAGAAAAAAGGAAAAAGGAAAAAAAAGAAGCAAATAAAAGCAAGAAACATCATCATGCAAGTAAAAGAGAGACTAAATAAAGCAATAAGAGCCATCTAACTAGAAGAAATAAGGCAAAGAAAAGTGGAAGTAAAGGAAAGGAAGGAGCAAAACCTTGATGAGTATGAAAGAACAAGGTTGAACCTTCTTTTGTGAGGATGAGAGGGAAAATAGGAGAAGTGTAGTGCTACCAGAAAAGAGTGGTTGTTACCGGTGAGTGGCCGAAGACAATGGTGGTGGATTTTGGAAGAAGAAGAAGAGAAGGGAAATGATGGATGGAGAAGAAAAAGGAACTAAAGAAGAGAAAAGAGAATTTAAAGAAAGAGAAATAGGGCAGGCGCAAAAGTATTAAACTGATGCGCGCAACCGGCGCGCGTGCGCAAGGTGCACTGGCGCGTCGGTGAGGGTGCTAGCAGATGGCGCGGGCGCGTCAGTGGCGCGCGCGCGCGAGAGAGGTTGTGCCTCAGGCACAAAAGTGGCACAAAGTTGGCTCAAGTCTCTGGTTTTTTGTACCAGAGTGAGTTAGTGAGGTAGGCGCGCAGGTGCGCACCTTGCGCGAACGCGTGCTTGAGGTGTTTTGCCACTGGTGCGGACGCGCACTACGCGCAGACGCGTGGATGTTAGCACAAGCTTGGCCCAATTGTGGCACAACTCTCTGGTTCTTGTACCAGGGAGTTCACATATCACCATCGGCGCGTGCACCGTGCGCTAGTGCGTCGATGGTTAATTTGCCAGAGTGCGCGCAGGCGGCATGTACGCGGACGCGTGAGTGCCTGGCGTGAGTTGGGCATAAAGTGGGCATAACTCTCGGGTGTTTGGCCCAAGAATAGGATTTCGCTGCCAGCGCGCGCGTGCACTGTGCGCTGGCGCGTCGGTGTCCCTCTTCAAAGAAAAATTTGTGTTTTCTTTATCCTTTTCACATCCTATTTACACGAACATCCTATCTATCCGATAAAATCAGCAAAACTAACATTCCTATGCACTCAATCAATCATCAAAAGATCACAAAATTCACAAGAAATTAAGAATACTAAGAAGATGGTATAAACAAGGAATATCTTACCATGGTGGGGTGCCTCCCACCAAGCACTTTTCTTTAACGTCCTTAAGTTGGATGGTTCTTTTCTTAAGCTTCCTCTCTTCTTGGTGCATCCTCCAATATGTACACCTCTAGCTCCCTTGGAGGCTTGCAACCATGATACCTCTTCACTCTATGTCCATTCACCTTGAAAGTTGCTTCACTTTTGGGATCAAACAATTCCACCACTCCGTAGGGCTTCATCTCCTTCACCTTGAAAGGTCCTTCCCATCTAGAGCGGAGCTTGCCAGGCATAAATTGGAGCCTTGAGTTGTAGAGGAGGACGTCATCACCTTCTTGAAAGTCCTTCTTCAGAATGTGATGGTCATGGAATGCTTTAGTCTTTTCCTTGTAGATTCGGGCATTCTCATATGACTCGTTCCTCAAACATTCAAGCTCCTCCAGTTGTAGCTTCCTAACTTCACCCGCCTTGGCTAGATCCATATTGCACTGCTTTACCGCCCAATAGGCTCGATGCTCAATCTCCACCGGAAGGTGGCATGCCTTACCATAGACGATCCGAAAAGGGCTCATCCCTATCGGAGTCTTGTAGGCCGTTCTATACGCCCATAATGTATCTCCTAACCGGATGCTCTAATCCTTTCTTTGTGGATTAACCACTTTTTCCAAGATTCTCTTGATTTTCTGATTGGACACTTCCGCTTGTCCATTTGTTTGCGGATGATAAGCAGTAGCAACCTTATGCGTCACTCCATAGCACTTGAGCAATGCTTCTACCTTCCTGTTACAAAAGTGAGATCCTTGGTCACTCACGATTGCTCGTGGCAACCCATAACGGCATAAAATGTGATTCCTTATGAAAGAAACAACGGTATTAGCGTCATCAAGGCGGGTGGGTACGGCCTCTACCCACTTTGACACGTAGTCAACCGCTAACAGAATATACAGGTACCCACTAGAGTTGGGAAACGGTCCCATAAAGTCAATGCCCCATACATCAAATATCTCACAGAACATCATAGGTTGCTGAGGTATTTCATCCCTTTGGGATGCGTTCCCTGACTTTTGACACTGATGGCAAGACACACATAACCGGTTAGCATCCTTGAATAAGGTTGGCCACCAAAATCCACAATCCAACACTTTTTTAGCGGTCCTTTGTGGGCCAAAGTGGCCACCACATTCGGACGAATGACAAGCTTCAAGAATTGGTTGGAATTCGGATTCCGGGACGCATCCTCGAATTACTTGGTCCACGCCCCTCTTTCACAAGTGAGGGTCATCCCAAATATAGTATTTGGAATCACTCCTCAACTTGTCCCTTTGGTTTTTCGAAAAGTTGGGAGGGAAGATTCTTGCAACCAAGTAGTTCGCCATTGGGGCAAACCAAGGAAAGCTAACCGACACAGCATACAAACTATCTAATGGGAATGAGTCATTGATCGGAAATGGATCAGTTTTTAAATTCTCAATGCGGCTTAAATGATCCGCAACCAGGTTTAGAGATCCACTCCGGTCCTTAATCTCAATGTCAAATTCTTGCAAAAGCATGATCCAACGTATGAGTCTAGGCTTTAACTCATTCTTTTTCAATAAGTACTTTAAAGCGGCACCCACAGCATAGTTTGACGCATCGCACATTATCTCAAATGGCAACGTCCAGTTGGGGCCTCGCACAATCGGTGCTGTGGTAAGAACTCTCCTTAGCTCTTCAAAAGCTTTTACACATTCACTGTCAAACTCAAAATCCACATCTTTTTGGAGTAGGCGCGACAATGGCAAAGCAATCTTGCTGAAGTCCTTGATAAAGTGCCTATAAAATCCTGCATGTCCCAAAAACGAGCGGACCTCCCTCACGGATGAGGGGTGAGGCAAAGTAGTAATAACATCGACCTTGGCCGGGTCCACAGAAATGCCTTCATGAGATACTACATGTCCTAACACTATGCCTTGTCGTACCATAAAGTGACATTTTTCAAAATTCAAGACAAGGTTAGTGTCAACACATCTAGCTAGGACCTTGGCCAAGCTCTCTAAACAATAATCGAATGAGATACCATAAACGCTAAAGTCGTCCATAAAAACTTCCAGGCAATTCTCCAATAGATCGGAGAAGACACTCGTCATGCACCACTGAAAAGTAGCGGGTGCGTTACATAGTCCAAATGGCATCCTTTTATAGGCAAAGGTGCCAAACGGACAAGTAAACGTGGTCTTCTCCTGATCTTCAGGAGCAACATGTATTTGGAAGTAGCCAGTAAATCCATCAAGAAAACAGTAGTGAGATTTACCTGCCAAGCGGTCTAGCATCTGATCGATGAAGGGTAAGGGGTAATGTTCTTTTCGTGTGGTGGCGTTCAATCTTCTGTAGTCAATACATACTCGCCACGCATTTTGGACTCTTTTAGTGACCAATTCACCGTCGTCCTTCTTGACCGTTGTGATGCCCGACTTCTTGGGAACAACTTGAACCGGGCTCACCCACTCACTGTCGGAAATTGGGTATATGATATCCGCATCCAGTAATCGGGTGAACTCTTTCTTCATTACATCAAGGATGGTTGGGTTGAGCCTCCTTTGCGGTTGCCTAACCGGCTTGGCTCCATCTTGGAGAAAGATCCTATGCATGCACTTACGGGGGTCAATTCCCACAATATCCGCTAGGCTCCATCCTATTGCTTTCTTGTACTTTCTTAGAACATCTAGGAGCTTTCCCTCTTCTTCACTTGAGATCTCACTAGTAATAATGACCGGAAACCTTTGGTTATCCTCTAAGAAAGCATACTTCAGATGAGATGGAAGGGGCTTCAGTTCACTTTTTATCTCAAGATGAAGTTCCTTTTCATCAAGCTTATGGGACTCATTCTTGACAACTTCCTCTTGTTCATCCTCTTGGTCATCCGTCTCCTCAACAACGGGGTAGCACAACTTGTCATGATCTTCCTCTTGCACTTTCGCTACCACTTCATCAATTACATCACATCGGAGCATGGAATGTTCTTCGGGAGGATGTTTCATGGCTTCCTCTAAATTGAACTTGATAGTCTTATCTCCAACCCCAAAGGAATATACACCGGTGAAGGCATCTAACTTAAATTTGGAGGTTTTGAGGAAGGGTCTACCAAGTAGAACGGAGGATGAGCTTCTATTTTCTATTGGAGTCATTTCAAGGATGTAAAAATCGACCGGAAAAACCAAATCCTTAATTGCCACAAGTACATCTTCCGCTATCCCCATCACTGTGATCACACTTTTATCAGCTAAGGCAAACCTCGCCGCCGACTTCTTCAATGGAGCTAAATTCAACCGCACGTAGATAGAAAGCGGCATGATGCTAACACAGGCCCCCAAGTCACACATACAATCATGAAAGGTGTATCCACCAATACAACAGGACACTAAGCACGGTCCAGGGTCACCACATTTTCTTGGAATAGGTTCCATCAAGGAAGAAATTGAACTACCCAAGGATAATGTCTCCAATTCTCCTATCCTATCCTTGTGTGTACACAAGTCTTTCAAAAATTTTGCATACTTTAGAATTTGTTGAATAGCATCAAGGAGTGGTATAGTTACCTCAACCTTTTTGAACACTTGAAGTATGTTCAAATCAAATTCTGGTGTCTTTTTTGCTTTCTTCACCATGGAAGGAAACGGAATAAGAATTGACTCATCCACTATGGCTTTCCTCTTGGGTTCCTTGAGGTTTACTCCTTCTTTCTCATGCCTTTTGTCTACCACCTCTTCTTCATGTGGGGCTTCAACGACTACCTCTTCCTCATGAATTTCTCCCATGACCTTTGGAGGTATCTCCTCTAACGTAGTCCCCGACCTTAGAGTGATGGCGTTGAGACCGCCCTTTGGGTTTGGTTGGGGTTGGGATGGAAGGTTAGAAGAACTTGAGGGTTGGTTAGTGTTGTTATTGGGGTTTGGTGGTTGGTTTGACATGTTCATCTATGAAAGCAAGTTGGTGAGGTTAGCCAATTGGGTACTCAAGGCATCAATTTGAGCCTTGTTGCTCTCATCTCGTTTTTCCATAGCGGCTCTAAGCTCATCAACTTGGTTGTTGGAAGATGGAAGAGTTTGGTTTTGATTTTGTTGTCTATGGTGTGGTGCTTGGTACTTGGTGTAGTTGTTTTGGTTTTGGTTGGAGTGGCTTTGGTTGGCTTGGTAGTTGGTGTTGTTGTGATGGTATTGGGATGAAGATTGGTTGTTGTTGTGATGAGAAGAAGAGTTGTTCCACCTTTGGTTTTGATTGCTTCCTTGTGCATTATCTCTCCACCCTTGATATTGATTACCACCTTGATGGTAATTGTTTTTACCTTGAGAAAGGTAGGGTGGACGGTTGTTGTAATTCATATTGGCTACCACAAGAGCATGTTCCTCTTGAATTTGATGGCATTGGTCGGTGTAATTTGTGGTGCTAGAGCACAAACCACAAATTCTAGGAAGGCCTTCAAGTTGAGCAACTGGAGGTGGGGCTTGAGCGGCTTGGATGGAGTATTATTCCTTTTGATCCTTTTGGATTTGTGTAAGGATGGTGGTCATATCCTCAAGTGCCTTGGTTAGACTTGATTCGGAAGGGGATGGTTCTACCACACCCTTAAGAGGATTACACCTCACTCTTGGGTGTTGTGTTGATTCGGCAACGTCCTTTATCAAATTCCAAGCTTCTCCCTCCGTCTTGTTTTTCGAAAGGGAACCGCCACTAGAAGCGGTGAGCAATCTTCTATCTTTCGCACAAAGACCTCCGGTGAAGTAGCTAATGAGCAAGTGAATGGTCAATCCGTGGTGTGGACATGACTCCGATAGCCTCTTGAACTGAGACCAATACTCGTACAAACTCTCTTGGTCTCTTTGCATTATGCCTGAAATCTCCTTCCGGATGTAGTCGGTCTTCTACGGTGTGAAGAACTTATCAATAAACTCTCTCCTCAAGAAATCCCAATTAGTCACAATCTCATCCGGTAGCGAATAGAACCATATTTTTGCTTGCGCTTCAAGAGAGAAAGGGAAGGCAAAAACCATGATGGCTACATCATCGGCTCCATGCCTTCGAGCCATAGAACAAGCAACTTGAAAATCCTTCAAATGCCGGATGGGGTCTTGACCCGGCAACCCATGATAGTTAGAAAGTAAATTTATCAAGCTACTCTTCAACTCAAAGTTCGGATCAAGGTTAGGATACCTTGCTTGCAACAGTTGAAGTATGATATCCGGAGCTCCTTGCTCATGTAAAGTAATCCGGCGTGGCTCCGCCATGTGTGGCTCACCTATAGGATGCAAAGATGTATTAGTAATGCTAACAGAAGAATAGGAAGTAACAGACTCCAAGTCACTCTCGGTAACACCTAGTGATTTGGTGTTTTCCTCAAGAGAGGCCGAAGTACTAGGTGTATAGTCCAACCGCCGTCTAGCAGGCCGAGTGTGTAACAAAGTTCTTTCGATCTCGGGATCAAACTTGAAAGTCATAGCACAAATGTAAAAGAAATCTAAACTATAGCTAAGTATCGAAAGAAGTAAAATATCTACAAAATTCACATATTAACATAACCAATATCAAGGCATACGTTGCAACCATTCCCCAGCAACGGCGTCAAAAATTTGACACGGTCCCAAGGGTGTATTAGTAAAGATTCTCTTTAATAAAACCGCATTGCAAGTATAGCTCTACCAACAACAATCCTCGGGGGTCAAATTTAGAAGAGGGATTTGGTTGTCACAAGTTCAACCCCAATAGAAATAACCGAAGTATTCAAACCTCGGGTCGTCTCACAAGGAATGGGCAAACATGTGCTTCGACATTAGTTAGAAATCCGGGGTTCTGAGTTATGAGCATGAAAATAAATGGGAATCTTAACAAGCAAGTAATCTTAAAATGCGTCAACTAGTTCAATTGACTAAGCAAAACATGAGCAACTTCAATGAATAAACAACATTCCACTTAATTCTATTATAACCCAAACAAGAAACTACAACTAAAGTAATTGGTTGAGAAAATTGGCTTTCAAATATGAATAATAAAAGCAACTCTTGGCTAGGCTTGGGAATTAGGGTCACCATCCTTGTCTAACAACTATATCTTGACAATTATAAGGAACCAAGCTCATTAAGTCTACTCTCAAAGTCTTAAGTACGTGATATCTACCCCTAGACTTGAAGTATGTCAAATGGCCCTGATCACATCAACCCATAAGTCCCAACCTACCTACTAATTAGATTAGTAGTGGGTTGGCGTCAATGAGTATCAAATTGACCACCTAGGGCTCCCAAATCATCAAATCCATTAGACCCAATGACTGAAGTTTACCCAATTCCCTTGACCTAGGCCAAGAGTGAAAAAGACTACTCCATAATCAAAGTAAACAATTCATCAAACACTTGGTAAGCATTAACAAAAGACATGTTCAAAATGGCAATTAAATTAAAATCCACAAATACCCACTAACAATTATCAACATATGATCATCCAAACAACAAAGCTAAACATAGAAATCATCAATGTAACATTAACAAGTCAAGATTCATAACATTCATGAAATGGGTATAAAATGATAATTGACAAGAATTCATAAACTATCACAAGATATAAGCAAAATTGTAACAAGAAATTCAAATTGAACAATTAAAACTAGTAATTAACAAGATCCAAGTCACAAATCAACAAAGGACAATTAAATTAAAACTAGATCTAGAGAGGAACAAGGGTTTCTCCCTCTAGGACAACAAAAGAACCAAAAACTAGCTAAAAATTATGTCCTAGTGTAAAATGAGTGATCTCTCCCCTTCCCCTAGCATCCTTGGGTCTTTTCCCACGTAGAAACAGCTTGAAATTGGGCCTAATGAGCCTCAGAAATCGCCAGGCACGATTTTTATTAATGAGGTCACCTGTAGCTTTCCGAACCGTGATAGTGTGAGCTTTAAAGTACGGGCGAAGTCGTCGAAAAGTGAGTATGAGAGCGTAGGTGAACTTTTCTATCTTTTGATAGTTTAGCTCGGCCCGTTGTAGAGCTTTGCTGATGAAGTAGATAGGTTGTTGTCCGCCTTCGTCTTCTCCGACTAGTGCTGAGGCTATTAACCGATTTCCTATTGCGAGGTATAAATGAGTGCCTCTCCTTCCCGTGGTCGGGTAAGAATGGGTGGTTGCCCCAAGAATTTTTTAAAATGTTGGAAGGCTTGCTCGTATTCTATGGTCCATTCAAACCTCTTTCCTTTCCTTAATGTGGCATAAAATGGGAGAGATTTTATGGCTGACCTTGCTAGAAACCTGGACAGGGCTGCCAGACTTCCGTTGAGCTATTGCACCTCTTTGACGCAGGTCGGACTTTTCATGTCGAGTATAGCCTGGCATTTGTCTGGGTTTGCCTCAATTCCTCTTTGCGTGACAATGAAGCCCAAGAATTTGCCAGCTTCTACCGCAAAGGTGCATTTTGCGGGATTAAGTCACATACCATGCTTTCTGATTGTGTCGAACATTTTGGTGAGGTTGGGCAACAAGGATTCCTCATTTTGTGTTTTTACCAGCATGTTGTCTACGTAAACCTCCATTAGTTTCCCAATGTGATCTGCAAAGACTTTGTTCATCAATCTCTGGTAGGTAGCTCCTACGTTTTTTAGCCCAAATGGCATGACGATATAGCAGTAATTTGCTTTTGGGATTAGGAATACGGTCTTTTCTTGGTCGGGTGGATACATCGGGATTTGATTGTATCCTGAATAAGCATCCATGAAAGAGAAGTACTTGTATCCAGAAGAGGTATCTACTAGAGTGGATAGGGATCTTTTGGGCAGGCCTTATTGAGATCGGTGTTGTCAGTGCACATCCGCCACTTTCCATTTGACTTTTTTACCAAGACAATGTTAGCTAGCTATAGTGGATATTTGACCTCCCTTATAAATCCTGCCTCTAGTAAGGCTTGTACCTGCTTTTCCACAGCTTGGGACCTTTCCGGTCCGAGCTTCCTACGCTTCTGCTACACTGGCCGAGACCCTGGATATACCTCCAGTTTGTGGCACATTAGTTTGGGATCTATGCCCGGCATGTCTGCGGCATTCCATGCAAAGAGGTCGGCGTTATCCTTTAATAACTGTATCAAAGGCTTCTTTAAGTCTCCTTTTAAGGTTGCCCCAACATTTGTTGTCTTATCCCAGGCATTACCGATTTGGATCTCTTCAGTCTCGTCTTCAGGTTGTGGACGAAGTTCCTCGCAAACTCAAACTCCCCCGAGTTCAATAGTGTTGATTTCCTCTCCTTTGGGGTTGCCTTTAAGGTTCAGATTTTCATTGTAACAGCGTCGCACAATTTTTGGTCTCCTTTTATCGTGGCGATCCCTTCCGAAGTTGGGAACTTCATGCACAGATGTAGAGTCGAGACCACTACGGTGAGCTGGTTCAGTGTTGTCCGACCTATTAAGGCATTGTAAGCTGAGCTCACGTTGACTACGATGTAGTCTATGTTGAGTGTCCTTGACCAGGTTCCCTTTCCAAAGGTTGTGTGTAGTGAGATATATCCAAGTGGTTGGATTGGGGTGTCTCCTAGTCCGAACAAGCTATTCGGATATGCTCTAAGCTCTTTATCTTGCAAACCGAGTTTATCGAAGGCGGATTTAAACAAGATATCCGCGGAGCTTTCTCGGTCTACCAGTGTTCTGTGTAGATTAGCGTTGGCCAATATGATAGTAATGACTATGGGATCATCATGCCCCGGGATGATGCCTGTTACATTTTCTTGGGTAAAGGTAATAGTGGGGAGGTCGGATGACCTCTCTCCTTCCCCGACATGATATACCTCTTTAAGGTGTCTTTTACGAGATGATTTGGAGATTCCTCCTCTTGCGAATCCTCCATTTATCATATGAACAACTCTCTCTAGAGTGTGGGGTGGTCGTTCAACCCGTCCGACCTCTTTGTCCCTTCTTCTTTTTCTTGGTTCATCCGCTTTGTTAGCTAAGTATCGATCTAGTCACCCTTCTCTTGCCAATTTCTCTATGACATTCTTTAGGTCGAAGCACTCGTTAGTAGGATGTCCATAAATTCTGTGGTATTCACAGTACTCTATCCAACTTTCCCCTCCTCTTTTGTTTTTGATTGGGCGAGGTGGTGGGATCTTCTCAGTGTTGCATATTTCTCGGTAAACATCCACAAGAGACACCCGAAGAGGGGTGTAATTGTGGTATTTTCTAGGCTTCTCACTGGGTTGAACTTTTTTCTTGGACTCCTTATCCTTGTCCCGAGAAGGGTAGGAGAATCTAGGTTTTGAGGTTTCTCCTAATCGAGAATTCTCCTCCATGTTAATATACTTTTCTACCCTTTCTTGTACCTCGTTCAGAGATGTTGGATGCTTTTTTGATATGGAGTGGCTAAAGCGTCCCTCTCGCAGTCCATTGATGAGACCCATGATGGCTGCTTCTGTTGGCAAACTTTGTATGTCCAGACACACTTTGTTGAATCTTTCCATGAAGTTGCGAAGACTTTCCCGATCTCCTTGCTTGATCCTTAATAGGCTCGGGCATGTTTGGCTTTGTCTTTCTGGATGGAAAATCTGGCAAGAAATTTTTTGGCTAAGTCATCAAAACTTGTGATGGATCTTGGAGGCAAACTGTCTAACCACTTTATTGCTGTCTTTGTTAGGGTAGTCGGGAAGGCTTTGCATCGAATGGCGTCCGAGGCGTCAGTGAGATACATTCTGCTTCTGAAATTGCTGAGATGATGCCTTGGATCAGAGGTACCGTCGTATGGGGTCATGTCGGGAGCCTTAAAATCCTTTGGAACTTTAGCTTTCATGATCTCTTTGGTGAAGGGATCTTGGTCCTTGTGGGAGCTGTCATCGTGACTGGACTGAATGGCTTTAGCTTTGAGATCAGCCTCGAGCTTTAGGAGCTTGTCCTCTAGCTCTCGGCGTCGCCTAGTTTCTCTCTGGAGGTCCCTCTCGGCTTCTCGTTGATACTCAGCCTCTTTTTCAAGCTGTTTGAGACGATCCTGTTGAGCTTGTAGGGCATCCATGATTTATGTATTTGGCGAATGCTTATCTCCGTTTGGTTGAGATGTATCTTTCGGTGTGATGTCTGCATTCTTATGCGGCGTTGTGTTTTCCAAATCAGAGTTGTGGTCGTTGTCAAGGTTGTCCGCCATGATGATGGAATGACTTCCAGGTTCCCCGACAATGGCGCCAATGTTCTGAGGGTTACCTGAAACTGTAGGTCGATCTCGATCAAGATCTGCGGTGGTGGCCGGAACTGTCGTGTCCGACCTGTTGGATCTGGTGGTGCTGCTGATCTTTGGTCACCGGAGGGTGGTGGTACCTGCAAGAGACTCTGATGCTTAAGTTAGCATGGGCTTTTAGCAGGTATTTTTTGTAGAATTAGAGAGTGAGTTATACCTGGGTGCTCCAGTGTATTTATAGTAGTGGGGAGTGATCTTTCCATGAGATAAGTTAGTTATCTTATTTTATCTTTGAGTGAAGTCATCTTATCTTTAGGGGGAACCGCCATTATCTTTCTAGGCTTTGGCTGCCTTTAGATTGGGTTGTGTTCCTTCGTTTGGGCCCGCTTGGGCTTCCTATGGCGTTTTAGCCGAATTCTTTAAAGGAGAGGTCGGGAGACTTGACCTGAGGAGGTCGGTTCCTTTTGTCTTCCATCAGCCCGGGTCGCATAGCTCGACCCAGGGTATGAACAATAACTAATGCCATAACTTATCTTATGATAAGCAACTAGAATTCTATTATAGTAGTTAGAACTCTACCATGACTTAAAAATTTGATTCTCAGATAAAAGTGATGATATCTAATACTTCATACTATTAACAATTATTGTAATAAAAATTTGCATATAGAATAAAACTTGAAATTAAAAAAAAGTAATGATCAGAAAGGATTACATTAAAATTAATCAACTTTGAATTTGATTAGAAGGTGAAAATACACTTTTATATATATCCTCACACTTTGCACTCACACCCTTTATATACACTTCTATTTCATTCAGTTTTCTGTGTCCTTTCCTAGCAGTTGTAGGTGTTAATTAGTTCTTAGTTAAGACATTTCCTTAGATAAATGTTGTATGCTACTGAGGCTCGAGGGAAATGAAAACTTAATAGCAATAAGACTAAGGTGAGTTTGATGTTGTTGGTGTTTTATTTGTCACTATCCCTTTTTATTATAGGTTGCTACCAAACCAACTTCTTCACTTTGCATTTATAGATATTAACCATTGAGACAATGTGGTAGCCTGGCTACCTTTGATTTGTGCATTTTCTTTATTTCCCTAAAACATATATATATACAAAGAAGATCTAAGAAGCATACCCGTAGAAGTTATTATATCATCTTCTGAACTATATCATATCATCTTTTTTCTTCCTCTTCAAAATGTATACCTTTTCTGCATGACAAGAATTTTCAATCTCATTCCACATTTTCAAAACTTATTAAGTTTCTTCTCACACTCCAATTTAGGCTAATATTTTGTAATTTTTGATTCAACAGTCAAGATTATGTACCAATATATTTAGAAGAGCCAATAAATCAATAAGATATATAATATTAACTTCAAGTTTATGTAAATAAATTATATAAAGTTAACAGAGCAACCATTACCTTTGTTAAGTTAGTAAAGTGAACAGAGTTTGAGGAAGAGTGATAAACCACTATTTTACGGTTTATCTTGTGCTTAATTGAGTGGATTTTATCAATCTTTCATACACTTATTCATACTATTTGCATGGTTTTATATTCTCCTTCCTGAATTTGTGCTATGATTGAAAACATGCTTCTTTGGCCTTATATTTGCTAATATTAATCCTCTCTCATTACCATTAGATGCCATGATATGTGTATTAAGTGTTTTCAGAGATTACAGGGCAGGAATGGCTTGGAGGGTGGAAAGAAAGCATGCAAAAGTGGAAGGAATACAAGAAGTTGAAGGAACTGCAAAGCTGTCAGCCTGACCCTCTCGCACTAAAACGGTCATAACTCGAGTTACAGAGGTCCAAACGATGTGGTTCCAGTTGAGTTGGAAAGCTAACGTCCGGGGCTTCGATTTGATATATAATATACCATAGTTGCTCTGACGCTAGGCAACGCGAACGCACGCTCCATGCGGATGCGTCACAGTGACGAAAATCAGCGTGGCAGATGTCTTCTCCAGCGATTTCTGGGCTATTTTCGACCCAGTTTGCAGCCCAGAAAACACATATTAGAGGCTATAAAGTGGGGGAATTCATACATTCATGATCATGCTTTTAATTATTCACTTTTTATGATTTAGATGTAGTTTTTAGAGAGAGGTTCTCTCCTCTCTCTTAGGTTTTAGGATTAAGATTCCTCTTAAAGGATTTAGGATTTCAACTCTTCATCAGGTTCAATATTTCTTTTACTTTATATTTCTCTTTTACTTTCAGATACTTTAATGCTCTCATTTAATTACTTATGTTGCCAAATTGGCCTATGAACTCTTTATGTTTAGATTGATTTTCTCTTATTAATGCAATTGAGGTATTTTAGATTTATGATTCTTGTTTAACTTTTTATATTCTTGGCTTTAATTGATTAACTGGAGGCTCTTGAGTTATCAACTTATCGTGATTGGTTGTTATGTCGGCTAATTGACTGGAATTCCACTAACTCTAGTCTTTCCTTAGGAGTTGGCTAGGTCTTGGGAAATCTAACTAATTAGTTCACTTGACTTTCCTTTGCTTCAGAAAAGGTTAACTAAGTGGGATTAACTTCAATTCTCATAAGAATAACTAGGATAGTACGTCCAAATTTTCATACCTTGCCAAGAGTTTATTTTACAGTTATTTATTTATTTTACTTGTCATTTAAATTACTTGTTTCTTACTTTCAAAACCCCAATTTACAAAACTCATAACCAATAATAAGAACATACCTCCCTGCAGTTTTTTGAGAAGACGACCCAAGGTTTAAATACTTCGGTTATCAATTTTAAATGGCGCCGTTGCCGAAAAACTGCAAACGTGTGCCTTATTATTGGTTATTGTAAATATTTTTCTTTTATTTGTTTATTTGGTTTTGTTTTTCCCTTTTATTTCTATTAGCTACTATGAATTCTCACCCCTTTTGCTTTGAGTTTGGTTCTAAATCTGTTGAAAGGAATGGCAGCTATAACAGGAATATGCATCAAGGTCTAAGCAATCAAAGATGGATGGAGCCAAGAGGCCTTGATCAACCCTTTAGGCAACAACACCCTCCACAGTATCACAGATGAGGACCACTTTACAATGCATACCAAGATAATAGATATGGTGGACCACCTTGTAATTACCAACAAGCCCCACCCTGTGCTTATAGACCATCCTCTCAACGTAGATTTGAACCACCACACTCACAAGTTCCTTTTTACCATTCACCACCGTATGACCCTTATCCACCACAATCCCAATCCAATTACTCCCAGGAACCACCACATTCTTATTATGAACCCCCTTCCCCAACCAATGAACCCTCATACCCACCCCTACCTCCAATGAATGACAAAATTCGTGTTCTTCTTCAAGGACAAGCGAGGATGCAAAGGGGCGTATTAGAACTCACTACTGCCTTAACTGAGGTAGTAAATATAATAGCTTCCCGACATCTGAGCGCTCAAAATACTCCCATGGCTGCATGTGGAGAATCAAAAGAAGAGCGTAGCATGAAGGAAACACTAGAAACTCCGGTGGACAATGAGGAGCATGGCTTTGTATTGGAACAAGTGGAGGAAGCCATGATAGTTGTAAAGGAAGAAGTGGTTGAAGATTTAGGAGATGCTGAACCTTCATGGGAATCGAGAGCTGTAAAGGATTCTGCTGAGAAGTTCGAAATTGATGCCAAAGAGGACAGTGCACAACCTCCAAAGCATATACCTTGTGAAAAATTGGATGAAACAGACCAAGAAGTTGATTCCATAGGGAGTGATGATCATGAATCAAGCTCTCCTAATCACGAAGTCACATCCACAACTGAACTCCTTGAGCCTGAAGAACCTTATCCAAGTGAATACGAAGATGATGTCGAAGTGGATTTCTCTCAACCTCCAACGTATGACTTGAGTGATGAGGAAGACATAGAAGACTTTGATCAGGACGCAGTTGCAGTTGAAAAATCTTGCGAAGAAGTGGAGAAATTCACAGAAGAATACAAGGGAGTAGAGCTGACAGAACCACTGGAAACACCTATCCCAAGGCCATTACCACCTAATACAAGCTTCAAGTGGGTACAATCCTTAACCTTTATCTTTACTTTTCCACTTGAATATGGTTTGCTTGAAACAGATGGCTAGCTTAGAGCTCTCTGCGGCTTTAAGAGTAAGAGGAAAATGGCTCGTACTCAGAGCTGGTGTACAAGATTCAATAGGGTTCCATGCTTCAATTCGAAGTGCAAGGATTGGTACCAAATTCAATTGAATGGGTCTCGGAAGACGTTTGGTCATCTTGGTGAGAACACAATTTCTAAACCGCCCGGATGGAAGAATATAGATCAAGCCAAAGGTGGATTTAAAAGCAAAGTTTGGGATCCTGGAATATATTCTGACATTCATCACCCTGGGAGTCTGAGAATCTGTTTGAAGCTGCTCAAAAGCTTTACATGCCTAGTTTGGGACCCCGGAGGCTGTTGGCATTCCAAACATTGGTGGACATTTCTGGATGGATTTAAGCATAAGCCACCATAACAGGAAGCTCATCCAATGTCCAACTTAAGGACTTTAACTAAAAGTGCTAGGTGGGAGACAACCCACCATGGTATGGTCGTTTCTTTTTCAATTATTCCGTGTTGTTTGTTTTTATTTTATATTATTTTCATTGAACCTGAATGTTATTCATAGCATTTGCATCAGCATTGCATACTGCATAATCGCATATAAAAAAACAAAAAAGAAGAGAAAAGCGCGCGACACGACCGCATTGCTAATGTGTTCACGTCAGTCGCGAAAACTACCTCCCACGCGTCCGCGTCACTCATGCGAATGTGTGATCTGGAAATCGGCGTAAAAATCCAATGCCCAGAAATCTGGGCTAGAATCGTGCGGCTAGTGTGCGTTTAGCACACAACGGCCCACACGTTCGCGTCCCTGACACGAACGCGTCACTTGCAAAACACCCATCCCACGCGAAAGCGTGAGCGACGCGTCCGCGTCGCGTGGATATTATGGCCCCTAATTGGAGACAGAGAGTTGTGCTGAAACGACGCTGGAAGGGTGCGTCTAGCACAATTTCCAGCGATGCGACCGCGTGCCTTACGTGTCCGTGTCATCCATCTTGTACCCAACCCGCGCGATCGCGTCAATCACGCGACCGCATCAATCCCATTTCACCCTAGCCACGTGATCGCGTGTCCCACGCGTTCGCTTGGATTCAAATCCACTAACCCCCAGTCACGCGAACCCTAACCCCATCGCGCCCCCCATACCCCCTCTTCTCCATCCCTTCTCTGAAACTCCCTCCTCTGCAACCCTCACCACCACCAACCACCTCCGATCGCCGCACCACCCCCAACCACCCAGCCCACCGCGACGCCCACCCCCCCTCTCTTCCTTCTCCCCTCCTTCTCTTCCCTTCTCTTCTCTCCCCTCCGCCACTGCCCCCCCACCGCGGACCACCTCTAACTACCGCCTCCCACTACCGACCACCACTACAACATCACCACCCTCGCCCCCTTCCTCCTTACCCACCCCCCTCCACCATTAAACCCTACCCGAAACCCCCTGCCATCGAACAGCTGCCCACCGCCATGCCAACCGCCCTTCATCGCCGCGTCAGCACCACCACCACCACACCCCCATCATCTCTCTGTTCTATAACTTTGTTCTTCCACACACTAGGTTTCGCCGAACGCCACTTTTCTTTCATTCGTAGTTTGTTGCATATTTTTCAGATTATGCTCGAATTAGGCTAGTTAGAGATGCATGTTTGTGGTGGATTCTAGGTGGTTAGGTAGCTAGGATGTGGTTAGTGGATTTAGGCCTTATAATTGCACCGTACTTGTTGCTTGTTGTACCTATTCTGCAATTTTGGTCTGCCTGTGATATTTATACTGTTCATATGCCGTTCTTCACTATTTCATGCTGCTGTTACACTGCTCTTTCATGTTCATATTACTTATGTCTATTTGCAGCTTTATTTAAATTCATACGAACTATTTTTCTTGCTGTTTATTTGCCGGGAACATCCAACTTTAGCCGGAATGCTGCCCAATTTTCTGCAAATTCTGTCATTTTTACATTCAGAAATTGGTTTTAGCACTTTTCAATTTTGCACTACTTAGCTACAACCAAACCATTTCATGAATGCACGGGCCATCATTCTTTTTCCTTTCAAATTTCCTGGTTAATAAATTGCATTATTGATGATTCGATCTTAAGTTTTGCTATTTCTATATCTATGTGTTTCATCATCAATAACCCGATATCTGATGACAAGTCATCTTAGCCTAGTTTCACTAGCCTTTTTCTTTTGTTTTCAATTGAATTATGCACTTTCTTAAGCCATAAGCAAGCCAATTGGGTAGATTTTCATGTTTCCTTTGATTTAATCAACCATAGATGAATTAATGGAATTTCATGAGGTTTTATGCTATAATTGTCATATATTATGAAAGAATAAATATCTCATGATTTTGAGCATAGCTTTGATGTATTTGGTTGATTAATGATAGGTGAAGAAAGCTTGGAGAAGGGTTGAAGCAAGAAGGAATGGCTAGGACGAAGAGAGAACAAAAAGTTTGAGCAAAAGTTTGCCTCAAACTTTAGCTCAAACTTTTGGAATAAGTGAAAATGAACCAAGGAGCAAAAAGCTAGACCAAAAGTTTGCCTCAAACTTTTGCGCAAACTTTTAGGAAAAAAGCTTGACCAAAAGTTTGCCTCAAACTTTTGCGCAAACTTTTGGGAGAAAAGCTTGAGCCAACGTTTGCCTCAAACTTTTTGGTAAACGTTGGCATCACAAATCAACACCCTGGAGAGAAAAAGTTTGCGCCAACGTTTGCCTCAAACTTTTTGGCAAACGTTGGCGCCATGAACAACACACCATGGAGAGCAAAAGTTTGCGCCAACGTTTGCCTCAAACTTTTTGGCAAACGTTGGCGCCATGAGTGTGCATAAGGGGGCCAACGTTTGAGCAAAAGTTTGACCCCAAACTTTGGCCCAAACGTTGGTAGCAGCAAGGATGGGGTGGCTGATATGAAAAGTTTGAGTAAAAGTTTGCCTCAAACTTTTACTCAAACTTTTACTCAAGCTTTCATGATGCCAAACCCGGTTCACTATGGTTCTCTCCCCAACTCCAAGAGCAATCAACCAAGGCCTCTATCAACCCAATTCCATCAAGAGCAAAGGCCCAATTGAAGGCTTGAAGACCATTTGAAGAAAGTGTATAAATAGCATAGGATTTAAGTTTTTCGGGGTGGCTTTCTTTTCGGTTTTGATTAGTACACTTAGTAGAGAGCTCACTTTACATTTCTTGGCATTGTTGTTTTAATTCAAGAGAATTTGGGAGGAGAATTGATCTCTCTTCTTCCTTGTTCTTGCTCAGCACTCTTTACTTTCCTTGTCTTGGGTTGGAGAATTGAAGGAAATCTGTTTCAATCTCATCATGAGATCTCTCTATTTCATTTTACTGCATAATTGAATTTCCATTTTGGTTAATTGCTTCTGTCTTCTACTTTCTCTGCAATTTACAATTTACAATTCCTTTGCAATTGTTCTTGTTGGATCTAGGAAGGCATTGAGATTTAGACTTGGTTATCTAGTCTCTTGAGTCCTGAGATCTGAATTCTCATTTTACTTTCTCTGTTTAACGCTTTTCATGCTCATTTACAATTCTGTTTTTAGATCCGATTCAATCCAAGTCATCTTCCATTTCTCTGTTTGTTGAATTTAATTTTTTCCTTGTTTAATTTCTACAAATCCAATTCCCAATTCCCTTTACAATTCAAGCCATTTACATTTCTTGCACTTTAAGATTCTGCAATTTACATTTCTTGTGTTCTAAGTTTCTGCCATTTAATTTCTTGTTCTTTAAGATTCAGCACTTTAAATTTCAGTTCTCTTTAAATTCAATGCAATTTACCCATTCCCTTTACTTTCCATGCAATCTAAATTCTGTAAATCACGAATCACTCAACCAAATCTTGATTCGCTTGACTAAATCAACCACTAAACTAAAATTGCTCAATCCTTCAATCCCTGTGGGATCGACCTCACTCCCGTGAGTTATTATTACTTGATGCGACCCGGTGCACTTGCCGGTGAGTTTTGTGTCGGATCGTTTTCCGCACATCAAGTTTTTGGCGCCGTTGCCGGGGATTGAAATAGATTGACAATGATTAAGTGAAGTGGAGATCTAGATCAAGCACTTTTTCTTTTCTGTTTCTCTATTTTTTGACTGACACACTAACTGTTTGAATTTTTGCCTGAGCTAATTGAAACTTCACTTTAGCAATAGAGTGAAGTTTTCTTGGTTTATCTTGCTGAATATGATTCTCATAGCTTGATAAATAAACGAGAGAAGTGATTTTCGTTCATTAATCTCTCAAGTTTACCAACTGTTTGACACAATGTGTCAACTAATCCTTTAATCATATCCTGGCATGAATATACTCTATCTTCATTTGGATTGTTTGTGATTGTGCAGGTTATGGAGGAAAGGAATCCTACAGCAAGAGGAGAAAAACTGAGGCATTATGATTTTCAGCCTCCATAATCAAAGAGCAAGATGTCAAGCTAGTGACAATAAAAGAGCGCTTGTTGGGAGGCAACCCAACCGAAGGTAACCATCTTTTCATATCTATTTCAATAAAAAGGTTAATTAGCTTCACCTATATTGCTAGAAGCTAAGTTTGGTGTTGCACACCAAAACAATATAAAGGAGAATGAAGGATTCTAAGTTTGGTGTTCCACCAAAATCCCATCATAAAACACATTCTCACTACCATAATGCTAGCTTCAAGCATCTAGACAAACTAGTTAACTATTCTGCTGTTTTCTAGTCTTTAGTTTTATTGCTTTTGAAAAAGAAAAAAAGAATCTCACACATGGTTAAATTTGATGCATAAGAACCATTGGCAAGGTACTAAGTTTGGTGTTCCCACACCAAAGTAAGTTCAAAAGCCCACAAATAAATCATGCAGACTAACCATTGTTCCCAAGTGCTTGAGGAACAAGCAACTTTCAATATCACTGCAGAATACCATAAAAGCTTTTGGAGAGATTAAGCATCATCAACCAAAGAGATGAAAGATGAACGGGAAGGCCAGCAATGATGATGATGAGAAAAAGGAAAGCAAGTAAACTCCGAAAGGTTGTATTGATAAGTGATTGTTTTACATCAAACACTGCTATGATTGAAAGTAATATCATACCCTTATCTGTCCTTCTGTCTAGTATAGTTTTTCTGCAATTCAATAAGCAAGGTGCTTGATCATTCACAACATTTGTCTCTTCAAAACTTGTTTGCACTCAATATTAAAAAAATGCATCACATGAAAGTTCTTTGAAAAGAAGGATTGAGGAATTAAACAATTTTGAGGCAAGCAAAAGATTAGGAGAAGTGGCGGTTCTATTTGTATGATTATGTATTGAGGTTGCATGCTTATGAAAACTTGCATGGGAGCTCATAGGCAGGACATGAAGTTCAAAGAAGTATTGTGGAGATTCTCAAAAATTTATTGATCCAAGAAGCAGCAAACAAAACAAAAGAAAATAAAGAAAATACAAAAGCAAAAAAGAACATGGCCCAAGGCTCTGAGCATCAATTACTAGGCAGAAAAGAAAGAAGAAACAATGGCTCAAAGAGTTGTTAGCCTAGTAAATGCTTGTGGTTGAGTTGTGTCAAAGAAAGAGGCTTGAGCAAGTAAATCCTTAGGGGTGCTTTAACACCTAATACCTTAAAACCAACTGGTTTAGGAGTATTGATTGAAAGCTTATTTAAAGAGCCGCTTTGAGACATGACACTTAGAGTCAAGGCCAAAGCAAAGAAACTATAAGCTGCTTCAAGGTGACTACATATAAAGAGATCTCCATGATACCATTTGGATGAAAATCCTAAGACCTAAGACTCCCAATATGTGAGGACTAGTGAGCACTGAAGCCCTTGCATGAGCATATGATTTAGAGTTCACCCCACTGACACTTAATCACTTCACTCACAGGACCTTACAATTTATTCATCAATCCGTCTTAATTGAAAGAACCTTTGAGCAAAATTCATTTCTTGCTTGGGGACAAGCAAACTTTAAGTTTGGTGTTGTGATGACAAGTCATCTTAGCCTAGTTTCACTAGCCTTTTTCTTTTGTTTTCAATTGAATTATGCACTTTCTTGAGCCATAAGCAAGCCAATTGGGTAGATTTTTATGTTTCCTTTGATTTAATCAACCATAGATGAATTAATGGAATTTCATGAGGTTTTATGCTATAATTGTCATATATTATGAAAGAATAAATATCTCATGATTTTGAGCATAGCTTTGATGTATTTGGTTGATTAATGATAGGTGAAGAAAGATTGGAGAAAGGTTGAAGCAAGAAGGAATGGCTAGGAGGAAGAGAGAACAAAAAGTTTGAGCAAAAGTTTGCCTCAAACTTTAGCTCAAACTTTTGGAATAAGTGAAAATGAACCAGGGAGCAAAAAGCTAGACTAAAAGTTTGCCTCAAACTTTTGCGCAAACTTTTGGGAGAAAAGCTTGAGCCAACGTTTGCCTCAAACTTTTTGGCAAACGTTGGCATCACAAATCAACACCCTGGAGAGAAAAAGTTTGCGCCAACGTTTGCCTCAAACTTTTTGGCAAACGTTGGCGCCATGAGTGTGCATAAGGGGGCCAACGTTTGAGCAAAAGTTTGACCCCAAACTTTGGCCCAAACGTTGGTAGCAGCAAGGATGGGGTGGCTGATATGAAAAGTTTGAGTAAAAGTTTGCCTCAAACTTTTATTCAAACTTTTACTCAAGCTTTCATGATTCCAAACCCGGTTCACTATGGTTCTCTCCCCAACTCCAAGAACAATCAACCAAGGCCTCTATCAACCCAATTCCATCAAGAGCAAAGGCCCAATTGAAGGCTTGAAGACCATTTGAAGAAAGTGTATAAATAGCATAGGATTTAAGTTTTTCGGGGTGGCTTTCTTTTCGGTTTTGATTAGTACACTTAGTAGAGAGCTCACTTTACATTTCTTGGCATTGTTGTTTTAATTCAAGAGAATTTGGGAGGAGAATTGATCTCTCTTCTTCCTTGTTCTTGCTCAGCACTCTTTACTTTCCTTGTCTTGGATCTTGGGTTGGAGAATTGAAGGAAATCTATTTCAATCTCATCCTGAGATCTCTCTGTTTCATTTTACTGCATAATTGAATTTCCATTTTGGTTAATTGCTTCTGTCTTCTACTTTCTCTGCAATTTACAATTTACAATTCCTTTGCAATTGTTCTTGTTGGATCTAGGAAGGCATTGAGATCTAGACTTGGTTATCTAGTCTCTTGAGTCCTGAGATCTGAATTCTCATTTTACTTTCTCTGTTTAACGCTTTTCATGCTCATTTACAATTCTGTTTTTAGATCCGATTCAATCCAAGTCATCTTCTATTTCTCTGTTTGTTGAATTTAATTTTTTCCTTGTTTAATTTCTGCAAATCCAATTCCCAATTCCCTTTACAATTCAAGCCATTTACATTTCTTGCACTTTAAGATTCTGCAATTTACATTTCTTGCATTCTAAGTTTCTGCCATTTAATTTCTTGTTCTTTAAGATTCAGCACTTTAAATTTCAGTTCTCTTTAAATTCAATGCAATTTACCCATTCCCTTTACTTTCCATGCAATCTAAATTCCGTAAATCACAAATCACTCAACCAAATCTTGATTCGCTTGACTAAATCAACCACTAAACTAAAATTGCTCAATCCTTCAATCCCTGTGGGATCGACCTCACTCCCGTGAGTTATTATTACTTGATGCGACCCGGTGCACTTGCCGGTTAGTTTTGGGTGTTTTGGAAAATTCTTTTTCCGCAAAAATATCCATCAATATCCTTGCTTGAATATAAGTTGATTATTCTTTAAACTTGAGAATTTATTGTTACCTAGGACTCAATTCTCATGCCACTTACTTTACCCTTCTTTTCACTAACTCACTACTTTACTTTTCTAACTTCCTTTTTCACTCCTGACCATTTTAACTTTCAAACTTCTTTTTTTTGCTTTTTCACTAATTACTTTAATTTTTTTTAACTCATGGCATGATTATTGTTTTTCCTAATTAACATGAATTCTACTTATATTCCATTTTGGATTGTGATTTTTCATCTCAGATTTCTAACTCAAATACATTCCATAATGCACATATACTTAACTCATTTCATAATCCTACTACTCTTTTGCCACTATGTGCTTATCTTATTATTATTCTATTTGCCTACTTGTCTTTCTGCTTTGTTCTTCAATTATATCCTGGAATTTCTGCTTTTCAGGATGTCTGACCCTCAGCGCAAAGGAAAAGGCAAAGCAACCACTGGCAAAAGAAAAAGAGGCGAATCCTCTATGTCTATCCTGGACATTATGCATGATGACTCCTGGGGGGAAAAGCACTTTACCCCACAGGAGAAGGCTGACCAGCTCCTCCCTGCCAATGATCCAGTTAAATTTGCAAACAGATACTGTGAGCTGAAATATCCAGTGTTTGCCACCTCCAGGAACCTGTACCTGGAGAGAACTCTGAAAATTCCAGAAGAACTACAGCAGTACACCTCCGATCAGATCAAACAGAGAGGCTAGTTCTTCTTTGAGAGAAACTTGACAGAGGTCAATGCTTCCTGGGTCAGAGAGTTCTACTGCAACTATTTCAAGACTACCCTGGATGCAGTGCACCTCAGAGGGAAATAGATATTGGTAACTAAGGAAGCAATTGAGGACATCCTCCACCTTCAGCCTAAATCAGATCAGCCTGACGGTTACCAAAAGGCTGAAGAGGACATGTGCTTTCTGAGATTTGACTGGGATGCTGTCAAGCAGAGGATAGCCCTTGATCCTACTGTCCCATGGGTCATGGGAAAGAACATAGCAATGCCTAAGGGAATCAAGTTGATGTATCTGAATGATGAGGCTAGGCTCTGGCACCAGATCTTGAGCAACTTTGTTATGCCGAGCACTCATGAGACGGAGCTGCCTGCTGCCATGATCACCCTCCTCTAGTGTGTGATAGAGGGTAAGGACCTGTATCTTCCATGATTCATCTGGCACTACATGGCCAGGGTCCATGTTAGAGGCACTCTCCCCTTCCCTTATCTAGTCACCCAGCTAAGCCGTTGAGCTGACGTGCCTTAGGAGCTTGCTGATGAGAATCCACCTACTGCATACTGCAAGAAGATTATCCCTCACAGTAGGAAGTTTCAGGCTTTGGGTTATAGACCCCCATTCCTCACGCTCCTGATGAGACAGCCATACCTTCAGCTGCCCCTTCTTCATCTACTGCTACCCCAGCTACCACCACTGCACCTCCACCTACCTCAGAGCCCGTTTATCACCTCGTGCACCGCTTATTTCAGCAGCTGGACCAGATGGAGTGTCGCAACCGGCGGCGATATGAGCAATCTGAGCATCACAACAAGCGACGCTATGAGCACCTCAAGTTGATCATCCGATCTGGCGGCGACATCCCCTCCGAGCCTGACACACCATCAGAGCCATCTGAGGAGGAGGCAGACGAGCATGGGGAGGAGACACATGCACAGAGAGAGGCTGAGCAGGCAGGACCAGAGCAGGCTGCGCCACAGCAGAAGGAGCCACACCAGATTTAGGCCGCAGACCCAGAGATTCCTATACAGTTAGAGCCTCCACTGCAACAGACAGATCCTCCTATCCTCATCCTGTCTGCAGACCTTCAGGCCACCACAGAGACTCTTGCAGCCCATCCTTCCAGTGATGACACTCCTTCACACCCAGCTTGAGTGAGCATCGAGGACAATGCTTTACTTTAAGTGTGGGGAGGTCGCCATCCCTGGCGTATCTTTTTGGTGAACCACTACAGACTCTTTTATCTTATTTTGTTTATTTTTCTGTATTTTTATCTTTTTTTTTATTTTTCAGTACTTATACATTGTTCTTTTCATGTATTTTTACTTTATTTCTGCATTTTGCACCTTAGTTTATACCTTAGACATTTAGTTTAGTTTGCAATTCTAAACTTATTAGTTATAGAATGTGTGGATTCATTAGTATAGTTTACCCTTTTAGCATATAATAGTTTGATTTAATTGAAAATAAAGGGAGTAAACTAGAAATCTTAGTAAATTAAAACAATCTAACACCTTGTATATATAGCATTACATGTTAGTTAGTTAACAACATTTCATCAAGGAACAACACTAAGATTTTAAGGGCCACCCTAAGATTTACATTGAGAATAATGGAAACTCTTAATTTTTACTTGCATGACATGTATAACTGATATATGATTTTTGAGCTGGAGAACACACATCCTGTGAGTTTTGAGCTTAATTGTATGGTTACATTCAAATCATAAATTTTATTCCTGTGTGTTTTGCCCTTCTTTTTCATTCTGATGTTCTTTACTTTGTTTTAATCTATATGTCCAATATAGAATATAGATACATACCAAAGAAGTGATTGAGGCCATCATTTAAATTTTTCCTCACTTATCCCAAATTAGCCTACCTTTTACATCACCCTTGTTGGCCCCCTTGAGCTTTTTAATCCCCTCTTGTTCTATAAACCACATTACTAGCCTTAAGCAGAAAAATAAAATAAAAAAATCCCAAGTTGAATCCTTGGTTAGCTTAAGATAGAAACTGTGTATTATTTAAGTGTGGGGAACTTTATGGGAACATGGGATGATAGAAACAAAGTAGGAATTTAAAAAGAGTAAGCTATTTCAAAAGCAAAAATTTAGGAAGCATGCTCATGTGAGATCAAAACAATGGGATTACCATGTGCATTGATTTAAAAAAAATTATTATTATTTTTACATTTTCAGTATTTAAATAAGGAAATATACAAAAATTTCCCGGTTGAAAAATAAAGAGAATCAATGCACATGGGACAAAATTAAATTTAATGCATGAGTTTGCAAAACAAGGTGGAAAAATTTGGGCAATTAGGTTAAGGAACTTTAAAATTATATAAAGTATGTACATTAGGTGAGATCTTAGACTAATCAAGGATTCACTTATTAGCTCACTTAGCCTTATACATATACCCTTACCTTCACCTTGGCCCTATTACAACCTTGAAAAAGACCTCATGATTTTTGTATGTCTGTACTCTATAATTGTTGATTGGTTAGATAAAGAACAAAGTTATAGAAAGTAAAGATAGAAAAAGAATAGAGTGATTAACCCAATAAACACTGAGTGACTAGAGAGTAAACACAAAATCCAGTGAGGGTTCAATAGCTCATCACCATATATCTCTACTTAAATTGTTAATTGTCTTACAAGTTTGTGAAATATTTTTTCCCATCTCAATTGTAAAAGTGCTTTAACATTATCTAGGGTTTGGCTATGCATATATGATTCCTTGAGGATATGAATTAATTTGACTACATGTAAGCTTTATATACAAGTGAATAACAATTAAAATTGCATGATTCATTTAGGTAGTTGTATTTAGAATAGATTGCATTGCATGAGATTCCACCACTTTAACCTTACCTTACTCTTCATCTTGGATTTAGCATGAGGACATGCTATTGTTTAAGTATGGGGAGGTTGATAAACCCATATTTTATGATATATTTTATGCTCAATTTAAGTGATTTATTCAATCCTTCACCCACTTATTCATGTGAAATTGCATGGTTTTACTTTTCCTTCCTTATTATGTGATATATGTGAAAAACATGTTTCCTATGCTTTAAAAATAATTATTTTAATTACCTTTTATTACCACTCGATGCCATGATTTGTGTGTTGAGTATTTTCAGATCTCCTAAGGAAGGAATGATTTAAAGGATGGAAATAAAACATACAAAAATGGAAGGAAAGCACAAAATGGAGTTTTTTGAAGAAACTGGCAGCAACGCGAACGCATGGACGACGCAGCCGCGTGCCCAGCGCGAAAAGGCAGTGACGCGAACACATGACTGACGCAGATGTGCGCCTTTAGCAGAACGCAGATGACGCGTACATGTGACCGAAGCAAACACGTGATAAGAAAAACTCCCAGATGACGCGACCGCGTGACCCACGCGGACGCGTGACAGACGCCACGCACCAGAAACTGCAGAAAACGCTCCCTTAGGGATTAGGATTAGAATTAGGATTAGGATTAGGATTAGGATTCCTCTTAAAGGATTTAGGATTTCAACTCTTCATCAGGTTCAATATTTCTTTTACTTTATATTTCTCTTTTACTTTCAGATACTTTAATGTTCTCATTTAATTACTTATGTTTCCAAATTGGCCTATGAACTCTTTATGTTTAGATTGATTTTCTCTTATTAATGCAATTGAGGTATTTCAGATTTATGATTCTTGTTTAGCTTTTTATATTCTTGGCTTTAATTGATTAACTGGAGGCTTTTGAGTTATCAACTTATCGTGATTGATTGTTATGTCGGCTAATTGACTGGAATTCCACTAACTCTAGTCTTTCCTTAGGAGTTGGCTAGGACTTGGGAATCTAACTAATTAGTTCACTTGACTTTCCTTTGCTTCAGAAAAGGTTAACTAAGTGGGATTAACTTCAATTCACATAAGAATAACTAGGATAGGACTTCCGAATTTTCATACCTTGCCAAGAGTTTATTTTACAGTTATTTATTTATTTTACTTGTCATTTAAATTACTTGTTCCTTACTTTCAAAACCCCTAATTTACAAAACTCATAACCAATAATAAGAACATACCTCCCTGCAGTTCCTTGAGAAGACAACCCGAGGTTTAAATACTTCGGTTATCAATTTTAAAGGGGTTTGTTACTTGTGACAACCAAAACGTTTGTACGAAAGGATTTTTTGAGATCTGATTTTACTCCTCCTCTAGGTTTTCTCTCTACACATTCATAGTTCTTAGAATTTTGATTTTATTACTTTTTGGATTGGGATATTGAGAAGAGTTATTACCTCCGTCAAGATTTCATAATTCTAGTTTGTTTCCTTACTTGTCACTTACTCTTTCATATCCTTAATTTAAAGGCGTCACCCTGGAATTTGGTGATAATGAGTTTTGAACAGAGAGTTGTGCGAGCGCGAGGCTGCCCTCGCACCAGTAGCACAAAACGAGTCACGCGTCCGCGTGACTGACGCGACCGCGTCGTTTCATCTGAGTGCCATCCGCGTGAACGCGTACCCCACGCGTCTGGGTCGCTTACGCCGCACAACTTAACTTAAACTGCCAACATATCTTATTTTTCTCTCCCCCAAATTCTACTTTTTCTTTTCCCTTCTTATTTCTTTCTTCCCCCTTCTTCCTTCTTCCTTCTTCCTTCTTCCTTCTTTCTCACTTTCTACTTTCTCTCTCTCTCACCACTATTATTAAGGTTTTTTCTTTTCGTCTTCCCTCCTTACTTTTCTATTCTTCTTTTTATTTTTATATTTTCTTCTCCTTTTCTTTTTCTTTTCACTTTCATTATCCAGGTTTTTTTTTCTTTTTTTCTCTTTTAATTGGTGTTAGCAATTTATTAGGGTCATTATTATTCCTTATAATTTGCTTGTGGATTGTTCAGGACTTGTTTGGCAATTACATATTAATTTTTAAGGGTTGCTTGCATGTTCAATTTGATACATTCAATAAATTATTTATCATGCATGCTATGTGTTTGTGAAAAATGACCAGATGACATTGTGCACCATTTTGAGATTTCTTTTAATCTACTACACTATTTGCTTGCTTTTCACAACAACCCTTCTTTTATTTTATTATTTAAATAAAACTGTTATTACAAACAGGTTATTAGTTTGAAAGGCTTGGTAATCTAACTTGGACATTGAATGCTTGATCTATGTTACTCATGCCTTTGCCTGCATGCCAATAAACACCTTGCATTTACTTGTCCCCATATGCACTTGCTATATTTCCATTGATGATTTTTCACATGTAGTCATGACCATGTGCTTACATCATTCATCTTTTAATGTGCAATGATTACCACCTTTCCCGTTCTCTTCCTTGCTCCAAACCTTGACATTTTAACATACTTTCTCTTTTCTTTCTTTTAGGATGGCCACCAAGAAAGGCAAGGAAAAAGCTACTCCTAAACCACCAGCAAGAAGAGGAATAAAAAGAGCATTAGTGGTAGAGCCATCTTCAACTGCAGTTAAGCCCTCAACAAAAAGAATTAAGAAGATTATAAAGGTTGATGCAAAAGAGAAAGCCTTCCCAGCAAAGGACACTACACGATTTACCAATCACTACTGTGAGTAGATGTTCCCCATACTGGCAAAAAGGAGTTACAACAACGAATACCTTCTTATCCTCCCGACCCGTATTGCTGAATTTGTTGAGCCGCAGATTGAACGAAGACAATGGAGTTTCCTACAGAGACAGCCATGGCAGGTTAATCTTTCCTGGGTAGTCAAGTTTTACTCTAATTTCCACCTGCCAACCCTGCAGTCTGTCTATGTCTGTCAGAAACAAGTCTCTATTACAAAAAAGGCCATTTAGTGAGCTCTAGATCTCCCCCTACTCCAGAAGGACTGGACGCATTTCAAGAAGCCTCACTCAAATGCCAGACGTACCAATTTGACTGGGACGCTGTTCTCAGAGTTATCGCACTACCTGGCAGCAGATGGATTTACAGATATCATCATTCCCGTCCTAAGGGAATATCGGCTTCCGCACTTACCTTGGAGGCTCGCGTATGGGCACAGATTATGTCCCATTACGTCTTTCTGAGCACCCACGAGTCCTCCTTCACTGCAGACATGGCCGTTCTACTATGGTGCATCCTTACAAACCAGCCTCTGAACCTACCAAGACACATCCAGAATGCCATGGGATACGTACAAATTGTGGGCAACTGACCTTTTTCTGTCTTGGTTTTAGATCTCGTCTCAACAGCTGGAGTCTCCTACAAAGCTGGAAACACCAAAGCCATGCTCCCACGGGATGATCAGTACGTCTCTAACGGAAAATATATCAGACCTCCAGCAGCCATTACACGCTAGCCTACTGAACTGGCTGAAGACATTCCACCTTCAACACCACAAGCACCTACAACAACCCAACTGTTCCATCCGATACTTGAGAGGTTGGATCGGCAGGAACACAAAGGAAAGATGAGAGAGCACCGTAACAAGCGCCGATTCACATACCTCAAGGAGCTACTTAAAGGAAAATACAGAGACTCAGACACCCCGAACTCTACCTCCTTTACCAGCACAGGGAGCCATGACGGTCCCGACTGTGGAGATACTGCTACTAGCCCATCTTTGTTCCTGACAGATGGCACCGAGGACGGTGCAAAGCCTTAAGTGTGGGAAGGTCAGTCAGTACCTGACTTCCGGAGGTAATTTCTCTTCCCTAACACCAATAAAATAGGATATTTAGTTAGTTTTTCTTTTTTAGAATAGGATAAATTGCATAGTAATAGATTAGTTGCATACATGTTCTACTTGATTGAAAAGATAATAAGTTTCTTCTAAAACTCTATTTTTAGAACAAAATTTCACTAATTTTAATCAAAACTTTTATGTTAAATTTGGTTGAAGTTGTAATTGGAACATGACTTTTGAGCTAAAGAACACACAACCTGTGAGACTTTGAGCCTAAATACATGGTTACATTATTTATCCATAATTATTTTATTCTTGTGTGTTTACTTCTCTATGATTGTAATCTATATTTTGTTTCATCCTATATGTCCAATGTTTAATATATTTATATGCTTGCATATGATTGAGGCAATTATTTGTTTAGCTCACTTATCCAAATTAAGCCTACCCCTTAAGTTACCTTTGTTAGCCACTTTGAGCCTTTAAATCCCATTTGTTCTTTATTTTATCACATTACTAGCCTTAAGCGGAAAAATAATTATATATCTCAATGGAATCTTTGGTTAGCTTGAGGTAGAATTGTGTGTTAATTTAGTATGGGAAGATTGTGGGAACAAAAGATCATAAGGGAATGTGTCATGATAATATAATGGGAATTTGGGTACCTACTCATGTGAAACTGTAAAAGAAAAAATTAAAAATCTATGTGCATTGATAAGCTGTGTTTATTTAAAAAAATCCAAAAAAAATATTTAATAAATAAATAAGGGGACAAAATTACCCCAATGCTAAGTTAAAATTCAAGGAACAATGCATATATGATAAAATTAAAATAAAAGTTGATACATGAGTATGGAATGTGAGAAGGAAATTCTGGGTAGCTAGGTCTGAAATTTAAGTTATATAGAATATATATGTGTGTTAGGTGAAAGCTTGGGTTAATTAAAGATTCAATTTATAAGCTTACTTAGCCATATATGTACCCTTACCCTTACCTTGGCCCCATTACAACCTTGAAAAGACCTCATGATGTTTGCATTGGTATATTAAATGTTGTTGATTGGTTAGGAGAAGAACAAAAATTAGAAAGCATGATTAGAGAAGGATAGAGTGATTACCCTATACACTAGAGAGACTAGAGTGTACATACATCATCAGTGAGGGTTCAATGCTTAAATTCTATATTCTCTACTTTCATGAGCTACCTTCTTGCATTTTTATTTGTTATTACTGTATAAGAATTGAATTAGTGGAATATGATTTGTGATTGTCTTGAAGAACTTATTTACTTCTGACCAAGTGGACAAGAATCATATAGTTGCATTCACATATATAGGTTGCATTGCATTGCATGAGTTTTACATGTTCCTACTCATTTATTTTATCTCCTTCAACTAAGCATGAGGACATGCTAATGTCTAAGTGTGGGGAGGTTGATAAACCATTATTTTACGGTTTATATTGTGTTTAATTGTGTGGTTTTATCGAATCTTTACCCACTTATTCATTAATTTAGCATGTATCTACAATTTCTTTCCAAAATTACTCCATGGTTGAAAACTTGCTTCCTAGAGACTTTTAATTATGTATTTTAATTCTCCTTTATTCCATTAGATGCCGTGATCTGTGTGTTAAGTGTTTTAGGCTTTATAGGGCATGAATGACTTGGAGATTGGAAAGGAGGCTTGCAAAAATGGAAGGAACACAAGAAATGGAGGAGATGACCAGCAAGAAGTGACACGGACGCATGGCTCACGTGACCGAGCGAAATAGAGGAAATTGCAGTGACGCACTCGCATGCCTGACACGAACGTATGGATTGGAAACTGCACAAGTGACGCGATTGCGTGGACGACGCGCACGCGTGGCAAGGCAAAACGCTGGATGACGCGAACGCCTGGATGACGCGATCGCGTGACGTGCGCGATCTGCAGAATCTGCAGAATTCGCTGGGGGCAATTTTGGGCCCTGTTTTAACCCAGTTCTCGGCCCAGAAAAGCAGATTAGAGCCAGAGAACATGGAGAGACCAAAAACAACATTCATTCCGCATAATTTTAGTTTTTGGAGATCTGATTTTACTCCTCCTCTAGGTTTTCTCTCTACACATTCATAGTTCTTAGGATTTTGATTTTATTGCTTTTTGGATTGGGATATTGAGAAGAGTTATTACCTCCGTCAAGACTTCATCATTCTAGTTTGTTTCCTTACTTGTCACTTACTCTTTCATATCCTTATTGGTTGAACGGAGGACCTTGAGTTGGATGCTCAAGAGTAAAATTATAGTTGGGTTTAGCGTTGGGTCGCCCTCTAATTACTGACACTAGTGCTTCCCAAGGGAGAGGATTAAAACTTGTGAATAGAAACTGACTTTCCAACTTGCTTAACTTTCCTTTATCTGGTAAAGGATAACTGAGCAGGCAACCTTCAATTATCACTTTTATCTTGGGAGAACTCCATCAAGGATAGGGCTTTCAACTAATCTACTCCCGGTCAAGGTTTTTATTTAAATTACATAAATTATCTGATTTAATTTCCTCTCTATCAAACTCAACCCTTTTGGAAAACATCTGATTAATAAAATAGCACATTTTACTGCAACTCGTTGGGAGACGACCTGGGATTCATACTCCCAGTATTTTAATTCTAATTTTGTGACAATCCTTCTAAATTGATAAGTGGATTTTTGGTTGGTTAAGAACTATACTTGCAAGGTATCTCTTATAATAATTTCTTAACTCGCCAATTTCTGCCACGTCAATTTTTGGCGCCGTTGCCGGGGAATTGCAAATGTGTGCCTTATTATTGGTTATTGTAAATATTTGGTTTTTGCTTGTTTATTTGTTTTTATTTTTTGTTTTTATTTTTAAATTTTCATAAATTAAGAGATTATTGGTTTTTATTTAGTTATTAAAAAATTTTTCAAAAATCTATTCTTCGTGTTCATCTTGACCTTCAAGTTGTTCTTAGTTGTTCTCTTCGTTTTGATCTGAAAATTTTAAGTTTGGTGTCATTTTATTATTTTTCTCTTTCCTCATTTAATTCAAAAATATATTTTCTCTTTATTTTAATTGAATTTTCGAAATTTGCATAAAAAAAATTCAGATTTTTATTTTAAAACTTTTTTATCTTATCTTATCTTAGTTTTAAATTTCAAAACTCAAATATTTTTCAAAAATCATATCTTTTTCAAAATCTTATCTTATCTTATTTCAAAAATCAAATTTCAAATTTCAATATTTAATTTCAAAATTCAAAATTCAAATTTCAAAATTTAAAATTCAAAATTCAAAATTTAATTTTCAAATTCAAAATTTAAATTTCAATAACCTTTTAAATTATAATTGTTTTTATTTTTTTTTTTATTTTTATTTGTTACTATGAACTCTCACCCCTTTGGCTATGAGTCTGGTTACAATTATGTTGCAGGAAGAGGAAATTATAATGAGATCAGGCATCAAGGTTGGAAGAATCAAAGATGGGAGGAGCCACAAGGATTTGATCAACCCTCTTGGCAACAACCCCCTCTAATGCACTATAACCAACAACCATTCTGTGATGCATACCAAGATGATGACTATGGTGGACCCCTTATAGTTACCAACAAGCCCCGCCATATGCTTATGAACCATCTCCTCAATACAACTTTGAACCACCATACTCACAAGCCACTTACCACCAAACACCACCATATGAGCCTAACCTATATCCACCACACCAACCACCATATGAACCACACTCAGAACCACCACCTCTTTATCAAGAAGAACCACCTTCCTATTATGAACCCTTTCTCCAAAATAATGAACCCTCCTATCCACCCCAACCTCCATTGGATAACAGTGCCCTTAGTGTTATTCTTCAAGGGCAAGAAGAGATGAATAAGAGTGTGCTAAATTTCGCGGCTGCCTTAGGCAAGTTAGTAAATATAATAGCCTCCCGACATCTGAGAACTCAAAATGCTCCCATGGCTGCATGTGGAGAATCTAAAGAAGAGCGTAGCATGAAGGAGACACTAGAAACTTCAGTGGACAATGAAGAGCATGGCTTTGTATTGGAACAAGTAGAGGAAGCCATGACAGTTGTAGAGGAAGAAGTGGTTGAAGACTTGGGAGATGCTGAACCTCCATGGGAAAGTCAAGACATAGAGCCTCCTTCCAAGACGGTTGCATTTGATGTTGAGGAGGGTGTACAACCTCCAAGGCATGTCATGGTTAAGTAATTGGAAGAGGTCGATCAAGAGATAGAGATTCAAGAAGAAGAAGCACAACCTCCCATGCCCTTGGAAAGCAGTGAAGAGGAGATTGAATTGGAAGAAAGCTACCAAGAGGAAGAGGTTGAAATTGAAGAAGCTTACAAGGAGGTGAAAGTTGTCAGAGAAGAGCACAAGGGAGTGGAGCTTGCAAATTCGTTAGAAACACCTCTCCCAAGGCCATTACCATCCAACACAACTTTCAAGTGGGTAAAATTCTTTGTGGCTATAAGAGTAAGAGGGAGATGGTTAGTGGTAAAAATTGTCATGCAAGGTTCAATATGGTTGCATGCTCCAAACTGAAGTATCATGGTTGGAAGAATACTAAATTGTATAGGTCTAGGAAGCTGTTTGGATGCCTTAGTGAGAATTCAGATTGCCTGCCACCCGGTTGGAACACTAATGATCAACAAGAAGACGGGTGCAAAAGCAAGGTTTGGGACCCCGGAATTCAGTCTAGAAATCAACACTCTTGGGGCCTTGTCACTTGCTTTAACCTGCTTGAAGGCTTTATGTGCCTAGTTTGGGATCCCGGAGGCCATTGGAATTCCAAACATTGGTGGAGATTTCAAGACGAGTTCAAGCACAAGCCGCCATGACAAGGAGCTCACCAAATGTCCAACTTAAGGACTTTAACTAAAACTTCTTGGTGGGAGACAACCCACCATGGTATGATCGTTCCTTTTCAATTTTAACTTTATTTCATTTTGTTTGTTTTTAAAGTTTTATTCTATTTTATTGAACCTGGAATTATTCATAACATCCATATCAGCATTGTATTTTGCATTCTGCATTTTTCATGCATAAAAAAAAAACACACACACGAGACACGGCAGCGTCGCTGACGCGTCCGCGTCACCAGTGCGTTGTGAAGAAACGAAAGTAAACAGAAAGTCACGTGAAAGCGTGGCTGGAGGCGCGCTTTAGGCACAAACATGCCCACGTGTCTGCGTGACCCACGCGGCCGCGTCATTTGGAAAAATAGCCTCCCACTCGTCCACGTCACCCACGCAAACGCGTGCTCCAACAAATCGACGTAAAAGGGGTGCATGGCCGAAAGTTGTGCTGGAGTAAGGCTGGACTCGTGCTAGAAGCCCAAGCCCTCCCACGCGAACACGTGCCCGACGCGTCCGCGTCACTTTTCAAAAATGGCCATTCACGAGATCGCGTCAACCACGCAACCGCGTCACCCTAAAATTTGGCAAAATGAGTTTCAAACAGAGAGTTGCGCGACTGTGAGACTGCCCTCGCGCTAATGGCACAAATCACTCCACGCGAACGCATGACCCACGCGTCCGCGTCACTTCATAGAAGCGCTATCCACGCGAACGCGTGAACCACGCGTCCGCATCACATGCATCGCACAACTTATCCAAATCAGCGCCAATTATCTTATCTTTTCTTTTCTAATCCTAATTTCTTCTATCTTTTCTTCTTTCTTCTTTCTTTCATACTTACTTCTTCTTCGTCTCTTTAACTTCTCATCCCTCTTCACCTCCATTTTATTTTCTTTAATTTATTTACATACTTTCATCCATTGCATCTTAATTTTGTGCATATTTTTATTTTCTTTTCTAAATTCATTATTTTTCCTTTGGTGTTGAATTTTCTTAGTTCACTATTGCATCTTCTCTTGAATTATTTTAGGTGCTTAGAGACTTGTTTTATTATGGTTAGGTAATATTATTTAAATCAATGCCAATCTTTTATACCTGTATTAATTTTGCATTGACATGAATTTACATTACCTCTCCTTACCCACACTCTCCCTCATTGTTGCAAAATTTTGCACCACTGGTATGCCATGTGCTTCTATTATTTTCTCACTTGTATGTTGTGGCTACCATGTAATTGAGACCCTCATTATTTGGCATTAACCAACCCATGTTTTATTTGTTTTTTATCTTTATTTTGGGTTACTTTTCTTCCCTTTTTCTTTCAGGATGGCCACCGGGAAGAGAACCGGAAGACGTTTACATGGGAGAGACAAACAAGTTCCTACGCACATTCCTTGATGAGAAAAGTGTCAGTTGAAGCAACCCGTCCACTTGCACATCTTAGCATGCACCGAGGACGGTGCAATCTTTAAGTGTGGAGAGGTCAATACTGACTTCCAGGGGTTAGTTATCTTCTTTTCAACACCAATATTTTATTTTCTTTGTTAATTGTTGCATTTGCATATTTAATTGCATGTTTGTTTGATTTTATGCATTTAGTTACCACTTGGTTGAAGTAATATTTTCTTTTTCAAGAAATTTTTATAGTATTTCACTAATTTAAATTAAAAACTTTTCTATTAAAACTTGTTTGAAGTTGTATTTGGAACATAGTTTAAAAAGCTAAGAACACACAACCTGTGAGATTTTGAGCTTATTTATATGGTTACATTATTTAACCATAAATTTTTACTCTTGTGTGTTTTCTTCTCTATGATTGCAATCTTTGCTTTGTTCCATTCTATATGTCTAATATTTAATGTATTTACATGCTTGCATATGATTGACACCATTACTTGTTTAGCTCACTTATCCCAAATAAGCATACCCTTTAAATCATCCTTGTCAGCCACTTTGAGCCTTTTAAACCCCCATTTATTTTATATTTTGCCACATCACTAGCCTTAAGCAGAAAAACAATTAAATATCCTAATTGAATCTTTGGTTAGCTTAAGATAGGATTGTGTAAATTGTGGGGAAACTGTGGGAGCATGGGTTAATAAGGGAATGTGTTATGTTTCTACCATGATAAAATAATGGGAATTTGTGTACCTACTCATGTGAAACTATAAAAAATTAAAAATCCATGTGCATTGATAAGCTATGTTCATTTTCATGTTCAAAAAAAAATTTCAAAAAAAATCCAATATATATATATATATATATATATATATATATATATATTCAATAAATAAGTAAATAAATAAGGGGACAAAACTACCCCAATGCTAAGTTTAAAAATGAAGGATCAATGCACATGTGATAAATTAAAAAGAAAAGTTGATACATGAGTATGTGATGCAAAAGTGGGAATTTTGGGTAGCTAAGCATGAATTATATAGAGTATATGTATGTTAGGTGAAAGTTTAGGTTAATTAAAGATTCAATTTATAGCTCACTTAGCCATATATATATACCCTCACCCTTACCTTAGCCCCATTACAACCTTAAAAAGACCTCATGATATTTGCATTGGTACATTAAATTTTTGTTGATTGGTCAGATGAAGAACAAAGTTTAGAAAGCATGACTAGAGAAGAGTAGAGTGATTAACCCTAGACACTTGAGAGTTAGAGTGATATACACTACCAGTAAGGGTTCAGTGCTTAATTCTATGTTCCCTGCTTTCATGAGCTATCTACTTACTTGCTTTTTATTATATGATTTGAATTAGTGAAATCTGATTTATGTTTGTCTTGAAGAGCTTATTTACTTTTAGCCAAGTAGGTAGAAACATTTTGCATGTAGTTGCATTCATATAGATAGGTTGCATTTCATACTTTCTTACTTTCCCCATTCACTCTTATAGCTTCTCTTGAGCTTAGCATGTGTCTAAGTGTGGGGAGGTTGATAAACCACTATTTTACGGTTTATCTTGTACTTAATTGAGTGGATTTTATCAATCTTTCATACACTTATTCATACTATTTGCATGGTTTTACATTCTCCTTCCTGATTTTGTGCTATGATTGAAAACATGCTTCTTTGGCCTTATATTTGCTAATATTAATCCTCTCTCATTACCATTAGATGCCATGATATGTGTATTAAGTATTTTCAGAGATTACAAGGCAGGAATGGCTTGGAGGATGGAAAGGAAGCATGCAAAAGTGGAAGGAATACAAGAAGCTGAAGGAATTGCAAAGCTGTCAGCCTGACCCTCTCGCACTAAAACGGTCATAACTCGAGCTACAGAAGTCCAAACGATGCGGTTCTAGTTGCGTTGGAAAGCTAATGTCCGGAGCTTCGATTTGATATGTAATATACCATAGTTGCCCTGACGCTAGGTGACGCGAATGCGCGCTCGGATGCGTCGCAGTGACGAAAATCAGCATGGTAGATTTCTTCTCCAGCAATTTCTGGGCTGTTTTTGACCCAGTTTGTGGCCCAGAAAACACAAATTAGAGGCTATAAAGTGGGGAAATCCATATATTCATGATCATGCTTTTAATTATTCACTTTTCATGATTTAGATGTAGTTTTTAGAGAGAAGTTCTCTCCTCTCTCTTAGGTTTTAGGATTAGGATTCCTCTTAAAGGATTTAGGATTTCAACTCTTCATCAGGTTCAATATTTCTTTTACTTTATATTTTTCTTTTACTTTCAGATACTTTAATGCTCTCATTTAATTACTTATGTTGCCAAATTGGCCTATGAACTCTTTATGTTTAGATTGATTTTCTCTTATTAATGCAATTGAGGTATTTCAGATTTATGATTCTTGTTTAGCTTTTTATATTCTTGGCTTTAATTGATTAACTGGAGGCTCTTGAGTTATCAACTTATCGTGATTGGTTGTTATGTCAGCTAATTGACTGGAATTCCACTAACTCTAGTCTTTCCTTAGGAGTTGGCTAGGACTTGGGAAATCTAACAAATTAGTTCACTTGACTTTTCTTTGCTTCAGAAAAGGTTAACTAAGTGGGATTAACTTCAATTCTCATAAGAATAACTAGGATAGGACTTCCGAATTTTCATACCTTGCCAAGAGTTTATTTTACAGTTATTTATTTATTTTACTTGTCATTTAAATTACTTGTTCCTTAGTTTCAAAACCCCCAATTTACAAAACTCATAACCAATAATAAGAACATACCTCCCTGCAGTTCCTTGAGAAGACGACCCGAGGTTTAAATACTTCGGTTATCAATTTTAAAGGGTTTTGTTACTTGTGACAACCAACACGTTTATATGAAAGGATTTTCTATTGGTTTAGAAGCTATACTTACAACCATTCGTCAAAGAGCAGTTGAACACGATGGATGATGAGAACCTAGTGATGACCACTACGACAGCAACCTTGTGATGACCACGGGCGAACAGCGACAGAACAGGGCCTGTGGAAAGCTCGCGATTGGAAAATCTAGGGTTTTCTTTAAGGCTTCGAGAACGACGAGACGATAAGTGAGGGGTTTGGGCTGGCGACCACGATAGACGGTGGACTAGTGACTGATGAGCAGAGGAGAAGGGCTTGCGATAGATTACGACAGCTTGAGCTTAAGTCATTGCCCCCTCCTTGAAATATGCATTTCTAGGAGAGGGAGAGACCTATCCTGTGATCATAAGCTCTATACTGAAGCCACAAGAAGAAGAAGCACTAATCCAAGTGCTTTAACGCATAGGACCGCTCTTGGGTGGACTATACGTGACCTTAAGGGTATTAGCTCTGCCCGATACATGCATAAAATCCTGCTGAAGGATAACGCCAAACCAGTAGTACAACCATAGAGGCGATTGAATCCAGCCATGAAGGAAGTAGTGCAGAAGGAAGTCACTAAACTCTATGAGGCTGGGATTATTTATCCCATTTCTGACAGTCCATAGGTGAGCCCTATCCAGGTTGTTCCTAAGAAAGGAGGAATGGCAGTGGTTCATAATGAAAAGAATGAACTGATCTCGAAAAGGACAGTTACAGGGTGGCGTATGTGCATTGATTACAGAAAACTCAATGAGCCACCAGGAAAGATCACTTTTCTTTACCCTTCATTGACCAAATGTTAGAAAGACTAGCAGGTCATGCTTTTTATTGTTTCCTAGATGGATATTCCGGGTACAATCAAATAGCAGTAGATCCACAAGTTCAAGAGAAGACGGCATTCACATGTCCTTCGGGCATATTCGCCTATAGAAGAATGCCATTTGGCCTGTGCAATGCACCTGCCACCTTTCAAAGATGTATGTTATCCATCTTCTTTGACATGGTAGAGAAGTTCCTTGAAGTATTCATGGATGACTTCTCTATTTATGGAGACTCATTTGACTCCTGTCTTGATCATCTAACCCTGGTCCTAAAAAGATACAAAGAAACAAACCTAGTTCTAAACTGGGAGAAATGCCACTTCATGGTAACTGAAGGCATTGTTAAAGAAAGGGATAGAAGTGGATCAAGCTAAGGTGGAAGTAATCAAACCCTTGCCTCCACCTACTAGCGTTAAGGCTTTGAGAAGCTTCCTAGGACATGTAGGATTCTACAGGCGGTTCATAAAAGATTTTTCTAAAATCACCAAAGCCCTGTGCAATCTCTTGGCCACTGATGTTCCATTCGTCTTTGACCAAGAATGCCTGCATGCCTTTGTAACTCTGAAGGCCAAGCTTGTCAGTGCTCCTATCATCTCTGCACCCAACTGGGACTTGCCATTTGAGCTAATATTGATGCAAGTGATCACGTAATTGGCGCAGTCCTAGGTCAGAGACATGACAAGCTTCTGCATGTCATTTACTACGATAGTCACGTATTAAATGATGCACAAAAAAAGGAGATACTTGCAGTGGTTTATGCCATTGACAAGTTTATATCCTACCTAGTAGGATCTAAGGTCATTATTTATACTGACCATGCTACTCTAAAGTATCTACTCACTAAGCAGGATTCTAAACCCAGATTTATAAGATGGGTATTACTCCTGCAAGAGTTTGATATAGAAATTAGAGACAAAAATGGGGCAGAAAATCATGTGACTGATCACTTGTCCCGGATTGAGACAGTAGTAGGAACTTCCTCTCCCTCTACTGACATATCCGAATCCTTCTCATATGAGCAACTCTATGCCATCTGGACAGCACCTTGGTTTGCAGACATTGCAAACTATAAGACTATACGGTTCATTTCCAAGGAGTTTACCAGGCAGCAAGCCTAGAAACTCATGCATGTTGCAAAATATTATCTATGGGATGAGCTATATCTCTTTAAGAGATGCTCGGATGGAATAATCTGACGCTGTGTGTCTGAAGAAGAGACACAGAGAATTCCATGGCATTGCCATGGCTCTGATTATGGAGGACACTTTGGAGCTGAGCGGACAACCACTAAGATACTCCAAAGTGGATTTTACCGGCCTACTTTCTTCAAAGATTCTAGAGAGTTCGTCTGTAACTGTGATAGTTGCCAAAGGGCTAGCAATCTTCCTCATGGTTACAACATGCCTCAACAAAGAATCCTAGAGATTGAGTTATTTGACGTATGGGGCATAGATTTCATGGGACCATTCCCGCCTTTATACTAAAACACCCACATCCTTGTGGCAGTAGATGATCTGTCTAAATGGGTTGAAGCAATAGTAACACCCACCAATGACACCAAAGTAGTAATGAAGTTCCTCCAAAAGGATATCTTCAGCAGATTTGGTGTCCCTAGGACACTAATCAGTGATGGAGGAACTCATTTCTACAACATACAACTGGATTCTGTCTTAAGCCATTATGGAGTTCACCATAAAGTAGCAACATCGTATCATCCCCAAACCAATGGGCAAGCTGAAGTCTCAAATAGAGAACTAAAGCAAATCCTAGAGAGGACTGTAAGTGCCTCTAGAAAGAATTGGGCTAAAAAGCTTGATGATGCTCTGTGGGCATACAGAACAGCTTTCAAAACCTCCATTAAAACTTCACCATATCAGTTAGTATATGGGAAGTCCTATCATTTGCCAGTGGAACTAAAACACAAGGCCTATTGGGCTACTAGATTCCTCAACCTTGATGCTAAAGCAGCAGGAGAAAAATGGCTGCTCCAGCTAAATGAGTTGGATGAATTCCGCTTAGATGCATTTGAGAATGCAAGGATCTATAAGGAAAAGGCAAAGAGGTGGCATGATAGGAAGATAACTTCCAGAGTCTTTGAACCAGGGCAAAAAGTTTTGCTCTTCAATTCAAGGCTCAGATTATTCCCTGGAAAACTCAAATACCGTAGGAAAGGACCGTATGTGATTACAAGAGTATCACCTTACGGACACATAGAACTTCAAGGAAAAGATCCTGAAAACAAGTTCACTCTCAATGGACATAAGGTCAAACATTACCTTGAAGGAGATATAGAGCCAGGAGGCTTAACACTGTTACTAAATTAAGTACAGTGAAGTCCAGCTAAAGACATTAAAGAAGCGCTTGTTAGGAGGCAACCCAACCTTACTCAACCATAGTTATTTTCCTTCATTTTGTTTTTCCTTTCAGTGTCAGAGTCATGATCATGTGCACTAGTCAAGAGACAGAATTCACAGTAGTGAAAACAGAATACTCCGAAAAGAGTGTCAAAGTTGAACGCCAACCAGGGTATCCCTGCTGGGCGTTCAACGTCCCAAGAGGGGAGCATTGCTAGTGTTGCACGCCAGCTAGGGAGCAGCCCCTGGGCATTCAAATGCAAATGCAGAGAAGCAGGGAATCTGGAATTCCCTAGCCTCTCAGGACAAAGAGGTCCCATAGAAGCTCCACCTGTCCTACCTTCTTCTTCTCCATTGATCATAGTTGCTCGAGGGCGAGCAAAACTCTTAAATTTGGTGTTGTAAAATCTCTGCTTTGTGACTTACCACTCTTAAGTATAGAAGAAGAGGATGGAGCGAACTAGGGAGCATACACATGAACCTGTGCAGCCGCCTCAACAAAGACAAAGGAGTGACATAGAAAAGATCAAGCACTACATGGAATCCTCAACGAAGAGCATTGGCCACCATCATTCAGGTGGATTCGTTTTCTTTTACTCCTTTCCTGTTATTTTTCTATTTTCTATCTATTTATTTATCTATTCTCTTGTTCTAGTTGCTTGATCATTTGCATTGATGTCTTAAAGATGTAAAATGTTCCACATATCTCTCACTTTGCTTAAATAAAAAAAATTATTGAAAAGAATTGAGAGATGCATGAATTTCAAGTTTAAAATAAGATTAGTTTAATTAGTTTGATGTGGTGTCATTTGCTTTTGTTTTCTGAATGTATGAAATAAACAGTGCATATTTCAAGTTGTAACTTTAGAATGTTGGCTCTTGAAAGAATAAGGAAAAAGGAAAAATATTATTGATACTCTAAAAAATCTAAAAATTGATTTTTGAAGCAAGAAAAAGCAGCGAAAAGCAAAAGAAAAAGCATGTTGCAAAAGAAAAAAATTTATATGCATGAGAAAAAGAAAGAAAAAAGTGGCAAAAAAAGATAAAAATAATAAAAAAAACAGAAAAATCTATTACTGCCCAAAAATGCAAGAAAAGGATGGTAAATTGAAAAAGCTAATAACCCTTTAAACCAAAAGACAAGGGTAAAAAGACCCAAGGCTTTGAGCATTAGTGGATAGGAGGGCCCAAAGGAATAAAATCCTGGCCTAAGCGGCTAAACCAAGCTGTCCCTAACTATGTGCTTGTGGCGTGAAGATGTCAAGTGAAAGGCTTGAGACTGAGCGGTTAAAGTCATGGTCCAAATAAAAAAGAGTGTGCTTAAGAACTCTGGACACCTCTATCTGGGGACTCTAGCAAAGCTGAGTCACAATCTGAAAAGGTTCACCCAGTTAAAGTGTCTGTGGCATTATTTTATCCCGTGGTAATACTGGAAGACAAGGTGCTTAGGGTCACGGCCAAGACTTTGAAAGCTGTGTTTAAGAATCAAAATAAGCTTAACTAAGAGTGTCAATAATATCATCTGGATTCTAAGTTCCTAAGGATGCCAACATCTTTGAGTTTCAATGGATAGTGAGATGCCAAAACTATTCAGAAGTAAAAAGCTACTAAGTCCCGCTCATCTGATTTTTAGGTAAGCTTCATTTGAAACTTAGAAATTTATTGTATCTTAATTTTCTTTTTATCCTACTGTGTTTTTAGTTGCTTGGGGACAAGCAACGGTTTAAGTTTGGTGTTGTGATGAGCGGATATTTTATACGCTTTTTGACATCACTTTCATATAGTTTTTAGTAGTTTTATTTAGTTTTTATTAAGTTTTTATAGGTTTTAGTGTTAAATCCACATTTTTGTATTCTACTATGAATCTTTGTGTTTTTGGGCAATTTCAGGTATTTTTTGGCTGAAATTGAGGAGCTGGAGCAAAAGTCTGATTCAGAGACAGAGAAAGCATTGCAGATGCTGTCTAGATCTGACCTGTCTGCATTCGGAAGAGCTTTTCTAGAGCTACAGAAGTTCAAATGGAGCGAAGTCTATGGCTTTGGAAAGTTAACTTCCAGAGATTTCCAGAAATATATAATAGTTTATACCTTGCTTCGGATTAGAAGGCCCAAAACTGGCGTCCAACGCCAGCTTCCTGCCCCCTTCCAGGCATCCAGCGCCCAAAGAGTAGAGCCCAACGTCCAAAGGCCCAGAGAGGACCCCCTAGCTGGCGTTCCACGCCCCAGGAAGCCTAAGTACGTGAATTTCATCAAAGCTATGTGGGCACCTTTACCATAATAAGAACCTCCGGTTCTCATTCCATACATGTTGTTTTTCAGATGCAGGACGTGAAGCACCTCGCTGAGTGTGCTGGATAACTCTTTCAGAAGTAAAGATCTACTTTTATGGGGTTTTTATATTCTATATATACATATATTCTCCAGTATTTTATAAAACTTGTATTTGTCCCTCCTAGAGGTTGACCTGGAGAATTAGGACTTGTATCTATCTTTTGGATTATATATATATATATATATATTAGCCGGCCTTTGCTTTGCAGGTTGAGTCTAGAACTTGATTATACTCATCAGTTGGAATTCTATATATATCTGTCTTTTGGTTTTCTGGATAAGTTTTTTGCCTTATCGTTTTTCGTGAGCGATACATCTTCAGTTTTGTTTTGATCGTACCTTTTTCTTTCAAGACTCCTAGCTATATTATCCTTGTTATATATGTATTTATTTTATTTTTAGAGGTCGTGGCATTTTGTCACCTTTTATTTATGTCCTAGGCGTAAACCTCTATGTGGTTGGGTGTTACATTATCTCCATGAGATTTGATTCTAAGGCCTTCTAGATGGTTCCAAATTGCACCAAAAACTCCCTCCATTGTCCCCATGCTAAATCCCCTATCTACCATGATCCTTCCTCTGAGGCTTCTAGGACATCCTTCAATTTCCGATCTCACATCCTCTTCCTCCAATACTACTATCTCCTCCCATAGATCATCTTTTAAGTTCTCTCTCTCTCTCTCTCTCTCTCTCTCTCTCTCTCTCTCTCTCTCTCTCTCTCTCTCTCTCTCTCTCTCTCTCTCTCTATGACATTATGAATAATTCTCACTCAATGGCACTCACATTGGTACTATCACAAAATCCTAGTAGGGCTCACACAAAACTCTAAAGGGCACATTAAGAGTGAAATTGACAAATTTAATTTTGATGTAGTGTCAGTATAAAGCAATTTTACACATGCATCTAATTATATAATACATTATAAAAAATAACTACTATTTTTGTTGACTGTGTAAATAATCATCTAAAAAGACAAATATAATTGCAAAACTATATAAAAATCTTATCTTATCAATGCATCAAAATTAAACTCTTATTTTAATATACAAAAGTGTTATAAATAAATAAGTTTACCAAAAACTTAGAGGTAACAAATAAATGGTTTTTTTTTTAATTTGAAGACCAAAATAAGTCTTCGACATTTCATAATAAAAAAAGGATGATTGATCTCATATCTCATGTTTTGTGAAAAAAATTCATACTCTATTGATGTGGACTAACAAAATATAGACATGTGGCATTATTGATTACATTCAATAAATTATTAAATTATTTTTAAAATAGAGTTTGATATATTTTAAAAGTATATTAAATATTATTTGTGTATAAATACAAATACATATATACTATTAACCATACGTAATTAATCATAGTTAATTTTTATATTTTATTAAACATTGATTTAAAATGTAAATTTAAAAAATAACTTATTATTCAAAATCTCTAATTTTCAAGAATGAAGTTCACATATCCTCACCCTCTCAGAACTCAAACTATTAACTCTATTTTCTCAACTATCGCAATAGCTAAGAGAAGTGCGTGATTTTGAGTTTTTGTTCTAGCTATTGACTCCATGTTCTTGCTATCACCACTTGCAAATCCCATCGGTAACAAGTAGACCCAGAGTTTTGCACAACCTTTGATTTTCTCCTTGTCTATCCCAACTGCATTTTCACTAGTCTGGCTCTGTGCTCTGGTCCATCATCTTTGTTTCTACCTGATCTCATCATGCGTTAGCTTACCGGTAAATCCTACCTTAATTATATTTTACAATTTATTTTACAGGTAAATCAATTGGTCCATTACATATCATGTTAGAACAATATCAAAGACTGTATTCAACTTCATCCAAAATTACATTGAACAAACCAACAATTAACATCCATCCCTATCCGTAAATTCTAACAACAGATTCAATCTAAATCAGACTAAATTAAAAAGTTCATTAAAGAGTTATGAGTGAGACCTGATTCTCTTGAGTCTCTCCAAGTCATCCCTGAGCTTTATGTCGAGGGCGTTGGACACGATCTGGGAGTACTTGCCATCCTTGTAGTCCTTCTTCCTAATGAGGAACCAGTCTGGTAACTTGAATTGCCTTGGGTTGGCAACCACAGTCATCAGATTATCAAGCTCAGTAATACTTAATTCACCAGCTCTGCCCAATCAATAAACAACAACAGAAACATACCCTATCAGATAACCTGGCCTTATATCCTAAAGTCTATAGTCTATAATTTCAACCATTAGTAAGATAACTAACACCACAACTTATCTTATGATAAGCAACTAGAATTCTATTACAGCAGTTAGAACTCTACCATGACTTAAAAATTTGATTCTCAGATAAAAGTGATGATATCTAATACTTCATACTATTAACAATTATTGTAATAAAAATTTGCATATAGAATAAAACTTGAAATTAAAAAAACTAATTATCAGAAAGGATTATCTTAAAATTAATCAACTTTGAATTTTATTAGAAGGTGAAAATACACTTTTATATATATCCTCACACTTTGCACTCACACCCTTTATATACACTTCTATTTCATTCAGTTTTCTGTCTCCTTTCCTAGCAATTGTAAGTGTTAATTAGTTCTTATTAAAATATTTTCTTAGATAAATGTTGTATGCTACTGAGGCTCGAGGGAAATTAAAACTTAATAGCAATAAGACTAAGATGAGTTTGATATTGTTGGTGTTTTATTTGTCACTATCCCTTTTTATTATAGGTTGCTACCAAACCAACTTCTTCACTTTGCATTTATAGATATTAACCATTGAGACAAGGTGGCACCTGGCTACCTTTGATTTGTGCGTTTTCTTTATTTCCCTAAAACATACATATATACAAAGAAGATCTAAAAATCATACCTGTAGAAGTTATTATTTGGGCTGGCAACCACGATAGACGATGGACTGGTGACTGATGAGCAGAGGAGAAGGGCTTGCGACAGATTACACTTCGACAACCACGAGGAAGAAGCTGGTGACTTGTGATGACGAGAGGGGCTCTACCACAACGAGAGATAGTGCCGCATGTCACGGGGACCAGGGTGCGTGGCTGCTGGAAGAGATGAGGGTTTGGGACGAAAGTGCTAAGTGCTAAGTGAAGAACTCGAGTGAGGGGGAATGGGGATTTCGGGGATGGGGTGGGGGAGAGGAAATGATGCACCACTATTTCGTGGTACATTTTGTACTTAATTGAGTGGATTTTATCCACTAAACTCACACTTATTCATATAATTTACATGTTTTATATTTTCCTTCCTAATTATATGCTATGATTGAAAACATGCTTCTTTGGCCTTAAATTTGCTATGTTTAATCACCTCTTATTACCATTCGATGCTTTGATATGTGTGTTAAGTGTTTTCAGGGTTTATATGGTAGGAATGGCTTAGAGGATGGAAAGGAAGCATGCAAAAGTGGAAGGAATACAAGAAATTAAAGGAATTGCTAAGCTGTCCAGCCTGACCTCTTCGTACTTAACTGACCATAACTTGAGCTACAGAGGTCCAAATGAGGCAGTTTTAGTTGCGTTGGAAAGATAACATTCGGGGCTTCAAAATGATATATAATTTTTCATGGTTACCCTGCATATAAGTGACGTGCACTCGTGCATCACGTGCACATGTGCATCTGCGAAAATTTAGCGTATCAGAATTCGCCCCCAGCAATTTCTGGGCTGTTTTTGGCCCAGTTCTAAGCCCAAAAAACACAGATTAGAAGCTGCAGAGTAGAGGAATCAATGGGGAATTCATTCATTCATCAATTCACATAATTTTAGGTTTTAGATGCAGTGTCTCTTCTCTCTCTCTAGGTTTTAGGATTCCTAGTTTTATGCTTTTGAGTTGGATATTGAAAAGAGTTACTATCTCCATTGAAGTCTTTATCATTCTAGTTTGTTTCTTATTCCTTTACTCTTTTTATTCCCCATTTACTTTGTTTAGAGTTATATGGTTACCTTCAATTTCGGAATTAATTAATACAAAGATACTTTTCTATTTAATTTCATTATTTCTAGATTATTTTCAATTGAGTCCAATTATCATGTCTTCTTTCTACTCCCTTTACATGTATGCGAAATTGGCATCCATGTCAATGGAGTAGGCTTTCAACTTGGCTTTGGAATTGATTAATATTTAATAGGAGACCCTTGAGTTGGAATACTCAAGAGTTAATTGGTTATTAGAAGTTGTTGGCCTGCTCTCTAGTTACTAATGCTAATCATTTCTAATGGAGAGGATTAGGACTTGTGAATAGAAGTTGGCTTAATTACTTGACTTTCCTTTATTCGGTAAGGTTTAACTAAGTAAAAACAACAACCTATTACTAAATAATCTTGGGAAAATCCAACAAGGATAGAACTTCTGATTAATCTTCCCCTAACCAAGGCTTTTTATTTTAATTACATAAAACCTCTTGTTAGTTTTCATTGCTTTAATTTATGATCATTTATTTTTCCATTCCTCATTCCAAAATTTCTCAGAAAACTCATAACCAATAACAAGAACACTTCCCTGCATTTCCTTGAGAGACGATCCGAGGTTTAAATACTTCGGTTTAATTTTATTGGGTTTGTTTTAGTGACAACCAAGTTTTTGTATGAAAGGATTCTTTGTTGGTTTAGAAAATATACTTTCAACGAGGTTTCAATTTTGTGATTCTTTACTGCCAAAGAATCCGTTTGTCAAAATGGCGCCGTTGCCGGGGAATTGCAAACGTGTGCCTTATTATTGGTTATTGTGAATAATTTTGCTTTTTCGTTTCTTTGTTAGTGTTTCTAGTTTTAGGAGTTTATTTTCATTAATTTTTATTAGTTTTTATTTCTCTTACTACCATGAATTCTCACCCATTTGGCTATGAATTTGGTTACAATCATGTTATAGGAAGAGGAGATTACAATGAAAGCTTGGATCAAAGATGGGATAATCAGAGATGGGAGGAGCCACAAGGATTTGATCAACCCTCTTAGCAACAACCACCTCCAAGGCACTATCAACAACCATTCTATGATGCTTACCAAGACAATGGTTATGGTGGACCTCTTTGTGACAATCAACACCCACCACAATATACCTATGAACCCCCTCCTCAACATAGCTTTGAACCACCATATTCACAAGCCCCTTTCCACCATTCACCTCCATATGACCCTAACCCATATCCACCATACCAACTGGTGTGGTAATTTATAACCCACAAACTAACCAACAAGTGCACCGGTCGTACCAAGTAATACTTCAGGTGAGTGAGGGTCGATCCCACGAGGATTGAAGGACTAAGCAACAATGATTGATTGATTGGCTTAGTTAGATAAACAGGAAAGAGTGTTTGAATATTCAAAGAGCATTAAACAATTGTACAGAAATTAAAATAGTAAATTAAATGGGTTGGGAGTAAAGTATGGAGAAGGCAGTTAAGGTTTCAGAGTTATCTAATTTTTCCGGATTAACTTTTCTTACTAACTATTTTATTCATGTGGAATTTAATTTATGGCAAACTATATGTGACTAGACCCTAATTCCTTAGACCTTTCTAGTCTCCTCTAAAATTCATCAACAGCCAATTCCTTGGTTAATTAATTCCAATTAGAGGGTGATGATCAAATTCCAGTTTATATGCCACAAAAACTCTAATTACCCAAAAATAAAAGGATTATATGTCACGTATCTCGTTAAATCAAGATAATTAAAATTTAGGAGAATATGTTTTCAAGCTGTTGTTCAAATAAAGAGCTTTTCCAAGTTATACAAGAACTCGAGTAGAAAGAGGGTCATACTTCCATTCCACCCAAATTCATAACATAAAGAGCGAAAACAATTATTAAATTATAAATTCATACATGAATTAAAATAGAAAAAGCAATAAAATCAATCCATACAAATAGACAGAGCTCCTAACCTTAACAATGGAGGTTTAGTTGCTCATGGTTCAGAGTAGAAAACTAGGATTGTAAATTGGAATGGAATAATGTTGAGTTGGAACTCCCTTGTTGGAAGAAAAGTTTCTTCCTTTTATATCTGATCCTAATAATTTAAAATCTAATTCCTCAAACTAAAAATAATATCTTTTCCTAAAAATAATATTTGAATTTAAATTAGAATTAATTAACAAGTCTTCAGTTGATGGGTGGGGACCACTTGTTTTATCCATTCTGCAGCTTCTAATCTGTGTTTTTTGGGTTGGAAACTGGGTCAAAACAGCCCAGAAATCGCCCCCAGCATTTTTCTGCATTTCCTGCACGTGGTGCATGTCATGCGTACGCATCGTTGAGCAAATCTTCAATTCACGCCCACGCGTTGGTCACGCGCACGCGTCGCCATGGAAAGCTCCAAATCACACGCACGCGTTAGTCATGCATACGCGTCGTTCCTTGCTGCCATCTCCTTTGGTTCTTGTGCTGCAGAAAGTCCATCAAATCCAGCCGAATGCTATCTAAAATAAACAAAAATTGCAAAGACTCAAAGTAGCATCCATATTGGCTAAAAGATAATTAATTCTTTATTAAACTCAACAAATTAGATGTAAATTCACTAGAAAAAGATAGGAAAGATGCTCACGCATCACCAACCACCTTATGAGCCAAATGAACCATACATAGAACCACCACAACTCTAAAATAATTACTCCCAAGAACCACTACCTCCATACTCACCATCTCCATGCCCTTACCAAGAAGAACCACCTCCCTACTTTGAACCCTTTCTCCAAAATAATGAACCCTCCTATGCACCCCAACCTGCACTGGATGACAACACCCTTAATGTTATTCGCCAAGGGAAAATAGAGCTTCAAACCACACTTACCTCTACTTTCACTAGTCTAACCTCTACTATCCAAGCTTTTATATCCCGCATGGATCAATCCTCTACCTTGAATACTCAAACCTCAAGCTTTAGTACACCACCACCCTCTATGGAAGAACATCCATATCCATCAATCCAAGAGCAACATGATCCCATTATGCTATTGACATGGAACAACAGAGAAGGGATCGTCTAGGGGACTTAATGGATCGGATTCATGCATCTATACTTCAAAAGAAGTAAGAGGAGGCCCAAAAGGTGGAAGTAGCAGAGACCCTTGAAGATGAAGGAGTAGTTGAAGAATTAGTGAAGGATGACATCAAGAAGGAGTTCAATTTTGTACTAGAGCAAGTGGAGAAAGCCAAAATTATAGAAGAAAAGGAAGTGGTTGAAGACTTAGGAGATGCGGAACCTCCATGGGAAAGCCAAGTCATTAAGCCTCCTTCCAAGACGTTTGAAATTGATGTTGAGGAGGGTGTACAACCTCTAACGCATATCGTGGTTGAAGACTTTGAAGGGGATGATCAAGAGATGGATTCACTCATTGATGAATTCTTATCTACAATTGAACCCCCTCCCATTGGACTAGACATGGAGATCAAAGAAGAAGAAGCACAACCTTCCATGCCCTTGGTAAGCAATAAAGAAGAGATTGAATTGGAAGAAAGCTACCAAGAGGAAGAGGTTGAAATTGAAGAAGCTTACAAAGAGGTGGAAGTTGTCAAAGAAGAGCACAAGGGAGTGGAGCTTGAAATCACCGTGCCAAAGTTGTTGGAGACCTCTTCGCCTAAGTCACCATCATCCTTCACAACGTTCAAGTGGGTAAAATTCATATCCCTTAGCTTTCTCATCCCACTTGAATATGGTTTACTTGAGACAGATAGTCAACTTAGAGCTCTTTATGGCGTTAAGAGTAAGAGGAAAATAGTTAGTGGTAGGAGTTGCCCTGCAAAGTTCAATACGGTTGCACGCTCTAAGTTGAAGTGCAAGGATTGGTGTAGAGCTCAATTGAATGGGTCTACGAAGTTGTTTGGGTACTTCATTGAGAATTCAGATTGCTTGCCACCCGGTTGGAACAATGATGATCAATACAAAGACGGGTGCAAATGCAAGGTTTGGGACCCCGGAATTCAGTCTAGCAATAAATACTGTTGGGGCCTTGTCACTTTCTTTAACTTGCTTGAAGGCTTTATGCACCTAGTTTGGGACCCCGGAGGCTATTGGAAGTACAAACATTGGTGGGGATTCTTGGATGAGTTCAAGCACAAGCCACCATGACAAGGAGCTCACCAAATGTCCAACTTAAGGACTTAAACCAAAAGTGCTAGGTGGGAGACAACTCACCATGGTATGATCTTTCATTTTTATTCTTAGTTTTATTTTATTTTATTCTTATCAGTGTTCATTCATAATTTCTGCATCATCACCTGCATTCTGCATATAAAAAAAAAGGGGATCGACGCGCACGCGTCGTATGTGTATGTGCAACTGAACAGAGAGTTGCACGAGAGACGCGCGGGAGGGGTGCGTGGCGCACAAGCCACCGCACGCGTACGCGTATCTCACGTATACGCGTCTCCTGCAGAAAGTTCAACCCACGCGTAAGCGTCAGCGACGCGTATGCATGGGGATAAAAATCGGCGTAAAGAGCGAATTGAACAGAGAGTTGTGTAGCCATAGTGCTGGAGTTGCGCGAGTAAGCACGCGTATGCGTGACCGACGCGCACGGGTCAGAATACATTTTTACCACCCACGCATACATGTGGGCGATGCTTACGCGTTGCATAGCTGTCTCTGTTTTCTCGTGTACGCGTGATGCACGCGCGCGCATCACATCCCGTTTTTCATTCCTTTCTCCTTTGTTCTCTCTTTTCTCCTTCTTTCTTCCTCTTTTCTTACTTTCTTCTTCTTTATCTCTTTAACTTCTCATCCTTATTCTCTTCTATTCTATTTTCCTTATTGTAATTGCCTACTTCTATTCATTTCATTTTAATCTTGTGCATGTTTTATTTTCTTTTCTAAGTTTATTATTTTACCATTGGTGTTAATTGTTCTTATTCTACTGTTGCATCTTTTCTTGCATTATTTTGGTGCTTCGTGACCTATTTTATATTGTTGAGTAATATTATTTAAGTCAATGCTAATCTTTTATGATACTTGTATTCCTTTTTGCATTGACATGAATTTATATTGTCTTTCATGACCTACTATCTCTTCCCTATTGTTGCAATTTTTGCACTAGATATGCCATTTGCTTATACTATTTTCTCACTTACATATTGTAGCTACCATGTCATTGGGACCGTCATTATTTGGCATTAACCCACCTATATTTTATTTATTTTCTATCTTTATTTCTGGGTTACTTTTCTTCCCTTTTCTCTTCTTTCAGGATGGCCACCAAGAAGGGAACTGGAAGACATTTACATAGGACGACCGACAAGTCCATCTGCACATTCTTTAGAGAAAGACATCAGTTGGAGCCACCTGTCCACTTGCACATCTTAGCATGCACCGAGGACGGTGCAATCTTTAAGTGTGAGAAGGTCGATACCGACTCTCATAGGTTAGTTATTTCCTATTTCAACACCAATGTTTAATTTTTCTTGTTAAACTAGTTGTTACATTTGCATGTTTGTTTGATTTTGTGCATGTGCTTCTACCACTACTTGGTTGGAGTGATAAGTTTCCTTTCAAGACCCTTTTTATATATTTCACTAATTTAAACTGAAAATTTGTGTTAAACTTATTTGAAGATTATAATTTGGAACATGAATTATAGCTAAGAACACACAACCTGTGAGATTTGAGCTTAATTACATGGTTACATTATTTAACCATAATATTTTATTCTTGTGTGTTTTCTTCTCTATAATTGCAATCTATATTTTGTTCCATTCTATATGTCAATTCTTTACTATATTTACAGGCTTGCATATGATTGAGACCATCATTTGTTATTAGCTCACTTATCCCAAATAGCCTACCCTTTCAATCACCTTTGTTAGCCACCTTGAGCCTTTTAATCCCCATTTGTTCTATATTTTACCACATCACTAGCCTTAAGCGGAAAAACAATTAATTACCTCAACTGAATCTTTGGTTAGCTTAGGTTAGAGATTGTGTATCAATTATGTGTGGGGAACTGTGGAAACTTGGGTTGATGAAAGTGTATAGTGTTCTATTAACAAAATATTGGGAATTTGGGTGCCTACTCATGTGAGACCAGAAAAAAATTAAAATACCATGTGCATTGATATCTTATGTTCATTTTACCTCAATATATATATATATATATTCAAATAAATATAAGTAAATAAATAAATAAGGGGACAAAAATTATTCCAATGTTATGTTTAAATAAAAGATCAATGCATATGTGGTGAAATTAAAGAAAATTTGGTACATGAGTATGTGATGTAAAAGTAGTAATTATGGGTAGCTAGGCATGATTTTAGAGTTACATAGAGTGTGTGTGTGTATAGGTGAGAACTTAGGTTAGTCAAAGATTCATATTATAGCTCAGTTGGCCATACATATATCCTCACCCCTTCCTTAGCCCCATTACAACCTTGAAAAGACCTCATGATGTTTGCATTGGTGTATGAAATTTTTGTTGATTGGTTAGAAGAAGAACAAAGTTTTAGAAATCATGATTAGAAAAGAGTAGAGTGAATTAACCCTAGACACATGAGCGATTAGAGTGCATATACACTACCAGTGAGGGTTCAATGCTTAATTCTATGTTCTCTGCTTTCATAAGCTATCTTCTTACAAGTTTACTTGTCTCTTATTGTGTGATTTGAATTAGTGGAATCCATCTTATATTTGTTCTTGGAGAATTTATTTACTTTTAACCCAAGTAGGAAAGAACATTTTGCATTTAGTTGAATCCATATAGATAGGTTGCATTTCATAAGTTTTACCATTCCTCTTCACTCCTTTATAGCGTCTCTTGAGCTTAGCAGGAGGACATGCTAATATTTAAGTGTGGGGAGATTTGATGTACCACTATTTCATGGTATATTTTGTACCTAATTGAGTGGATTTTATCCACTAAACTCACACTTATTCACATAATTTGCATGTTTTACATTTTCCTTCCTAATTCTGTGCTATGATTGAAAACATGCTTCTTTGGCCTTAAATTTGCTATGTTTAATCCTTTCTTATTACCATTTGATGCCTTAGTATGTATGTTAAGTGTTTTTATAGTTTATAGGACAGGAATGGCTTAGAGGATGGAAAGAAAGCATGCAAAAGTGGAAGGAATACAAGAAATTGAAGAAATTGCTAAGCTGTCCAGCCTGACCTCTTTGTACTTAACTGACCATAACTTGAGCTAAAGAGGTCCAAATGAGGCGGTTTTAGTTGCTTTGGAAAGCTAACATCCGGGGCTTCGAAATAATATATAATTTATCATGGTTTCCCTACAGATAATTGACGCGCACGCGTGCATCATGCGCACGCGTGCATATGCAAAAATTCAGCATATCAAAATTCGCCCCTAGCGATTTCTGGGCTGTTTTTGGCCCAGTTCCAAGTTCGAAAAACACAGCTTAGAAGTGCAGAGTGGGAGAATCAATGGGGGATTCATTCATTCATAAATTCACATAATTTTAGGTTTTAGATGTAGTTTTCTAGAGAGAGAGGCTCTCTCCTCTCTCTCTCTAGGTTTTAAGATTCCTAGTTTTATGCTTTTGAGTTGGATATTGAAAAGAGTTACTACCTCTGCTGAAGTCTTTATCATTCTAGTTTGTTTCTTATTCCTTTACTCTTGTTATTCCCCATTTACTTTGTTTAGAGTTATATGGATACCTTCGATTTTGGAATTAATTAATGCAAAGATACTTTTCTATTTAATTTCATTATTTCTTGATTATTTTCAATTGAGTCCAATTATCATGTCTTCTTTCTACTCCCTTTACATGTATGCGAAATTGGCATCCATGTCAATGGAGTAGGCTTCCAACTTGGCTTTGGAATTGATTAATATTTAATAGGGGACCCTTGAGTTGGAATACTCAAGAGTTAATTGGTAATTGGAAGTTGTTGGCCTGCTCTCTAGTTACTAAGGCTAATCCTTCCCAAGGGAGAGGATTAGGACTTGTGAATAGAAGTTGGCTTAATTACTTGACTTTCCTTTATTCGGTAAGGGTTACCTAAGTAAAAACAACAACCTATTACTAAATAATCTTTGGAAAATCCAACAAGGATAGAACTTCTGATTAATCTTCTCCTAGCCAAGGCTTTTTATTTTAATTACATAAAACCTCTTGTTAGTTTTCATTGCTTTAATTTATAATCATTTATTTTTCCATTCCTCATTCCAAAATTTCTCAGAAAATTCATAACCAATAACAAGAACACTTCCCTGTATTTCCTTGAGAGACGACCCGAGGTTTAAATACTTCGGTTTAATTTTATTGGGTTTGTTTTAGTGACAACCAAGTTTTTGTATGAAGGATTCTTTGTTGGTTTAGAAACTATATTTTCAACGAGGTTTCAATTTTGAGATTCTTTATTGGCAAATAATCCATTCATCAAAATGGCGCCGTTGCCGGGGAATTACAAACTTGTGTCTTATTATTGGTTATTGTGAATAATTTTGCTTTTTCGTTTCTTTGTTAGTGTTTCTAGTTTTAGGAGTTTGTTTTCATTAATTTTTATTAGTTTTTATTTCTCTTACTACCATGAATTCTCACCGCTTTGGCTATGAGTTTGGTTACAATCATGTTATAGGAAGAGGAGATTACAATGAAAGCTTGGATCAAGGATGGGACAATCAAAGATGGGAGGAACCATAAGGATTTGATCAACCCTCTTGGCAACAACCACCTCCAAAGCACTATCAACAACCATTCTATGATGCTTACCAAGACAATGGTTATGGTGGACCTCTTCGTGACAATCAACACCCACCACAATATACCTATGAACCCCTTCCTCAACATAGCTTTGAACCACCAAACTCACAAGCCCCTTTCCACCATTCACCTCCATATGACCCTAACCCATATCCACCATACCAACCACCTTATGAGCTAAATGAACCATACATAAAACAACCACAACTCCAAAATAATTACTCCCAAGAACTACTACCTCCATACTCACCATCTCCATGCCCTTACCAAGAAGAACCACCTCCCTACTATAAACCTTTTCTCCAAAATAATGAACCCTCCTATCCACCCTAACCTCCACTGGATAACAACATCCTTAATTTTATTCGCCAAGGGCAAATAGAGCTTCAAACTACACTTACCTCTGCTTTTATTGGTCTAACCTCTACTATCCAAGCTTTTATATCCCGCATGGATCAATCCTTTACCTTGAATACTCAACCCTCAAGCTCTAGTACACCACCACCCTCTATGGAAGAACATCCAAATCCATCAATCCAAGAGCAACATGATCCCAATTATGCTATTGACATGGAACAAGAGAAAATGGATCGTCTAGGGGAATTAATGGATCGGATTCATGCATCTATACTTCAAAAGAAGCAAGAGGAGGCCCAAAAGGTGGAGGTAGTAGAGACCCTTGAAGATGAAGGAGTAGTTGAAGAATTAGTGAAGGACAACAACAAGAAAGAGTTCGATTTTGTACTAGAGCAAGTGGAGAAAGCCGAAATTATAGAAGAAAAGAAAGTGGTTGAAGACTTAGGAGATGCGAAACCTCCATGGGAAAGCTAAGTCATTGAGCCTCCTTCCAAGACGTTTGAAATTTATGTTGAGGAGGGTGTACAACCTCTAAGGCATATCGTGGTTGAAGACTTTGAAGGGGATGATCAAGAGATGGATTCACTCATTGATGAATTCTTATCTACAATTGAACCCCCTCCTACTGGACTAGACATGGAGATCAAAGAAGAAGAAGCACAACCTCCCATGCCCTTGGTAAGCAATAAAGAAGAGATTGAATTGGAAGAAAGCTACCAAGAGGAAGAGGTTGAAATTGAAGAAGCTTTCAAAGAGGTGGAAGTTGTCAAAGAAGAGCACAAGGAAGTGGAGCTTGGAATCACCTTGCCAAAGTTGTTGGAGACCTCTTCGCCTAAGTCACCATCATCCTTCACAATGTTCAAGTGGGTAAAATTCATATCCCTTAGCTTTCTCATCCCACTTGAATATGGTTTACTTGAGACAGATAGTCAACTTAGAGCTCTTTGTGGCATTAAGAGTAAGAGGAAAACGGTTAGTGGTAGGAGTTGCCCTGCAAAATTCAATACGGTTGCACGCTCCAAGTTGAAGAGCAAGGATTGGTGTAGAGCTCAATTGAATAGGTCTACGAAGTCGTTTGGGTACTTCATTGAGAATTCAGATTGCTTGCCACCCGGTTGGAACAATGATGATCAACACAAAGACGGGTGCAAATGCAAGGTTTGGGACCCTAGAATTCAGTCTAGCAATCAACACTCTTGGGGCCTTGTCACTTGCTTTAACTTGCTTGAAGGCTTTATGCGCCTAGTTTGGGACCCCGGAGGCTATTGGAAGTACAAACATTGGTGAGAATTCCTGGATGAGTTCAAGAACAAGCCACCATGACAAGGATCTCACCAAATGTCCAACTTAAGGACTTAAACCAAAAGTGCTAGGTGGGAGACAAATCACCATGGTATGATCTTTCATTTTTATTCTTAGTTTTATTTTATTTTATTCTTATCAGTGTTCATTCATAATTTCTGCATCATCACCTGTATTCTGCATATAGAAAAAAGGGGATCAACGCGCACGCGTCATTTGTCTATGTGCAACTGAATAGAGAGTTGCGAGAGAGACGTGCGGGAGGGGTGCGTGGCGCACAAGCACCCCACGCTTACGCGTACCTCACGCGTACACGTCTCTTGTAGAAAGTTCAACCCACGCGTAAGCGTCAGCGACGTTTACGCGTGGGGATGAAAATCGGCGTAAAGAGCGAATTGAACAGAGAGTTGTATGGCCATGGTGCTGGAGTTGCGCGAGTAAGCACGCGTACGCGTGACTGACGCGCACGCGTCAGAATGCATTTTTACCACCCACGCGTGGGCAACGCTTACACGTCGCATAGCTGTCTCTGTTTTCTCGTGTACGCGTGATGCACACGCGCGTCACGTCCCGTTTTTCATTCCTTTCTCCTTTCTTCTCTCTTTTCACCTTCTTTCTTCCTCCTTTTTTACTTTCTTCTTCTTCATCTCTTTAACTTCTCATCCTTATTCTCTTTTATTCTATTTTCCTTATTGCAATTGCTTACTTCTATTCATTTTATTTTAATCTTGTGCATGTTTTATTTTCTTTTCTAAGTTTATTATTTTACCATTGGTGTTAATTGTTCTTATTCAACTGTGGCATCTTTTCTTGCATTATTTTGGTCCTTCGTGACCTGTTTTATATTGTTGGGTAATATTATTTAAGGCATTGTTAATCTTTTATGATACTTGTATTCCTTTTTGGATTGACATGAATTTATATTGTCTTTTATGACCTACTATCTCTTCCCCGTTGTTGCAATTTTTGCACTAGATATGCCATTTGCTTCTACTATTTTCTCACTTACATGTTGTAGCTACCATGTCATTGGGACCCTCATTATTTGGCATTAACCCACCCATATTTTATTTGTTTTTTATCTTTGTTTCTGGGTTACTTTTCTTACATTTTCTCTTCTTTCAGGATGGCCACCAGGAAGGGAACTGGAAGACGTTTACATGGGTTGACCGACAAATCCATCTGCACATTCTTTAGAGAAAGGCATCAGTTGGAGCCACCCATCCACTTGCACATCTTAGCATGCACCAGGACGGTGCAATCTTTAAGTGTGGGGAGGTCGATACCGACTCCCATGGGTTAGTTATTTCATATTTCAACACCAATGTTTAATTTTCCTTGTTAAACTAGTTGTTACATTTGCATGTTTGTTTGATTTTGTGCATGTTCTTCTACCACTACTTGGTTGGAGTGATAAGTTTCCTTTCAAGACCCTTTTTATAGTATTTCACTAATTTAAACTGAAAATTTGTGTTAAACTTGTTTGAAGATTATAATTTGGAACATGAATTATAGCTAAGAACACAACCTGTGAGATTTGAGCTTAATTACATGGTTACATTATTTAACCATAATATTTTATTCTTGTGTGTTTTTTTCTCTATAATTGCAATCTATATTTTGTTCCATTCTATATGTCCATTGTTTAGTGTATTTATATGCTTGCATATGATTGAGGTCATCATTTGTTATTAGCTCATTTATCCTAAATAGCCTACCCTTTCAATCACCTTTGTTAGCCATCTTGAGCCTTTTAATCCCCATTTGTTCTATATTTTACCACACCACTAGTCTTAAGCGGAAAAATAATTAATTACCCCAACTGAATCTTTGGTTAGCTTAAGTTAAAGATTGGGTATCAATTAAGTGTGGAGAACTATGGGAACTTGGGTTGATGAAAGTATACAGTGTTCTATTAACAAAATATTGGGAATTAGGGTGCGTACTCATGTGAGACCAGAAAAAAATTAAAATAATATGTGCATTGATATGTTATGTTTATTTTACTGCAAAAAAATATTACATATATATATATATATATATATATATATTTTCAAATAAATATAAGTAAATAAATAAATAAGGGAACAAAAATTACCCCAATGTTAAGTTTAAATAAAATATCAATGCATATGTGGTGAAATTAAAGAAAATTTGGTACATGAGTATGTGATGCAAAAGTGGTAATTTTGGGTAGCTAGGCATGATTTTAGAGTTACATAGAGTGTGTGTGTGTGTATAGGTGAGAACTTAGGTTAGTCAAAGATTCATATTATAGCTCACTTGGCCATACATATATCCTCACCCCTGCCTTAGCCCCATTACAACCTTGAAAAGAACTCATGATGTTTGCATTGGTGTACTAAATTTTTGTTGATTGGTTAGATGAAGAACAAAGTTTTAGAAAGCATGATTAGAGAAGAATGGAGTGAATTAACCCTAGACACCTGAGCGATTAGAGTGCATATACACTACTAGTGAGGGTTCAATGCTTAATTCTATGTTCCCTGCTTTCATAAGCTATCTTCTTACAAGTTTACTTGTCTATTCTTGTGTGATTTGAATTAGTATAATCCATCTTATATTTGTTCTTGGAGAATTTATTTACTTTTAACCTAAGTAGGAAAGAGCATTTTGCATTTAGTTGCATCCATATAGATAGGTTGCATTTCATAAGTTTTACCATTCCTCTTCACTCCTTTATAGCTTCTCTTGAGCTTAGCATGAGGACATGCTAATGTTTAAGTGTGGGGAGATTTGATGCACCACTATTTCGTGGTATATTTTGTACCTAATTGAGTGGATTTTATCCACTAAACTCACACTTATTCATATAATTTGCATGTTTTACATTTTCCTTTCTAATTCTGTGCTATGATTGAAAACATGCTTCTTTGTCCTTAAATTTGCTATGTTTAATCCTCTCTTATTACCATTCGATGCCTTGATATGTGTGTTAAGTGTTTTCAGGGTTTATAGGACAGGAATGGCTTAGAGAATGGAAAGGAAGCATGCAAAAGTGGAAGGAATACAAGAAATTAAAGGAATTCCTAAGTTGTCCAGCCTGACCTCTTTGTACTTAACTGACCATAACTTGAGCTACAGAGGTCCAAATGAAGAGGTTTTAGTTGCGTTGGAAAGCTAACATCCGAGGCTTCGAAATGATATTTAATTTGCCATGGTTTCCTTGCAGATAAGCGATGCACAAGCGTGCATCACACGCACGCGTGCATCTACAAAAATTCAGCATATCAGAATTTGCCCCCACCGATTTCTGGGTTGTTTTTGGCCCAGTTCCAAGCCCAAAAAACACAGATTAGAAGCTGCAGTGTGGGGGAATCTGGTACATGAAATCACAATCACACTTTTGTAATTCCGCACAACTAACCAGCAAGTGCACTGGGTCGTCCAAGTAATACCTTACGTGAGTAAGGGTCGATCCCACAGAGATTGTCGGCTTGAAGCAAGCTATGGTTATCTTGTAACTCTTAGTCAAGATATCAATAATTCTCAGATTTAATTGTAAAAAGTAAAAGAACATGAAATAGATACTTGTTTTGCAGTAATGGAGAACAGGTTGAGGTTTTGGAGATGCTCTGTCATCTGAATCTCTGCTTTCCTAATGTCTTCTTCTTCACGCACGTTAGTCTCCTTCCATGGAAAGCTGTATGTTGGTGGATCACCGTTGTCAGTGGCTACCATCTGTCCTCTCAGTGAAAATGGTCCAAATGCGCTGTCACCGCACAGCTAATCATCTGTCGGTTCTCACTCATGTTGGAATAGGATCTATTGATCCTTTTGCGTCTGTCACTACGCCCAGCACTCGTGAGTTTGAAGCTCGTCACAGTCATCCCTTCCTAGATCCTACTCGAAATACCACAGACAAGGTTTAGACTTTCTGGATCTCAGGAATGGCCGCCAATGATTCTAGCCTATACCACGAAGGTTCCAATCTTAGATTAGAAACCCAAGAGATACATATTCAAGCTATTGCATATAGAACAGAGGTGGTTGTCAGGCACGTGTTCATAGGTGAGAATGATGATGAGTGTCACGGATCATCACATTCATCAGGTTGAAGTGCGAATGAATATCTTATAATAGAAATAATCATGATTGAATGGAAAACAGTAGTAATTGCATCAATTCATCAAAACACAACAGAGCTCCTCACCCCAACCCTGGGGTTTAGAGACTCATACCATTAAAGATACAATATGAAATGTGTAAAGTGTGATGAGGTACAAGATGAATCACTAAAAGTAGTTTTTATAATAAACTAGTGACCTAGGGTTATAGAAAATGAGTAAGCTAGAACAGTTAGTGTAGAAATTCACTTCAGGGCCCACTTGGTGTGTGCTTGGACTGAGCATTGAAGCTTTCACGTGTAGAAACCTTTCTTGGAGTTAAACGCCAGCTTTTGTGCCAGTTTGGGCATTTAACTCCAGCTTTTATGCTAGTTCTGGCGTTTTGACGCCAGAACTTCTATGCTGACTTGGAACGCCGGTTTGGGCCATAAAATCTCAGGCAAAGTATAGACTATTATATATTTCTAGAAAGCCCAGGATGTCTACTTTTCAACGCAATTGAGAGCGTGCCAATTGGGCTTCTTTAGCTCCAGAAAATCTACTTCGAGTGCAGGGAGGTCAGAATCCAACAGCATCTGCAGTCCTTTTTCAGCCTCTGTATCAGATTTTTGCTCAGGTCCCTTAATTTCAGCCAGAAAATACCTGAAATCACAGAAAAACACAAAAACTTATAGTAAATTCCAGAAATGTGATTTTGAATAAAAACTAATAAAAATATAATAAAAATTAAATAAAATATACTAAAAACATACTAAAAACAATGCCAAAAAGCGTATAAATTATCCGCTCATCACAACACCAAACTTAAATTGTTGCTTGTCCCCAAGCAACTGAAAATCAAATAGGATAAAAAGAATAGAATATACAATGAATTCCAAAAACATCTATGAAGATCAGTCTTAATTAGATGAGCGGGGCTAGTAGCCTTTTTGCTTCTGAATAGTTTTGGCATCTCACTTTATCCTTTGAAGTTCAGAATGATTGGCATCTATAGGAACTCAGAATTCAGATGATGTTATTGATTCTCCTAGTTCAGTATGTTGATTCTTAAACACAGCTACTTTATGAGTCTTGGCCGTGACCCTAAGCATTTTGTCTTCTAGTATTACCACCGGATACATAAATGCCACAGACACATAATTGGGTGAACCTTTTCAGATTGTGACTCAGCTTTGCTAGAGTCCCCAATTAGAGGTGTCCAGAGCTCTTAAGCACACTCTTCTTTTGCTTTGGACCACGACTTTAACCGCTCAGTCTCAAGCTCTTCACTTGACACCTTCACGCCACAAGCATATGGTTAGGGACAGCTTGGTTTAGCCGCTTAGGCCAGAATTTTATTCCTGTGGGCCCTCCAATCCACTGATGCTCAAAGCCTTGGATCCTTTTTATTTTACCCTTGCTTTTTGGTTTAAAGGGCTATTGGCTTTTTCTGCTTGCATTTTCTTTTTCTCTTTTTCTCTATTTTTTTCTTTTTTTTTCGCATATATATTTTTTTTCTGCAAGCTTTTCACTGCTTTTTCTTACTTTAAGAATCATTTTTATGATTTTTCAGATTATCAAATAACATTTTTCCTTTTCATCATTCTTTCAAGAGCCAACAATTTTAACATTCATGAACAACAAATTCAAAAATATGCACTGTTCAAGCATTCATTCAGAAAAACAAAAAGTATTGCCACCACATCAAAATAATTAATCTGTTTTAAAATTCAAAATTCATGTACTTCTTTTTCTTTTTGCAATTAAAAACATTTTTCATTTAAGAAAGGTGATGGATTCATAGGACATTCATAACTTTAAAACATAAACTTTAAATTTTATTAATCATGAAATATAAATAAGACTCAAAAATAAATATAAGAGCAAACCAATAATAATAGAAGACAGAATATAAAAAAATAGAAAAATAAATAACTCTTAAAATAGATTCCTAATAATAAAAGTTATCACAGAGTTAGGACTCAACAACCTTGATTTTGAGCAGTGGATGCTCCTTCAATCTGTGGGGTGTTTGGTCCTTCAAGGGAGAGCTTCTGGCGTTTCAGCTCCTGTAGCTCACGCCCCTGCTTCTCCTGTTCCTTGAGCAGCTTGTAGAGCATGCAGTTTTGATTCTGCTGTTCTTCCTTAAGTTGTTCCATAGCTTCTTGCAGCTTGGTGACAGATGCTTCTAGGCGGGTCCAGTAGTCAATTTCAGGGATTTCTGGGAGGAACTCCTGCACCTTCCTTTTGATGGAGTTGTCTTGCACTTGTCCTTCCGTTGACTTCTTGGTGATTGGGTGTTCAATTGGGATGAATTCATCTACTCCCATCCTCACCCCAGCATCTTTACATAGCAGAGAAATTAAGCTTGGGTATGTCAGTTTGGCTTCAGGGGAGTTCTTGTTTGCAATTGTGTAAATCTTATAAGAAATTAGATGATGAATCTCCACTTCGTTTCCCAGCATAATACAATGAATCATCACCGCTCTTTTGACAGTGACTGACGAGAGGAACTTTTGCGTGCTCTAGAAATTTGCGGATAAATCCTCGTTGCAAGTATAGTTTCTAAACCTTCTAAAAGTCCTTTCATTCAAACGTTTTGGGTGTCACAAGTAACAAACCCCTTTAGAAATTGTTAACCGAGTATTCAAACCTCGGGTCGTCTTCTCAAGGAACTGCGAGGAAGTATGTTCTTATTATTGGCTATAAAGGTTGTAATAGGGGTTTAGAAGATGAGAAGCAAGTAATTTAAATGAAGAGTAAAGTAAATGGCAATTAAAATAAATAAATACTGTAAAGCAGACTTTTGGCAAGGTAAGAGAAGTTGGAGGTCCAACGTAGTTATCTCTCTCAACTATAATGAAAGTTGAATCTAAACTCCACTTGATCAACCTGTACTAGGGCAAAGGAAAGTCAAGGGACTAATTAAATTGACCTTTGAATCCTATTTATTTCCTAAGAAAAGGTTGGGATTACTTAAGTTCAACTCAATTAGCAAGATAACGATTATCAATTATGTTGAGTTTAATAACTGTTGAGTTACTGAATTCTTAACCAGGACCAAAAGGGGAAAAAGTAAAATTGCTGGAATAATAAAAATATCCTTAGATGGGAAGTAATGGTAACTTAAATCAAAGAGAACAATCATAAACTGAAAATACCTCAAATATTATTAATTCAGATAACAATCTATAACATGGAAGAAATTCATAAATTCACTGATCAATTCAAGTGCTGGAATAAATAAAAGTAAAAGGAAGCTAAAACAAAGAAACGTAAAACCTGGATTGAGGGTCACTCTTAAAACAAGAAGAAATCCTAAATCCTAAGAGAGAGAGAGAGAAGATCTCCCTCTCAACTAAATCTAAATCATTGAAAAGCAAAATATATGCGAGCTCCCTTTGAATGGATGCATTCCCACACTTTATAACATCTGGTCTATGCCTTCTGGACTTGGATTTGGGCCAAAAAGGGCTTCAGAAATTGCTGGGGGCGTATTCTGTAAATTCTGATACGTGGCCTCTGTCACGCGTCCGCGTGGGTCACGCGGTCGCGTCATTTGGAGCTTTTCCTTGCCACGCGGTCGCGTCGGTCATGCGACCGCGTCATGTGCGTTCTGCTTACGGCGCGCAGTCGCGTCAGTCATGCGGCCGCGTCGCTGCTGTTTCGTGCTTGGCACGCGATCGCTTCGTCCATGCGATCGCGTGAATACCAGTTTCCTTCAAAGCTCCGTTTTGCTTTGTCCTTCCATTTTTGTATGTTTCCTTTTCCATCCTTTAAGTCATTCTTCCTTAGAAAATCTGAAACTACTCAACACACTAATCATGGTATCGAATGGAAATAAAGGTAATTAAATTAATTAATTTTAAAGCTTAAGAAACATGTTTTTCATTTACATCATATAATAAGGAAGGGAAAGTAAAACCATGCAATTAATGTGAATAAGTAGGTGAAGGATTGTATAAATCACTCAAATTAAGCACAAAAGAACTCATGAAATATAGGTTTATCAACCTCCCCACACTTAAACACTAGCATGTCCTCATGCTAAATCCAAGGTAAATAATTAAGGTTAAAGTGATGGAATGTCATGCAATGCAACCTAATTTAAATGTAACTACCTAAATGAATGATGCATCATGCAACTCTAAATTATTCACTTATATATAATGCTTACATGTAGTCAAGTTAATTCACATTCTCAAGGAGTCATGTATATATATATATATATATATATATATATATATATATATATATATATATATATATATATATATAGCCAACCCTTAAATAATAAAGCATTTTAGCAAATGAGATGGGAAAGAAAACATTGTACAAACTTGCAAAACAATTAGTAAATATAAGCACAGATATATGTTGATGAGTTATAGAACCTTCACTGGATTTTGTGTTTACTCTCTAGTCACTCAGTGTTTATTGGGTTTATTCACTCTATTTTTCTTTTTATTCTTACTTTCTATAACTTTGTTCTTCATCTAACCAATCAACAATTATAGAATATAGTCATACCAAAAAGTCATGAGGTCTTTAATTGAGGTTGTAATGGGGCCAAGGTAAAGGTAAGGATTTATGTATAGGGTTAAGTGAGCTAATAAGTGAATCCTTAATTAGACTAAGATCTCACCTAACATACATATTTAGCAAGATAAAACTTCTTTACCTATTCTCCCATATTATCCCACTTATTGTTACATGCTCATGTTTGACTTTTTATTTTTATCTCATGTGCATTGTTTTTATTTTGCATTGGGGAATTTCTTTTGTATCCCCTTTTATTTAGATGCTGAAAAATAACTCTCTTTCTTTTTTTTTTTTTTTTTAATGCACATGGTAATTGAATCACTTAGATTTTCTCATGAGCATGCTTCCCAAATTTTATTTTATTCCTTTTAACTTCTCTACCTTTTGTTTCTATCATCCATGTTCCCAAAAGGTTTCCCACATTTAACTCTATTCATGATTTTCTATCTTAAGCTAACCAAGGATTCACTTGGGATTTTCTTTTGTTTTTCTGCTTAAGGCTAGTAATTTGGCTAAATAGAATAAAGGGGTTTTAAAAGGCTCAAGGGGGCTAACAAGGGTGATGTAAAAGGTAGGCTAATTTGGGGTAAGTGAGCTGAAATCAAATGATGGCCTCAATCATTCTCTTGTTATGTATCTACATTCTATATTCTATAATTGGACATATAGATTAAAGTAAAGTAAAGAACATCAGAATAAAAAAAATGAAACACACAGAAATGAAATTATGGTTTGAATGCAACCATACAATTAAGCTCAAGACTCACAGGCTGTGTGTTCTCTAACTCAAGCATCATATATCATTTATATATTGTATGCAAGTTTAGTTAAAAATTCCCATTATTCTCATAAAAAATTTATTTAGGGTAGCTTTTAAAGTTTTAATGTTCCTCCTTGATGAAATATTGTCAGCTTAACTACATCATGTAATGCTATATATAAGGTTTGTGAATTTAAATCTGATATGTTCAATTTCCTAGCTTACTTCCTTTTTATATTTTTCAATTTTAAACTATACTATCTTATGCTAAAAAGGGTAAACTATACTAATTAATCCACTAATAAATCAGAATTGCAAACTAAACTAAATAACTAAAATAAACTAAATGGCTAAAATATGAACTAAAGATGCAAAATGCAGAAAATAGAGTAAAAATACATAAAAGCAATGTATAAGTACTCAGAAAATAACAGTAAAAAGAAAATACAGAAAAATATCCAAAATAAAAGAAAAAGTATGTAGTGGTTCACCAAAATAAACGCTAGAGATGGCGACCTCCCCACACTTAAAAGGAAGCATCGTCCCCGATGCTCAATCAAGCCGGTGTGAAGGAGTGTCATCACTAGGAGGGATGGTAGCTGGAGTCTCAGTGGTGGTGGTGGGCTGAGAGTCTGGCTGCTGTAGAGGTGGGGCCGACTGGATCGAGATCTCTGGATATGCAGCCTCAATCTGATGTGGGACCGCTACCTGTGGTGCGTCCTGCGCTGCCTCTTCCTGGGGATGGGTTTCTGCCTCGGGTGCATTGGCCTTCTCCTCAGATGCCTCGGACGGTGTGTCGGGCTCGGAGGGGATGTCACCGGATCGTATCATCAGCTTTAGGTGCTCATAGCGCCGCTTGTTGCGACGCTCCATCTGGTCAAGTCGTCGAAACAAGCGGTGCACCAGATGATAGACGGGCTCTGTGGCAGGTGGAGGTGTAGCGGTGGTAGCAGGGGTAGGTGGTGCAGCAGTGGAGGAAGAGGGTCCAACAGACGGTGGGGCTGGCTCATCAATAGCAGGGAATGGTGGTGGTCTATGGCCCAAGGCTAAGAAGTTCCGACTGTGCGGAATGATCTTCCTGCAATCCGCCGCTGGTGGTCTCTCATCGACAGCCTCCCATGGCACGTCAGCTCGACGGCCAAGCTGTGTAACTAGATATGGAAAAGGGAGGGTGCCTCGGACGTGGACCCTGGCCATATAGTACCGAATGAAACGTGGCAGATAAAGGTCCTTAACCTCCAGCACACACCAAAGGAGGGTGATCATAGCAGCCGGGATCTCCGTCTCGTGAGTACTCGGCATCACATAATTACTCAAGATCTTATGCCATAACCGAGCCTCATCGTTTAAGTATGCTCTCTTGATCCCTCTAGGCATGGTAGTGTCCTGACCCATCTCCCAAGGGACTGTCGGGTCGAGAGCTATCCGTGCCTTTACAGCATCCCAATCAAACTGCATCTGACGCATGTCCTCCTCAGCCTTTGAATAACCATCAGGCTGATCGGACTTGGCTAGGAGCCGGAGAATGTCCTCTAAGGCCTCTTCAGTGACCATAATTTGTTTTCCTCTCAGGTTCACTGCATCTAGGGTAGTGAGATAGTAGTTGCAGTAGAATTCCCGTACCCAAGATGCATTGACCTCTGTCAGTGTTCTTTCTAGAAAGAACCAGCCCCTTTGCTTGATTTGCTCAGTGGTGTACTGCTGGAGTGCTTCTGGAATCTTCAGAGTTCGCTCTAGGTATAGATTTCTGGAGTTTGCAAAAGTCGGGTACTTCAGCTCACAGTACCGGTTTGCAAATTTTATTGGATCATTTGCAGGAAGCAGCTGGTCAGCTTTCTCCTGCTGTGTGAAGTTCTTCTCCCGCCATGAAGAATCGTGCATTAGAGCAATGATGGACTGGGAGGAATCTCCTCTCTTGCGCTTGCCAGTAGCCTTGCCTTTTCCTTTCCTTTGTGAGGCAAACATCCTAAAAAATAGAAAATCAGGATATGGATAAAAATAGGAAAGCAATTAGGCAATTAAACAAAGGAAACTCAAAGCGGCAAGGGAGAAATAGAATAAGAAAAATGAGTAAATGAAATGTGATTGAATATATGTTAAATGGAAAAATAAACAATATGCCATGGTTAGATAGTTAGAGGAAAGTGAAAATAAACAGAAAAGAGATCAAAAGGGTTAGTATGGTTAGAATTTGAAAAAGAAATTAGTAAATTAAAATTAGTGAGTTAGTAATGTGCGGGTTAAAGTAAGTGACATAGAAAAATTCCATATAACAAGGATTCATAGGTAAGAATAGAAGTACTCATAATCGAACAAGGAAAACATGGTGATGCTGATTCGAATAGAAATAAAGAAAGCAAAAATTGGAATCAGTGAAACACAAATGCAGTTTATGAACCAGGAAATCAAAGAGGATAAGAAAGTCTGCCATAGCATTCATGAAATGGTTTGGGTAAAGCAGAGTAAAACAGAGTTCAGAAATGCCAAACAAAAACAACAATGAAAACAATTTACAAAAAATTTGGGCAGCATTCCGGCTAAAATTGGATTGTCCCGGAAAATAAACAGTAATCATAGCAATTCATATGAATTAAAAAAATTGTTGCAGTTACCAGTAATGAATAGAAACAGGAAATTTTAGAGTAACAAGCAGCAATTGCAAGAAATCACAGCATATGAACGAGGTCACAAGGACAGCAGAATCGCAGTTATGATAAAACATAAACAGGAATAGTGCAAGTAAACAGACCTAGATCCACTAACCAGAGCCTAAGCTACCTAACAACCTAAAAATTCACTACAGCATGCATATCTATCTATCCTAACGATGAACAAAAACGGAAAAAAGTACAGAAAAATGACGAACAGATAAAAGGGGATTGCGTTTTGCGGAACCTGGTAGGCAGGAGGGGTGGAACGGGGAAGAAGGTGGCTGCGGTGGCGTCCGGCGCGGTGGCGGCTGAGGGGGGCAGTGGCGGAGAGAGGGTTTAGGGTTAGTGATAGAAGAAGGGGGGTTTTGCGGGTGGGTGGCGGAGGGGAGGGGGCGCGGCTGGATGGCCGGCGGTGGTGGGCGGTGGTCGCAGAGGGCAGTGGTGGAGAGGGGAGGAGAGAGGAAGAAGGGAAAAGAAGGGAGGGGAGGGGGTTGCGGCGGCGGTGTCTGGACGGCGGCGGTGTCTGGGTGGTGGCGCGGTGGCGGCTGGGTGGTGCTGAGTGGTGGCTGGAGGAAGAAGAAGTAGAGAGGGAGAAGAGGGTTGGGGGTGGGGGGCTGCGCGACTGATAGGGTTCGCGTGGCTGGGGGGTTATATTTTCGAATCCACGCGGCCGCGTGGGGCACGCGGTCGCGTGATTAGGGTTAAAATGGGAGTGACGCGATCGCGTGGGGCGCGCGATCGCATGAGAGGGGTGGAAAAGGGGTGACGCGATCACGTGGGTCGCGCCATTGCGTCGCTGGAATTCGTGCGAAACGCACGACTCCAGCGCCGTTTTAGTGCAACTCTCTGTCTCCTTTTGGGATGATGTACAATCCATGCGACGCGATCGCGTCGCTCACGCGGTCGCATGGGATTGGTATTGTGCAAGTGACGCGATCGCATGGGGCATTCGATCGTGTGGGCCAATTTTTGCGAAACGCACAAGGGCCGCACGATTCCAGCCTAACTTTCTGTTCGTTGGATCCTTACGCCGATATATATATCACGCGGCCGCGTGGGTCACGCGGTCGCGCGGGTGGTGTTTTTCGCAATATGACGCGATCGCATGGGGCATGCGGTCGCGTCGTGCACCCCCTTTTTTTATATATATGCATGAAAAATGCAGAATGCAATGATTGACATGAATGCTATGCATGATTCCAGGTTTAATAAATTAAAATAAAAAAGGAAAAAGGAAAGCAATTAACAAGAAATAAATTGAAAAAGAAGCGACCATACCGTGGTGGGTTGTCTCCCACCTAGCACTTTTAGTTAAAGTCCTTAAGTTGGACATTGGAGGAGTATCCTGTTATGGCGGCTTATGTTTAAATTCGTCCAAAAATCTCCACCAGTGTTTGGAATGCCAATAGCCTCCGGGGTCCCAAACTAGGCATGCAAAGCTTCCGAACAGCTTCAAATATATTGTTAGGCTCCCGGGATGACAAATGTCATAATAAACTCCAGGATTCCAAGCCTTGCTTTTAAATCCGCCTCCGACTTGATCTACATGTCTCCATCCGGGCGGTTTAAAAAGTAGAATCTCACCGTGGTGACCAAACATTCTCCGTGATCCATGCAATTGAGCCTGATACCAATCCGTGTACTTCGAGGTGAAGCGTGGAACCTTATTGAACCTTGTGCATCAGCTCTGAGTACGAGCCATTTCCCTCTTACTTTTAAAGCCGCAGAGAGCTCTAAGCTGGCCATCTGTTTCAAGCAAACCGTATTCAAGTGAATAGCCATTTGGTTGTAACCTGAATAGCCATCCAAAAAGCAGTAATAATCATGACCTGCTAGTCTCTCTAGCATCTGGTCTATGAATGGTAAAGGAAAATGACCCTTTCTGGTGGCTGTATTGAGCCTTCGGTAGTCAATACACATACGCCACCCTGTAACTGTTCTTGTGGAACGAGTTCATTTTTTTCAACAGTCATGCCTCCCTTTTTGGGTACAACTTGGACAGGGCTTACCTAGGGGCTATAGGATAAATAATCACAGCCTCTAGTAACTTAGTGACCTCTTTTTGCACCACCTCCTTCATGGCTGGATTTAGCCGCCTCTGTGGTTGAACCATTGGCTTCGCATCATCCTCCAATAGGATCTTGTGCATGCATCTTGCTGGGCTAATGCCTTTAAGATCACTTATGGACCATCCAAGAGCTGTCTTGTGTGTCCTTAGCACTTGAATTAATGTTTTCTCTTCCTGTGGATTTAAAGCAGAGCTTATGATCACTGGAAAAGTGTCACCTTCTCCCAGAAATAGATATTTTAGGGATGGTGGTAGTAGTTTGAGCTCGGGTTTAGGAGGCTTATCCTCTTCTTGAGGAATTTTCAGAGGTTCTTTTATTTTCTCTGATTCCTCCAGATCAGGCTAAACATCTTTAAAGATGTCCTCTAGCTCTGATTCGAGACTTTTAGTCATATTGATCTCTTCCACCAAAGAGTCAATGATATCAGTGCTCATGCAATCATTTGATTTATCTGGATGCTGCATAGCTTTGACAACATTTAACTTGAACTCATCCTCATTGACTCTGAGGGTCACTTTCCCTTTTTGGACATCAATGAGAGTTCGTCCAGTTGCTAGGAAAGGTCTTCCTAGAATGAGAGTTGCACTCTCGTGCTCCTCCATTTCCAGCACTACAAAGTCAATGGGAAAGGCAAATGGCCCAACCTTGACGATTATGTCTTCAATTATGCCTGATGGATATTTAATGGAGCCATCAGCAAGTTGAAGACATATCTGGGTTGGTTTGACTTCTTCAGTCAAGCCAAGCTTTCTGATAGTGGATGCAAGTATTAGGTTGATACTTGCTCCAAGGTCACATAGAGCTGTCTTGGTGCAAGCACCCTCTAATGTGCATGGTATCATAAAGCTTCCTGGATCTTGAAGCTTCTCTGGTAAGCTTTTCAGAATGACTGCACTGCATTCTTCAGTGAGAAACACCTTTTCAGTTTCTCTCCAATCCTTCTTATGACTTAAGATCTCTTTCATGAACTTAGCATAAGAGGGTATTTGCTCAAGTACCTCTGCAAATGGGATCTTTATCTCAAGAGTCCTAAGATAGTCTGCAAAGCGAGCAAATTGTTTATCCTGCTCCGCTTGGCAGAGTTTCTGAGGATAAGGCATCTTGGCTTTATATTCTTCAACCTTAGTTGCTGTAGGTTTATTCCCTACAGAGGTGGTTGGAGAAGCCTTCTTAGAGGGGTTACTATCAGCACTTGCAGGTGTCTGATCCCTCATTGGCGTTTGAACGCCAGGATTGGATGCTGGATGGGCATTTAACGCCAGCTTCCCACCCTTTTCTGGCGTCTGAACGCCAGAACTGGGCATGGAATGGGCATTCAACGCCAACTTTTTTCCCTTTTCTGGCGTTTGAACGCCAGAAGTGGGCATCCACTGGGCGTTTAACGCCAATCTTTCACCCTTTTCTGGCGTTTGAACGCCAGAATTATTCCTCTCTGGGCTCTTGCTGTCCTCAGAGGGATTTTAGGTAGTGGTTTGGTCATCCTCTGTCAGTTGTTCCTTTCTTGGCTTTCTGCTACTTTGAGCTGATTTATTCAATGTCTTCCCGCTCCTTAATTGGACAGCTTGGCATTCTTCTGTTATCTGTTTAGATAGCTGCTGTCTTGTCTGATTCAATTGTACTTCCATATTCTTGTTAGCATTTTTAGTGTCCTGGAGCATCTCTTTAAATTCTGCCAATTGTTTTGTCATAAGGAGTAGTTGCTGATTAAGTTCAACAATTTGTTCTTGAGGATTAGGATCAGTAGTTACTGCCATAACCTCTTTTTTTATGGAGGACTCATTGCTTGAGTACAGTTGTTGATTTCTAGCAACCGTATCTATGAGTTCTTGAGCCTCTTCAATCGTCTTTCTCATGTGTATAGATCCACTAGCTGAGTAGTCTAAAGACATTTGAGCTCTTTCTGTAAGCCCATAGTAGAAGATGTCTAACTGTTCCTACTCTAAAAATATTTCAGAGGGGCATTTCCTTAGCATCCCTCTGTACCTCTCCCAGGCATTATAAAGGGATTCATGATCCTCTTGTTTAAAGCCTTGGATGTCCAGCCTCAGCTGTGTCATCCTTTTTGGAGGGTAAAATTGATTCAGAAATTTGTCTGATATCTATCTCCATATTTTTATGCTTGCTGTGGGTTGGTTATTTAACCACCTCTTAGCTTGATCTTTTACAGCAAATGGAAACAGTAATAATCTGTAGACATCCTGATCCACTTCTTTATCACGTACTGTGTCAGCAATTTGTAAGAACTGTGCCAGAAACTCAGTAGGTTCTTCTCGTGGAAGACTGGAATACTGGCAATTTTGCTGCACCATGATAATGAGCTGAGGATTTAGCTCAAAACTGCTTGCTGGTATCGGAGGTATACAGATGCTACTCCCATATGCAACTGTAATGGGGTTAGCATATGACCCCAGAGTCCTTCTGGACTATTCACTTCCACTTATGTCCATGATGGAGAAAAGGGAATTGATATGAATTTTTTTAATTTTTTTATTTTATTTAATTAAAAGTAACCGAAAAAAATTAACCAAAATAAATGAAAAATAAAATAAAAGTTTCAAAAATTAAGAGAAAAAGTAAAAAGATAAATAAATAATTCGAATGCTAAAATGGCTAATTAATAAAAAAGATTTGAAAAATTCAGGATATGGTTTTTGAAAATTAGAAGAAAATGAAATAAAAGAAAATTGAAGACTATTTTGGAATTAGCAATCAAAAAGATATGATTGAAAATTATTTTGAAAAAAAGATATGATTGCAATTTAATAAAAAAAAAGATATGTTTGAAAAGATATGATTAAAGAATTAAAAAGATTTGATTTTGGAAAAAGATTTGAAAAGCTCAATTTTTGAAACTAGAATTTTGACTTGACTAAAAAATGATTTTGAAAATCTTTGACTAATTTAATGCAAAATTTCGAAATTTATGAGTAAAATAAGGAAAAGATATTTTTTTTATTTTTGAATTTTAATGAGAAAAGAGAAAAACAACAAAATGACACTAAACTTAGAAATTTTAGATCAAAACAAAGAGAACAAACAAGAAAACTTTGAATGTCAAGATGAACACCAAGAACACTTTGAAGATCAAGATGAACTAGGAACATGCAAATTCGAAAAATCAAAAGAAAATAAAAGCATACAATTGACACCAAACTTAAAATATAAAATTAAACTCAAATAAAAGACTCAAATTTAGTGACTTTAAACCAACAAAGATAAATTATTCCTAATCTAAGCAACAAGATAAACCGTCAGTTGTCCAAACTCAAACGATCCCCGGCAACGGCGCCAAAAACTTGGTGCACGAAATCACAATCACACTTTTGCAATTCCGCACAACTAACCAGCAAGTGCACTGGGTCGTCCAAGTAATACCTTACGTGAGTAAGGGTCGATCCCACAGAGATTGTCGGCTAGAAGCAAGCTATGGTTATCTTGTAACTCTTAGTCAGGATATCAATAATTCTCAGATTTAATTGTAAAAAGTAAAAGAATATGAAATAGATACTTATTTTGCAGTAATGGAGAACAGGTTGAGGTTTTGGAGATGCTCTGTCATCTGAATCTGTGCTTTCCTACTGTCTTCTTCTTCACGCACGTTAGTATCCTTCTATGGCAAGCTGTATGTTGGTGGATCACCGTTGTCAATGGCTACCATCCGTCCTCTCAGTGAAAATGGTCCAAATGCGCTCTCACCGCACGGCTAATCATCTGTCGGTTCTCACTCATGTTGGAATAGGATCCATTGATCCTTTTGCGTCTGTCACTACGCCCAACACTCGTGAGTTTGAAGCTCATCACAGTCATCCCTTCCCAGATCGTACTCGGAATACCACAGACAAGGTTTAGACTTTTCGGATCTCAGGAATGGCCGCCAATGATTCTAGCCTATACCACGAAGGTTCCAATCTTAGATTAGAAACCCAAGAGATACACATTCAAGCTATTGAATATAGAACGGAGGTGGTTGTCAGGCACGCGTTCATAGGTGAGAATGATGATGAGTGTCACGGATCATCACATTCATCAGGTTGAAGTGCGAATGAATATCTTAGAATAGAAACAAGCGTGATTGAATGGAAAATAGTAGTAATTGCATCAATTCATCAAAACACAGCAGAGCTCCTTACCCCCAACCATGGGGTTTAGAGACTCATGCCGTCAAAGATACAATATGAAACATGTAAAGTGTCACGAGGTACAAGATGAATCACTAAAAGTAGTTTTTATAATAAACTAGTGACCTAGGGTTACAGAAAATGAGTAAGCTAGAACAGTTAGTGTAGAAATCCACTTCCGGGGCTCACTTCGTGTGTGCTTGGGCTGAGCATTGAAGCTTTCACATGTAGAGATCTTTCTTGGAGTTAAACGCCAGCTTTTGTGCCAGTTTTGACGCCAGAATTTCTATGCTGACTTGGAAAGCCGGTTTGGGCCATCAAATCTCGAGCAAAGTATAGACTATTATATATTGTTGGAAAGCCCAGGATGTCTACATTTTAACGCAATTGAGAGCGCGCCAATTTGGTTTCTGTAGCTCCAGAAAATCCACTTCGAGTGCAGGAAGGTCAGAATCCAACAGCATCTGCAGTCCTTTTTCAGCCTCTGAATAAGATTTTTGCTCAGGTCCCTTAATTTCAGCCAGAAAATACCTGAAATCATAGAAAGACACACAAACTCATAGTAAACTCCAGAAATGTGATTTTTGAATAAAAACTAATAAAAATATAATAAAAACTAAATAAAACATACTAAAAACATACTAAAAATAATGCCAAAAAGCGTATAAATTATCCGCTCATCAGAATCAATGGGGGATTCATTAATTCATCAATTTATATAATTTTAGGTTTTAGATGTAGTTTTCTAGAGAGAGAGGCTCTCTCATCTCTCTCTCTCTAGGTTTTAGGATTCCTAGTTTTATGCTTTTGAGTTGGATATTGAAAGAGTTACTACCTCCGTTGAAGTCTTTATCATTCTAGTTTGTTTCTTATTCCACTACTCTTTTTATTCCCCATTTACTTTGTTTAGATTTATATGGATACCTTCGATTTTGGAATTAATTAATGCAAAGATACTTTTCTATTTAATTTCATTATTTCTTGATTATTTTCAATTGATTTCAATTATCATGTCTTCTTTCTACTCCCTTTACATGTATGAGAAATTGGCATCCATGTCAATGGGGTAGGCTTCCAACTTGGCTTTGGAATTGATTAATATTTAATAGGAGACCCTTGAGTTGGAATAGTCAAGAGTTAATTGGTAATTAGAAGTTGTTGGCATGCTCTCTAGTTACTAACGCTAATCCTTCCCAAGGGAGAGGATTAGGACTTGTGAATAGAAGTTGGCTTAATTACTTGTCTTTCCTTTATTCGGTAAGGGTTACTCAAGTAAAAACAACAACCTATTACTAAATAGTCTTGGGAAAATCCAACAAGGATAGTACTTCCGATTAATCTTCTCCTAGCCAAGGCTTTTTATTTTAATAACATAAAATCTCTTGTTAGTTTTCATTGCTTTAATTTATAATCATTTATTTTTCCATTTCTCATTCCAAAATTTCTCAGAAAACTCATAACCAATAACAAGAACACTTCCCTGCATTTCCTTGAGAGACGACCCGAGGTTTAAATACTTCGGTTTAATTTTATTGGGTTTGTTTTAGTGACAACCAAGTTTTTGTAAGAAAGGATTCTTTGTTGGTTTAGAAACTATACTCAATGAGGTTTCAATTTTGAGATTCTTTACTGGCAAAGAATCCGTTCGTCAAAATGACGCCGTTGCCAGGGAATTACAAACGTGTGCCTTATTATTGGTCATTGTGAATAATTTTGCTTTTTCGTTTCTTTGTTAGTGTTTCTAGTTTTAGGAGTTTATTTTCATTAATTTTTATTAGTTTTTATTTCTCTTACTACCATAAATTCTCATCCCTTTGGCTATGAGTTTGGTTACAATCATGTTATAGGAAGAGAAAATTACAATAAAAGCTTGGATCAAGGATGGGACAATCAAAGATGGGAGGAGCCACAAGGATTTGATCAACCCTCTTGGCAACAACCACCTCCAAGGCACTATCAACAACCATTCTATGATGCTTACCAAGACAATGGTTATGGTGGACCTCATCGTGACAATCAACACCCACCACAATATACCTATGAACCCCCTCCTCAACATAGCTTTGAACCACCATACTCACAATGAAAGGTCTAGGCATGGTCGTGAGGCCAGCCTCCAAATGTGTACAATAGCATAAAATTGTAAAAGTCCTCTAAATAAATCACTAAAAGTAGTTTTTATACTAAATTATTAATCTAGGTTTACAGAAAATGAGTAACTAAGTGCAGATAGTGCAGAAATCCACTTCTGGGGCCCACTAGGTGTGTGCTTGGACTGAGCATTGAAGCTTTTTCGTGCTTAGGCTGTTCCTGGAGTTAAATACCATCTTTCGTGCCAGTTTGGGTGTTTAACTCCAATTCTGGTGCTAGTTTGGGCGTTTTACGCCAAGATGTTTTAGGCTGACTTTGAACGCCAATCTGGGCCATCAAATCTCGGGAAAAGTATGGACTATTATATATGGCTGGAAAGCCCAGGATGTCTACTTTCCAACTCAATTGAGAGCACGCCAATTAGGCTTTCTGTAGTTCCAGAAAATCCACTTCGAGTGCAGGGAAGTCAGAATCCAACAGCATCTGCAGTCCTTTTTCAACCTCTGAATAAGATTTTTGCTCAGGTCCCTCAATTTCAGCCAGAAAATATCTAAAATCAAAGAAAAACACACAAACTCATAGGAAAGTCCAGAAATGTGATTTTTAAATAAAAACTAATAAAAATATAATAAAAAGTAACTAAAACATACTAAAAACTATGTAAAAACAATGCCAAAAAGGGTATAAATTATCCGCTCATCACAACACCAAACTTAAATTGTTGCTTGTCCCCAAGTAACTAAAAACAAAATAGGATAAAAAAAAGAAAATATGAAATGAATTCCAAACTTATCAATAAAGATTAGCTTCAATTAGATGAGCGGGACTTGTAACTTTTTTGCTTCTAAACAGTTTTGGCATCTCACTTTATCCTTTGAAGTTCAAAATGATTGGCATCTATAGGAACTCAGAATTCAGATAGTGTTATTGATTCTCCTAGTTCAGTATGTTGATTCTTGAACATATTTACTTTATGAGTCTTGGCCGTTGATAAACCCCGATTTTGTGATTTATCTTGTGCTAATTTTAGGGGATTTTACCACATTTTCCCACATTTATTCAATAAAATGGCATGGTTTTGTAATTCTCCCTTGGATTGTGCTTAAGTGTAAAAACATGCTTTTTAGGCCCTAAATTGGTGATTTTGATTCACTTTAATTCCATTCGATGCCTTGATGTGTTTGTTGAATAATTTCAGGTTCATAAGGCAAGTATTGGATGGAAGAAATGAGGAGAAAAGCATGCAAAGTGGAGAATGCATAAAGAAACAAAGATTGGGAATGCATCAATGGACGCGCACGCGTATAAGGCACACACGCGCAAAAGTAATTTTACATAGAGATGCGCACACGTACATGACGCGTCTGCGCGGGTGAAGATTTTGCCAATCGACGCTCGCGCGCACATGGCGCGCACGCGCCGATACTCTCACATGGCCCACTTAGAGGAAACACGCTGGGGGCAATTTCTGAGCTGCCCAGACCCAATTCCAACTTGTTTCTGAGTGTATTTCATGCAGAATTGAAGTCCAAGCAAGGGGGGAGCAATTAGTTTAGCCAACATGAGCCTTTAGTTAGATTTCTAGAGAGAGAAGCTCCCTCTTCTCTCTAGAATTAGGTTAGGATTAGGTTAGATTATATTAGATCCATGTTTAATTACTTGATCTCATCTTGTTTCTTTTATTATTTCTCATCTCTACATCTTGATTCTCTTATTTGTGATGTTAATCTCTCATTTGCTCTCTTTTGTGATGATGAACTCGTATTGGATTTGGTTTACATTTAATGCAAATTGATGTTGATGTTTCTTTTTATTGATGAATTGAGTTGTGAATTTATTTTTCTCGCAATTAGTAGTTAGTAGATTTTATTAGTCTTGCAAGTTATGATGTTTATTTCTACTACACTCTATGTGCTTGATGAAATATTCTCCTTAGTTTTTGAGTAGTTTTTCCAACACTTGGTCTAAGCTAAGGGAATTGGGTAAATTTGGGTTATTGGGTATAATGGATTTGGTGATTTGAGAACCCTTGTTGATCAAATTGACACCCATTGACGCTAACCCACTACTAAGTTAATTAGTAGGTAGGTTGGGACTTACGGGTTGATGTGATCAAACCTATTTGATGTACTTCAAAGCTTAGGAGTAGATGTTACATACTTGAAGCTTGGGGAAGTAGACTTAATAGGTTGGCCTCTCATGATTATCAATATTTGGTTTGTTGACAAGGATGATGAACTCAATTACCCGAGTCTTAGCCAAGAGTTCTCTATCTTATTTTCTTTAATTACTTGCCTAATTTACTTTTTTTTCCCTCTTATGAACCAAAACCCCCCTTACCCCTTTATAGCCAATAATTGAGCATTCCATTGTTTCCTAGAGAGACGACCCGAAGTCCAAATACTTCAGTAAATTTTCATTGGGGTTCGTTATTCGTGACACAAAACCCATATCTTAATTTGATTGCGAGGATTGTTAGTTGGTTTGGAGCTATGCTCACAACGAATTGATTTCCTTATTCAAGAAGAAAATCTAGACCGACAACAAATCTTCGTATCAAATTAATGGCGCCGTTGCCAGGGATAGCTTGAATCTAGACTTTGTTATTGGTTATTGTATATATTGTGAATAGCTTGAATTTTGGTTTGTTTGCTAGTTTTTGCTAGTTTAGGATTTTATTTTCTTTGTTACTTATTAATATTTGTTTTTATTTTCTCTTTCACTATGAATTCTCATCCTTTTGGCTATGAGTGTAGTTCAAACTATATTGTAGGAAATGAAAGCTCCAATGAGGATATACATCAAGGATTTGGAAATCAAGGATGGGAGGAACCCCAAGCTTATGAACAACCTTCATGGCAACAACCTCCTCCGAACTCTTATGGGTATAATCCTGATCCTAATGTGTATCAATCCAATGTGTGTGATGATCCTCATTGTGGTTGTCAACCACAATCATCATATGCATATGATCCCTGTTCACACCCTGGGTCGAGCTATCCAATCCGGGATGTTTAGTAACAAAGCGACCGACCTCTTCAGGTCAGGCTATCCGACCTCTACTCAAAGAGCTCGGCCTAATCGACAAGAAAGCCCGAAAAAGGGCCCAACTTAAGGAATACGACCCAAATCCAAAAGCATCCCAAGCCTACAGAGAGAAGGGCGGTTCCCTTGAAGATAAGCTGACCTCACTCAAAAGATAAGATAAGATAAGATAAAATAACTAACTTATCTTATCTAAGAAGGTCACTCCACACTATTATAAATACACTAGAGCACCCAGGTATAACTCATACTCTGATTCTACTAAAAAACCTGCTTAATACCCTTGCTAACTTAAGCATCGGAGTCCCTTGCAGGTACCACCACCCTCCAGTGACGAAGGATCAGCAGCGCATCCAGTCCAACAAGTCAGACACAACAGCTCCGGCCGCCACCCACCAGTCGGACACGCCATCTCCGACCAGCACAGAAGATCTCATCTGAGATCGACCTACAGTTTCAGGTAACCCTCGGAACATTGGCGCCGTTTCCGGGGAACTTGGAAGTCATCCCATCACCATGGCGGACGACCATGATAACGACCACGATTCAGATCTAGATGATAGGACACCGCACAAAAACGCGGGCAATAAAAGCGCTTCAAGATCGTTTAAAGCAACTTGAAAAAGAAACCCAGCACCAACGAGAAGTTGGGAAGGATCTACAAAGAGAGGTAAGGCGACGCCGAGAATTAGAAGATAAACTTCTAAAACTCGAAACCGATCTCAAAGCCAAAGCTACTCGGTCCACCCCTAAGGATAACTCTCGCAAGGATCAAGATCCATTCACTAGGGAAATCATGAAGACCAAAATCCCTAAGGACTTCAAACTTCCAGATATGACTTTGTACGATGGCACTACAGATCCCAACCATCACCTCAGCAATTTCAGAAGTAGAATATACCTCACCGACGCCTCAGATGCAGTTCGCTGCAAAGCTTTTCCAACGACTCTCACAAAGACAGCAATCAGATGGTTCGATAACCTACCTCCGAAGTCCATCTCAAGCTTTGATGACTTAGCCAAAAAGTTTCTGGCCAGATTCTCCATCCAAAAAGATAAGGCTAAGCATGCCCCCAGCCTATTAGGAATCAAGCAAGGAGATCGGGAAAGCCTTCACAACTACATGGAAAGATTCAACTAAACATGCCTAGACATACAAAGCCTACCAACATAGGCCGCCATCATGGGCCTCATCAATGGCCTAAGAGAGGGACCTTTTAGCCAATCTATATCAAAGAAGTACCCCACATCTCTGGACGAAGTGCAGGAACGAGCGGAGAAATACATCAACATGAAAGAAAATTCTCGACTAGGAGAAACCTCAAAATCTGGATTCACCTACCGAGACAAAGACAAAGAGTCCAAAAAGAAGGAAGATCGACAAGGGAAAAAAAATTAAAAAATATCATAATTACACCCCTCTTAGGGTGTCCCTGGTGGATGTTTACAAAGAAGTCTGCCACACAGAAAAAATACCCCCAGCTCGACCACTCAAAGGCAAAAGAGGAGGAGGAAACTGGAATGAATATTGTGAATACCATCGAGTCTGTGGGCACTCCACCAACGAATGCTTTGACTTAAAAAATGTCATAGAAAAATTAGTGAGAAAAGGAAAACTAGATCGGTATCTGGCCACCCGGGACGATGAGCAAAGAAAAAGGAGAAGAGACGAGGAGGTTGGACGAACCAACCGATCACCTCGTACACCAGAAAGACATGTCCATATGATACACGGAGGATTCGCAGGAGGAGGAATCTCCAAATCATCTTGCAAAAGATATCTCCAAGAAGTATATCATGTCGGAGGAAAGGAGGAAGCACACGACATCCCCGCAATTACGGTTACCAAGGAAGATGTATCCGGCATCATCTCAGGACACGACGATCCCATGGTCATCACCATTATACTGGAAAATGCAAATCTCCATCGTACACTGATAGACCAAGGGAGCTCTGCCGACATCTTATTCAAAACTGCCTTCGACAAGCTCGGCCTGGAAGATAAAGAACTCAAAGCATATCCAAACAGCCTGTTCGGACTGGGAGACACTCCAGTATAACCACTGGGATACGTCCCACTACACACAACCTTCGGAAAAGGAAACCAATCCAGAACACTCAAAATAGACTATATCGTGGTCGACATGAGTTCAGCCTACAATGCCCTAATAGGTCGGACAACATTAAATCAACTCGGCGCAATAGTCTCAACTCCACATCTATGCATGAAATTCCCAACTGCAGAAGGGATAGCTACGATAAAAGCAGATCAGAAGATGGCGCGCCACTGTTATAGCGAAAGTCTAAAACTCAGAGGCAAAGGAAAAGAATTCCACACAATCGAACTTGGTGGAGTTCAGAGGTGAGAAGAACTCCGTCCACAACCTGAAGGTGAAGTAGAGAAAGTCCAGATCGGAGACATCTCGGACAAATATTGGCACGATTCTAAAAGGAGACATAAAAGAATCACTCGTAGAGTTCTTACGAGACAACGTCGACCTCTTTGCGTGGAAGGCTGCAGACATGCCAGGCATAGACCCCGAATTAATGTGTCATAAGCTTGCAGTCTACCCTGAATCTCGGCCAGTACAATAGAGGCGTAGAAAGCTCGGACCCGAAAGATCCCAAGCTGTGGAAGAGCAGGTACAAGCTCTACTGGAGGCAGGATTCATAAGAGAAGTCAAGTACCCACTATGGTTAGCTAATGTCGTCTTGGTGAAAAAATCAAATGGGAAGTGGCGAATGTGCACCGACTATACAGATCTCAACAAAGCCTGCCCAAAAGACCCTTATCCACTCCCAAGTATCGATGCTCTGGTAGATGCCTCCTCCGGATATAAATACCTCTCGTTTATGGATGCATACTTCGGATACAATCAAATCCCTATGTATCCACCCGATCAAGAAAAAACCTCGTTTTTAACACCAAAAGCAAATTACTGCTACATTGTGATGCCTTTTGGTCTCAAGAACGTGGGAGCTACTTATCAAAGGCTAATGAATAAAGTCTTTTCAGATCATATCGGAAAAGTCATGGAAGTCTATGTGGACGACATGTTGATAAAGACACAAAGTGAAGAAACATTATTGTCCAACCTGGTCCAAGTGTTCGACACTATAAGGAAGCAAGGCATGCGACTCAATCCTGCAAAATGCATCTTTGTAGTAGAAGCTGACAAGTCTTAGGTTTTATGCTCAAACAAAGAGGAATTGAGGCAAATCCGGATAAATTCCAGGCCATACTCAACATGAAGAACCCAGCTTGTGTCAAAGAGGTACAACAACTCAACGGAAGATTGGCAGCCTTGTCCAGATTCCTAGCAGAATCAGCAATAAGATCTCTTCCTTTCTATGCTACTCTAAGGAAAGGAAAAAAGTTCGAATGGACAACGGAGTGTGAACAAGCCTTCCAAGATTTCAAAAGATTTCTAGGACGGCCACCTATCCTATCTCGGCCACGAGAAGGAGAACCACTCATATTATACCTCGCGGTAGGGAGTCGGGCGGTAGCCTCAGCACTAGTTCGAGAAGACGACAGTGGGCAACAACCCGTATACTTCATCAGTAAAGCGTTACAAGGATCCGAGCTGAACTACCAAAAAATAGAAAAGTTTGCCTATGCTCTCATACTAACATCTCGACGACTTCGCCCGTACTTCTAAGCTCACACCATTAAGGTTCGGACCAACCAGCCCATAAAAGGGATATTGCAGAATCAGACCTAGCAGGCAGAATTTTACAATGGGCAGTCGAGTTGTCCGAGTTTGACCTTCAGTATGAAGCTCGGACAGCCATCAAATCACAATACCTAGCTGACTTTATTGCAGAATTTACAGACACCCCGGAAACTCCCACAGAATTGAATCTCTATGTGGACGGTTCCTCGAATAAAACTGGAAGCAACGCAGGTGTGATAATTGAAAGCAATCAAGGAACCCAAATCGAACTCTCTCTCAAATTCGGGTTCCTGCCTCAAACAACCAAGCGGAATATGAGGCACTACTAGCTGGTTTAAAGCTGGCTAAAGAGGTCAGAGCTCAAAAACTCATTATCTTCAGCGACTCACAGGTGATCACTTCACAAATAACAGGGAGCTACCAAGCCAAGGACCCCACTATAAAAAAGTACCTGGGTAAAGCCAGGGAACAACTCGGACAACTCCGTGAGTATGAGATACATCACATACCCCGCAAACAAAATGCCCAGGCTGATGCACTCTCAAAACTAGCCAGCACCAAACCAAGAGGCAACAATAGAAGCCTCATCCAGGAAATACTACAGAACCTATCAATCTCGAAAGAGGAAAAGGTCCTAGCAATAACAGGTCTAGATCAAGGATGGATGACTCCTATAATTAACTACCTCAAAACAGAAATACTTCCTACAGATGAGAAGGAGGCAAAAAGGATAAAACGGGAGGCACAATACTACACTATCATAAATAATACTCTTTACAAAAGAGGAATTTCAACACCCTTGTTAAAATGTGTACCAACTTCCAACACGAGGGAAGTTCTGGAAGAAGTACACAGTGGCATCTGTGGCAATCATCTCGGAGCACAAGCGCTCACCAAAAAAGTACTCCGGACAGGATTTTATTGGCCAACTCTACAAAAGGAGGCCACAGAGTTTGTAAAGACATGTCTCCCATGTCAAAAACATGCCAACTTTCACATCGCCCCACTAGAGGAGCTCATCAGCGTAACCTCACCTTGGCCATTTGCAAAATGGGGACTCGACCTTCTCGGACCCTTTCCTCAGGGATCAGGACAAGTTAAATTCCTCATAGTAGGGTAGACTATTTCACAAAGTGGATCAAGGCAGAACCCCTAGCTAACGCTACTGCTCAAAGAAGTCGAAAATTCCTATATAGGAACATTGTCACAAGGTTCGGGGTTCCATACTCCATCACCACAGACAATGGCACCCTATTCACAGATGCAGGCTTCAGAAAATTAGTAGCCAACTTGAACATAAAGCACCAGTTCACTTCCGTCGAACATCCCCAGGCCAATGGACAAGCCGAAGCTGCCAACAAAGTCATATTGGCTGGGTTAAAACAGAGATTACAAGACGCAAAGGGAGCTTGGGCCGAAGAGCTCCCACAAGTCCTATGGGCATATCGAACAACGCCACATTCCACCACAAAGGAATCGCCCTTCCGATTAGCATACGGGACGGAGGCAATGATCCCAGTGGAGATCGAGGAAGGGTCGCCTAGAGTGATCCATTACAATGAGGAAGCCAACTCCCAACTTCAAAAGGAAGAGCTCGACCTACTTCCCAAAATCCAGGAAAGAGCTCAGATCAGGGAAGAAGCACTAAAAGGTCGAATGGCTTCCAGATATAATCAAAAGGTAGTGCCAAGAGGTTTCGCTGAAGATAATCTCATCCTAATCCGAAATGATATTGGAACAACTCGACCTGGAGAAGAAAAGCTGGCAGCAAACTGGAAAGGACCCTACCGAGTCATAGAAGTACTTGGGAAGGGCTACTGCAGACTGTCCGAACTCAAGGGGTGAGAGCTTCCCAGATCATGGCACGCCTGCAACCTAAGAAGGTACTATAGCTAGGAATGGTAAGGGATCTCAACATAGGGTGTACTCTTTTTCCTGAAAAGGTATTTTAATGAGGCACCAAGTTGAGATCCACAAATTATCCGACTTAAAAGGGTAAAAACTCTACATGTACATATTTGCATTTTCTTTCAAATAAAACATGTTAGACGTTATACAAGTTTTCAAGACGGATTAATCTGAAATATTCATCGCACGATTATAAAGCAACAGATCGGCAGAAAGTGAAAGCAAAATTCACTGCACGATCACGATAAAGACAAGCAGAGATGAAAACCAAAATTCATCTCAAGGTCAACTAAACAAGGATTGAATTCACCTTCTACAAATTGGCAAAGATGAAAATAGAATAATCCAAGAAGTTATCGAAAGTGATCCGGAGAAAAGACCTGACGAGGTCTTAATGGATTGCTAAATAATAACTTAAAGACTGGCTGACATTAAGAAGTCAGACCAAGTCAAACCAAGTTATAAGTAAACCCTGGAAAGAGGTCTGGCCAACCCTATAAAAGAGGATTACTTTAACTTAGAAGGGCCCGACATGACGAAGTCGGCCCAAAACATAAAAGTTATAAAAGTAATCCCTGAAAGAGACCTGAACAAGGTCCAAGAAAGAGGATTAAAAAAATAACTTAGAAGGGCCCGACATGACGAAGTCGGCCCAAAACATAAAAGTTATAAAAGTAATCCCTAAAAGAGAACTGAACAAGGTCCAAGAAAGAGGATTACAAAAATAACTTAGAAGGGCCCGACATGACGAAGTCGGCCCAAAACATAAAAGTTATAAAAGTAATCCCTGAAAGAGACCTGAACAAGGTCCAAGAAAGAGGATTACAAAAATAACTTAGAAGGGCCCAACATGACGAAGTCAGCCCAAAACATAAAAGTTATAAAAGTAATCCCTGAAAGAGACCTGAACAAGGTCCAAGAAAGAGGATTACAAAAATAACTTAGAAGGGCCCGACATGACGAAGTCGGCCCAAAACATAAAAGTTATAAAAGTAATCCCTGAAAGAGACCTGAACAAGGTCCAAGAAAGAGGATTATGAAAATAATTTAGGAGGGCCCGACATGATGAAGTCGGCCCAAAACACAAAAGTTATAAAAGTAATCCCTGAAAGAGACCTGAATAAGGTCCAAGAAAGAGGATTACGAAAATAACTTAGGAGGACCCAACGCGAGGGAGTCAGCCCAAAACGTAAGGTAATCCTTAAAAGAGACCTAAGCAAGGTCCAAAAAAGAGGATTACTAACAACTCATACAAACCGACATGACAAAATCGATCTCCCGAAAGCTTTAGCGTTATACGAAGTAAATTCGGACAAAAACCCAAAGAGGTCAGACAACGAAAAGTTCCAACACTCCCAAAGACCTAGAAAGGTACCTGGACGAATGCAGAGGGACATGTTACAAAAAAACACAAGTTATGATAATAACAAGCCCAAAAGGTTACCAAAACTAACCCCAAGGGCTTGGAAATTACTTTGTTTTTCAAAATAAGGTTGCTAAACAAGCAACTAGGAGTGCAGCAAAAGTCAGAAACATCATTTACAAAATAAAGAGTTTAAAAAGCCCACAAGCCGGGCTACCTACACAAGCAATTAGAAAATTCACTAAGAGTCCTAAGGCTCCTTAGCAGCATCAACACGGGGCGAAAGAGGACGAGTCCGAAGAGGTACGGCATCCACAGTTTCATCATTCCGATTCAAGATTCGACAATCAGGTTCTGACTCGGGATGACTGGCCTCAACCGAAGGAATTGAAGAAGTCGGCACCTCAGATACTTTGGCAGCAGGCACGAAGGGAGGTTCAACATCATCGTCATCAGGGTCGTCAGGAACAATCTTGCCATCCTTTACAACATTGTCCAGACTAAAGAGAGTAAGGTCGGCCTCAGGTGCAATAACTCGAACCTGCTCCTTCAAGTTCTCATAAGCAGCATTCACACTGCCCACAGGGTGACCCTGGAGCTCGGAATAATCAACCCGGGCCTATTCCAACTCCTTCCTAAGACGCATCACTTCCCTATAGGACGTGACGTAGCTATCCTTGTGCCTTAATGCGGTGTCTTCAGCCAACTTCACAGAAGCCGCCAAGGCCATAGAACTAGCCTTTTCACCCTCTAATTCTTTCTCCACCTTCGCCAACTTTACCTCCAACTCCTCCTTCAAACCTTCTATTCTATCAAACTCTGCCTTAGCCTCCAGCATGAAAGATTTTGTAGCATGAACCGGGATACCCTGAGTAGTTCGAAAAAGAGCCGCACCCATATGAGCCATCTTCACACTACTTCTAGTTATGAACTCCAGGTAATGAAGAATGGACACATCATCCATTGGAAGACCTCTATAGGGGCAATCTGTTGGTCGACAAACTCGACGGCATCAAAATCAGGGGCATCAAGGTTAAAAAGCTCAGATGTTTTTTGCTTTTTCGGAAGAGGAGCGCCAGCACCAGCAGCTGAAGTTTGCGGAGGGTCAGTCAGACGAACCCGGGGAGTAGGGATCACCCTCCTCGGCCCAGGTGAACTCGGCACGGATGGCTTCGACTGAACCTGGGACGACCCCTCTCCGGCCGCTTTGGCTGAGATGTTTTAGGCTACAGTAGCCTTCCTGGCCCTCTTGAAGGCCTTCATAGATTCATTATTTTTAGTCATATCTGCAAGCATAACAGTGAGAAATCAAGTTACAAATCAGAAAAAAGCTTGCAGAAAATAAAATCAACAAACAAAGAAAGAAAATCGATCACTACCCAGCTCAGCTCGGAGAAGTGAGGGGTCCCCTAAGAATTTCTTGGTATCAAGATAGGAAGGCTCCCTCCAATTCTCCTCCAACACAGTCACAAAGGCCTGCTCGACCTCGTCCAACATCTCCCATGAATACTTCGACACAACAACGTTCTTTTGCCACTTTAAAGGAAAAGTGGGCTCATTATTCTCATCCAAAAAAAAGGGCCGAGCTCCTTCAACAGCTCGGACCTTGAAGAAATAGTTCTTAAAATCACGAAACGACTCGTCATACATAGAAAAAACTTTCTTCCCTTGTGAAGCTCGGAAAGAAACCCAGGCAGCCTTTTTCTTCACTACCCCAGGTTTTGTCAAGACAAACAAATAAAAGAAAAGGGATTGCAAGGCAGGGACGTCAAGTTCACGACACAACAATTGAAAGATCTTTATAAAGCACCAAGAATTGGGGTGAAGTTGGGATGGAGCTACATTGCAAGACCACAACAGATTGGTCTCAAAAGGAGTAAAAGGAATGGTGATGCTCATCTGGCCAAAAAAGAAATCGTATGCATAGAAAAAAGGACGGTCTCCAGTAACTCGAGTAGAGAAACAAACTCTCTCTTCAGAAGTAGGGGGTACAAGCTCATAATTCTCTTCCTCACTATCACTATTACAAACCCTATAAAATTGCCTAAGCTGCTGACAAAATTCAGAATCAACCAAAGAAACACATAAAAGAACCATCGAATCCACCCAATCAGCCATGCCCTCAGGGACTTGAGAAGATGTTTCAATAATGTTCTTGCGAGAAGACATGAGGTCAACTAGTCCCACAGCAAGAAAAGAAGAAAATAGATAACTAACCCAAACATCTCGGATAAAGTCAAAAACCATATCAGAACAGCTCGGACAAGCATGACACCAGAGCAATACAAGCAACAAAAGGAAACCCCAGGACCCACACTAAAGATCTAGGGGCATCCTTTGGAGGCAACTTATGGAACAAGGACTCAGGGAAACCTACAAGTCTACATCTCTACACATCTTAATAGGAAGATAACACTCTGAGAAGAAAGTCACGAGCTACAAATCAAATAAAGTCATCAAAATAACTACCTCCCAAATTCACAGTCGCAGACGGAACTACCAAGCAATGAAATTATCAATAAGAAGTCATCAAAAACGCCACCTTTTTTAGAAAATAAACACCCCAAACAAACAAGCCACTAGAGAAAATCGTTACTTTCTACAAAGGATCATCAATAAAATCATTAACATAGCGAAAGTCATCAAAAGGAGCAACTTTCTGGGCAAAGTAAAACAGGTTCATAAAAAACCAGAAAAACATGCAGCACAGCGACAAGCGAGCACGACAATGCAAAAAAGATTCAAGCTTTCCAAACATGCATTCAAGCAAAACCAAAACTTTACCAAGAACCGAAGGAACAAACAACAAAAGAAGCACAAAGAAAGAAAAAACCAACCTGAATGAAGGAAGAAGCTTCGAAGGAGATTGAAGATGGAAAGACGGAATCGCCCAGAAAATCGCCGAATAATGCCGCTACGCAAGAAAGGCAAAATTTAGGCAAAAGCAGAAAGCAAGAGAGTGAAGGGAGAAGTTACAAAGAAAAACGAAAGAAGAGAAACCGTTTCTGTGTGCAAAATTCAAAATAAAAAGCCAAGGGAAATGGGGCAATTAAAACCAATTAATAAAGGTATTAAACCCTCGCACGTTCCCAAGAACAGAGCGCTGATATAAAAGCGCGCGCTCTCAGAAGAAAACGTTCCACATTCAAAAACTCTACAAAAAAAGAAGTCGACGAATGCTCGAGTTCGGCTTCACCAGAGAAGGATCGGAGTCTAGGACTCGACCTCAAAAAGGAAGACCAAGCTCAAGCAGGGGCACTGTTCACACCCTGGGTCGATCTATCCAATCCGGGATGTTCAGTAACAAAGCGACCGACCTCTTCAGGTGAGGCTATCCGACCTCTACTCAAAGAGCTCGGCCTAATCGACAAGAAAGCCCGAAAAGGGGCCCAACTTAAGGAATACGACCCAAATCCAAAGGCATCCCAAGCCTATAGAGAGAAGGGCGGTTCCCTTGAAGATAAGCTGACCTCACTCAAAAGATAAGATAAGATAAGATAAGATAAAATAACTAACTTATCTTATCTAAGAAGGTCACTCCACACTATTATAAATACACTAGAGCACCCAGGTATAACTCATACTCTGATTCTACTAAAAAACCTGCTTAATACCCTTGCTAACTTAAGCATTAGAGTCCCTTGCAAGTACCACCACCCTCCGGTGACGAAGGATCAGCAGCGCATCCAGTCCAACAAGTCGGACACGACAACTCCAGCCGCCACCCACCAGTCGGACACGTGATCTCTGACCAGCACAGAAGATCTCGTCCAAGATTGACCTACAGTTTCAGGTAACCCTCGGAACAATCCCATTCCTCAATATAGCCATACACCATACTCACATGCCTCACACCACCATTCAACTCCATATGACCATAACCCATACCAACCATATTAACCACCATATGAACCACATCTAGAACAACCAACACCCCAATACCAATACTCCCAAGAACCACAAATTCCACATACACAACCTCAAGAATTCCACCAATATGAACCACCTTCCAACATCAACAATCTTCCCTCAAACACCGAACCCTATCTTCCACCACCACCTCCCGACGAAGCCTTCATGTTAGAACTGAGAGACCTTGAATCTTGTATCTTAAGGCGACAAAAGGAGGATGAAACTAAGTTTAAGGAGCTAAGAGCAAGGATAGCTAGCATGGTAGAAGCCGTGAATCACCTAACATCCCACCTAAGCTCATGTACCTTAAGTACCCCCATTGATGAATGTGGAGAAACAATCGAGGAGCTTAGTGAGGGAATGAACTTGAAGCTCCATGGTGAGGAAGAAGAGTTAAAGCAATAAGTGCAACAAAAGGAGAAGATAGATATTAGTGAACACAAGGAAGTAGTGGGTGGATGTTTGGGATATGTTAAGCACATAAAGGATGTTAAAGAGGAGAGTAAAGTTGCGAAAGTAAACGAAGAGTTGGAGGAAATTAATCAGGAAGTGGATTCCATCACTAGTGATTTTTTGCCCACATTGACCAATTCCCTTAATGATCTTGTTGAGCCTTCTCCCGGTGGACTAGAAAGCAAGGTTGAGGAGGATGTGCAACCTCCAAGACCTATTGTAAGTGAAGAACCGGAAGAAGTGTTCCAAGCAACAAGCCCTCCTATCTATGATGATTCCGCATCAAGATGTGATCCTTTTGAGTTTGAAGAGTCCTTCTCCAAAATGCTTAGACTTGATGATGAGGTAGACTTTACTAGACCTCCTATTTATGACGAGATAGATGGGGAAGAGATAGAAGAAATTGGTGAAGAAGAATGTGAACTTGAGGAAGCCTGGCAAGAGGAGAAACTTGAAAAATCTTGCCAAGTGGTGAAAATCTCTAGAAGAGGATGGACGGGAGTAGAGCATGCTTTATCAAGATCTTTGGGAACTCCTTCACCTAGTTCACCATCTAATCCTTCGCTTGTGTGGGTAAAACTTCTAACTCTCAGCTTTATTACCCCACTTGAGTATAGTTTTCTTGAGACAGATGGCCAACTTAGGGCGCTTTGTGGAATTAAGGGAAAAAGGAGGATGTTTAGTGGTTGGCGTTCTAAATCTAGACTCATTATGGTTGGAAGATCAAAATTGAAGAGCATGGATTGGTGCAATACTCAATTAAATGGGACTAGGAGGATAATTTGGTGCTTTCATGAGAATTCTACTTTCTCGTCACCCGGACGGAATCGAGGCAATCAACTAAAAGATGGGTGCGAAGACAAAGTATGGGATCCTGGATCACATCATAGCAGTCAATTTTGGGAGCTCATATTTTGGAGAGAACCTCACCAAAGCTTGTGAAGAAGGTTGGAACTTCTAACAACCAATTGAAGGACAAGCATTCTTAGAGGTTCAAGGATGGATACAAGCCTAAGCCACCTTGACAAGAAGCCTCCCAAATGTCCAACTTAAGGACTTAAACTAAAAGTGCTTGGTGGGAGACACCCCACCATGGTAAACTCTTTCCATTCTCTTGTAGATATAATGAATGATTGAATTGGGTTCCATTGTATATAATTTCTTTACTTCTTAGTATATTTTGCTTTGCTTGCTAAGGTGTTTATACATTCTATGCTTTAATTAGGGATGATTCTTTGAATTTGAGTTTTTGCTTGGATTGCAAGTTTTCTCAATTTGTTTGAAAAAAAAAATCCCCAATATTTCAAAATGTGCTTAATTTTGCATCTTAGCTGGTTTTAGAGTCTTCGAGGAGATTAGTAGGATATTGAGCTCTTTTTGAGGATCTTAAAAAAAAAAAACCAACCCACGCGCAAGCGCATAGCGCGCGCGCGTCGGCTGCACATTTTAGCTTTCTGGGCCAAGGACCAGAGAGTTGTGCCACTTTTGGGCCAACTCTGTGCCTCAACCCAAGCGGACGCATGCTGTATGCATCTGTGCACCTTCGTGTTTCCTTACCCATGTGTTTGCGCACCTGGCGCCTCCACGCCCACCTTCCACGCGAACGCGCACGGTACACGCGCGTCGATGCGTTTTAGCATCACCCAGGCCAAAGGACCCAAGAGTTGTGCCAACTCTGGGCCCCTTTTATGCCTCTGGCCCAGCTTACCCGCACGGATGCACACCGTACGCGTCTGTGCCCATTGCCAATTCTCCCATCTACACGTAGGCGCATATGGCGCTTCTGCGCCACTTCCTTATTTTCTTACCCACGCGGACGCGCACGGTGCGCGCACGCGTGGATTCAAATTTTTTACTTACCCTAGGCACGCGAAGCCCTAGCGCATTCGCGCAACCCCCTTTCGTCCCTCACCCAACTTCTCTTCTCCTTCTCCCTAACTCACCAGAAACACCCTTCTCCTCCCTCCCTCCATAACCAGCGACCTCCGGCGACACCACGCCGTCGCCACAACCCCCTCTTCCTCGCTCTCCCTCTCTTTTTCACTCCTCGGCTCTCTCTCTATATCAACCGCCCTCCCTGCTCTGCCTCCGTTCCTACTCTCTGCTCCACCGCCATCAAGCAACCGTGACGCCATTGTCGCCGGAGTGGACATCGCCACTGGCAGCACCACCTTGCTGCCTCCTCTGTCCTTTTCTCCCATTTTTGCTTCCACTCTGCTTACAGGTTTCACAACCTGAACCTCTACTCTGTCTTTCTCTTACTTCTTATTGTTAATTTTAGTTTAGTTAGATTAGTTTAGTTAGAGGTAGTTTGATTAGGTGGTTAGAGAATCTAGGCTAAGTAGTGGATTTAGGCTTATTCGAATTTCTGCTACTATGTGGATTTGCTCTGTTTCATTGGTTTGCTTATGCTGCATGTTTGCCTTGCCTAATGCTGTTGACTGTTTTAATGCTGCTTTGTCTTTAAATTGTTGGAATTCGGATTACTTGCTTATTGAATGGTTCATTGTTGATGGAAGCGATTCTATTTTTCTCGAATTCAAATTGAATTTTCAACCGCTCCACTTCAATTTTCCATTTTATTCTTGTTTCAAGACTCTTGTTGTTTCTGAATTCCTATTTTACTTTATTCTTAATGTTGTTCTGGTGCTATGTCGAAGCTAGTTTCTCTATGCATTGTGTAAGGAAAAGAATACTTTTGTAGCTTGCTAGTTGGTTTAAATTGTTTCTGATGAACTGCTGCTGAAATATTGGCTCATTTATTCAATTCATATGAACTCATACCTAGTTTTTGTGCTTTTTCTTTTCAATGAATTCATATGGAACCTGATTTGCTGTTTAAACTTGGAAATATCCAATTTACTGAAATGCTGCCAGATTTTTCCTAACCATGTTCCGTGAAATAGCAATGTTTTGATTGGTGTAACAAGCTTCTAGTTGATGATTTCTGTGTCAAATAGAATTTTGTTGCCTAAATGGTTTTAGAAAATCCTCAAGGGCATGTTTACAGGTTTTTGGTCATGCTTCTAATACTTTTTACTTGCTTGCAATGCTAACTTGCTATATGCATTGCATGATTGAGTAAACTTTCAGATTGACCATAAACTTAGTTTTCATTTGAAATTAAGCCCAATTTGCTTGCTTTCACAATATTGATGATTTCTTTTACCTATGTGACTACTGTGATTCAATTCCTCTATGTACAAATTATCTTTAGCCACATGGTGCTTAAATCTTTCAACTCTTATCTCAATCCTTGTGACCTTCATGCCTCATTGAACTTTGGTGTTTGAATTTTATTTATGTAAACTGTTCATTGAAGTTTTGATTTCACCAACACCACTAGTGATCCTTGCATTGACTGATGACTTGTTTTCTCATTAGTTATTTTCTGGCTATATCATATTTCATCATCAATGACTTGATGCATTTCATGATTGTGAATGTGCTTACATTCCTACTTTGTACATTCCCTTTTGAATTGAGCCGGCAACCACCATATCACTAATTGTCAAACTGATTTCTAACTTTAATCTGTTTAACCAACTAACTTTTCTCTTGGTTTTCAACTTAACTTTTCTGATCATTCCTTTGGATATGGTGTTTCTTAGGCTTGATGAACAAGTAATGTGCAAATGTGGTTTGAATTCTTGGTTTGAAGTCTGATTTGAATTCTGAATTCTGTTGCTTGCATTCCAAGAAATCTCTTTTCTTTCTTCACTTCATGAATATGCTTTGCTTTGAGTGCTTTATATCTATTTGCCTATCTGCTTATATTGTATCATCTCTATTTTTCAGGATGTTAGACAAAGGAAAGGCGATAGCCACTACTTCCAAAAAGAGAAAGCGCTCTAAGACCTCTACTCTTTCTCCTTATACAAACTATGCTAAGAATCCCCTGAATGAAGAGGATAAGGAAAATCAGCTGCTGCCACCCACTGACCCAATCAAATTCCCAAACCTCTACTGTGAACTCCGCTTCTCCGACTTCCAGAAGAAGAATCTAAACATTGAGAAGAAATTGCTCCTTTTCCAATGATGTGAGGCATGCCATTAACACCCGCATTCTGCAGTTAGGATTGGATTTTTTTGACAGAGATTTGGGGAGAGTGAACACTTCATGGGTGAGAGAATTTTATTGGAACTTCTTCCGAGCCACTCTTGATTCAGTTCAGCTGCGGGGTAGAGATATTATGATCACTGAGGCTGCTATTGGGGATGCACTGCTTTACCACCATCGTCCTGATGACACCTGCGCTTATAAGCAGGCAGAGATAGCCATCCACTACATGACATTTGATTATGAGGAACTTAAGCGCGTGATTGCCACACCTGACGCTCCTTGGGTGATGAACTCTGGGAACAAGAAGCCCAAGGTGATGCATTTCACCTATCTGTCGAGGGGGGCCAGGACCTGGAAGCATATCTTCACCCACTATGTCTTCCCCACCACTCACTTCTCAGAGATTCCGATAGATATGCTGGTTCTGATTGGGTGTGTGATAGAGGAGAAGGAGGTAAACTTCCCCCAGCTGATCAGGCAGAGTATGTGGCGCACGCATATCCGTGGCCTGTTGCCATTCCCTACACTGATTACCAGCATGATCGAGATGGCTGATGTTCCGTGGGAGGATGATGACGTGACACCACCACCGCCAGATGACGACGAGAAGGAGGTTACCATTCCATGGGGTGGGTGGGTCCATGAGAGACCCTACCCAAACACCGTTCTCGAGCCAGAGCAATAGAGGAGGCAGCTCGGCCCTCATCATCAGCAGCAGCAGCAGGACCCCCATCTACTTCAGCAGCCGCAGCATCCTTACCACAACCACCAGCACCTGAGCCTACTTACCTGTGCAGCACCTTCTTCGCTTCATGGAACGCCTCGAGCATCATGTCATGCGACATTTTGACTGCATCAATCAGGTGTTTATATCATAGGGTATTGAGCTACCGCCGCTCCCAGACTCTCCCGCTTCCGACGAGCAGCATCAGGAGGAGGAGCTGGCTGAGGAGCTGACTCATCAGGATGCACCTCCAGAGACGCAGGTCACCACTGAGGTTCAGCACCCTCCTGAGGTTCAGCAGGACGCTCCACAGCCACAGCCAGAGCCACAGTCGATCCCAGTCCCACAGCCAGTACCTGAGCCACAGCCCGGCACGATTGTTGACCCCATCCCGAGCTTCAGCAGTAGCATCGAGGACGATGCTTGATTCTAAAGTGTGGGGAGGTCACCGTTCGTGACCGGTGTTTACATTTATGTGGTGAACTTTCAGACATCTATTCCTATTTTTTGCTACTTTAGTTATTTTGCACTTTATGTTTTAGATTATTTTGGAATTTCTGTACATATTTACTATTGTGGATATCCTTATCTTGGTTGATGCACACTTTTATTTACTTTTATTGTGATTAGGAAAGTGTTTTGAATTGTTAAAATCTAGTTAACCCTTTTTGTATAAGAATTGTGCTTTGATTGAAAAAAGGGTAAACTAGGAAAAATTTTTAAAATTTTCTAAATCACAACATTGCATTAGAATAAGCCTAGTCAATATGATGAAAATTTTCAAGAAATTCATTTTTAGGGCACCACCCCAATTGGTTGAAAATTTTTTTAAAACTTGCTTGAATTATACACTTGTGGATCATGTTTTGAGCTAAGAACCCAAGCATGTGAGATTTGAGCCTAATTGTGTGGTTACATCATACATGACCACTTATTTTCATTCTTGTGTGCATTATTCTCTTCCTATGATTATAATCTTTGATTTGTTTGATTCTTTATTTCCATTATTTTGTGTATACATGCATTTATATGACTGAGGCCATTGTTCAAATAGCTCACTTACCCAAATAGCCTACCTTTTATCTTCCATTGTTAACCAATCTTGAGCCTATGCTTAACCCATTTGTTCATAATTGTAGCACATTACAAGCTTAAGTGAAAAACAATAAATGTCCCTTGTTTGGATCTTTGATTAGCTTAGACTAGTGAGAGTGTTCATTACTTGATTTTGGGAAAGTTGGGTACATTAGGTAGAGATAAAAGTGTATTTGTGTTTTTGTTGAGAAATTTTCAAGAATTGGGTACATACTCATGTATTAATCATGTGCAAACCATATGCATTGATGCTCTTGTATATATGCTTTTTATCTTAAAAAAAAATTTTGCAACAAAAAGGGAACAAAATGTCCCAAAGTTTGAAGTTTCATAAATTAAGTGCATATGTGTGGTAATCAAAAGGAAATACATGAATGTGTGAAAAAGTGAAGAATGGATAGCTAGGTTTGTTTAGAACTGTTTAGGTTGTCATAGGTTAGGTGGGAAGTTTAAGTTAATCAAAGATTCGAATTTTAAACTCACTTGACCATATGCACCCTACCTTGACCCTAGTCCCATTACAACCTATGGGAAGTCCTCATGATATTTGTATGCATGCATGAAATAATTGTTGATTGTTAGATGAAAAGCAAATCTTGGTAAGCATGATTAGGGTAGAATTGAGTGAATCAACCCCATACACTTGAGTGCATAGAGCGGATACACATCCGGCGAAGGTTCGATCACTCAATTACATGTTTCCACCCATGATCATCTTTTCTTGCAAGTTTGTGAACTCTTTCAATGATTCAATCCAATTGTGGTTTGCTTCGATTGCTAATACCTTGGCCCTTGTGCTTGCATGTGTATTCTTGGAGATTGATTTATTTTGACTAAGCTATTGCATCATGTAAATAGATTGCATTCATATAGATAGATTGCATTTAGTAGTTGCATTAAATAAATGTTAATACATTTTGCTTCTTTCTTGATTTTAGCATGAGGACATGCTTAGTTTAAGTGTGAGAAGATTTGATAAACCCCGATTTCGTGATCTATCTTGTGCTTATTTTAGGGAATTTTACCACCATTTCCCACATTTATTCAATAAAATGGCATGGTTTTGTAATTCTCCCTTGGATTGTGCTTAAGTGTAAAGACATGCTTTTTAGGCCCTAAATTGGTGATTTTGATTCACTTTAATTCCATTCGATGCCTTGATGTGTTTGTTGAGTGATTTCAGGTTCATAAGGCAAGTATTGGATGGAAGAAATGAAGAGAAAAGCATGCAAAGTGGAGAATGCATGAAGAAACAAAGATTGGGAATGCATCAATGGACGCGCACGCGTACAAGGCGCGCACGCGCAAAAGTGGTTTTACATAGAGACGCGCACGCGTACATGACGCGTCCGTGCGGGTGAAGATTTTGCTAATCGACGCCCGCGTGCACATGGCGCGCACGCGCCGATACTCTTACATGGCCCACTTAGAGGCAAAACGCTGGGGGCGATTTTTGAGCTGCCCAGGCCCAATTCCAACTTGTTTCTGAGTGTATTTCATGCAGAATTGAAGTCCAAGCACGGTAGGAGCAATTAGTTTAGCCAATATGAGCCTTTAGATAGATTTCTAGAGAGAGAAGCTCCCTCTTCTCTCTAGAATTAGGTTAGGATTAGGTTAGATTATCTTAGATCCATGTTTAATTATTTGATCTCATCTTGTTTCTTTTATTATTTTTCATCTCTACATCTTGATTCTCTTATTTGTGATGTTAATCTCTTATTTGCTCTCTTTTGTGATGATGAACTCGTATTGGATTTGATTTACATTTAATGTAAATTGATGTTGATGTTTCTTTTTATTGATGAATTGAGTTGTGAATTTATTTTTCTCGCAATTAGTAGTTGGTAGATTTTATTAGTCTTGCAATTTATGATGTTTATTTCTATTGCACTCTATGTATTTGATGAAATGTTCTCCTTAGTTTTTGAGTAGTTTTGCCAACACTTGGTCTAAGCTAAGGGAATTGGGTAAATTTGAGTTTTGGGTATAATGGATTTAGTGATTTGAGAGCCATTGGTGATCAAATTGACACCCATTGACGCTAACCCACTACTAAGTTAATTAGTAGGTAGGTTGGGACTTACGGGTTGATGTGATCAAACCTATTTGACATACTTCAAAGCTTAGGAGTAGATGTTACGTACTTGAAGCTTGGGGAAGTAGACTTACTAGGTTGGCCTCTCATGATTATCAATATTTGGTTTGTTGACAAGGATGATGACCTCAATTACCCGAGTCTTAGCCAAGAGTTCTCTATCTTATTTTCTTTAATTACTTGCCTAATTTACTTTTCTTGTCCTCTTATGAACCAAACCCCCCTTACCCTTTATAGTCAATAATTGAGCATTCCATTGTTTCCTAGGGAGACGACCCGGAATCCAAATACTTCGGTAAATTTTCATTTGGGGTTTGTACTTGTGACAAAACCAATATTTTAATTTGATGGGAGAGTTGTTTGTTGGTTTGGAGCTATGCTTGCAACGAAGTAATCCCTTCTTTAGGAAGAAAATCTAAACCGAAAATGATTTTTTCTAACAGCCGTGACCCTAAGCACTTTGTTTTCCAGTATTATCACCGGATACCTAAATGCCACAGACACATAACTGGGTGAACCTTTTCAGATTGTGACTCAGCTTTGCTAGAGTCCCCAGTTAGAGGTGTCCAGAACTCTTAAGCACATTATTTTTTTTGCTTTGGACCACGACTTTAACCGCTCAGTCTCAAGCTTTTCACTTGACACCTTCACGCCACAAGCACATGGTTAGGGACAGCTTGGTTTAGCCACTTAGGCCAGGATTTTATTCCTGTGGGCCCTCCTATCCATTAATGCTCAAAGCTTTGGATCCTTTTTATTACCCTTGCCTTTTGGTTTAAAGGGCTATTGGCTTTTTCTGCTTGCTTTTTCTTTTTCTTTCTCTCTTTTTTTTTTGCATTTTTTTTCTTTCTGCAAGCTTTTGTCTATTCACTACTTTTTCTTGCTTCAAGAATCAATTTTATAATTTTTTAGATTATTAATAACATTTCTCCTTTTTCATTATTCTTTCAAGAGTCAACAATTTTAACATTCATAAACAACAAATTCAAAAATATGCACTGTTCAAGCATTCATTCAGAAAATAAAAGGTATTGCCACCACATCAAAATAATTAAACTAATTTCAAGATAGAATTTGAAATCATGTACTTGTTCTTTTGCAATTAAAAATATTTTTCATTTAAGAAAGGTGATGGATTCATAGGACATTCATAGCTTTAAGGCATAGACACTTAAACACTAATGATCATGTAATAAAGACACAAACATAAATAAAACATAGGGCATAGGAAACAAAAAACAGAAAATAAAGAACAAGGAAATTAAAGAACGGGTCCACCTTAGTGATGGCGGCTAGTTCTTCCTCTTGAAGATCTTATGGAGTGTTTTAGCTCCTCTATGTCTCTTCCTTACCTTTGTTGTTCCCCCCCCCCATGGCTCTTTGATCTTCTCTAATTTCATGGAGGAGGATGGAATGCTCTTAGTGCTCCATCCTTAGTTGTCCCATGTTGGAACTCAATTCTCCTAGGGAGGTGTTGATTTGCTCCCAATAGTTTTGTGGAGGAAAGTGCATCCCTTGAGGTATCTCGGGGATTTCTAGATGAGGAACTTCCTCATGCTCTTGTTGAGGTCCATGAGTGGGCTCTCTTGTTTGCTCCATCCTTTTCTTAGTGATGGGCTTGACCTCTTCAATGAGGGTGTCTTCCTCTATGACAATTCCAGCTGAATTGTAGAGGTGACAAATGAGATGAGGGAAGGCTAACCTTACCAAAGTAGAGGACTTGTCAACCACCTTGTAGAGTTCTAAGGATATGATCTCATGAACTTCTACTTCCTCTCCATTTATGATACTATGGATCATGATAGCCTGGTCTATTGTAACTTCAGACCAGTTGCTAGTAGGAATGATTGAGCATTGGATGAACTCCAACCATCCCCTAGCCACGGGCTTGAGGTTAAGCCTTCTTAGTTGAACTGGCTTGCCTCTTGCATCTCTCTTCCATTGAGCTCCTTCCACACAAATGTCCCTAAGGACTTCGTCCAACCTTTGATCAAAGTTGACCCTTCTAGTGAAAGGGTGAGGATCTCCTTGCATCATTGGCAAGTTAAATGCCAACCTCACATTTTCCGGAATAAAATCCAAGTAGTTCCCCCGAACCATTGTGAGCCAATTCTTTGGGTTCAGATTCACACTTTGGTCATAGTTATTAGTGATCCATGCATTGGCATAGAACTCTTAAACCATTAAGATCCCGACTTGTTGAATAGGGTTGGTGAGAATTTCCCAACCTCTTCTTCGAATCTCATGTCGGATCTTCGGATACTCACTCTTTTTTAGCTTGAAGGGGACCTCAGGAATCACCTTTTTCTTGGCCACAACTTCATAGAAGTGGTCTTGATGCACTTTTGAGATGAATCTCTCCATCTCCCATGACTCGGAGGTGGAAGCAATTGTCTTCCCTTTCCTCTTTCGAGAGGTTTCTTCGGCCTTAGGTGCCATTAGTGGTTATGGAAAACAAAAAAAAGCTTTAGCTTTTTCCACACCAAACTTAGAAGATTTGCTCATCCTCGAGCAAAAGTAGAAAGAAAGGAGTAGAAGAAGAAGAAATGGAGGAGATGGAGGGGGGTATGTGTTTCGGCCAAGAGGGAGAGAAGTGTGTATGTTGTGTGAAAATGAAGGTGGTAAGGAGGGGTATTTATAGGGTGAGGAAGAAAGGGTATTCGGCCATGTGTGGATGGGTTTGGGAGGGAAATGGTTTGAATTTGAATGGTGAGGTAGGTGGGGTTTAATGATGGATGGATGTGAGTGGTGAAGGAAATATGGGGAAGAGGGTAAGATTTGATTGGTGGAGGATATTTGGGGAAGAGTTTTTGATGGGATTGGTCAATGATGTTTGGGGAAGAGTGTTTTGGAAATGTGTGAAGAGGAGAGAAGAAGATGTGGGGTAGGTGGGGATCCCATGGGGTCCACAGATCCTGAGGTGTCAAGGAATTCTGCTCCCTGCACCATTCTAGCGTTCAAACGCCAATTCTGTGCCAATTCTGGAGTTTAACGCCAGCTCTGATACCTTTACTGGCGTTAAACGCCAGGCCTGCTACCTTTCCTGGCGTTAAACGCCACTCTACTGCCCAATTCTGGCGTTAAACACTAGCCAGATGCCCATTTCTGGCATTTAATGCCAGCCAGATGCCAGACAGCCCTTTCTGGCATTAAACGCCTAGAGTGCTGCCCATTCTGGCATTTAACACCCAGAATGCTGCCAGGCTGGGCGTTAAACGCCCATTCTGCTATCCTTACTGGTGTTTAAACGCTAATAAGCATGTCCTCCAGGATGTTCTATTTTTTATGCTATTTTTCATTCTGTTTTTTTATTTTTCATTTGTTTTTGTGACTTTACATGATCATCAACCTAAAGAAAACATAAAATAACAATGGTAGATAAATAAATATAATTAAATAACATTGGGTTGCCTCCCAACAAGCACTTCTTTAATGTCAATAGCTTGACAGTGAAGCTCTTAGAGAGCTTCACAGAGACTCAGAGCTTGATGTTGGCCTTCCAATACCAAACTTAGAAGTTGAGTGTGGGAGCTCTATTTGACTCTGTGTTGAGAGAAGCTTTTCATGCTTCCTCTCCATGGTTACAGAGAAAGATCCTTGAGCCTTAAATACAAGGTAGTCCTCATTCAATTGAAGGACTTGCTCTCCTCTGTCCACATCAATCATAGCTCTTGCTGTGGCTAGGAAGGGTCTTCCTAGGATGATGGATTCATCCTCATCCTTCCCAGTGTCTAGGATTATGAAATCAGCAGAGATGTAATAGCCTTCAACCTTTACTAAGACATCCTCTACAAGTCCATAAGCCTGTTTCCTTGAATTGTCTGCCATCTCTAGTGAGATTCTTGCAGCTTATACCTCAAAGATCCCTAGTTTCTCCACAGAGAAGGGCATGAGGTTTATCCCTGACCCCAGGTCACATAGAGCCTTCTCAAAGGTCATGGTTTCTATGGTACAAGGTATTAAGAACTTTCCAGGATCTTGTTTCTTCTGAAGTAGTTTCAGTTGAACCAGATCATTCAGTTCATTGATGAGCAATGGGGGTTCATCCTCCCAAGTCTCATTACCAAATAACTTGTCATTCACCTTCATGATTGCTCCTAGATATTGAGCAACTTACTCTTCAGCAATATCTTCATCCTCTTCAGAGGAAGAATACTCATCAGAGCTCATGAATGGCAACAGTAAGTTCAGTGGAATCTCTATGGTCTCTATATAAGCCTCTGATTCCTTTGGTTCCTCATTAGGGAACTCCTGAGTGGCCAGTGGACGTCCATTGAGGTCTTTCTCAATGGAATTCACTGCCTCTCCCTCCTCTATAGGTTCGGCCATCGGGATGTGTTTATGTCCTTACACTCTCTTTTTGGATTCTCTTCTGTATTGCTTGCGAGAGTACTAGGAGGGAGTTCAGTAACTCTTTTACTCAGCTGACTCACTTGTGCCTCCAAATTTCTAATGGAGGACCTTGCTTCAGTCATAAAACTGAGAGTGGTCTTAGATAGATCAGAGACTACAGTTGCTAAGTCAAAGTGGCTCTGCTTAGAATCCTCTATCTGTTGCTGAGAAGATGATGGAAAAGGCTTGCTATTGCCAAACCTATTTCTTCCACCATTATTATTATTATTGAAGCCTTGATTAGGCTTCTGTTGATCCTTCCATGAGAGATTAGGATGATTCCTCCATGAAAGATTATAGGTGCTTCCATAGGATTCTCCCATGTAATTCACCTCTTCCATTGCAGGATTCTCAGGGTCATAAGCTTCTTCTTCAGAGGAAGCTTCCTTAGTACTGCCTGTTGCAGCTTGCATTCCAGACAGACTCCGAGAAATCATATTGACTTGCTGAGTCAATATTTTGTTCTGAGTCAATATGGCATTCAGAGTATCAATCTCCAGAACTCCTTTCTTCTGAGTTGTCCCATTATTCACAAGATTCCTTTCAGAAGTGTACATGAACTGGTTATTTGCAACCATTTCAATGAGTTCCTGGGCTTCTGCAGGCGTCTTCTTCAGATGAAGAGATCCACCAGTAGAGTGATCCAATGACATCTTGGACAATTCAGACAGACCATCATATAATATGCATATGATGCTCCATTCTGAAAGCATGCCAGAAGGACACCTTTTGATCAATTGCTTGTATCTTTCCCAAGCTTCATAGAGGGATTCACCTTCCTTCTGTCTGAAGGTTTGGACTTCCACTCTAAGCTTGCTCAACTTTTGAGGTGGAAAGAATTCGGCCAAGAAAGCATTGACTAACTTTTCCCAAGAGTTCAGGCTATCTTTAGGTTGTGAGTCCAACCATGTCCTAGCTCTGTCTCTTACAGCAAAGGGGAAAAGCATAAGTCTGTAGACCTCAGGATTGACCCTATTGGTCTTAACAGTATCACAGACTTGCAAGAATTCAGCTAAAAATTGATGAGGATCTTCCAATGGAAGTCCATGAAACTTGCAATTCTGCTGCATCAGAGAAACTAATTGAGGCTTAAGCTCAAAGTTGTTTGCTCCAGTTGCAGGAATTGAGATGCTTCTTCCACAGAAGTCAGAACAGGGTGCAATAAAGTCACCAAGCATCTTTCTTGCATCTCCACCATTGTTGTTGGGTTCGGCCATGTCTTCTTCTTTTTCAAAAAATTCTGTTAGGTCCTCTCTAGAGTGTTGTGCTTTAGCTTCTCTTACCTTCCTCTTTAGAGTCCTTTCAGGTTTCGGATCAGATTCAACAAGAATGTTCTTATCCTTGTTCCTGCTCATATAAAAAATAAGAGAACAGAAAAGAATAGGAATCCTCTATGTGACAGTATAGAGATTCCTTTATGTGAGTAAAAGAATAGAAGAGTAGAATGAAGAAGAAAGAAGATGAAGAATTCGAACACAGAGAGGAAGAATGGGTTCGAATTATAAGAAGAAGAGATGTGTTAGTAAATAAATAAATAAATAAATAAATAGAAAGAGATGAGAGAGAGAGAATTCAAATTTTAAAATTAAAATAAAAGGAAAATATTTTTGTTTTTATTTTAATTATTGGTTAGTATTCGAAATTTAAGGAGAGAAATAAAATAAAATTTTAAATCTAAATAAATTAATTAATTAAAAGGATTTTTGAAAAAGTGGTTAGTGATTTTTGAAAATTGGGGAGAGAAAAGTAGTTAGGTGGTTTTGAAAACGATATGATTGAAACAGTAAACTTTTAAAATAAAAAAAATCAAGTAGTTAATTGAAAAAGATTTGAAAATTAATTTTGAAAAGATAAGAAGTTAGAAAAGATTTTGAAATTGATTTTGAAAAAGATATGATTGAAAATTATTTTGAAAAAGAGTTGAAAAGGAAATTAAAAAGATTTGATTTTGAAAATTAAAGTTGATTACTTGACTGATAAGAAACTAAAAGATATGATTTTAGAATTTAAAGATTGATCCTTTCTTAATAGGCAAGTAACAACTTGAAAATTTTTGAATCTAAACATTAAATGTTAGCATTAATTTTGAAAATATTAAATAAAAATAAGAAAAATATTTTGAAAATCAAATTTTTAAAATTTTCGAAAAATATGAAAGGAAATTGAAAAAAATTGATTTTGAAAAAGATATGAAAAAGATAAAATTTTTAATTTGAAATTTTGACTTGACTAACAAGAAACAACTAATTTTTAAAATTTTATGACTAAATCAATCTAAAATTTTGAAATTTATGAGTGAAATCAGGGAAAGATATTTTTTTTATTTTTGAATTTTTATGAGGAGAGAGAAAAATAACTAAATGATGCAAAACATAAAAATTTAATATCAAAACAAGAAGAATATGCAAGAACACTTTGAATGTCAAGATGAACACCAAAAGAACACTTTGAAGATCATGATGAACATCAAGAACTTATTTTTGAAAATTTTTAAGAAAAGAAAAAACATGCAAGACACCAAACTTAAAAATTTTTAAACTTTAGACACTAATAATTCAAGAATGCATATGAAAAACAAGAAAAGACCAAACAAGAATATGTAAAGATCAAATAAGGAAAATCATCAAGAACAACTTGAAGATCATGAAGAACTCAATGCATGAATTTTTTTCGAAAATTTTTTAAGATAATTTAAAAATATGCAATTGACACCAAACTTAAAATTTGATAATAGACTCAAACAAGAAACATAAAATTTTTTGTTTTTACGATTTTATTAAAAAAAATTTATATTTTTCAAAAATAATTTGGAAAAAAAAAATAAATAAATTCAAAATTTTTAATAGGAATTCCAGGAATCATGCAATGTTAGTCTAAAGCTTCAGTATAAAAAGATTAGACATGGCTAGCCAAGCTTCATCAGGACATTACATATAACAGCTAAATTGATAAGAAAGACAAAGAAGCTCTTCTAAGGATAAGTGAAACCTCGGTCCAAAAGATTAGACATGGCTTAATAGCCAGCCAGGATTCAACATATCTCATGAAACTCTAGAATTCATTCTTAAAAATTCTGAAGAATATATATTTTTATTATTATTAATTTTTTTATTTTTTTGTATAAATTTTTATTTTATTTTTTTTTTTGAATTTTTTTGAAAATAAAAAAGCTTAAAATTAAAATAAAATTACCTAATCTGAGGAACAAGATGAACCGTCAGTTGTCCAAACTCGAACAATCCCCGGCAACGGCGCCAAAAACTTGGTGCACGAAATTGTAATCTCAACTGCGCCAACATCTTAGTACGCACGATTGTAGTCTCAATTATTCTTCACAATTCCGCACAACTAACCAGCAAGTGCACTAGGTCGTCCAAGTAATAAACCTTACGTGAGTAAGGGTCGATCCCACGGAGATTGTCGGCTTGAAGCAAGCTATGGTCATCCTTGTAAATCTCAGTCAGGCAAATTCAAATAGTTATGAGGTTTTGATAATTAAAGGGTAAAGTATATTTTTTGTCCTTGATGTTTGCTAAAAGTTTTAAAAATATCCCTAAGTTTTAATTTGTTTCAATTTTATCCCTTAAGTTTTCGATTTGCATCAATTTTATCCTTATAGTTAATTTTTTGATAATTAATATTTTTTTCCAATTATACCCCTCTCCTATCCCATCATCTTCATCATCATCTCTTTCTTTTCCGTCTTCACCATGAGCTCCACCACCATCATCATCAAACAACTATTATCAACTTCCTTCTCCATCCATACCTCTCTTTTTCCTCCGACTCTCCATTACAACCATTATGTAAGAGTACTCATTCAATTGTATTTAACATTAAGGAGCATTTCTTTTCAATTTCCCATAGAATATGAAGAGTACTCATTCAATTGGAATAAGCATTATTTTCTCTTTTCTAATTCATGCTCTGTCCTCATGGCTACTGCTGGTGTCAATTACAAAACTGCAAAAAAAAATGTAATATTTCACCACCACAAGCCACAATAATATTTATCTTTGTCAGCATTCAAGCTCAAATTTGTACCCATCAATGACCATTTCAGAGGAAAAATTTTCATTGATTTGAACTAAAAATTGACATGAAATTTTAAAAAACCATACCAACTCCACGACTTTCCCTAACCCTATTGCTCCTCACAGAACGCAAAATTCTCCTCGAAGCTCCGTTTGGCTTCAGTGCTCCTAACCCTATTTCATCTCCGTCCATCTCCTCGGACCTCCTCTGAACGAACGTGACCACTTCAGATCGATGGGTCCCGATTTGGCGAGCCACACGAGTTGTTCGATGAAGTAATAGACTCCCTCGCTGTCGAAGTCGACGACGGAGAGAAAGAAGTTGAGATCGGAGGAGACGTGCGGTTTGTGTAAGACTTGGAGTGCGTTGAGGTCTTGGACGAATTTTCCAAGGCGGAAGGACTTGCGGCTGATGTTGACGCTGGTGGAGATGGAGGGTCGGAGGAGAAAGGAGAAAGAAGGAAAAAGAGGGGTATGGCCGACGATGATGGAGAAGGAGGTTGATAATGGTTATTCACGATGGGGGAGATGATGGTGAGAATGGGGAAAAGAGAGAGAGAGAGAAAAAGAGAGGGGAGTGTGATGATGATGATGGTGGGGGAATAGACGAGGGGTATAGAGAGAGAGAAAAACAGAGGGGAGTGTGATGATGATGATGATGGTGGGGGATAGACAAGGGTATAATTGGAAAGAAAAATATTAATTATCTAAAAATTAATTATAAGGATAAAATTGATGCAAATCGAAAACTTGAAGGATAAAATTGAAACAAATTAAAACATAGGGATATTTTTGAAATTTTTAACAAACATTAGGGACAAAAAATATACTTTACCCATAATTAAAATATAAATAAACATAAAATAGGATAAAGTTACTTACGTAATTCATTGGTGGGAATTTCAGATAAGCGTTCGGAGATGCTTTGTTGCTTCAGAACCTCTGCTTTCCTATTGCCTTCTTCCAACCATGCGTTACCTCCTTCAATGGCAAGCTATATGATCCTCTCGGATGAAAACAAATCCATATGCGCTGTCACTGCACGGCTAATCATCTGTCAATTTCTACTAGTGTCGGAATAAGACCATTGTCCTTTTGCACACTGTCACTTATGCCCCACATTCGTAGGTTTGAAGCTCGTCACAGTCATCCCTTCCCAGATCTTACTCGGAATACCACAGACAAGGTTTAGACTTTCCGGATCTCAGGAATGCTGCCAATGGTTCTAGCCAATACCACGAAGACTCTAATCTCACGGAGTGGAATGCTTTGTTGTCAGGAGAGGCAACCATGCGTCGTGAACTAAGAGGCCAAGAATACATACTCAAGCTATTGCAGGTAGAACGGAAGTGGTTGTCAGGCACGCGTTCATAAGTGAGAATGATGATGAGTATCACGGGTTCATCACATTCATCAGATTGAAGTGCGAGAGTATATCTTAGAGAAGAAGTAGGCGTGAATTGAATAGAAAATAGTAGTAATTGCATTAATTCATGAAGAATAGCATAGCTCAATACCTTAATCTATGGGGTGTAGAAACTCCACCGTAGAAGATACATAAGTGAAAAGTCTAGCCATGGCCGTGAGGCCAGCCTCCAAACGTGTACAATAGCATAAAATTGTAAAAGTCCTCTAAATAAATCACTAAAAGTAGTTTTTATACTAAACTAGTAATCTAAGTTTACAGAAAATGAGTAACTAAGTGCAGATAGTGCAGAAATCCACTTCCGGGGCCCACTTGGTATGTGCTTGGGCTGAGCATTGAAGATTTTTCGTGCTTAGGCTGTTCCTGGAGTTAAACGCCAGCTTTGGTGCCAGTTTGGGTGTTTTACGCCAAGATGTTTTAGGCTGAGTTTGAACGCCAATTTGGGCCATCAAATCTCGGGCAAAGTATGGACTATTATATATTGCTGGAAAGCCCAAAATCTCTACTTTCCAACGCAATTAACAGCGCACCAACTGGGCTTCTGTAACTCCAAAAAATCCACTTCGAGTGTAGGGAGGTCGGAATCCAACAGCATCTACAGTCCTTTTTCAGCCTCTGAATCAGATTTTTGTTCAGGTCCCTCAATGTCAGCTAGAAAGTACCTAAAATCACAGAAAAACACATAAACTCATAGTAAAGTCCAGAAATGTGATTTTTAAATAAAAATTAATAAAAATATAATAAAAAGTAACTAAAATATACTAAAAACTATGTAAAAACAACGGCAAAAAGGGTATAAATTATCCGCTCATCACTAACTAAAGATTCAAATCAGGTAATTAATTGTTTTTCTGCTTAAGGCTAGTGATGTGTTAATATAAAGAACAAATGGGGGTTAAAAATGCTTAAAGTGGCAAACAAAGGTAATTGAAATGGTAGGCTATTTGGGATAAGTAAGCTAATAACAAATAATGGCCTCAATCATATGTATGCATGTAAATACACTAAACAATAGACATATAGAATGGAACAAAGCAAAGATTGCAATCATAGATATAAGAAAACACACAAGAATAAAAATTATGGTTAAATAATGTAACCATGTAATTAAGCTAAAAAACTCACGAGTTGTGTGTTCTTTAGCTCAAAAATCATATTCCAATTATATATATCATGCAAGTTACGAAAAGGTTTTAACTCAATTCAATGTGAGTCTTAAATGCCTTTTCTAAGAAAAAGATATCTTCCTTGAAAATTTCATCAATTGACCAACATTTATTATTGTATATATATATATACTAAATGAAATGTTGTGATTATGAAAAACTAAAAGTTTTTAGTTTACTCCCTATTTTCAATCAAACTAACTTCTAATATGTAAAAAGGTAAACTAAGCTCAAGAATCCTGGTTTTTCCACATTACAACTAATAAACTAAAAGTGCAATTCAAGCTAAATATCTAAGATATATACAAGCCCAAAGTACAAAATGCAACAAAGTAAAAATAAACAAGAGTACAATAAAATAGAAATGTGCAAGTACTAAAAGAAAAATAAAATAAAATAAAATAAAGCAAAATACAAAAAAAGCAAAATAGGATAAAAAGTCTGAAAATGGTTCACCAAAATATAATTCGCCGGAGACGGCAACCTCCCCACACTTATATCATAGCATCATCCTCGATGCTCTAGTCAAGCCGAGTGTGAAGGGTCATCGCCTACTGAAGGGTGTGCTGCTGGCTTTGCCGGCGGTGGCTGGGCAGGTTCCTGAGGCTCTGCAAGCTGCTCAGGCTGAGTCTCCTCGTGCTGTGCCTGCTGCTGGTCCTCCTCCTGTGCATCTTCCTCCTGCTCATCCTCCTCCTCCTCAGAGTGCTCCGAGGCTGTGTCAGGCTCGGAGAGGATGTCAGTACACCCAGTAGTCACAATCAGCTTCAGATATGAATAGCGTCGCTTGTTGCGACGCTCCAATTGCTCATAACGCCGCTGATTGTGGCGTTCCATCTAATCAAGGCACTTAAAGAGGTGATGCACAAAATGGTAGACTGACTGGGAAGCGGAAGACGGTGCTGCGGAAGCAGGTGGTGCTGTAGGTGCTAAAGGTGCTGCTGAGGATGTGGCTGCATCACTCGAGGTGGTAATAGTAGGTAGTTTGTGGCCTAGAGGTCCGAACCGCTTGCCGTGCGGAATAACCTTCTTGCAGTCAGCAAGCGGTGGTCTCTCATCCTCTAGCTCCCAAGGCACCTCAGCTCGGCGAGCCATCTGGGTGATCAGATAAGGAAATGGCAGGTTGCCTCAAACATGAACTCTAGCCATGTACTTTCAGATGAACCGTGGGAGGTATAGTTCCTTTCCTTCCATAACGCACCAAATAAGGATGATCATAGCAGCTGGCACCTCTGACTAGTGAGTGCTAGGCATAACATAGTTACTCAGTATCTGTTGCCATAGCCTATCCTCATCATTGAGATGAATAATCTTGAGACCTCGTGGAGTTAATTTTGACTTTCCCATAGCCCATGAAACATCAGGATCAATGACTATGGTACGCTGCACAGCATCCCAATCAAAACTCATAAATCTAATAGATTCCTCAGCCTTCTGATAACCATCTATATCATCTGATTTAGGCTGGAAATGGAGGATATCCTCTATCACCTCCTCTGTGACCAAGATCTGCTTGCCCCTAAGCTGCACAGCATCAAGGGTCGTCTTATAAAAGTTACAGTAGAACACACGGACCCATGATACGTTAACCTCTGTCAGATCTCTCTCCGGAAATACCCAACATCTCTGTTTGATCTGATCTTCAGTGTACTTCTTTAATTCGGTTGGTATTTTGAGCATTCTTTCCAAGTAGAGGTGTCGTTTTTCGCGAAGATTGGAAACTTGAGTTCATAGTAAAGATTTACAAATTTAACTTGGTCAGTAGCAGGCACAATTTGATCAGCTTTTTTGGATCAGTAAAGTTCTTCTCACGCCAGGATTCATCCGATAGAACATCCGATAGAGTAACGGATGACTGGCCTCTCTTCCTCTTAGCGGAGCTGGCCGTAGCCTTGCCTTTTCCTTTCTTGTCAGACATCCTGAAAAACAGAATTGCCAGGATACAAATTATCAACTATAGCAGAGAGACAAGAAGAGTAGGGAAGAAGCAAGTAGATAGGAAGCCAAAAACAAAAGGAGATTGAGATACACTCATGAGTTGACTTAAAGAAATGAATTCTTGGAATGCAAGGAAACAGAATGCAGACAACAATCAAAACAAAAACCAAGAATTTTTGCAATAATAGTGAGAAGCTTGTTTGTGAAGCAACAACAATTATCAGGCCGTAAAAGGAACCTAAAAGAGTTAGTTTAAAACTAAGAGAAAAGTTAGAAATCAATGAAGTCAAGAGTTATAAAAGTAGGTTAGAATTAGTGGCATGGTAATGTAGTTTCTAACTAAAAGAAGTTCAAAAGATTAAAGAACAAGCAAGCTCACATTCAAGCAGACAATGCAAATCATGGATGATAAAACATGTAATGAAAGAAGCATCAAGAAGAATAAAATCATCAACAATGCATTTCAAGTAGAAAGGGAACCAAAAGGAATTGAAATGCTAACCCATCACCCCATGAATTAGCTTTGGTTGAACCCAAATAAATCACAATGCAAAAGCACCAAAGTCAATTCATGAGTGGAAGTTAAGTAAAATAGTTTTTAGAAAAATTTGGGCAGCATTCTGGTAGTAATGTGAGCATTCCCGGAGTAAATAAACAGCAGCACAGCGATGAGCGGATAATTTATACCCTTTTTGGCATTATTTTTACATAGTTTTTAATATGTTTTAGTTACTTTTTATTATATTTTTATTATTTTTTATTTAAAAATTATATTTCTGGACTTTACTATGAGTTTGTATGTTTTTCTGTGATTTCAGGTATTTTTTGGCTAAAATTGAGGGACCTGAGCAAAAATCTGATTTAGAGGTTGAAAAAGGACTGCAGATGCTGTTGGATTTTGACCCTCCTACACTCGAAGTGGATTTTCTGGAGTTATAGAAGCCTAATTGGCGCGCTCTCAATTGCGTTAGAAAGTAGACATCCTGGACTTTCCAGCAATATATAATAGTCCATACATTGCCCGAGATTTGATGGCCCAAACTGGCGTTCAAAGACAGCCTAAAACATCTTGGCGTAAAATGCCCAAACTGGCACTAAAGCTGGCGTTTAACTCCAGAAACAGCCTATGTACGTGTAAAGCTCAATGCTCAGCCCAAGCACACACCAAGTGGGTCCCAGAAGTTGATTTCTGCACTATCTGCACTTAATTATTCATTTTCTGTAAACCTAAGTTACTAGTTTAGTATAAATAGCACTTTTTACTATTGTATTGGTATCTCTGGACGTTTAGTCCTTAGACCTTGGACTTTTGGCTCTTATGCTATCATAGACCATTGTTCACGTTTGGGGGCTGACCTCACGGCCATGCCTAAACCTTTTTCACTTATGTATTTTTAATGGTGGAGTTTCTATACCCATAGATTAAGGTGTAGAGCTCTGCTGTTCTTCATGAATTAATGCAAGTACTATTGTTTTTCTATTCAATTCATGCCTATTTCTTCTCCAAGATATACTCTCGTTCTTAATTCAATTAAGTCAGAATGAAGGGGTGACCTGAGACAATCACCCAATCTTCATTACTCGCTTAGCCAAGATCCGCGTGCTTGACAACCACAAAGTGGTCAACATGATATCCAACGTAGTCATTGGACGACAGCCGGAGTATATTCTCTTTGATATCTAATACACGGACCGAGTCCGTGAGATTAGTATCTTCGTGGTATAGGCTAGAATTATTGGCAGCATTCCTGGGATCCGAAAAGTCTAAACCTTGTCTGTGGTATTCCGAGTAGGATCCGGGAAGGGATGACTGTGACAAGTTTCAAACCTGCGAATGTTGGGCGCAAGTGACAGTGTGCAAAAGGATCAATGGATTCTATTCCGACGCTAGCGGGAACCGACAGATGATTAGCCATGCAGTAGCTGTACCTGGTATTTTTCATCCGAGACGAGAAATCCGACAGTTGATTTGCCGTGCAGAAACCGTGGAGGACCATTTTCACTGAGAGGATCTAACAGCTTGCCATGGAAGAAAGTAACGCATCATTGGAAGAAGACAATAGGAAAGCAGAAGTTCAGAAGCAATAAAGCATCCCCAGACGCTTATCTGAAATTTCCACCAATGAATCACATAAGTAACTTTATCTTATTTTATGTTTTATTTATATTTTAATTATCAAAACCTCATAACCATTTGAATCCGCTTGACTAAAATTTACAAGATGACCATAGCTTGCTTCAAGCCGACAATCTCCATGGGATCGATCCTTACTCACGTAAGGTTTATTACTTGGACGACCCAGTGCACTTGCTGGTTAGTTGTGCGGAGATTTGAAAACTGTGAATCACGATTTTCCCACACCACACAGCAACAATTCAAGTCAAACTCATATGAAGTTCAAGATGTGTCAGGTAAAACAAAACCATATAATAATTCAAGCAAAACAAAACTACTGGCTATTTCCCAAAGTCAATCAATCAATTTGGATTTCCTATGAATTCATTAACAATTAAAAGCACCAAAACCATATATAAATTCACAGGGAATAAGCAAATGAGCCAATAAAATAGCAATAAGCAATGATTCCAAAACCAATTAAGCACAGGCAGCATGCTTTCCTTGATCAATGAACAAAAGAATGGCTGAACCATGGCACTAATGCAGCAAAAATTGGTCAAAAAGAAGATATGCAGTCAGCCTTCCGCTATGAAATTCAGCAATCACTCATTCATAAGGAATATAGATTCAAAGAATTAAGCTCTACTGAATTAACAATGAAGATGAAAACGCAACAAGAATTCAACAAGAGTTATAACCTAACTTGAACAATTCAAACATAGAAGAGGTTTCAAATTCATTGGTCAACAAGGTTCTAATTGACACAGAATTTCGTCAATTAGTTCTTTGAGTCCATTAATGACGAATGCACATGAGAGGGAACCAAAAGAAAGACAGAGATGCTGACCGGATGAATTATGAATTGAACTCGGCCAAAATAAAGTGTACCAAGGTAAGAATAGTACCGAATTCAATTCACAATTTCGGCAGCATCCCGGTAGTAAATTGGGCATTTCCGAATTAAAGCAAGCGGCAAAAACTCAGTTCATATGGATCCAAAATAGTTCATACCGAGGTCTCCGCTTATCTTTGCAAGAGCCTTTTGGTTCCCATCAATTTGGCTGTTGTATGTAATGGTCTGCTGAAGTTTGGCTGGCCATTTGGTCATGTCTAATCTTTTGGACCGAAGCTTTCACATAAAGCTTGGCTGGCTATTTAGCAATGTCTAAATTTTTGGACCGAAGCTTTAGACTAACATTGCATGATTCTTGGAATTCTTATTAAAAATTTTTGAATTTCTTTATTTCTCTCTTTCCAAAATAATTTTCGAAAAATACAAAAAAATTAATAAAGTTATAAAAACTAAAAATATTTTGTGTTTCTTGTTTGAGTCTTGTGTCAAATTTTAAGTTTGGTGTCAATTGCATGTTTTTAATTTTTCTTTAATTTTTGAAAATTCATGCATGGTGTTCTTCATGATCTTCAAGTTGTTCTTGATGATTTTCTTTGTTTAATCTTGTGATTTTCTTATTTTGTGTCTTTTCTTGTTTTTCATATGCATTTTCGAATTCATAGGGTCTAAACATTAAAAATTTCTAATTTTGGTGTCTTGCATATCTTTCTTTTCTTAAAAATTTTCAAAAACATGTTCTTGATGTTCATCATGATCTTCAAAGTGTTCTTGGTGTTCATCTTGACATTCAAAGTGTTCTTGCATGCATTATTTGTTTTGATCTTAATTCTTATGCTTTGCATCATTTAGTTGTTTTTCTCTTTCTTCATTAATTCAAAAATAAAAAAAAATATCTTTCCCTTATTTTACTCATAATTTTTGAAATTTTGAATTGATTTGGTCAAAAATTTTTAAAATTTAGTTGTTTCTTGTTAGTCAAGTCAAAATTTCAATTTAAAAATTCTATCTTTTCAAATCTTTTTCAAAAATCAAATCTTTTTTTTATTTTTCTCTTAATATTTTCGAAAATTTTAAAATTGATTTTCAAAATCTTTTTCTTATTTTTATTTCATAATTTTCGAAATTATTGCTAACATTTTATGATTTGATTAAAAAATTTTCAAGTTGTTACTTGCCTATTAAGAAAGGTTCAATCTTTAAATTCTAGAATCATATCTTTTAGTTTCTTGTTAGTCAAGTAATAAACTTTTATTTCAAAAATCAAATCTTTTTAATTTTCCTTTCAAATCTTTTTCTAACTTCTTATTTTTTCAAAATTGATTTTCAAATATTTTTCAATTAACTACTTGACTTTTTGATTGATTTTGAAAAATTTTTTATTTCAATTATATCTTTTTCAAAACCACCTAACTACTTTTCTCTCTCTAATTTTCGAAAATAACTAACCCCATTTTCAAAATTCTTTTTAATTAACTAATTGTTTTAAGTTTTAATTATATTTTACTTCTTTTAATAAATTGGAATTCTAACTAATAATTAAAATAAAACAAAATATTTTTCTTTTCTTTGAAATTAAAATTCGAATACTCTCTCTCTCTCATCTTTTTCTATTTATTTATTTATTTACTAACACTTTTCTTCTTCTTATAATTCGAACCCTCTCCCTCTCTCTGTGTTTGAATTCTTCTTCTCCCTTCTTCATTCTATTTATTCTATTCTTCTACTCACATAAAGGAATCTCTATACTGTGACATAGAGGATTCCTCTTCTTTTTTGTTCTCTTCTTTTTTCATATGAGCAGGAACAAGGATAAGAACATTTTTGTTGAAGCTGATCCTAAACCTGAAAGGACTCTGAAGAGAAAACTAAGAGAAGCTAAAGCACAAAACTCTGGAGAGGACCTTACATAAATTTTTGAAAAAGAAGAAGATATGGCAGCCGAAAATAACAACAATGGTGGAGATGCAAGGAAGATGCTTGGTGAATTTACTGCACCCATTTCTGACTTCTATGGAAGAAGCATCTCAATTTCTGCAATTGGAGCAAATAACTTTGAGTTTAAGCCTCAATTAGTTTCTCTAATGCAGCAAAATTGCAAGTTTCATGGACTTTCATTGGAAGATCCTCATCAGTTTTTAGCTGAATTCTTGCAAATCTATGACACTGTTAAGACCAATGGGGTTAATCATGAGGCCTACAGACTTATGCTTTTCCCCTTTTCTATAAGAGATAGAGCTAGGATATGGTTGGACTCACAACCTAAAGAAAGCCTGAACTCTTGGGAAAAGTTGGTCAATTCTTTCTTGGCCAAATTCTTTCCACCTCAAAAGTTGAGGAAGCTTAGAGTGGAAGTCCAAACCTTCAGATAGAAGGAAGGTGAATCCCTCTATGAAGCTTGGGAAAGATACAAGCAACTGATCAGAAGGTGTCCCATTGACATGCTTTCAGAATGGAGTATCTTATGTATATTCTATGATGGTCTGTCTGAATTATCCAAGATGTCACTGGACCACTCTGCTGGAGGATCTCTTCATCTGAAAGAAATCTTGTGAATAATGGGGTGACTCAGAAGAAAGGAGTTCTTGAAATTGATACTTTGAATGCCATATTGGCTCAGAATAAAATATTGACTCAGCAAGTCAATATAATTTCTCAGAGTCTGACTGGAATGAAAGCTGCATCCTGCAATACTAAAGAAGCCTCCTTTGAAGAAGAAGCTTATGACCCTGAGAATCCTGCAATGGAAGAGGTGAATTACATGGGAGAATCCTATGGAAACACCTATAATCCTTCATGGAGGAATCATCCTAATTTCTCATGGAAGGATCAGCAGAAGCCTAATCAAAGCTTCAATAATAATAATGGTGGGAGAAATAGGTTTGGCAATAGCAAGCCTTTTCCATCATCTTCTGAGCAACAGACAGAGAATTCTAAGCAGAGCCTCTCTGACTTAGCAACCATAATCTCTGATCTAAGTAAGACTACTCACAGTTTCATAACTGAAACAAGGTCCTCCATCAGAAACTTGGAGGCACAAGTGGGTCAGCTGAGTAAAAGAGTTACTGAAACTCCTCCTAGTACTCTCCCAAGCAACATAGAAGAAAATCCCAAAAGAAAGTGCAAGGCCATCAATACACCCAAAATGGCCGAACTTGGAGAGAGTCATAAGGCGGTGATTTCCAATGAGAAAGACCTCAATGGACGTCCACTAACTCCTAAGGAGTTCCCCATTGAGGAACCAAAGGAATCTGAGGCTCATATAGAGACCATAGAGATTCCACTGAACTTACTGTTGCCATTCATGAGCTCTGATGAGTATTCTTCCTCTGAAGAGGATGAAGATATTATTGAAGAGTAAGTTGCTCAGTATCTAGGAGCAATCATGAAGCTGAATGCCAAGCTATTTGGTAATGAGCCTTGGGAGGATGAACCTCCATTGCTCATTAGTGAACTGAATACCTTGGTTCAACAGAAATTACCTCAGAAGAAACCGGATCCCAAAAAGTTCTTAATACCTTGCATCATAGGCACCATAACCTTTGAGAAGGGTCTGTGTGACCTTGCTTCAAGTATAAACCTCATACCACTCTCTGTAATGGAGAAACTAGGGATTTTTGAGGTACAAGCTGCAAGAATCTCACTAGAGATGGCAGACAATTCAAGAAAACAGGCTTATGGACTTGTAGAGGATGTCTTAGTGAAGGTTGAAGGCTTTTACATCCCTACTGATTTCATAATCCTAGACACTGGGAAGGATGAGGATGAAACCATCATCCTTGGAAGTCCCTTCCTAGCCACAGCAAGAGCTGTGATTGATGTGGATAGAGGAGAGTTAGTCCTTCAATTGAATGAGGACTACCTTGTGTTTAAGGCTCAAGGATCTTCTTCTGTAACCATGGAGAGGAAGCATGAAAAGCATCTTTCAATACAGAGTCAAACAGAGCCCCCACACTTAACTTCTAAGTTTGGTGTTGGGAGGCCACCATTAAGTTCTGAGTCTCTGTGAAGCTCTTTAAAGAGTTCACTGTCAAGCTATTGATATTAAAGAAGCGCTTGTTGGGAGGCAACCCAATGTTATCTAATTATATTTATTTTCCATTGTTATTTTATGTTTTCTTTAGGTTGATGATCATGCAAAGTCATAAAAACAGCTGAAAAATTAAAGCAAAATAAAAAACAGTATAAAAAATAGCACACCATGGAGGATAAGCTTACTGGCGTTTAAACGCCAGTAAGGATAGCAGAACGGGCGTTTAACGCCCAGCCTGGCAGCATTCTGGGCGTTAAACACCAGAATGGGCAGCACTCTGGGCGTTTAACGCTAGAAAAGGCTGTCTGGCGTCTGGCTGGTGTTAAACGCCAGAAATGGGCAGCAGACTGGCGTTAAACGCCAGAAAAGGTAGCAGAGATGGCGTTAAATGCCAGGAAAGGTAGCAGAGCTGGAGTTTAACGCCAGAATTGGCACACTGTGGGTGTTTGAACGCCAGAATAGTGCAGGGAGCAGAATTTCTTGACACCTTATGATATGTGGACCCCACAGGATCCCCACCTACCCCACCTCTTCTTCTCTCCTCTTTACACCTTTCCATAACACTCTTTCCCAAATACCCTTGACCAATCCCATCAATAACTCTTTCCCAAATACCCTTCACCTATCAAATCTTACCCTCTTCCCCATATTCTCTTCACCACTCACATCCATCCATCATAAACCCTACCTACCTCACCATTCAAATTCAAACCATTTCCCTTCCAAACCCACCCATTCTCACACAGATTCCCTCTCTCCCCTACTCTATAAATACCCCTCCTCACTACCTTCACTTTCACACATCACAAACACTTCTTTCCCCCTTGGCTTCACCCCCTCCATCCCCTCTATTTCTTCTTCTTCTACTCCTTTCTTTCTTCTTTTGCTCGAGGAGGAACAAACCTTTTAAGTTTGGTGTGAAAAAAGCTCTGTTTTTTATTTTTCCATAACCATCAATGGCACCTAAGGGTGGAGAAACCTCTAGAAAGAGGAAAGGGAAAGCAATTGCTTCCACCTCTGAGTCATAGAAGATGAAGAGATTAATCTCAAAGGTCCTTCAAGACCACTTCTATGAAATTGTGGCCAAGAAGAAGGTCATTCCCGAGGTCCCCTTCAAACTAAAAAAGAGTGAATATCCAGAGATCTGACATGAGATTCAAAGAAGAGGTTGGAAAGCTCTCACCAACCCAATCTAACAAGTCAGAATCTTAATGGTTCAAGAGTTCTATGTCAATGCATGGATCACTAAGAACCATGATCAAAGTATGAACCCGAACCCAAAGAATTGGCTCACAATGGTTCGAGGGAATTATTTGGATTTTAGTCCAGAAAATATAAGGTTGGAATTTAACTTGCCAATGATGATAGGAGATCCTCACCCTTTCACTAGAAGGGTCAACTTTGATCAAAAGGTTGGACCAAGTCCTTAGGGACATTTGTGTGGAAGGAGCTCAATAGAAGAAAAACTCAAGAGGCAAGCCAGTTCAACTAAGAAGGCTTGACCTCAAAGCCGTGGCTAGGGGATGGTTGGAGTTCATCCAACGCTCTATCATTCCTACTAGCAACCGGTTTGAAGTTACGATAGACCGGGCCATCATGATCCATAGCTTCATGAATGGAGAGGAAGTAGAAGTTCATGAGATCATACCTCTAGAACTCTACAAGGCGGCGGACAAGCCCTCTACTTTGGCAAGGTTAGCCTTTCCTCATCTCATCTGTACCCTATGCAATTCAGCTGGAATTGTCATAGAGGAAGACATCCTTATTGATGAGGACAAGCCCATCACTAAGAAAAGGATTGAGCAAACAAGAGAGCCCACTCATGGACCTCAACAAGAGCATGAGGAAATTCCTCATCAAGAAATCCCTAAGATGCCTCAAGGGATGCACTTTCCTCCACAAAACTATTGAGAGCAAATTAACACTTCCTTAGGAGAACTGAGTTCCAACATGGGACAACTAAGGATGGAGCACCAAGAGCATTCCATCCTCCTCCATGAAATTAGAGAAGACCAAAGAGCTATGAGGGAGGAGCAATAAAGGCAAGAAAGAGACATAGAGGAGCTTAAGCACTCCATAATATCTTCAAGAGGAAGAACTAGCCGCCATCACTAAGGTGGACCCGTTCTTTAATTTCCTTGTTCTTATTTTTTCTATTTTTTTTCGAAATATATGCTTTATGTTTTGTCTATGTTTGTGTCTTTATTACATGATCATTAGTGTCTAGTGTCTATGTTTTAAAGCTATGAATGTCCTATGAATCCATCACCTTTCTTAAATGAAAAATGTTTTTAATTGCAAAAGAACAAGAAATTTATGATTTCGAATTCTATCTTGAAATTAGTTTAATTACTCTGATATCGTGGAAATATTTTTTATTTTCTGAATGAATGCTTGAACAGTGCATATTTTTGAATTTGTTGTTTATGAATGTTAAAATTGTTGGCTCTTGAAAGAATAATGAAAAAAGAGAAAAGTTATTGATAATCTGAAAAATCATAAAATCGATTCTTGAAGCAAGAAAAAGCAGTGAAAAGCTTGAAGAAAAAAATGGCAAAAAAAAAGAGAAAAAAAGAAAGAAAAAGAAAAAGCAAGCAGAAAAAGCCAGTAACCCTTTAAACCAAAAGGCAAGGGTAAAAAGGATCCAAGGCTTTAAGCATTAATGGATAGGAGGGCCCACAGGAATAAAATCCTGGCCTAAGCGGCTAAACCAAGCTGTCCCTAACCATGTGCTTGTGGCATGAAGGTGTCAAGTGAAAAGCTTGAGACTGAGCGGTTAAAGTCGTGGTCCAAAGCAAAAAGAGTGTGCTTAAGAGCTCTGGACACCTCTAACTGGGGACTCTAGCAAAGCTGAGTCACAATCTAAAAAGGTTCACCCAGTCATGTGTCTGTGGCATTTATGTATCCTGTGGTAATACTGGAAAACAAAATGCTTAGTGTCACGGCCAAGACTCATAAAGTAGCTCTGTTCAAGAATCAACATACTGAACTTGGAGAATCAATAACACTATCTGAATTCTGAGTTCCTATAGATGCCAATCATTCTGAACTTCAAAGGATAAAGTGAGATGCCAAAACTGTTCAGAAGCAAAAAGGCTACTAGCCCCGCTCATCTAATTGGAACTAAGTTCATTGATAAGTTTGGAATCTATTGTATTTTCTCTTCTTTTTATCCTATTTTGTTTTTTGTTGCTTGGGAACAAGCAACAATTTAAGTTTGGTGTTGCGATGAGCGGATAATTTATACCCTTTTTGGCATTGTTTTTACATAGTTTTTAATATGTTTTAGTTACTTTTTATTATATTTTTATTAGTTTTTATTCAAAAATCAAATTTCTGGACTTTACTATGAGTTTGTGTGTTTTTTTATGATTTCAGGTATTTTCTGGCTGAAATTGAGGGACCTGAGCAAAAATCTGATTCAGAGGCTGAAAAAGGACTGCAGATGCTGTTGGATTCTGACCCTCCTACACTCGAAGTGAATTTTGTGGAGCTACAAAAGCCCAATTGGCGCGCTCTCAATTGCATTAGAAAGTAGACATTCTGGGCTTTCCAGCAATATATAATAGTCCATAATTTTCTTGAGATTTGATGGCCCAAACTGGTGTTCAAAGACAGCCTAAAACATCTTGGCGTAAAATGCCCAAACGGGCACCAAAGCTGGCGTTTAACTCCAGGAACAACCTATGCACGTGTAAAGCTCAATGCTCAGCCCAAGCACACACCAAGTGGGCCCTAGAAGTGTATTTCTGCACTATCTGCACTTAGTTATTCATTTTCTGTAAACCTAAGTTACTAGTTTAGTATAAATAGCACTTTTTACTATTGTATTGGTATCTCTGGACGTTTAGTCCTTAGACCTTGAACTTTTGGCTCTTATGCTATCATAGACCATTGTTCACGTTTGGGGGTTGGCCCCATGATCATGCCTAAACCTTTTTCACTTATGTATTTTCAACGGTGGAGTTTCTACACCCCATAGATTAAGGTGTGGAGCTCTGCTGTTCTTCATGAATTAATGCAAGTACTATTATTTTTTTATTCAATTCATGCCTACTTCTTCTCCAAGATATACTCTCGTTCTTAATTCATTTAAGTCAGAATAAAGGAGTGACCTGTGACAATCACCCAATCTTCGTTACTTGCTTAGCCAAGATCCACGTGCCTGACAACCACAAAGCGGTCTACATGATGTTCAACGTAGTCATTGGACGACAGCCAGAGTATATTCTTTTGGATATCTAATACACGGACCGAGTCCGTGAGATTAGTATCTTCGTGGTATAGGCTAGAATTATTGGCAGCATTCCTGGGATCCGGAAAGTCTAAACCTTGTCTGTGGTATTCCGAGTAGGATCCGGGAAGGGATGACTGTGACGAGCTTCAAACCTGCGAATGTTGGCCAAGTGACAGTGTGCAAAAGGATCAAGGGATTCTATTCCGATGCCAGCGGGAACCAACAGATGATTAGCCATACAGTAGTTGTACCTGGTATTTTTCATCCGAGACGAGAAATCCGATAGTTGATTAGCCGTGCAGAAACTGTAGAGGACCATTTTCACTGAGAGGATCTTACAGCTTGCCATGGAAGGAAGTAACACATGATTGGGAGAAGGCAATAGGAAAGCAAAGGTTTAGAAGTAACAAAGCATCTCCAGATGCTTATCTGAAATTCCCACCAATGAATCACATAAGTAACTTTATCTTATTTTATGTTTTATTTATATTTTAATTATCAAAACCTCATAACCATTTGAATCCGTCTGACTGAGATTTACAAGATGACTATAGCATGCTTCAAGCCGACAATCTCCGTGGGATCGGCCCTTACTCATGTAAGGTTTATTACTTGGACGACCCAGTGCACTTGCTGGTTAGTTGTGCAGAGATGTGAAAACTGTGAATCATGATTTTCCCATACCACACAGCAACAATTCAAGTCAAACTCATATGAAGTTCAAGATGTGTTAGGTAAAACAAAACCATATAACAATTCAAGCAAAACAAAACTGCTGGCTATTTCCCAAAGTCAATCAATCAATTTGGATTTTCTATGAATTCATTAACAATTAAAAGCACCAAAACCATATATAAATTAACAGGGAATAAGCAAATGAGCCAATAAAATAGCAATAAGCAATGATTCCAAAACCAATTAAGCACAGGCAGCATGCTTTCCTTGATCAATGAACAAAAGAATGGCTAAACCATGGCACTAATGAGCAAAAATTGGTCAAAAAGAAGATATGCAGTCAGCCTTCCGTTATGAAATTCAACAATCAATCATTAATAAAGAATATGTTTTCAAAGATTTAAGCTCTACTGAATTAACAATGAAGATGAAAACGCAACAAGAATTCAACAAGAGTTGTAACCTAACTTGAACAATTCAAACATAGAAGAGGTTCCGAATTCATTGGTCAACAAGGTTCTAATTGACACAGAATTTCGTCAATTAGTTCTTTGAGTCCATTAATGACGAATGCACATGAGAGGAAACCAAAAGAAAGACGGAGATGATGACCGGATGAATTATGAATTGAACTCGGCCAAAATAAAGTGTACCAAGGTAAAAACAGTACCAAATTCAATTCACAATTTCGGTAGCATCCTGGCAGTAAATTGGGCGTTTCCGAATTAAAGCAAGCAGCAAAAACTCAGTTCATATGGATCCAAAATAGTTCAGAAAAGAGCAGCAATCATCATGTCATATGAACTCAGACAAGAGCAACAATTTCAATCAGCAGTAACAGTTGCAACTCTTGTAAAATTACAGCATTAAGTAAAACAGCATCAAACATCAGTCAAACAGCATACCAGTAACATCAAAAGCAGTTTTAAGATCATCAAATTCAGACAGCTGGAACAGAGAAATTATTAGACCTAAATCCACTAACCGCATCCTAACTACCTAACCACCAAAAATCAACTAAGAACATGCATCTCTAGGCTAACTAAACTAAGTAGAAATTAATCAAAGCTAACAAAATTACTGAAGCATAATGATCAAGCAGGAAAGGGAATGCAGGGGATGTGTGGAAAACCTGGGAGGTGCAGTACAGAATTGGAAAGGATGGGAAAGGGTTGTGCCCCAAAAAGATGGCGGCGACGCAGCGGTGCAGTGGCTGTCCACGGCAGAGCTTGGGGTCGGCGAAGGTGGGCAGGGTTGAGAAAACAGAGAAGAAGAAGAAAAAGAAGAAGAGGAAAGGAGGGAGAGGGAGGGGTGGTCGGCGGCGGTCAGGGTTGCCGGACTGAGCAGTGATGGGATGTTGGTGGTGGTGAGGGTGGCAATGGAGAGAAAAGAAGAAATTGGAATGTTGAGGGAGAAGAGATTGGGCGACGCAAATGGGTTAGGGTTCTGATGAGCGGATAATTTATACGCTTTTTGGCATTGTTTTTAGATGGTTTTTAGTATAATTTAGTTAGTTTTTAGTATATTTTTATTAGTTTTTAAATAAAAATTACATTTCTGGACTTTACTATGAGTTTGTGTGTTTTTCTGTGATTTCAGGTATTTTCTGGCTGAAATTGAGGGACCTGAGCAAATTCTGATTCAGAGGCTGAAAAAGGACTGCAGATGCGTTGGATTCTGACCTCCTTGCACTCGAAATGGATTTTCTAGAGCTACAAGAGTCCAAATGGCGCGCTCTCAATTGCGTTGAAAAGTAGACATCCAGGGCTTTCCAGAAATATATAATAGTCCATAATTTTCCTGAGTTTAGATGACGCAAACTGGCATTCAACGCCAGTTCTCTGCCCTATTCTGGCGTTAAACGCCAGAAACAGGTTACAAGTTGGAGTTAAACGCCCAAAACAGGTTACAACCTGGCGTTTAACTCCAGAAACAGCCTAAGCACGTGTAAAGCTCAAGTCTCAGCCCCAGCACATACCAAGTGGGCCCTGAAAGTGGATTTATGCACTATCTATCATAGTTTACTCATTTTCTGTAAACCTAGGTTACTAGTTTAGTATTTAAACAACTTTTAGAGATTTTATTTTACACCTCATGAAATTTTCAAGTTTCACATTGTATCTCTACGGCATGAGTCTCTAAACTCCATGATTGGGGGTGAGGAGCTCTGTTGTGTCTCGATGAATTAATGCAATTACTTCTGTTTTCAATTCAATCACGCTTGTTTCTATTCTAAGATACTCACTTGTACTTTACCGTGATGAATGTGATGATCCATGACACTCATCATCATTCTCAACCCATGAACGCCTGCCTGACAACCAATTCTGTTCTACCATAGATTGAGTGTGTATCTCTTAGCCTTTTGGTTCATGATCAGAGTCTTCGTGGTATAGGCTAGGATTATTGGCGGCCATTCCTGAGATCCGGAAAGTCTAAACCTTGTCTGTGGTATTCCTAGTAGGATCTGGGAGGGGATGACTGTGACGAGCTTCAAACTCATGAGTGCTGGGCGTAGTGACAGACACAAAAGGATCAATGGATCCTATTCTAACATGAGTGAGAACAGACAGATGATTAGTCATGCGGTGACAGCGCATTTGGACCATTTTCACTGAGAGGATGGATGATAGCCATTGACAACGGTGATCCACCAACATACAGCTTGCCATGGAAGGAGACCTGCATGCGTGAAGAAGAAGACAGTAGGAAAGCAGAGATTCAGAAGACAGAGCATCTCTAAAACCTCAATCTGTTCTCCATTACTGCATAACAAGTACTATTTAATTTATGCTTTTTACTCTTCATAAATATAATCACTCTTATCATTGATTTCCTGACTAAGAATTACAAAATAACCATAGCTTGCTTCAAGCCGACAATCTCCGTGGGATCGACCCTTACTCACGTAAGGTATTACTTGGATGACCCAGTGCACTTGCTGGTTAGTGGTACGAGTTGTGAAAAGTGTGATTTACAATTCATGCACCACATTTTTGGCACCGTTGCCGAGGATTGTTCGTGTTTGGACAACTGACAATTTATTTTGTTGCTTAGATTAGGAAAAAATTTTCTTTTTTTTTTGGTTTAGAGTCTTCTATTATTGTTTTTGGTTAAAATTTTAAAATCCTTATTTTATTTTTCAAAATTATTTTCAAAAATTTTTAGAACCAATAACTTCATGATTTAATCTTCTGTTTGAGTTTGATTTCATATTTTAAGTTTGGTGTCAATTGCATGTTTTTATTTTCCTTTAAATTTTTGAATTTGTGTTCATTGTTCTTTCTTGATCTTCAAGTTATTCTTGTTATTTTTCTTGTTTGATCTTTAGTTTTTCCTGTTCTGTGTCTTTTCTTGTTTTTCTTGTGCGTTTTCAAATTATCAGTATTCAAAAAAAATTTATATATTAAATACCTTTATTAAAACACTTTAAATTTATAGCTCAATTGGCTAGAGCAGTGTGCTTATGTTTTTGGTAATTGGGAATTTTCCTTTTAAAACTTTTTCAAAAATATTTTTTTCTTTGATTAAATCTCATGTCAAACTTTTAAGTTTGGTGTTCTCTTATTAATTTTTTTATTTTCAAAAAATTATTTTTAGTTTTCTAAAAGTTTTAAGTTTGGTGTTCTTTTTATGTTCTTGTGAGTCTTCAAGGTGTTCTTGAGGCTTCTCTGTGTTTCAATCTTAAAATCTTTAAGTTTGGTGTTCCTTGGTGTCTTCCCTCCAAAACTTTCAAAAAAACAAGGAGCATTAGATCTAAAAATTTTAAGCCTTATGTCATTTTATTGTTTTTCTTTTAAGACTTATGTCATTTTATTGTTTTTCTCTTTCCTCATTAAATTCAAAAATATCTTTTCTCCTTAATTTAAATTGAATTTTCGAAAATTACTTTTAAAAAATTCAGATTTTTATTTTAAAAATCAAATTTTTTCAAAATTCAAAATCTTTTTCAAAAATCATATCCAAAGTTTTTCAGATCTTCTCAATTAAGCAATTATTTTCACTTTCAAATTTATTTTTTCTCTAAGTTTTCGAAATTTACATTTTAAATTCTAATTATTTTATTTTATTTCATCTTATTATTTTTATTTATCTTAATAATTTGGTTTGATCTACTTCAATAAAATAAAAATAAAAATATATTTTCTTTGCAATTCATATCAATTCCATTTTATCCATCATGGATCTAAGTGGAAATGAACAGTCCAAAAGGACTCTGGGGTCATATGCTAATCCCACTACTGCTGCATATGGGAGTAGTATCTGTATACCTCCCATCAAAGAAGGCAGTTTTGAGCTAAATCCTCAGCTCATTGTCATGGTACAGCAAAACTGCCAGTATTCTGGTCTTCCGCAGGAAGAACCTACTGAGTTTCTGGCACAATTCTTGTAAATTGCTGACACAGTACGTGACAAGGAGGTAGATCAGGATGTATACAGGCTGTTACTGTTTCCGTTTGCTGTAAAAGATCAAGCTAAAAGGTGGTTAAATAACCAACCCACAGCAAGCATAAGGACATGGAAACAGTTATCAGACAAATTTCTGAATAAATATTTCCCTCCAAAAAGGATGACACAGCTAAGGCTGGACATCCAAGGCTTTAAACAAGAGGATGATGAATCCCTTTATAATGCCCGGGAGAGGTACAGAGGGATGCCAAGAAAATGTCCCTCTAAAATGTTTTCAAAGTGGGTGCAATTAGACATCTTCTACTATGGGCTTACATAAGGAGCTCAGATATCTCTAGACCACTCAGCTGGTAGATCTATACACATGAGAAAAACTATTGAAGAGGCTCAAGAGCTTATTGATATAGTTGCTAGAAACCAGCATCTGTACATAAGTAGTGGGTCCTCCAGAACAAGTTGCTGAACTCAATCAACAATTGTGCTTTCTAACAAGACAGCTAGCAGAATTCAAGGAGATGCTAAAAGACACTAAAAATGCTAATAAAAATATGGAGGCACAATTGAATCAGACAAAACAGCAGTTATCAAAGCAGATAACAGAAGAGTGCCAGGCAGTTCAATTAAGAATTGGGAAAACATTAAATACCTCACTTCAGAGCAGCAGAAAGCCAAGGAAAGAACAACTGACAGAGGATGAGCAAAATATTATCCAAAAGCTTTCCAGAAAAGCTTAAAGATCCCGGGAGCTTTATGATACCATGCATATTAGAGGATAATTGCACCAAGACAGCTTTATGTGATCTTGGGGCAAGCATCAACCTAATACCTGCATCCACTATCAGAAAGCTTGGTCTAACCGAAGAAGTTAAACCAACCCGGATATGTCTCCAACTTGCTGATGGCTCCATTAAATACCTATCAGGCGTGATTGAAGACATGATTGTCAGGGTTGGGCCATTCGCCTTCCCCACTAACTTTGTAGTGCTGGAAATGAAGGAGCACAAGAGTGCTACTCTCATTCTAGGAATACCTTTCCTAGCAACTGGACGAACTCTCATTGATGTCCAAAAGGGGGAAGTAACCCTGAGAGTCAATGAGGATGAGTTTAAGTTGAATGCTGTCAAAGCCATGCAGCATCCAGACACACCAAAAGACTGCATGAAAGTTGATCTTATTGACTCTTTGGTAGAGGAGATCAACATGGCTGAGAGTCTCGAATCAGAGCTGGAAGACATCTTTAAAGACGTTCAGCCTAATCTGGAGGATTCAGAAGAATTGAAAGAACCTCTAAAACTTCCTCAGGAAGAGGAAAAACCTCCTAAACCCGAGCTCAAACCATTACCACCATCCCTGAAATATGCATTTCTGGGAGAAGGTGACACTTTTTCGGTGATCATAAGCTCTGCTTTAAATCCCCTGGAAGAGGAAGCACTACTTCAAGTTCTAATGCAGCAAAAATTGGTCAAAAAGAAGATATGCAGTCAGCCTTCCGCTATGAAATTCAGCAATCACTCATTCATAAGGAATATGGATTCAAAGAATTAAGCTCTACTGAATTAACAATGAAGATGAAAACGCAACAAGAATTCAACAAGAGTTGTAACCTAACTTGAACAATTCAAACATAGAAGAGGTTTCGAATTCATTGGTCAACAAGGTTCTAATTGACACAGAATTTCGTCAATTAGTTCTTTGAGTCCATTAATGACGAATGCACATGAGAGGGAACCAAAAGAAAGACAGAGATGCTGACCGGATGAATTATGAATTGAACTCGGCCAAAATAAAGTGTACCAAGGTAAGAATAGTACCGAATTTAATTCACAATTTCGGCAGCATCCCGGTAGTAAATTGGGCATTTCCGAATTAAAGCAAGCGGCAAAAACTCAGTTCATATGGATCCAAAAACTCAGTTCATATGGATCCAAAATAGTTCATACCGAGGTCTCCGCTTATCTTTGCAAGAGCCTTTTGGTTCCCATCAATTTGGCTGTTGTATGTAATGGTCTTCTGAAGTTTGGCTGGCCATTTGGTCATGTCTAATCTTTTGGACCGAAGCTTTCACATAAAGCTTGGCTGGCTATTTAGCAATGTCTAAATTTTTGGACCGAAGCTTTAGACTAACATTGCATGATTCTTGGAATTCTTATTAAAAATTTTTGAATTTCTTTATTTCTCTCTTTCCAAAATAATTTTCGAAAAATACAAAAAAATTAATAAAGTTATAAAAACTAAAAATATTTTGTGTTTCTTGTTTGAGTCTTGTGTCAAATTTTAAGTTTGGTGTCAATTGCATGTTTTTAATTTTTCTTTAATTTTTGAAAATTCATGCATGGTGTTCTTCATGATCTTCAAGTTGTTCTTGATGATTTTCTTTGTTTAATTTTGTGATTTTCTTATTTTGTGTCTTTTCTTGTTTTTCATATGCATTTTCGAATTCATAGTGTCTAAACATTAAAAATTTCTAAGTTTGGTGTCTTGCATATCTTTCTTTTCTTAAAAATTTTCAAAAACATGTTCTTGATGTTCATCATGATCTTCAAAGTGTTCTTGGTGTTCATCTTGACATTCAAAGTGTTCTTGCATGCATTATTTGTTTTGATCTTAATTCTTATGCTTTGCATCATTTAGTTGTTTTTCTCTCTCTTCATTAATTCAAAAATAAAAAAAATATCTTTCCCTTATTTTACTCATAATTTTCGAATACTCTCTCTCTCTCATCTTTTTCTATTTATTTATTTATTTACTAACACTTTTCTTCTTCTTATAATTCGAACCCTCTCCCTCTCTCTGTGTTTGAATTCTTCTTCTCCCTTCTTCATTCTATTTATTCTATTCTTCTACTCACATAAAGGAATCTCTATACTGTGACATAGAGGATTCCTCTTCTTTTTTGTTCTCTTCTTTTTTCATATGAGCAGGAACAAGGATAAGAACATTCTTGTTGAAGCTGATCCTAAACCTGAAAGGACTCTGAAGAGAAAACTAAGAGAAGCTAAAGCACAAAACTCTGGAGAGGACCTTACATAAATTTTTGAAAAAGAAAAAGATATGGCAGCCGAAAATAACAACAATGGTGGAGATGCAAGGAAGATGCTTGGTGACTTTACTGCACCCATTTTTGACTTCTATGGAAGAAGCATCTCAATTCCTGCAATTGGAGCAAATAACTTTGAGCTTAAGCCTCAATTAGTTTCTCTAATGCAGCAAAATTGCAAGTTTCATGGACTTCCATTGGAAGATCCTCATCAGTTTTTAGCTGAATTCTTGCAAATCTATGACACTGTTAAGACCAATGGGGTTAATCATGAGGCCTACAGACTTATGCTTTTCCCCTTTTCTATAAGAGATAGAGCTAGGATATGGTTGGACTCACAACCTAAAGAAAGCCTAAACTCTTGGGAAAAGTTGGTCAATTCTTTCTTGGCCAAATTCTTTCCACCTCAAAAGTTGAGCAAGCTTAGAGTGGAAGTCCAAACCTTCAGATAGAAGGAAGGTGAATCCCTCTATGAAGCTTGGGAAAGATACAAGCAACTGATCAGAAGGTGTCCCATTGACATGCTTTCAGAATAGAGTATCTTATGTATATTCTATGATGGTCTGTCTGAATTGTCCAAGATGTCACTGGACCACTCTGTTGGAGGATCTCTTCATCTGAAAGAAATCTTGTGAATAATGGGGTGACTCAGAAGAAAGGAGTTCTTGAAATTGATACTTTGAATGCCATATTGGCTCAGAATAAAATATTGACTCAGCAAGTCAATATAATTTCTCAGAGTCTGACTGGAATGAAAGCTGCATCCTGCAATACTAAAGAAGCCTCCTTTGAAGAAGAAGCTTATGACCCTGAGAATCCTGCAATGGAAGAGGTGAATTACATGGGAGAATCCTATGGAAACACCTATAATCCTTCATGGAGGAATCATCCTAATTTCTCATGGAAGGATCAGCAGAATCCTAATCAAAGCTTCAATAATAATAATGGTGGGAGAAATAGGTTTGGCAATAGCAAGCCTTTTCCATCATCTTCTGAGCAACAGACAGAGAATTCTAAGCAGAGCCTCTCTGACTTAGCAACCATAATCTCTGATCTAAGTAAGAATACTCACAGTTTCATAACTGAAACAAGGTCCTCCATCAGAAACTTGGAGGCACAAGTGGGTCAGCTGAGTAAAAGAGTTACTGAAACTCCTCATAGTACTCTCCCAAGCAACATAGAAGAAAATCCCAAAAGAAAGTGCAAGGCCATCAATACACCCAAAATGGCCGAACTTGGAGAGAGTCATAAGGCGGTGATTTCCAATGAGAAAGACCTCAATGGACGTCCACTAACTCCTAAGAAGTTCCCCATTGAGGAACCAAAGGAATCTGAGGCTCATATAGAGACCATAGAGATTCCACTGAACTTACTGTTGCCATTCATGAGCTCTGATGAGTATTCTTCCTCTGAAGAGGATGAAGATATTATTGAAGAGCAAGTTGCTCAGTATCTAGGAGCAATCATGAAGCTGAATGCCAAGCTATTTGGTAATGAGCCTTGGGAGGATGAACCTCCATTGCTCATTAGTGAACTGAATACCTTGATTTAACAGAAATTACCTCAGAAGAAACCAGATCCCAAAAAGTTCTTAATACCTTGCATCATAGGCACCATAACCTTTGAGAAGGGTCTGTGTGACCTTGCTTCAAGTATAAACCTCATACCACTCTCTGTAATGGAGAAACTAGGGATTTTTGAGGTACAAGCTGCAAGAATCTCACTAGAGATGGCAGACAATTCAAGAAAACAGGCTTATGGACTTGTAGAGGATGACTTAGTGAAGGTTGAAGGCTTTTACATCCCTACTGATTTCATAATCCTAGACACTGGGAAGGATGAGGATGAAACCATCATCCTTGGAAGACCCTTCCTAGCCACAGCAAGAGCTGTGATTGATGTGGATAGAGGAGAGTTAGTCCTTCAATTGAATGAAGACTACCTTGTGTTTAAGGCTCAAGGATCTTCTTCTGTAACCATGGAGAGGAAGCATGAAAAGCATCTTTCAATACAGAGTCAAACAGAGCCCCCACACTTAACTTCTAAGTTTGGTGTTGGGAGGCCACCATTAAGTTCTGAGTCTCTGTGAAGCTCTTTAAAGAGTTCACTGTCAAGCTATTGATATTAAAGAAGCGCTTGTTGGGAGGCAACCCAATGTTATCTAATTATATTTATTTTCCATTGTTATTTTATGTTTTCTTTAGGTTGATGATCATGCGAAGTCATAAAAACAACTGAAAAATTAAAGCAAAATAAAAAACAGTATCAAAAATAGCACACCATAGAGGATAAGCTTACTGGCGTTTAAACGCCAGTAAGGATAGCAGAACGGACGTTTAACGCCCAGCCTGGCAGAATTCTGGGCGTTAAACACCAGAATGGGCAGCACTCTGGGCGTTTAACGCTAGAAAAGGCTATCTGGCGTCTGGCTGGTGTTAAACGCCAGAAATGGGCAGCAGACTGGCGTTAAACGCCAGAAAAGGTAGCAGAGATGGCGTTAAATGCCAGGAAAGGTAGCAGAGCTGGAGTTTAACGCCAGAATTGGCACACTGTGGGTGTTTGAACGCCAGAATGGTGCAGGGAGCAGAATTTCTTGACACCTTATGATATGTGGACCCCACAGGATCACCACCTACCCCACCTCTTCTTCTCTCCTCTTCACACCTTTCCATAACACTCTTTCCCAAATACCCTTGACCAATTCCATCAATAACTCTTCCCCAAATACCCTTCACCTATCAAATCTTACCCTTTTTCCCATATTCTCTTCACCACTCACATCCATCCATCATAAACCCTATCTACCTCACCATTCAAATTCAAACCATTTCCCTTCCAAACCCACCCATTCTCACACAGATTCCCTCTCTCCCCTACTCTATAAATACCCCTCCTCACTACCTTCACTTTCACACATCATAAACACTTCTTTCCCCCTTGGCTTCACCCCCTCCATCCCCTCTATTTCTTCTTCTTCTACTCCTTTCTTTCTTCTTTTGCTCGAGGACGAACAAACCTTTTAAGTTTGGTGTGAAAAAAGCTCTGTTTTTTATTTTTCCATAATCATCAATGGCACCTAAGGGTGGAGAAACCTCTAGAAAGAGGAAAGGGAAGGCAATTGCTTCCACCTCTGAGTCATAGAAGATGGAGAGATTCATCTCAAAGGTCCATCAAGACCACTTCTATGAAATTGTGGCCAAGAAGAAGGTCATTCCCGAGGTCCCCTTCAAACTCGAAAAGAGTGAATATCCAGAGATCCGACATGAGATTCAAAGAAGAGGTTGGAAAGCTCTCACCAACCCAATCTAACAAGTCAGAATCTTAATGGTTCAAGAGTTCTATGTCAATGCATGGATCACTAAGAACCATGATCAAAGTATGAACCCGAACCCAAAGAATTGGCTCACAATGGTTCGAGGGAATTATTTGGATTTTAGTCTGGAAAATATAAGGTTGGAATTTAACTTGCCAATGATGAGAGGAGATCCTCACCCTTTCACTAGAAGGGTCAACTTTGATCAAAGGTTGGACCAAGTCCTTAGGGACATTTGTGTGGAAGGAGCTCAATAGAAGAGAAACTCAAGAGGCAAGCCAATTCAACTAAGAAGGCTTGACCTCAAAGCCGTGGCTAGGGGATGGTTGGAGTTCATCCAATGCTCTATCATTCCTACTAGCAACCGGTTTGAAGTTACAATAAATCGGGCCATCATGATCCATAGCATCATGAATGGAGAGGAAGTAGAAGTTCATGAGATCATACCTCTAGAACTCTACAAGGTGGCGGACAAGCCCTCTACTTTGGCAAGGTTAGCCTTTCCTCATCTCATCTGTACCCTATGCAATTCAGCTGGAATTGTCATAGAGGAAGACATCCTTATTGATGTGGACAAGCCCATCACTAAGAAAAGGATGGAGCAAACAAGAGAGCCCACTCATGGACCTCAACAAGAGCATGAGGAAATTCCTCATCAAGAAATCCCTAAGATGCCTCAAGGGATGCACTTTCCTCCACAAAACTATTGAGAGCAAATTAACACTTCCTTAGGAGAACTGAGTTCCAACATGGGACAACTAAGGATGGAGCACCAAGAGCATTCCATCCTCCTCCATGAAATTAGAGAAGACCAAAGAGCTATGAGAGAGGAACAACAAAGGCAAGAAAGAGACATAGAGGAGCTCAAGCACTCCATAATATCTTCAAGAGGAAGAACTAGCCGCCATTACTAAGGTGGACCCGTTCTTTAATTTCCTTGTTCTTATTTTTTCTATTTTTTTTTCAAATTATATGCTTTATGTTTTGTCTATGTTTGTGTCTTTATTACATGATCATTAGTGTCTAGTGTCTATGTCTTAAAGCTATGAATGTCCTATTAATCCATCACCTTTCTTAAATGAAAAATGTTTTTAATTGCAAAAGAACAAGAAATTCATGATTTCGAATTCTATCTTAAAATTAGTTTAATTACTCTGATATCGTGGCAATATTTTTTGTTTTCTGAATGAATGCTTGAACAGTGCATATTTTTGAATTTGTTGTTTATGAATGTTAAAATTGTTGGCTCTTGAAAGAATAATGAAAAAAGAGAAAAGTTATTGATAATCTGAAAAATCATAAAATCGATTCTTGAAGCAAGAAAAAGCAGTGAAAAGCTTGAAGAAAAAAAATGGCAAAAAAAAAGAGAAAAAAAGAAAGAAAAAGAAAAAGCAAGCAGAAAAAGCCAGTAACCCTTTAAACCAAAAGGCAAGGGTAAAAAGGATCCAAGGCTTTAAGCATTAATGGATAGGAGGGCCCACAGGAATAAAATCCTGGCCTAAGCGCCTAAACCAAGCTGTCCCTAACCATGTGCTTGTGGCATGAAGGTGTCAAGTGAAAAGCTTGAGACTGAGCGGTTAAAGTCGTGGTCCAAAGCAAAAAGAGTATGCTTAAGAGCTCTGGACACCTCTAACTGGGGACTCTAGCAAAGCTGAGTCACAATCTAAAAAGGTTCACCCAGTCATGTGTCTGTGGCATTTATGTATCCTGTGGTAATACTGGAAAACAAAATGCTTAGTGTCACGGCCAAGACTCATAAAGTAGCTCTGTTCAAGAATCAACATACTGAACTTGGAGAATCAATAACACTATCTGAATTCTGAGTTCCTATAGATGCCAATCATTCTGAACTTCAAAGGATAAAGTGAGATGCCAAAACTGTTCAGAAGCAAAAAGGCTACTAGCCCCGCTCATCTAATTGGAACTAAGTTCATTGATAAGTTTGGAATCTATTGTATTTTCTCTTCTTTTTATCCTATTTTGTTTTTTGTTGCTTGGGAACAAGCAACAATTTAAGTTTGGTGTTGTGATGAGCGGATAATTTATACCCTTTTTGGCATTGTTTTTACATAGTTTTTAATATGTTTTAGTTACTTTTTATTATATTTTTATTAGTTTTTATTCAAAAATCAAATTTCTGGACTTTACTATGAGTTTGTGTATTTTTTTGTGATTTCAGGTATTTTCTGGCTGAAATTGAGGGACCTGAGCAAAAATCTAATTCAGAGGCTGAAAAAGGACTGCAGATGCTGTTGGATTCTGACCCTCCTGCACTCGAAGTGAATTTTGTGGAGCTACAATAGCCCAATTGGCGCGCTCTCAATTGCATTAGAAAGTAGACATCCTGGGATTTCCAGCAATATATAATAGTCCATAATTTTCTCGAGATTTGATGGCCCAAACTGGTGTTCAAAGACAGCCTAAAACATCTTGGCGTAAAATGCCCAAACGGGCACCAAAGCTGGCGTTTAACTCCAGGAACAGCCTATGCACGTGTAAAGCTCAATGCTCAGCCCAAGCACACACCAAGTGGGCCCTAGAAGTGTATTTCTGCACTATCTGCACTTAGTTATTCATTTTCTGTAAACCTAAGTTACTAGTTTAGTATAAATAGCACTTTTTACTATTGTATTGGTATCTCTGGACGTTTAGTCCTTAGACCTTGAACTTTTGGGTCTTATGCTATCATAGACCATTGTTCACGTTTGGGGGTTGGCCCCATGATCATGCCTAAACCTTTTTCACTTATGTATTTTCAACGGTGGAGTTTCTACACCCCATAGATTAAGGTGTGGAGCTCTGCTGTTCTTCATGAATTAATGCAAGTACTATTATTTTTTTATTCAATTCACGCCTACTTCTTCTCCAAGATATACTCTCGTTCTTAATTCATTTAAGTCAGAATAAAGGAGTGACCTGTGACAATCACCCAATCTTCGTTACTTGCTTAGCCAAGATCCACGTGCCTGACAACCACAAAGCGGTCTACATGATGTTCAACGTAGTCATTGGACGACAGCCAGAGTATATTCTTTTGGATATCTAATACACGGACCGAGTCCGTGAGATTAGTATCTTCGTGGTATAGGCTAGAATTATTGGCAGCATTCCTGGGATCCGGAAAGTCTAAACCTTGTCTGTGGTATTCTGAGTAGGATCCGGGAAGGGATGACTGTGACGAGCTTCAAACCTGTGAATGTTGGCCAAGTGACAGTGTGCAAAAGGATCAAGGGATTCTATTCCAATGCCAGCGGGAACCAACAGATGATTAGCCATGCAGTAGCTGTACCTGGTATTTTTCATCCGAGACGAGAAATCCGACAGTTGATTAGCCGTGCAGAAACTGTAGAGGACCATTTTCACTGAGAGGATCTTACAGCTTGCCATGGAAGGAAGTAACACATGATTGGGAGAAGGCAATAGGAAAGCAGAGGTTTAGAAGTAACAAAGCATCTCCAGATGCTTATCTGAAATTCCCACCAATGAATCACATAAGTAACTTTATCTTATTTTATGTTTTATTTATATTTTAATTATCAAAACCTCATAACCATTTGAATCTGCCTGACTGAGATTTACAAGATGACTATAGCATGCTTCAAGCCAACAATCTCCGTGGGATCGGCCCTTACTCACGTAAGGTTTATTACTTGGACGACCCAGTGCACTTGCTGGTTAGTTGTGCAGAGATGTGAAAACTGTGAATCATGATTTTCCCATACCACACAGCAACAATTCAAGTCAAACTCATATGAAGTTCAAGATGTGTTAGGTAAAACAAAACCATATAACAATTCAAGCAAAACAAAACTACTGGCTATTTCCCAAAGTCAATCAATCAATTTGGATTTCCTATGAATTCATTAACAATTAAAAGCACCGAAACCATATATAAATTCACAGGGAATAAGCAAATGAGCCAATAAAATAGCAATAAGCAATGATTCCAAAACCAATTAAGCACAGGCAGCATGCTTTCCTTGATCAATGAACAAAAGAATGGCTAAACCATGGCACTAATGAGCAAAAATTGGTCAAAAAGAAGATATGCAGTCAGCCTTCCGTTATGAAATTCAGCAATCAATCATTAATAAAGAATATGTTTTCAAAGATTTAAGCTCTACTGAATTAACAATGAAGATGAAAACGCAACAAGAATTCAACAAGAGTTGTAACCTAACTTGAACAATTCAAACATAGAAGAGGTTCCGAATTCATTGGTCAACAAGGTTCTAATTGACACAGAATTTCGTCAATTAGTTCTTTGAGTCCATTAATGACGAATGCACATGAGAGGGAACCAAAAGAAAGACGGAGATGATGACCGGATGAATTATGAATGAACTCGGCCAAAATAAAGTGTACCAAGGTAAAAACAGTACCAAATTCAATTCACAATTTCGGTAGCATCCTGGCAGTAAATTGGGCGTTTCCGAATTAAAGCAAGCAGCAAAAACTCAGTTCATATAGATCCAAAATAGTTCAGAAAAGAGCAGCAATCATCATGTCATATGAACTCAGACAAGAGCAACAATTTCAATCAGCAGTAACAGTTGCAACTCTTGTAAAATTACAGCATTAAGTAAAACAGCATCAAACATCAGTCAAACAGCATACCAGTAACATCAAAAGCAGTTTTAAGATCATCAAATTCAGACAGCTGGAACAGAGAAATTATTAGACCTAAATCCACTAACCGCATCCTAACTACCTAACCACCAAAAATCAACTAAGAACATGCATCTCTAGGCTAACTAAACTAAGTAGAAATTAATCAAAGCTAACAAAATTACTGAAACATAATGATAAAGCAGGAAAGGGAATGCAGGGGATGTGTGGAAAACCTGGGAGGTGCAGTACAGAATTGGAAAGGATGGGAAAGGGTTGTGCCCCACAAAGATGGCGGCGACGCAGCGGTGCAGTGGCTGTCCACGGCAGAGCTTGGGGTCGGCGAAGGTGGGCAGGGTTGAGAAAACAGAGAAGAAGAAGAAAAAGAAGAAGAGGAAAGGAGGGAGAGGGAGGGGTGGTCGGCGGCGGTCAGGGTTGCCGGACTGAGCAGTGATGGGATGTTGGTGGTGGTGAGGGTGGCAATGGAGAGAAAAGAAGAAATTGGAATGTTGAGGGAGAAGAGATTGGGCGACGCAAATGGGTTAGGGTTCTGATGAGCGGATAATTTATACGCTTTTTGGCATTGTTTTTAGATGGTTTTTAGTATAATTTAGTTAGTTTTTAGTATATTTTTATTAGTTTTTAAATAAAAATTACATTTCTGGACTTTACTATGAGTTTGTGTGTTTTTCTGTGATTTCAAGTATTTTCTGGCTGAAATTGAGGGACCTGAGCAAATTCTGATTCAGAGGCTGAAAAAGGACTGCAGATGCGTTGGATTTTGACCTCCTTGCACTCGAAATAGATTTTCTAGAGCTACAAGAGTCCAAATGGCACGCTCTCAATTTCGTTGAAAAGTAGACATCCAGGGCTTTCTAGAAATATATAATAGTCCATAATTTTCTTGAGTTTAGATGATGCAAACTGGCGTTCAACGCCAGTTCTCTGCCCTATTCTGGCGTTAAACGCTAGAAACAGGTTACAAGTTGGAGTTAAACGCCCAAAACAGGTTACAACCTGGCGTTTAACTCCAGAAACAGCCTAAGCATGTGTAAAGCTCAAGTCTCAGCCCCAGCACATACCAAGTGGGCCCCGAAAGTGGATTTATGCACTATCTATCATAGTTTACTCATTTTCTGTAAACCTAGGTTACTAGTTTAGTATTTAAACAACTTTTAGAGATTTTATTTTACACCTCATGAAATTTTCAAGTTTCACATTGTATCTCTACGGCATGAGTCTCTAAACTCCATGATTGGGAGTGAGGAGCTCTGTTGTGTCTCGATGAATTAAAGCAATTACTTCTGTTTTCAATTCAATGACGCTTGTTTCTATTCTAAGATACTCACTTGTACTTAACCGTGATGAATGTGATGATCCATGACACTCATCATCATTCTCAACCCATGAACGCCTGCCTGACAACCAATTCTGTTCTACCATAGATTGAGTGTGTATCTCTTAGCCTTTTGGTTCATGATCAGAGTCTTCGTGGTATAGGCTAGGATTATTAGCGGCCATTCCTGAGATCCGAAAAGTCTAAACCTTGTCTGTGGTATTCCTAGTAGGATCTGGGAGGGGATGACTATGATGAGCTTCAAACTCACGAGTGCTGGGCGTAGTGACAGACACAAAAGGATCAATGGATCCTATTCCAACATGAGTGAGAACCGACAGATGATTAGTCGTGCGGTGACAGCGCATTTGGACCATTTTCACTGAGAGGATGGATGATAGCCATTGACAATGGTGATCCACCAATATACAGCTTGCCATGGAAGGAGACCTGCATGCGTGAAGAAGAAGACAGTAGGAAAGCAGAGATTCAGAAGACAGAGCATCTCTAAAACCTCAATCTGTTCTCCATTACTGCATAACAAGTACTATTTAATTTATGCTTTTTACTCTTCATAAATATAATCACTCTTATCATTGATTTCCTGACTAAGAATTACAAAATAACCATAGCTTGCTTCAAGCCGACAATCTCCGTGGGATCGACCCTTACTCACGTAAGGTATTACTTGGATGACCCAGTGCACTAGCTGGTTAGTGGTACGAGTTGTGAAAAGTGTGATTTACAATTCGTGCACCACGTTTTTGGCACCGTTGCCGGGGATTGTTCGAGTTTGGACAACTGACGATTTATTTTGTTGCTTAGATTAGGAAAAATTTTTCTTTTTTTTTTTGGTTTAGAGTCTTCTATTATTGTTTTTGGTTAAAATTTTAAAATCCTTATTTTATTTTTCTAAATTATTTTCAAAAATTTTTAGAACCAATAACTTCATGATTTAATCTTCTGTTTGAGTTTGATTTCATATTTTAAGTTTGGTGTCAATTGCATGTTTTTATTTTCCTTTAAATTTTTGAATTTGTGTTCATTGTTCTTTCTTGATCTTCAAGTTGTTCTTGTTATTTTTCTTGTTTGATCTTTAGTTTTTCCTGTTCTGTGTCTTTTCTTATTTTTCTTGTGCATTTTCAAATTATCAGTATTCAAAAAAAATTTATATATTAAATACCTTTATTAAAACACTTTAAATTTATAGCTCAATTGGCTAGAGCAGTGTGCTTATGTTTTTGGTAATTGGGAATTTTCCTTTTAAAACTTTTTCAAAAATATTTTTTTTCTTGGATTAAATCTCATGTCAAACTTTTAAGTTTGGTGTTCTCTTGTTAATTTTTTTTATTTTCAAAAAATTATTTTTAGTTTTCTAAAAGTTTTAAGTTTGGTGTTCTTTTTATGTTCTTGTGAGTCTTCAAGGTGTTCTTGAGGTTTCTCTGTGTTTCAATCTTAAAATCTTTAAGTTTGGTGTTCCTTGGTGTCTTCCCTCCAAAACTTTCAAAAAAACAAGGAGCATTAGATCTAAAAATTTTAAGTCTTATGTCATTTTATTGTTTTTCTTTTAAGTCTTATGTCATTTTATTGTTTTTCTCTTTCCTCATTAAATTCAAAAATATCTTTTCTCCTTAATTTAAATTGAATTTTCGAAAATTACTTTTAAAAAATTCAGATTTTTATTTTAAAAATCAAATTTTTTCAAAATTCAAAATCTTTTTCAAAAATCATATCCAAAGTTTTTTAGATCTTCTCAATTAAGCAATTATTTTCACTTTCAAATTTATTTTTTCTCTAAGTTTTCGAAATTTACATTTTAAATTCTAATTATTTTATTTTATTTCATCTTATTATTTTTATTTATCTTAATAATTTGGTTTGATCTACTTCAATAAAATAAAAATAAAAATATATTTTCTTTGCAATTCATATCAATTCCATTTTATCCATCATGGATCTAAGTGGAAATGAACAATCCAAAAGGACTCTGGGGTCATATGCTAATCCCACTACTGCTGCATATGGGAGTAGTATCTGTATACCTCCCATCAAAGCAGGCAGTTTTGAGCTAAATCCTCAGCTCATTGTCATGGTGCAGCAAAACTGCCAGTATTCCGGTCTTCCGCAGGAAGAACCTACTGAGTTTCTGGCACAATTCTTGTAAATTGCTGACACAGTACGTGACAAGGAGGTAGATCAGGATGTATACAGGCTGTTACTGTTTCCGTTTGCTGTAAAAGATCAAGCTAAAAGGTGGTTAAATAACCAACCCACAGCAAGCATAAGGACATGGAAACAGTTATCAGACAAATTTCTGAATAAATATTTCCCTCCAAAAAGGATGACACAGCTAAGGCTGGACATCCAAGGCTTTAAACAAGAGGATGATGAATCCCTTTATAATGCCCGGGAGAGGTACAGAGGGATGCCAAGAAAATGTCCCTCTAAAATGTTTTCAAAGTGGGTGCAATTAGACATCTTCTACTATGGGCTTACATAAGGAGCTCAGATATCTCTAGACCACTCAGCTGGTAGATCTATACACATGAGAAAAACTATTGAAGAGGCTCAAGAGCTTATTGATATAGTTGCTAGAAACCAGCATCTGTACATAAGTAGTGGGTCCTCCAGAACAAGTTGCTGAACTCAATCAACAATTGTGCTTTCTAACAAGACAGCTAGCAGAATTCAAGGAGATGCTAAAAGACACTAAAAATGCTAATAAAAATATGGAGGCACAATTGAATCAGACAAAACAGCAGTTATCAAAGCAGATAACAGAAGAGTGCCAGGCAGTTCAATTAAGAATTGGGAAAACATTAAATACCTCACTTCAGAGCAGCAGAAAGCCAAGGAAAGAACAACTGACAGAGGATGAGCAAAATATTATCCAAAAGCTTCCCAGAAAAGCTTAAAGATCCCGGGAGCTTTATGATACCATGCATATTAGAGGATAATTGCACCAAGACAGCTTTATGTGATCTTGGGGCAAGCATCAACCTAATACCTGCATCCACTATCAGAAAGCTTGGTCTAACCGAAGAAGTTAAACCAACCCGGATATGTCTCCAACTTGCTGATGGCTCCATTAAATACCTATCAGGCGTGATTGAAGACATGATTGTCAGGATTGGGCCATTCGCCTTCCCCACTAACTTTGTAGTGCTGGAAATGGAGGAGCACAAGAGTGCTACTCTCATTCTAGGAAGACCTTTCCTAGCAACTGGACGAACTCTCATTGATGTCCAAAAGGGGGAAGTAACCCTGAGAGTCAATGAGGATGAGTTTAAGTTGAATGCTGTCAAAGCCATGCAGCATCCAGACACACCAAAAGACTGCATGAAAGTTGATCTTATTGACTCTTTGGTAGAGGAGATCAACATGGCTGAGAGTCTCGAATCAGAGCTGGAAGACATCTTTAAAGACGTTCAGCCTAATCTGGAGGATTCAGAAGAATTGAAAGAACCTCTGAAACTTCCTCAGGAAGAGGAAAAACCTCCTAAACCTGAGCTCTAACCATTACCACCATCCCTAAAATATGCATTTCTGGGAGAAGGTGACACTTTTCCGGTGATCATAAGCTCTGCTTTAAATCCCCTGGAAGAGGAAGCACTACTTCAAGTTCTAAGGACACACAAGACAGCTCTTAGGTGGTCCATAAGTGATCTTAAGGGCATCAGCCCAGCAAGATGCATGCACAAGATCCTATTGGAGGACAATGCTAAGCTAGTGGTTCAACCACAGAGGCGGCTAAATCCAGCCATGAAGGAAGTGGTGCAGAAAGAGGTCACCAAATTACTAGAGGCTGGGATTATTTATCCTATTTCTGATAGCCCCTGGGTGAGCCCTGTCCAAGTTGTCCCCAAAAAGGGAGGCATGACAATGGTTCATAATGAAAAAAATGAACTAGTTCCTATAAGAACAGTTACAGGGTGGCGCATGTGTATTGACTACAGAAGGCTCAATACAGCCACTAGAAAGGATCATTTTCCTTTACCATTCATAGACCAGATGCTAGAAAGACTAGCAGGTCATGATTATTACTGCTTTTTGGATGGCTATTTAGGTTACAACCAAATTGTAGTAGATCCCCAGGATCAAGAGAAAATAGCATTCACATGTCCATCTGGAGTATTTGCCTACAGAAGGATGCCATTTAGGTTATGTAATGCACCTGCAACCTTTTAGAGATGCATGCTCTCTATTTTCTCTGATATGGTGGAAACATTTCTAGAAGTCTTCATGGATGACTTCTCAGTATATGGAGACTCATTCAGCTCCTGTCTTGATCACTTGACACTGGTTCTGAAAAGATGCCAAGAGACTAACCTGGTTTTAAACTGGGAAAAATGTCACTTTATGGTGACTGAAAGGATTGTCCTTGGGCACAAGATTTCGAACAAAGGAATAGAGGTGGATCAAGCTAAGGTGGAGGTAATTGAAAAATTACCACCACCTGCCAATGTTAAGGCAATCAGAAGCTTTCTGGGGCATGCAAGATTCTATAGGAAGTTTATAAAGGATTTTTCAAAAACTGCAAAACTCCTGAGCAACCTGCTAGCTGCTGACACGCCATTTGTGTTTGACACAGAGTGTCTGCAGGCATTTGAAACTCTGAAAACTAAGCTGGTCACAGCACCAGTTATTTCTGCACCAGACTGGACATTACCATTTGAACTAATGTGTGATGCCAGTGACCATGCCATTGGTGCAGTATTGGGGCAGAGGCATGATAAGCTTCTACATGTCATTTATTATGCTAGCCGTGTTTTAAATGATGCCCAGAAAAATTACACAACCACAGAAAAAGAATTGCTTGCAGTGGTTTATGCCATTGACAAGTTTAGATCATACCAAGTAGGATCAAAAGTGATTGTGTACACTGACCATGCTGCTCTTAAATATCTACTTACAAAGCAGGATTCAAAACCCAGGCTCATAAGATGGGTGTTGCTTCTGCAAGAGTTTCATATAGAAATAAGAGACAGAAAAGGGACAGAAAACCAAGTGGCTGATCATCTGTCTCGGATAGAACCAGTAGAAGGGGCGTCCTTTCCCTCTATTGAGATCTCTGAAATCTTTCCGGATGAGCAGTTGTTCACCATTCAGGAAACACCATGGTTTGCAGACATTGCAAACTATAAAGCTGCAAGGTTCATACCCAGGGAGTACAGCAGGCAAAAAAAGAAAAAATTAATTACTGATGCAAAATACTACTTATGGGATGAACCCTATCTCTTTAAGCGATGTGCAGACAGAATAATCCGTAGGTGTGTGCCTAGAGAAGAAGCACAGAAGATCTTATGGCATTGCCATGGGTCACAATATGGAGGTCATTTCGGAGGTGAGCGAACAGCCACCAAAGTCCTCCAATGTGGCTTCTACTGGCCTACCCTCTATAGAGATTCCCGAGAGTTTGTACGTAACTGTGACAGTTGCCAGAGATCTGGTAATCTGCCTCATGGTTACGCCATGCCTCAACAAGAAATCTTGGAGATTGAGTTGTTTGATGTATGGGGTATTGACTTCATGGGGCCTTTCCCACCATCATACTCAAACACTTATATTCTGGTTGTAGTCGACTATGTATCCAAATGGGTAGAGGCCATTGCCACACCCACTAATGATACTAAGACAGTGCTAAAGTTCCTCCAGAAACATATCTTCAGCAGGTTTGGTGTCCCTAGAGCACTAATTAGCGATGGGGGCACTCACTTTTGCAACAAACAACTTTACTCTGCTATGGTCCGGTATGGAATTAGTCACAAGGTGGCAACTCCATATCATCCACAGACAAACGGGCAAGCTGAAGTCTCTAATAGAGAACTAAAAAGAATCATGGAACGGACTGTAAGTACCTGTAGACAGGATTGGGTGAGAAGCTTAGATGATGTTCTGTGGGCTTACCGAACAGCATTCAAGACTCCTATAGGGACCTCTCCATACCAGCTTGTGTATGGTAAGGCCTGCCATCTGCCCGTGGAACTGGAGCATAAGGCCTACTGGGCAACCAGATTCCTAAACTTTGATGCCAGATTAGCTGGAGAAAAAAGATTGCTTCAGCTAAATGAACTAGAGGAATTCAGACTCACTGCTTTCGAAAATGCCAAGCTTTACAAAGGAAAGCAAAAAGGTGGCATGACAGAAAGCTGTCATCTAGAGTCTTTGAACCAGGACAAAAGGTTCTACTGTTTAACTCTATGCTCAGGCTATTCCCCGGGAAACTGAAATCCGGTGGAGGGGGCCATATGTGATTACAAGTGTGTCACCATATGGCTATGTGGAGCTTCAAGACATTGATTCTAATAAGAAGTTTATTGTTAATGGACAGAGAATCAAGCATTCTCTTGAAGGCAATATTGAGCAAGAGTGCTCAAGGCTGAGGGTAAATTAAAAGCTCAGCAAGGTCCAGCTAACGACAATAAAGAAGCACTTGCTGAGAGGCAACCAAGCCATTAGCAAAGTTTTTTATTTATTTATTTTTAAGTATACAAGTTTAATATAAATAATCTTCAAGGTAAACAATCAATTGCATAAGTTCACAGGGTTACAGAAGGATTCAGAATGCAAAACAGGGAGAAGGAGCTCACTGGCAAGAAAATACCAGTAAGAGCTATAATTGGGCGTTAAACGCCCAAAAGAAGCATCTACTGGGCGTTTAACGCCAGTAATGATACCTTTTTGGGTGTTAAACGCTAGAATGGGCACCATTCTGGGCGTTTAACGCCATACTTGCAGCATCCTGGGCGCTTAGAAAAACGCCCAGTGATGAAGGATTTCTGGCGTTTAACGCCAGCCAGAAGCAACAGCTGGGCGTTAAACGCCCAAAAGAGGCTACAGATGGGCGTTAAACGCCCAAAACAAGCAGCAGTTGGGCGTTTAACGCCAGGATTGTGGAGGGGAGGAAGTTCTTGTTCCCAACTTGGATTTTTTTCAAAATTTCATATCTCCAACCATTTTTCTTGCATTAACATGTTCCATACTTTCTTTTTTTTTTCAAACTTTTTTTCCAAAAAATTTTAAAATATCTTAATCCTAAAATTAAATCTTTCTCAATTCTTCTTCAACCTCTTCTCAAATCCTTTTCAAAACAAATCTATCTTTTTCAAAATTCTTTTTTTTTTCAAACTCATCAATATCTTTTTCAAATCTTCACAATATTTTTAGAACAAATCTATCTTTTTCAAATATCTTTCATATCTTTTCAATTTTAATTTACATCTTTTCCTATCTTACTTATCTTTTCCAAATCACATTTTCTATCATATCTTTTTAAAAGATTTTCGAAAACCCACCCCCCTTCCCCTTAAATTCCCGTTCGGCCTCCCCCTCTCTTCCACAATTCGAACTTGGCTCTCCCTCTATCCCTCTCTTTTCTTTTCTTTTGCTTGAGGACAAGCAAACCTCTAAGTTTGGTGTGTTTATCCGTGATCACTAAGCCAATACCCACCAAGATCATGCCTCCTAAGGGAAAACAAACCAACTCAAGAGGCAAGAAAGAGAATATTCCAAAACCACTTTGAAATTAAGGGAAGTTCTTAACCAAAGAACATTCAGACCATTACTACAAAATAATGGGTCTAAGGTCAGTGATCCCGGAAGTTAAATTCGATCTTAAAGAAGACGAATATCCGGAGATCCAAGAGCAAATTCGAAACAGGAGCTGGGAAGTCCTAGCTTATCCTGAAACAAAGGTGGGAAGAAACATGGTTCAGGAATTTTACTCTAATCTGTGGCAGACAGATAGGCAGAGAATAGCTGGAACCGCATTCTATGACTATCGAACTCTGGTCAGAGGGAAGATTGTTCACACCCATCCTGACAAAATAAGGGAGATCTTCAAGCTACCTCAACTGCAAGATGACCCAGACTCCTTTAATAGGAGAATGATGAGACCAAATCAGAGTTTGGACAAAATCCTAGAGGACATATGCCTCCCTGGAGCAAAATGGACAACCAACACAAAGGGTGTCCCAAACCAACTCAAAAGAGGAGATCTCAAACCAGTCGCCAGAGGCTGGCTGGACTTCATTGGACGCTCTATACTGCCCACTAGCAACCGCTCTAAAGTCACCATCAAAAGAGCAGTGATGATTCATTGCATTATGTTGGAAAAAGAAGTGGAAGTTCATCAGCTAATTTCTTGTGAGCTTTACAAAATTGCAAACAAGAACTCCAAAGATGCCAAATTGGCTTACCCAAGCTTGATCTATCTGTTATGTAAGGATGCTGGAATAAAAATGGGAGTAGATGAGTATATTTCAGTTGAGCAACCAATCACCATAAAGTCAATAGAAGGACAAGTGCAAGACGACCCCATCAAGAGGAGAGCACAGGAGTTCCTCCCGGAAATTCCTCGATTTGAATACTAGGGGCGCCTAGAAGCATCTATCACCAAGTTGCAAGAAACTATGGATCAACTGAAGGAAGAACAGTAAAATTAAAACAGCATGCTCTGCAAACTGCTTAGGGAACAAGAAGAGTAAGGGCGTGAACTGAAAGAACTGAAGTGCCAAAAGCTATCTCTTGAAGGGCCAAGAACCCCACAGACTAAAGAGGCATCTACCTCCCAAAGCAAAGGTTGTTGAGTCCTAACTCTGTGATAACCTTTTATCTATTTTAAGAGTATATGAGTATTAAAATTAGAGTCATGTGTCTTTATGTCTTTAGTTTCTTTTCTTTTATTGCTAAGTGCCTGCTTTTATGCCTAATTTATATTATTTCCATTAAATAATAAATAAAGATTAGAGTCTATGCCTTAAAGTTATGAACATCCTATGAATCCATCATCTTTCTTAAATGAAAAATGTTTTAATTACAAAAGGACAAGAAGTACATGGTTTCGAATTCATCCTTGAAACTAGTTTAATTATTTTGATGTGGTGACAATACTTTTTGTTTTCTGAATGAATGCTTGAACAGTGCATATGTCTTTTGAATTTGTTGTTTATGAATGTTAAATATGTTGGCTCTTGAAAGAATGATGAAAAGGAGAAATATTATTTGATAATCTAAAAAATCATAAAATTGATTCTTAAAGCAAGAAAAAGAAGTGAATACAAAATCTTGCAGAAAAAAAAAAGAGAGAAGAAAAAAATTGGCGAAAAAAAAAGAAAGAGAAAGAAAAAGAAAAAGCAAGTAGAAAAAGCCAAAAGCTCTTTAAACCAAAAGGCAAGAGAAAAAAGCCAATAGCCCTTAAAACCAAAAGTCAAGGGTAAAAAGGATCCAAGGCTTTGAGCATTAATGGATAGGAGGGCCTAAGGAAAAAAAATCCTGGCCTAAGCGGCTAAACCAGGCTGTCCCTAACCATGTGCTTGTGGCGTGAAGGTGTCAAGTAAAAACTTGAGACTAAGCGGTTAAAGTCGAGGTCCAAAGCAAAAAGAAGAGTGTGCATAAGAACCCTGGACACCTCTAATTGGGGACTCTAGCAAAGCTGAGTCACAATCTAAAAAGGTTCACCCAATTATGTGTCTGTGGCATTTATGTATCCGGTGGTAATACTGGAAAACAAAGTGCTTAGGGCCACGGCCAAGACTCATAAAGTAGCTGTGTTCAAGAATCAACATGATAAACTAGGAGAATCAATAACACTATCTGAATTCCGAGTTCCTATAGATGCCAATCATTCTGAACTTCAAAGGATAAAGTGAGATGCCAAAACTGTTCAGAGGCAAAAAGCTACTAGTCCCGCTCATCTGATTGGAGCTAAATTTCATTGATATTTTAGAATTTATAGTATATTCTCTTCTTTTTATGCTAGTTTGATTTTCAGTTGCTTGGGGACAAGCAACAATTTAAGTTTGGTGTTGTGATGAGCGGATAATTTATACACTTTTTGGCATTGTTTTTAGATGGTTTTTAGTATAATTTAGTTAGTTTTTAGTATATTTTTATTAGTTTTTAAATAAAAATTATATTTCTGGACTTTACTATGAGTTTGTGTATTTTTCTATGATTTCAGGTATTTTCTGGCTAAAATTGAGGGACCTGAGCAAATTCTGATTCAGAGGCTGAAAAAGGACTGCAGATGCTGTTAGATTCTGACCTCCCTGCACTCGAAATGGATTTTCTGGAGCTACAAACGTTCAAATGGCACGCTCTCAATTGCGTTGGAAAGTAGACATCCAGGGCTTTCCAGAAATATATAATAGTCCAAACTTTGCCCGAGTTTAGATGACGCAAACTGGCGTTCAACGCCAGTTCTCTGCCCTATTCTGGCGTTAAACGCCAGAAACAGGTTACAAGTTGGAGTTAAACGCCCAAAACAGGTTACAACCTGGCGTTTAACTCCAGAAATAGCCTAAGTACGTGTAAAGCTCAAGTCTCAGCCCCAGCACATACCAAGTGGGCCCCGGAAGTGGATTTATGCACTATCTATCATAGTTTACTCATTTTCTGTAAACCTAGGTTACTAGTTTAGTATTTAAACAACTTTTAGAGATTTATTTTACACCTCAAGAAATTTTCAAGTTTCACATTGTATCTCTACGGCATGAGTCTCTAAACTCCATGATTGGGGGTGAGGAGCTCTGCTGTGTCTCGATGAATTAATGCAATTACTTCTGTTTTCAATTCAATCATGCATGTTTCTATTCTAAGATACTCACTTGTACTTAACCGTGATGAATGTGATGATCCATGACACTCATCATCATTCTCAACCCATGAACGCGTGCCTGATAACCACTTTCGTTCTACCTTAGATTGAGTGTGTATCTCTTAGCCTTTTGGTTCATGATCAGATTCTTCATGGTATAGGCTAGGATTATTGGCGGCCATTACTGAGATCCAGAAAGTCTAAACCTTGTCTGTGGTATTCCGAGTAGGATCTGAGAGGGGATGACTGTGACGAGCTTCAAACTCACGAGTGTTGGGCGTAGTGACAGACGCAAAAGGATCAATGGATCCTATTCCAACATGAGTGAGAACCGACAGATGATTCGCCGTGCGGTGACAGCGCATTTGGACCATTTTCACTGAGAGGATGGATGGTAGCCATTGACAACGGTGATCCACCAACATACAGCTTACCATGGAAGGAGACCTGCATGCGTGAAGAAGAAGACAGTAGGAAAGTAGAGATTCAGAAGACAGAGCATCTCTAAAACCTCAATCTGTTCTCCATTACTGCATAACAAGTACTATTTAATTTATGTTTTTTACTCTTCATAGATATAATCACTCTTATCATTGATTTCCTGACTAAGAATTACAAAATAACCATAGCTTGCTTTAAGCCGACAATCTCCGTGGGATTGACCCTTACTCACGTAAGGTATTACTTGGACGACCCAATGCACTTGCTGGTTAGTGGTACGAGTTGTGAAAAGTGTGATTTATAATTCGTGCACCAGGTTCTCGCGTCAAGGGTTAATGAAATCAAATCCACGCGTACGCGTGGATCATGCTTGAGCGTGGATGAGGCAAAAATGCATCGACGCGAACACGTGAAAAGGGATAAATGAAGATGACGCATACACGTGCATTACGCGTACGCGTCGGCTGAAATTGTGCTAAATGCACAGTTCCAGCGTCGTTTTCGTGCAACTCTCTGTTTAGATTGAAGAGGGGCAAGGTTTTCATGCGATGTGTGCGCGTCGAGCACGCCCACGCGTGGTGTGCCAAAAATGAAATTAACGCGTACGCATCAGGGACGCGTACGCGTTGCTCGAATTGTGCCTCTAGCACACCATCCGCACGATTCCATCAAAAATTTTTGGTCGTTGGATGGGGGAACCAAATTTATATCGATGCCCACGCGTGGCCTATGCGCACGCGTGGGTTGCCCCTCCCCCCCCCCTTTTTTTTATATGTATGCAGAATGTAGGTGATGATGCAAAAATTATGGATGAACACTGATAACAATAAAATAAAGGAAAACTAAGAATAAAAATGAAAGATCGTACCATTGTGGGTTGTCTCCCACCTAGCACTTTTAGTTATTGTCCTTAAGTTGGACATTTGGTGGCTCCTTGTCATAGTGGCTTGTGCTTGAATTCATCTTGAAACTGCCACCAACGCTTGGACTTCCAATAAGCTCTATCTATTCCAAGTAAATTCTCCAAGCTTTGATCGAGTTCTACACAAGCCCTGAGCTCCCAAAATTGATCCTCATATATTCCGGAATCCCAAATCTTGTTCCTACACCCGTCTGTAAGTTGTTCATCATCACTCCAATTGGGTGGCAGGCAATCCAAGTTCTCAATACAATACCAAACTCTTCTCTTAGATCTAACCAAATGTTCACTAGCTCCACCCTTGCATCCAGCTCTTGAATTATCGACTTTGATGAGCCTTGATTTACAAATCCAACCACTAAACATCCTTCTCTTATGCTTAATTCCACAAAATCTCCTAAGTTGACCATCCGTTTCAAGAATACCATATTCAAGTGGAATGGTAAGGCGAATAGAGACAAGCCTTACCCACTCAAATGAAGGAGTAGATGGCAACCTAGGTGGAGAAGTCTCCAACATTCTTGACAGAGCTTACTCAACTCCCGTCCAACCTTTGCGAAGGACTTCCACTTCCACATCATTCTCAGACTCAATCAGGGAAGGGTCTTCATATTCATGGAGTTCATTTGCAGATGTAGGTTCATCACTAGGAGGACTTGATTCATGATCCGTATCACCAAGGGAACTTGCTTCTTGATCTGTCCCATCCAAGTCTTCATAAGGAATATGCCACGGAGGTTGTGTACTGGCCTCGTTGACATCAATTTCAATCTTCTTGGAGGAATACTCTGCAACTCTAGATTCCCATGGAGGTTCAGCGTCTCCTAAGTCTTCAACCACTTCTTCCTCTTCAACTATTATGGCTTCCTCCACATGTTCCAATACAAAGTCACGCTCCTCATTGTCCACCGGAGTTTCTAGTGTCTCCTTCATGCCACACTCTTCTATTGAGTCTCCACATGTAGCCATGGGAGTGCTTTGAGTATCGAAGCACAAAGAGGCTAAATTACGTACTACCTCGGTCAAGGTAGCTACAAACTCTTGTGTTGTCCTTTATATCTCTCTTTGCCATTGAAGAAGAACACTTAGAGTGTCATTCATTGAAGATTGGGGTGGATATGAGTGTTCATTACTTAGGAGAAAAGGTTCATGATATGAGGGTGGTTCATCATAACAAGGATGTGGTGGTTCAACACTCTCCATCTTTTCTACTTGTTGCACAACACACTTCAATCCCTTGTTCTCAAGTTGAGATTCTTTAGCCATGAGAGCTTCGTATGCTTTCTGGTTTTCCACTTGCTCCAATTGATGAAGGGTTGCTTGAAATTGATCCAGTGTTTCCTTGAGATGATCATTTGACTCTTGTTCTGCTTGGATTCCATAATTAGGATCATATGCCTCTTGGGTTGATGGATATGGACAAGGTGTGTATGGGGGTGGTGGTTCTTGGGGGTAATTGGGTTGGAATTGGGGTGGTTCTACGTATGGTTCATATGACTCATAGGGTGATTGATATGGTGGATATAGGTTGGGATCATATGAGGGTGTTTGGTAATAGGGAGCTCGTGAGTATGGTGATTCAAAGCTATGTTGAAGAGTGGGTATACAGTTATTTTGTGGTGGGTGTTGATTGTCACGAAGAGGTCCACCATAACCATTGTCTTGGTACGCATCATAGAATGGTTGTTGATAGTAACTTGGAGGTGGTTGTTGCCAAGAGGGTTGATCAAATCCTTGTGGCTCCTCCCATCTTTGATTGTCCCATCCTTGATCCAAGCTTCTATTATAGCTTCCATTCCCTACAACATAATTTGAATTAAACTCATAGCCAAAGGGGTGAGAATACATACTAACAAAAAAAAGTAAAAACAAAAACTAATAAGAAATAAAAAAACTAAACTCCTAGAACTAGAAACAACTAACAAAGAAACGAAAAAGCAAAATTATTCACAATATTCACAATAACCAATAATAAGGCACACGTTTGCAACTCCCCGGCAACGGCGCCATTTTGATGAACGGATTTTTGACGGTTTAGAATTCACAATAAATTCCCGTTGCAAGTATAGTATCTAAACCAACAAAGAATCCTTTCATACAAAAAAATTGTTTGTCACAAGTAACAAAACCCAATAAAAATAATAACCGAAGTATTCAAACCTCGGGTCATCTCTCAAGGAATTGCAGGGAAGTATGTTACTATTGGTTATGGAAAAGTATCTTTTAAGGTTTTTAAAATAAGGAACAAGAAAAGTAAATTGCAAGAATTAAACTAATAGTTAAGAAAGGCTCTTGGCAAGGTATGAGAACTAGAAGTCCAATCCTAGCTATCCTTATCAATTGTGATGAGAATTGTCAATTGCTCCCACTTAGTTAACCTCTAAATATGGAGGAAAGTCAAGTGGATGAATCAATTTGATTCCTCAATTCCTAGTCAACTCCTAAGGAAAGACTAGCTTTAGAGGGATCCAGATCAACTAGCAACTTCTCAATTATCAATCAATAAAGGAGTTTGATAACCCAAGAGTCTCCAATTACTCAACCAAAGCCAGGAACATAAAAAGCTAACTTAAAACCCAACCAAGCATTTTATCAAACACTTGGTAGGTACAACATAAAAACATAGAAAACTAGCAAGGAATATTAAATCCAAACAACCAATTGCAAACATAAATGACTAACAAATAATAGAAGAAGCAATAAATATGAAATATCTCAAATTGCATTAAATGGAAAATCAAATCTAACATGAGAATTCATAAACTAAATTGGGAAAATAAATAAACCAACAAGAGAAATAGATAAACTAAAGTGCTAGAACTAATAAGAGTAGAAGAGAAACTAAATTGAAAAATAGAGTAGAAATCTAATAAAAAAAATAGCTAAACCTAAGAATCCTAAAACCTAGAGAGAGGAGAGAGCATCTCTCTCTAGAAAACTACATCTAAAACCTAAAATTAGCTGAATAAAAGTTGTAGGAGTGAATTGAATGTGATTCCCCCCACTCTGCAGCCTCTATTCTGTGTTCTCGGGCTTGGAATTGGGCCAAAAAGGAGCCCAGAATTCGCTCCCAGCGCTTTCTGTAATTTCTGCACGTGGCGCATGTCACACGTACGCGTAAGTCACGCGTACGCGTCACTGGGCAAAATTCTTTGTCACGTGCACGCGTCAGTCACGCGTACGCGTCGCTTGTCTTCTGCGCTAGTGATGAGCGGATAATTTATACCCTTTTTGGCATTGTTTTTACATAGTTTTTAGTATGTTTTAGTTACTTTTTATTAGATTTTTATTAATTTTTATTTAAAAATCACATTTCTGGATTTTGCTATGAGTTTGTGTGTTTTTCTGTAATTTCAGGTATTTTCTGGCTGAAATTGAGGGATCTGAGCAAAAATCTGATTCAGAGGCTGAAAAAGGACTGCAGATGCTGTTGGATTCTGACTCTCCTACACTCGAAATGGATTTTCTCGAGCTATTGAAGTCTAATTGGTGCGCTCTCAATTGCGTTGGAAAGTATATATCCTGGGCTTTCCAGAAATATATAATAGTTCAAACTTGGCCCGAGATTTGATGGCCTAAACTGGCATCCAAAGTCAGCTTAAAACTTTCTGGCGTAAAACGCCAGAATTGGCACCTTTTTCGGCGTTAAACGCCCATTCTGGCACTCAAGGTGGCGTTTAACGCCAATTTTGAGCATATGAACGTGAAAGCTTGAAAGCTCAGCCCAGGCACGCACCAAGTGGGTCCCGGAAGTGGATTTCTGCACTATCTGCACTTAGTTACTCATTTTCTGAAAACCTAAGTTACTAGTCTGGTATAAAAACTACTTTTAGAGATTCATTTTATACCTCATGACATTTTACACTTTATATTGTATCTTCTACGGCATGAGTCTCTAAACCCCATAGGTGGGGGTGAGGAGCTCTGCTGTGTTTCAATGGATTAATGCAATTACTAGTGTTTTCTATTCAATCACGCTTGATTCTATTCTAAGATACTCACTCGTACTTCAATATAGAGAAAATGATGATCCGTGACACTCATCATTATCCTCAACCTATGAACGTGTGCCTGACAACCACTTCCGTTCTATCTGAGCTCAACGTAGTCGTTGGGCACAGTGACAGTGTGCAAAAGGACAAGGGTCCTATTCCGACACTAGTGGGAACCGACAGATGATTAGCCGTGCGGTAGCTGTACTTGGTATTTGTTTGGCGCCGTTGCTGGGGATTGTTCGATTTTGGACAACTGACGGTTTATTTTTTTTCTTAGATTAGGAAAAATTTATTTTTTTCGTTTAGAGTTACTAAAATTGAGTCTTCTATTATTGTTTTTAGTTAAAATTTTAAAATCCTTATTTTCTTTTTCTAAATTATTTTCAAAAATTTTTAAAACCAATAACTTCATAATTTAGTCTTCTGTTTGAGTTTAGTTTCATGTTTTAAGTTTGGTGTCATTTGTGTGTTTTTATTTTTCTTTTAATTTTTCAAATTACATATTCTTAGTTTTTTATTGATCTTCAAGTTGTTCTTGTTTATTTTCCTTGTTTGATCTTTAGTGTTTCCTTGTTTTTCTTGTGTATTTTCGAATTATTAGTGTCCAAAATATAAAAATTTTTAAGTTTGGTATCCCTTGTGTCCTTATTTCATTAAAAATTTTCAAAATTTGTTCTTGGTGTTCATCTTGATCTTCAAAGTGTTCTTGCTGTTCATCTTGACATTCAAAGTTTTCTTGTTTGCTTTCTTTGTTTTAATCTAAAAATTCTAAGTTTGGTGTCTTTTATTGTTTTTCTCTTTCCTCATTAAATTCAAAATATCCTTTCTCTTTATTTTAATTGAATTTTCGATTTTTACTTTTAAAAATTCATATTTTTATTCTAATTTTTTTTATTTCTATCTTAACTTAGTTTTAAAATTTCAAAATTCAAATCTTTTTCAAAAAAAAATCATATCTTGTTCAAATCTTTTTAATTAATTAGTCATTTTAATAGTGGAATTTTTATTTTTATTTTTATTTTTTTAGTTTTCGAAACTTATATTTTATTTTTCTATTATCTTATTTTATCATATCTCCTTTTTAATTCGGTTATCCTTAATTAAATAAAATAAAAATAAAAATATTTTATTTCCTCCATCATGGACCTAAGTGGAAATGAACAGTTCAGAAGGACTCTGGGGTCATATGCTAACCCTACTAATGCTTCCTATGGGAGTAGTATCTGTATATCTCCCGTCAAAGCAAACAGTTTTGAGCTAAATCCTCAGCTCATTATCATGGTGCAGCAAAATTACTAATATTCCGGTCTTTTACAGGAAGAACCTACTGAGTTTCTGGCACAGTTCTTACAAATTGCTGACATAGTACGTGATAAGGACGTGGATCAGGATGTCTACATATTATTACTATTTCCATTTGCTGTAAAAGATCAAGCTAAGAGGTGGTTAAACAACCAACCCACAGCAAGTATAAGAACATGGAAACAGTTATCAGACAAATTCCTAAATCAATATTTCCCTCCAAAAAGGATGACACAGCTAAGGCTGGACATCCAAGGCTTTAAACAAGAGGATAATGAATCCCTTTATAATGCCTGGGAGAGGTACAGAGGGATGCTAAGGAAATGCCCCTCTGAAATATTTTCAAAATGGGTGCAGTTGGATATCTTTTACAATGGTCTTACAGAAAAGGCCCAAATATCTCTAGACCACTCGGCTGGTGGATCTATACATATGAGAAAGACAATTGAAGAGGCTCAAGAGCTCATTGATACAGTTGCTAGAAATTAATATCTATACTTAAGTAGTGGGTCCTCCATGAAAGAAGAAGCTAAAGCAGCATCCACTGAACTTAGTCCTCAAGAACAAGTTGCTGAACTCAATTAGCAATTGCTTACTATAACAAAACAGTTAGCAGAATTTAAAGAGATGATACAAGAAACCAAAGATGCTAATGAGAATATGGAAAAACACTTGAACCAGACAAGATAGCAGCTATATAAACAAATAACAGAAGAATGCCAAGTTGTTCAATTAAGGAGTGGGAAGACATTGAATGTCTCAATCCAAAGCAGCAGAAAGCCAAGAAAGGAACCACTAACAGAAAATAACCAAGCCACTGCTCAAAATCCCTCTGAGGACAGTAAGAGCACAGAGAGGAATGATTCTGGCATTCAAACGCCAGAAAATGGTGGACAGTTGGTGTTAAACGCCCAAGGGATGGCCAGTTCTGGCGTCCAAATGCCAGAAAAGGATGGCAATCTGGCGTTAAACGCCCATGCAGCCCCCAATTCTGGCGTTCAAACACCAATAAGGGATCAGACACCTGAAGGTGCTGATAACAACCCCCTTAAGCAAGCTTCTCCAACCACTTCTGTAGGAAATAAACCTGCAGCAACTAAGATTGAAGAATACAAAGCCAAGATGCCCTATCCTCAGAAACTCTGCCAAGAGGAATAGGGTAAACAATTTTCCCACTTTGCAGACTATCTTAGGACTCTTGAAATAAAGATTCTGTTTGCAGAGGCACTTGAGCAAATACCCTCTTATGCTAAGTTCATGAAAGAAATCTTAAGTCATAAGAAGTATTAGAGAGAAACTGAAAAAGTTTTCCTCACTAAAGAATGCAGTGCAGTCATTCTGAAAAGCTTACCAGAAAAGCTTAAAGATCCCAGAAGCTTTATGATACCATGCACATTAGAGGGTGCTTGCATCAAGACAGCTCTATGTGATCTTGGGGAAAGTATCAACCTAATACCTACATCCACTATCGAAAAGCTTGGTTTGACTGATGAGGTTAAACCAACCCGGATATGCCTCCAACTTGCTGATGGCTCCATTAAGATTCCATCAGGCATAATTGAGGACATGATTGTCAAGGTTGGGCCATTTACCTTTCCCACTGACTTTGTAGTGCTGGAAATGGAGGAGCACAAGAGTGCAACCCTCATTCTAGGAAGACCTTTCCTAGCAACTGGACGAACCCTCATTAACATCCAAAAAGGGGAGATAACCCTGAGAGTCAATGAGGATGAGTTTAAGTTGAATGTTGTCAAAGCTATGCAGCATCCAGAAACATCAAAAGACTGCATGAGCACTGATATTATTGAATCCCTAGTAAAAGAGGTTAATATGACTGAGAGTCTCGAATCAGAGCTAGAGAACATTTTTAAAGATGTTCAGCCTGATCTGGAGGAATCAGAGAAAACAGAAGAACCTCTAAAAACTCCTCAGGAAGAGGAGAAGCCTCCTAAACCCGAGCTCAAACGACTACCACCATCCCTGAAATATGCATTTCTGGGAGAAGATGACACTTTTCCAATAATCATAAGCTCTACTTTGGAGCCACAGGAAGAGAAAGCACTAATTCAGGTGCTAACGACACACAAGACAGCTCTTGGGTGGTCCATAAGTGATCTTAAGGGCATTAGCCCAGCCAGATGCATGCACAAGATCCTATTAGAGGATGATGCTAAGCCAGTGGTTCAACCACAGAGGCGGCTGAATCCAGCCATGAAGGAGGTGGTGCAGAAAGGGGTCACTAAGTTACTAGATGCTGGGATTATTTATCTTATTTCTGATAGCCACTGGGTGAGCTTTGTCCAAGTTGTCCCCAAGAAGGGAAGCATGACAGTGATTCATAATGAAGAAAATGAACTGGTTCCTATAAGAACAGTTACAGGGTGGCATATGTGTATTGACTATAGAAGACTTAATACAATCACCAGAAAGGATCATTTTCCTTTACCATTCATAGACCAGATGCTAGAGAGACTAGTAGGTCATGAATACTACTACTTTTTGGATGGCTATTCAGGTTACAACCAAATTGCAATAGATCCACAGGACCAAGAGAAAACAGTATTCACATGTCCTTCTGGAGTATTTTCCTACAAAAAGATGCCATTTGGTCTGTGCAATGCACCTGCAACCTTTCAGAGGTGCATGCTCTCTATCTTCTCTGATATGGTAGAGAAATTTCTGGAAGTCTTCATGGATGACTTCTCAGTATTTGGAGACTCATTCAGCTCCTGTCTTGACCATCTAGCACTTGTTCTGAAAAGGTGCCAAAAGACTAACCTGGTTTTAAACTACGAAAAATGTCACTTTATGGTAACTGAAGGAATTGTCCTTGGGCACAAAATTTCAAACAAGGGGATAGAGGTGGATCAAGCTAAGGTAGAGGTAATTGAAAAATTACCACCACCTACCAATGTTAAGGCAATCAGAAGCTTTTTGGGGCATGCAAGATTCTATAGGAGGTTTATAAAGGATTTTTCAAAAATTGCAAAACCTTTGAGCAATCTGCTAGCTGCTGACACGCCATTTGTCTTTGACACTGAGTGTCTGCAGGCGTTTGAAACTCTGAAAGCTAAGTTGGTCACAGCACCAGTCATTTCTGCACCAGACTGGACATTACCATTCGAACTAATGTGTGATGCCAGTGACCATGCCATTGGTGCAGTGTTGGGAAAATGGCATAACAAGCTTCTGCACGTTATTTACTATGCTAGCCGTGTTTTGAATGATGCACAGAAGAATTACACAACCACAGAAAAAGAATTTCTTGCAGTGGTTTATGCCATTGACAAGTTCAGATCTTATTTAGTGGGATCAAAAGTGATTGTGTACACTGACCATGCTGCTCTAAAATATCTCCTCACAAAGCAGGATTCAAAACCCAGACTCATAAGATGGGTGTTACTTCTACAAGAGTTTGATATAGAAATAAGAAACAGAAATGGGACAGAGAACCAAGTAGCAGATCACCTGTCCCGGATATAACCAGTAGAAGGAGCGTCCCTCCCTCCTACTGAGATCTCTGAAACCTTTCTGGATGAGCGACTCTTTGCCATTCAGGAATTACCATGGTTTGCAGACATTACAAACTATAAAGCTGTGAGATTCATACCCAAAGAGTACAGTAAGCAACAAATGAAAAAATTGATTTCTGATGCAAAGTACTACTTGTGGGATGAACCATATCTCTTTAAGAGGTGTGCAGACAGAGTAATCCACAGATGTGTGCCTAGAGAAGAGGCACAAAAGATCCTAGGGCATTTCCATGGATCACAATATGGAGGACATTTTGAAGGTGAACGAACAGCCACCAAGGTTCTCCAATGTGGTTTCTACTGGCCCACTCTCTATAGAGACTCCCGAGAGTTTGTACGTAACTGTAACAGTTGTCAGAGAGCTGGTAATCTTCCTCACGGTTATCCCATGCCACAGCAAGGGATCCTAGAGATTGAGTTGCTTGATGTATGGGGTATTGACTTCATGGGGCCTTTCCCACCATCATATTCAAACACTTATATTCTGGTGGCAGTAGACTATGTATCTAAATGGGTAGAAGCAATTGCAACACCCACTAATGATACTAAAACAGTGATGAAGTTCCTCCAGAAGCATATCTTCAACAGGTTCGGTGTCCCTAGGGTACTGATCAGTGATGGAGGCACTCATTTCTGTAATAAACAGCTTGACTCTGCTCTGGTACGATATAGAATTAACCATAAAGTGGCAACTCCATATCATCCACAGACAAATGGGTAGGCTGAAGTCTCGAATAGAGAACTAAAACGAATCCTGGAACGGACTGTAAGTAACTGTAGAAGGGATTTGGCAAGAAGTCTGGATAATGCTCTGTGGGCATACAAAACAGCATTCAAGACTCCTGTAGGGACCTCTCCATACCAACTTGTGAATGGAAAAGCCTGTCATCTGCCAGTGGAACTGGAACACATGGCCTATTGGGCAACCAGGTTCCTAAACCTTAATGCTAAGATAGCTGGAGAGAAAAGATTACTCCAGTTGAATGAGCTGGAAGATTTCATACTCAATGCTTTTGAAAATACTAAAATTTATAAAGAGAAAGCAAAAAGATGGCATGACAAAAGGCTATCATCTAGAGTCTTTGAGACAGGACAGAAGGTCCTACTATTTAACTCTAGGCTCAGATTGTTCCCTGGGAAATTGAAATCCCGGTGGAGGGGACCATATGTGATTACAAGTGTGTCACCATATGGTTATGTAGAGCTTCAAGATGTTGATTCTGACAAAAAATTCATTTTAATAGACAGAGAATCAAACATTATCTTGAAGGCAATATTGAGAAAGAATGCTCAAAACTGAGACTAAATTAAAAAGCTTAGTCAAGTCCAGCTAAAGACTGTAAAGGAACGCTTGCTGGGAGGTAACCCAGCCATTATTTAGATGTTTATAACAGTTATATAAGTTTATTTAATTTTGTTAATTATGTTTGTTAATGCTTATCAGTGAAAAAGTCAAGGAAATGAAGGTTCAAAACATAAAACAAAAGAATCACAGAGAAAAAGCGCTCACTGGCGTTAAAACGCCAGTAAGGAGGCAAATTGGGCGTTAAACGCCAGAATGGCTATTATTCTAGGCGTTTAACGCCAGTAAAGATATCATTCTGGGCGTTAAACGCCAGAATGGGCCACATTCTGGGCGTTTAATGCCAGAAACAGTAGCATCCTGGGCGTTCAGAAAAACGCCCAGTGAAAAAGGATTTCTGGCATTTAACGCCAGCCAGGGTATCTGGCTGGGCGTTAAACGCCCAAAATGGCCACCAGATAGGCGTTAAACGCCCAGAATGATATTCATTCTGGGCGTTTAACGCCAGAACAGCTAGGGGAGAGGCAATTTTGTTTGCAATTCAATTTTTTTCGAATTTTCTTGTTTTAATTCAAAATTTTCTGCATTTAAACATTACAAACATTCAATTTCTAACTTCCATTAACAAAAAAATTCATAATCTTATAAATTCCTTTTAATTCTCCTTCAAAATCTTTTCAAATCTTTTTCAAAAAACTCATTTATCTTTCCAATTTCTTTCCAAATCTTTTCAATTCATTCATACTATCTTTTAATTCTTAGATGCATAAACAAAAATTCAGATTTAACTTCCTCATATCTTCTTCATATCTCTTAAATTTTGAAAACAATCTTCTCTTTCGCATATCGTGGTTATCTCGTATCAATCATATCTTTCAATCATATCTTTTTCAAATCTTTTTGAAACCATACCCTCCCTCCCCTCTATTTATGCATTCGGCCATTACCCATCCTCCATCATTCGAATCCTTCTCTCCATCTACTCATCTTCTTTCTTTGTTTTTGCTTGAGGACAAGCAAACCTCTAAGTTTGGTGTGATTTTCCGTGATCACTGACCAAGATCATGGCCCCTAAAGGAAAACAAACCACTCCAAGAGGCAAGAAAGAAAATAATCCAAAACCACAATGGATGCATGAGAGGTTCTGCACCAAAGAACATGCAGATTATTACTTCAAAATAGTGTGCAGAAGATCAGTGATCCCGGAAGTCAAGTTCGATCTGAAAGAAGACGAATATCCAGAGATCCAAGAGCATATTCGAAACAGAGGATGGGAAATCCTAGCTAATCCTGAGATGAATGTGGGAAAAAACATGGTCCAGGAATTCTATGCAAATTTGTGGCTGACAGATAAGCAAAGAATAGAGGGAACTGCCTTCCACACTTTTTGAACCATGGTCAAAGGGAGGATTATCTACTTCCATCTTGACAAAGTGAGAGACATCCTCAAACTTCCTCAACTACAGGATGATCTAGAATTCTTTAATAAGAGAATGGCTAAAGATAAAAAGTTAGATCAAGTTCTAGAGGACATATGCCTCCCTGGAACTAAGTGGATAACCAATTCAAAAGGTATCCCAAACCAACTGAAGATATGAGACCTCAAGCCAGTTGCTAGGGGCTGGCTGGATTTCATTGGGTGATCTATACTTCCCACCAACAACCGCTCTGAAGTCACTGTCAAAAGAGCAGTGATGATCCACTGTATTATGCTAGGAAAAGAAGTGAAGGTTCATCAATTAATTCCTTGTGAAATTTACTTATTTGCAAACAAGGAATCAACTGAGGCCAAATTGGCTTACCCAAGCTTGATCAGTCTGTTATGTAAAGATGTGGGGGTACAGATAGGTGTGGATGAATATATCCCAGTTGAACACCCAATCACTAAAAGGGTAATGGATGGACCTTAAGTACAAGACGACCTCGTCAAGAAAGGGGCACATGAGATCCTCCCAGAAATCCCTCAATTTGACTGTTGGACCCGCTTAGAAGCATCTGTCAACAAGCTGCAAGAATCTATGGATCAACTCAAAGAAGAGCAGGAGAATCAGAATAGCATGCTCTACAAACTGCTCAGAGAACAAGAGAAGCAAGGGCGTCAGTTACAGGAACTAAAGCGCCAGAAGCTGATCCTTGAAGAGCCAGACATCCCACAGATTGAAGGAGCACCTATCCCTCAAAATCAAGGTTGTTGAGTCCTAACTCTGTGATAACTTTTATTATTAGAAACCTATTTTAAGAATCACATAAGCATTAGTATTAGAGTCATTTATTTTTATGTCTTTAATTTCCTTCCTTTTATTATTATTTGTCTGCTTTTATGTTTATTTTATGTCTTATTTCTATTCCATGATCAATAAAGTTTAGAGTCTATGTCTTAAAGCTATGAATGATTCCATGAATCATTCACCTTTCTTAAATGAAAAATGTTTTTATTTGCAAAAGAACAAAAAGTACATGAATTTTGAATTTTGTCTTGAAATTAGTTTAATTATTTTGATGTGGTGGCAATACCTTTTGTTTTCTGAATGAATGCCTGAACAGTGCATGTTTTTGATATTGTTGTTATGAATATTAAAATTGTTGGCTCTTAAAAGAATAAGAAAAAAGGAGAAATATTATTTGATAATCTGAAATATCATGAAATTGATTCTTGACGCAAGAAAAAGACTGAAAAGCAAAGCTTGAAAAAAAAATTTGCGAAAAATAAAAGAAAAAGAAAGAAAAAAGAGAAAGCAAGCAGAAAAAGCCAATAACCCTTTAAACTAAAAGGCAAGGGTAAAGAGGATCCAAGGCTTTGAGCATTAATAGATAGGAGGGCCCAAAGGAATAAAATCCTGGCCTAAGCGGCTAAATCAAGCTGTCCCTAACCATGTGCTTGTGGCATGAAGGTCCAAGTGAAGAGCTTGAGACTGAGTGGTTAAAGTCGTGGTCCAAAAGCAAAAAGAGTGTACTCAAGAGCTCTGGGCACCTCTAACTGGGGACTCTAGCAAAGCTGAGTCACAATCTGAAAAGGTTCACCCAGTTATGTGTTTGTGGCATTTATGTATCCGGTGGTAATATAGGAAGACAAAATGCTTAGGGTCACGGCCAAGACTCATAAAGTAGCTGTGTTCAAGAATCAACATACTGAACTAGGAGAATCAATAACACTATCTGAATTTTGAGTTCCTATGGATGCCAATCATTCTGAACTTCAAAGGATGAAGTGAGATGCCAAAACTATTCAGAAGCAAAAAGGCTACTAGCCCCGCTCATCTAATTGGAACTAAGCTTCAGTGATATTTTGGAAATTATTGTACTTTCTCTTATTTTTATCCTATTTTGTTTATAGTTGCTTGGGGACGAGCAACAATTTAAGTTTGGTGTTGTGATGAGCGGATAATTTGTACCCTTTTTGGCATTGTTTTACATAGTTTTTAGTATGTTTTAGTTACTTTTTATTAGATTTTTATTAATTTTTATTTAAAAATTACATTTCTAGACTTTCCTATGAGTTTGTGTGTTTTTCTATAATTTCAGGTATTTTCTGGCTGAAATTGAGGGATCTGAGCAAAAATCTGATTCAGAGGCTGAAAAAAGACTACAGATGCTATTGGATTCTGAACCTCCTGCACTCGAAATGGATTTTCTCGACCTACAGAAGTCCAATTACCACGCTCTTAATTGAGTTGGAAATTAGACATCCTGGGCTTTCCAGCAATATATAATAGTCTATACTTTGCCCGAGATTTGATGGCCAAAACTGGCGTCTAAAGTCATCCTAAAACTTTCTGGCGTAAAACGCCAGAACTGGCACCTTTTTCGGCGTTAAACGCCCATTCTGGCACTCAGGGTGGCGTTTAATGCCAACTTTGAGCATATGAACGTGAAAGCTTGAAAGCTCAGCCCAGGCATGCACCAGGTGGGTCCCGGAAGTGGATTTCTGCACTATCTGCACTTAGTTACTCATTTTCTGAAAACCTAAGTTACTAGTCTTGTATAAAAACTACTTTTAGAGATTCATTTTGTACCTCATGACATTTTACACTTCATATTGTATCTTCTACGGCATGAGTCTCTAAACCCCATAGGTGGGGGTGAGGAGCTCTGCTGTGTTTCAATGGATTAATGCAATTACTACTGTTTTCTATTCAATCACACTTGATTCTATTCTAAGATACTCACTCGTACTTCAATATAGAGAATATGATGATCCTTGACACTCATCATTATCCTCAACCTATGAACGCGTTCCTGACAACCACTCCCGTTCTATCTTAGCTCAACGTAGTTATTGGGTGACAGCTTGAGTGCGTATCTCTTGGGTTTCTAATCCACGGACCGAGTCCGGAGGTTGGAACCTTCGTGGTATAGGCTAGAACTAATTGGCAGCATTCCTGGGATCCGAAAAGTTTAAACCTTGTCTGTGGTATTCCGAGTAGGATCTGGGAGGGAATGACTATGACGAGCTTCAAACCTGCGAATGTTGGGCGCAGTGACAGTGTGCAAAAGGACAAGGGTCCTATTCTGACGCTAGTAGGAACTGACAGATGATTAGCCGTGCGGTAGCTGTACTTGGTATTTGTCATCCGAGACGAGAAATCTGACAGTTGATTAGCCGTGCAGACATCGTACCTGGTATTTTTCATCTAAGAGGATCATACAGCTTGCCATTCAAGGAAGCCATGCGTGTTTGGAGAAGAAGACAGTAGGAAAGCAGAGATTCAGATGACAGAGCATCTCCGGAACCTCAGCCTGTTTCTCATTATTGAATCACAAGTACTATTTATTTTATGTTATTTATTTTTCATAAATACAATCACTTTTATCATTAATCTCCTGACTAAGATTTACAAAATAACCATAGATTGCTTCAAGCCGACAATCTCCGTGGGATCGACCCTTACTCACGTAAGGTATTACTTGGACTACCCAGTGCACTTGCTGGTTAATTTTGCGATGTTGTGAAAAGTGTAATCACAATTTCGTGCACCAGCTAGTCATGCGTACGCGTCGCTACTAGCTTCTCAAAACTTCATTTTTCTTACATTCTTTCCACTTTTGTATGTTTTCTTTCCACCCTCCAAGCCATTCCTGCCCTATAAAGCCTAAAAACACTTAACACACAGATCACGACATCGAATGGTAATAAAGGGTAATTAAAATTGATAGTTTAAAGGCCTAGGAAACATGTTTTCAACTATATCACAGAATTTGGAAGGATTTGTAAAACCATGCAAATTATATGAATAAGTGTGTAGAGAATTGATCAAAACCACTCAATTGAGCACAAGATAAACCATAAAATAGTGGTTTATCATTGCCTCCACCTACTAATGTCAAGGCAATAAGAAGTTTCCTAGGACATGCAGGATTCTACAGGAGGTTCATAAAAGATTTCTCTAAAATCGCAAAACCCCTGTGCAATCTCTTGGCCACTAACGTTCCCTTCGTTTTTGACCAAAAATGCATGTACGCCTTTGAAACTTTGAAACTTTGAAAGCCAAGCTTGTCATTGCTCCTATCATCTCTGCACCCAACTGGGACTTACCATTTGAGCTAATGTATGATGCCAGTGATCATGCAATTGGCCCAGTCCTAGGGCAGAGACATGACAAGCTTCTGCATATCATTTATTATGTTAGTCGCGTATTAAATGATGCATAGAAAAACTATACTACTACAGAAAATGAGCTACTTGCAGTGGTTTATGCCATTGACAAGTTCAGATCCTACCTAGTAGGATCTAAGGTCATTATTTATACTAACCATGCTGCTCTAAAGTATCTACTCACTATGCAGAAATCTAAATCCAGACGTATAAGATGAGTATTACTCCTGCAAGAGTTTGATATAGAAATTAGAGATAGAAAAGGGATAAAAAATCAGGTGGCTAATCACTTATCCCGGATTGAGCCAGTAGCAGGGGCTTCTTCTCCCTCCTCTGACATATCTGAATCCTTTCTAGATGAGCAACTCTATGCCATCTGGACAGTGCCTTGGTTTGTAGACATTTCAAGTTACAAAGCTATAAGGTTCATTTCCAAGGGATTTACCAAGCAGCAAGCCTAGAAACTCATGCATGATGCAAATTACTACTTATGGGATGAGCCATATCTCTTTAAGAGATGCTCAGATAGAATAATCCAATGCTTTGTGTCTAAAGAAGAGGCACCGAGAATTCTATGGCATTGGCATGGCTCTGACTATGAAGGACACTTTGGAGGTGAGCGGACAGCCACCAAGGTTCTCCAAAGTGGCTTTTACTGGCCTACTCTCTTTAAGGATTCTAGAGAGTTCGTCCGTATTTGATAGTTGCCAAAGGGTTGGCAATCTCCCTCAGAGGTCTTTTCTTTAGGTTGTAATGGGGTTAGGGTCAAGGTAAGGGTTATATATAGCTAAGTGAGCTCAATATTTGAATCTTTGATTAACATAAGCTTCCCATCTAACCTATATAGCAACCTATGCAAATCTAACTAACCTAACTACCCATTCTTCTCACTTTTTCACATACTCATGCATTCTTTCTTTTTATCATAACACATATGCATTGATTTTCATTGGACTTCTCTTTGGGACATTTTGTTCCCTTTTTATTTCTTTCTTTTTCTTTTTCTTTTCTTTTCTTTTCTTTTTTTTTCACTTTTTCATCTTTGTGTATATATTTTTGTTTTTCTTTTCTTTCTTTTCAACTTCAAACATATATAAGAGCATCATTGCACATGGCTTCATATTTAATGCATGAAGATGTACCCAATTCCCAAGATTTTCAATAAAAATTCTAAACACCCTTTTTATCCCAACCAATGTTCCAAGGTTTCCCACACTTGAATGACACACACACATTAGCCTAAGCCAATCAAAGATCCAAATAAGGATAATTATTATTTTTTTCACTTGAAGGCTTGTAATGTGCTAATATTAGAACAAAGGGGTTTATCATAGGCTCAAAGTTGGCTAACAATGATTGATGACGAGTAGGCCATTTGGGTATGTGAGCTAAATGAAATGATGGCCTCAATCATATAAAATGCATGTCTACATGGAATAATGGACATAAAGAATCGAACAAATCAAGGATCACAATCATAGAAGGAGAACAATGCACACAAGAATGAAAATAAGTGGTTATAAGATGTAACCATGCAATTAGGCTAAAGTCTCACATGCTTGTGTTCTTGGCCCAAAACCATGTTCCAAAATACATTTTTCAAGCAAGATTAACACAAAAATTTCCAAATTGGTAGGGTGCCCTATAGATAATTTTTTGGAAACGAAGTTATCACCCTAACTAACCAAGTAGTCCTAACATGCAAGAAATGTTCAAATACAAAAACTAACCATGCAATGTATCCTAATTAACAAAGGAAAATCAACATTATGGGTGTTGAAAGGAAAAAATTATTACCTACAGAGATCGGTCGAACGACCTCCCCACACTTAAGAATTAGCACGGTCCTCCGTGCTAGTGGTAAGGCGCAAGGGGTGATCAGGTCCAAAACTTCCACTATCCCATTCATGAATGTCGTCTTCACTTAAGTTCGAAGTGGATGTAGAGATCTCCGGCTCCTCCATAGGTGGTGTCACAGAACTCAAAAGCTTCTTCACATAAGCAAATCGGCGTTGGTTGCGCCGTTCATATCGGTCCGTCTTGCTATGGACGTTTAGAAGCAGATGATGGGACGATCCTTGTGGTGTAGAAGAAGTGGTAGGGATATCCAAAGGAGTAGCTATGGCAAGGTGTCTGATTTCCACCGGAGGCTTGAGATATTTTTCGGTTGGGATGACGTCGTCCTCTATCGGAACCATTGCTTTCCGATCTTTAGTCTCTCGGGGAACACCAGCAGCAGTAACTAACTCCGTCACCAGGGCAGGAAAAGGTAGGTTACCCTTGGCATGAACATGACCCATGGCTTAGTGGATGAGGCATGCAATGTTGACCAGCCGCTCTGTGAGTATGCACCAAACTAGCAAGGCAAGGTCCGCGGTGATCAATGTCTCGTGAGTGCTAGGAAACACATAATGAGACAAGATTTGGGTCCATGCTCGAGCCTCTACGGTAAGATGGCGCGCAAAAATGCCCTTAGGTCGGGACCTGAGGCTCCCTCGGGTCCAAAATGACTCCGGTCCGGCAATGACTCAGCGGATAGCATCCCAATCAAGAACAAAATCAAAGTCATCACGCTGACGGAGGACCTCTTGGTAACCATCTACCTCAGCCACCACTAGCAAGACCTTGAGGATCCCTTGGATGGCGTCTTCTGAGACCGGGACTTGCTTCCAGCACACAAAAATAGTCCGAAGAGAAGGAGAGTGGTAATTGGAGTAGAACTCCACTACCCACGAGAGATTGGATTCTTGGGGTTGACGCATGAGAAACCCCCACTGCCGCCGCTCAATGCGAGGTAACACAACTTGAGCTATATGCTTCGGAGAGGCAAGAAGTGGTTCAGAATGATAGTTCCTTGCAATCATGATGGGGTACATAAGCTCACAATAGCAGTTGGGGAACCTAGCGGGATCCTTTGCAGGGTTCTCCTTCTCTTGTGCATCAATATTAATAATGCTTCACACCTTCTTGGAGAGAGGTTTAGCTTTGGGCGCATGGTGAGCCTTGGCAGTGGATCTTTGAGGTGTCCTTTTGGTAGGCGACTTCTTCGGTTCCTTTTCCTTGTCCTTTTTTATGGCCATCTGAATTATAACATGCAAGTGAGACAAATGCCACAAAAGAATAGGTATCTTGAAAGCATGACAGCTGCAACATGCAAGCGAGAAAATAATTGAAACATGGGGCAATGCACTAGCATGGGATGCAAGAGGGAGATAAGCATGCAAGTAAAAGGCATGAGAGGAATAGGCTCAAGCATCCATAATAATACAAAGTAGCATATGCAAGAAGGGAATAAGCACAAGAAAGTCATACACCTAGTCCAATTCCATGACAATGAAGAATACAAAGAAGTAAGGCGGAATTAGAGGGAGTGGGACTAATAATCTTGCAATATGTCACAAGGAAGCAAGTCATAAGTAATGAGCATGTGAGTGGGAAATATGAAGAATAACAGGCTCAACACACACAAAGATAAGCAAGTGTAATGAGAAAGGGCACCAAGTTGAAAGCATAGTGTCAAATTTGAAATAAGTACTCATTGGTGCCTTTCATCGAACACTTGGTGTGTAACCCTCAAACAATAAGCAAGTGGAGAAAATGTAGCAATGTAGCACCCCCAAAATGCAATACAAATCATCAAACAACACCTCATATCACCAAAAAGTCAAAATATATCAAAACAACCCACCAATGCAAGAGATAAATCCAACCTCAACACCCATGGAAAATGGGAAAAGAAAGCAAGCAATTAAACAAGAATGCATTAAGCAAAATGTAACTAAGGGGAAATGGGAAAAACAATGGAATGCAACTAAGGATAGAAAATTTGAACAAAAAGAGGAAAAGAAGAAGTAGTAGAAAACCTTGAGTAGAGAGAGGGGGCAAGGTGTAGGGCAAGTGAAGATAGGAGAGAAGAAATGGAAGGAAGAGATGATCCGCCGAAGGCGGTGGTCGGCGGCAGTGGCGGCGGATGGTGCTATCAGAGGTGATGGTAAGGTGAGAAGGTGATAGGAGGGGGTGAAGAAGAAAGGAAGAATGAATGGAAGAAGAGAATGGAGATGGAAAACTCAAACTGGGCGCGCTGCATCATAAGTGGCGTCGTGGAAGCGACGCGTGCGCGCCACATGCGCGTGCGCGCGGATGGGTGGAAAAGAAGAGGGGCGCGCGAGCACCACCCACGCGTACACGTGGGTTGGTAGAATGGTGAGGGACGCGTACGCATCAAAGCGCACACACGCGTGGAGGCAGCTGCGCGTTTTGCGCAGTGTTCGCGCGACGTTCGCGCAACTATCGGGTTGCATGTACCAGGGGTGGCATGCAAAGCGACCGACGCGTACGCACCATAGACGCGCACGCGTGGATTGTCAGGATGGAGAGAGGACGCGTGAGCGTGCCCTACGCATACGCGTGGAGGTAGCTGCGCGTTTCGCGCAGTGTTCGTGCGATGTTCGCACAACTCTTGGGAAAATGTACCAAGAGTTGCAAACGCGCAATCGACGCGCATGCATCTGTTACGTGCGTGGATGGCCCTTTTTTTTTCATACACATGAGGAGAGTTAATTAAAGCACAAAATTGGTAGTAATGCATGCTAAAGGGGTCAAAAACATCAAAGATCTCATGTAACATTCAACCTTAAGCATTTATTCAACATCTCAATTCAATCAAACCATTATCAATGGACTCCTCATGAGCAATTTAGCATAAAAATCAAGCAAAAAGCAACTATACTATGAACAAACTCACAAATCACAAATCAAGCAATCACCAAAGGTACAAAAATTCTACAAGCTATGTGCAAGAACTATAAGCAAAGGTAGATCGTACCATAGTGGGGTGTCTCCCACTTAGCACTTTTCTTTAACGTCCTTAAGTTGGACGGTCATTAGCTCAAATCTCTTCGCCTTCGGGTGCATCCTCAAGGAGGAACACCTCAACCTCTTTGTTGCTTTTCATCTTTTCTCCATGGTATAGCTTCAGACGATGACCATTAACCTTGAAGATATTGGGGCTTGAGGGATGGTGCAAGTGGTAGACCCCATATAGAGGAGAACTAACTCTCCCGCTCTAAACTCTCTTCTAAAAATGTTTCTATCATGCACCGCTTTCATCTTCTCCTTGTAAAGCCTTGAATTCTCATATGCTTCCAAGCGAAGGTTCTCAAGCTCCACCAATTGTAGCTTCCTTTCAACGCGCACCCCAAATCCTGTGTTTAACTCTTTTACGGCCCAATATGCTTTATACTCTATCTCCACCGATAGATGGTAAGCCTTTCCATAAACCAACCGGAATGGGCTCATACCAATCGGCTTCTTGTAGGCCGTTCGGTAGGCCCAAAGCGCATCACCAAGCTTAGAACTCCAATATTTCCTGTGAGGCTTCTTAACCTTTTCCAATATGCGCTTGATTTTCCGATTGGAGACCTCGGCTTGGCCGTTCATTTGTGGGTGGTATGCCATGGCCACTTTATGGATGATGCCATACTTCTTCATTAACCCTGCCATTCTTTTGTTGAAAAAATGCGAGCCTTGATCACTCACGATTGCTCGTGGCAATCCAAAGTGGCAAATAATGTTATTCCGAACAAAAGAAATCACTACATTAGCATCATCGGTTCTAGTGGGGATTGCCTCCACCCACTTGGAAACATAGTCAACGGCTAGCAAAATGTACATGAAACCATTAGAATTTGTAAAGGATCCCATAAAGTCAATACCCCAAACATCAAAGATTTCACAAAACAACATTGTTTGTTGGGGTATCTCATTCTTCTTAGAGATATTTCCAAACCTAAGACATTGTGGACAAGAACTACAAAAGAGAGATGCATCTTTGAAAAGGGTAGGCCACCAAAACTCACAATCCAAGACCTTCCGAGCCGTCCTTTGAGGACCAAAATAGCCACCACTCTTGGAAGAGTGGCAAGCCTCTAAAATAGCTTGATGCTCGAATTACGGTATACACCTTCGAATTACGTGATCGGCACCACATCTCCATAAGTATGGGTCATCCCATACATAATATTTGGGTTCGCTTTTGAGCTTATCCTTTTGATGTTGAGGAAAATTAGGAGGAAAGGTGCGAGCAACCAAGTAATTGGCAATAGGTGCATACCAAGGGGTCACCTCGAATATTGCTAGCAAGCCCTCGAGAGGGAATGTATCATTAATAGGAGTGGAATTGCCCTTTGTGTGCTCAAGGCGACTCAAGTAGTCCGCCACTAAGTTTTGCAAACCACTCCTATCTTTGATTTCTAGGTCAAATTCTTGCAATAGCAACACCTATCGGATCAACCTAGGTTTGGATTCTTTTTTGGCCAACAAATATTTCAATGCCGCATGATTCGAGTATACCACCACCTTAGAGCCAAGTAGATAAGCCTGAAATTTATCCAAGGTAAAGACAATAGCTAACAACTCTTTCTCGGTGGTGGTATAATTGGATTGCGCTCCATCTAAATTTTTTGAGGCATAGGCAATGACATAAGGAATTTTACCCTTGCGCTGTGCTAGCGCCGCTCCCACCACGTAGTTTGATGCATCACACATTATCTCGAATAGCCGAGTCCAATCCGGCCCTCTAACGATGGGATCTTGGGTCAAAGCAATCTTGAGCTTGTCAAACGCCTCCATGCACTCTTCACTTAAATCAAATTCCACATCATTTTGCAACAATCGATAGAGAGGTAACGCCACCTTACTAAAGTCCTTAATGAATCGCCGGTAAAAACCTGCATGTCCAAGAAACACACGGACTTCCCTCACAGAAGAGGGGTAAGGCATACTAGAAATAACATTGACCTTTGTTGGATCCACCGAGATCCCATCTTTAGAGACAATGTGTCCTAAAATAATACCTTGTCTAACCATAAAATGGCATTTCTCAAAATTTAACACAAGGTTTGATTTAGTACACCTCTCTAGAACTTTTGCTAGATTGTCCAAGCAAAGGACAAAAGAGTCCCCATAAATAGAAAAATCATCCATGAACACCTCCATGCATTGCTCCAAAAGATCCGCAAGTATACTCATCATACACCTTTGGAACGTTGCCGGTGCGTTGCACAAGCCAAATGCCATTCTCTTATACGCATACGTTCCGAACAGGCATGTGAAGGTGGTTTTTTCTTGGTCATTTGGAGTAATGTGGATTTGAAAATATCCAGAATAGCCATCTAAGAAACAGTAATGAGATTTACCACATGATCAACCATTTGATCGATGAAGGGCAACGGAAAGTGATCCTTCCTAGTGGCCAAGTTTAGGCGCCGATAGTCAATACACACCTTCCATGACTTTTGGACTCTTGTGGCTATAAGCTCTCCTTGTTCGTTCTTGATTGTAGTAACACCAGATTTTTTCGAAACCACTTGGACGGGACTCACCCACTCTCTATCCGAAATTGGATAGATAATGTCTGCTTCTAATAACCGGGTGACCTCCTTCTTCACAACCTCTAGAATGGTAGGATTGAGATGCCTTTGAGGTTGTCTAACGGATTTGGCTCCTTCTTCTAAGAAAATTCAGTGTTCACACACTTGGGGGCTAATGCCAATTAAGTCTGCTAAGCTCCACCCAATGGCCTTCTTGTTCCTCCTTAAGACATTAAGCAACTTCTCCTCTTGGTGGGGGGAGAGCTCCTTAGAAAAAATTACCGGGAGCTTTTGGTCATCTTCAAGGAAGGCATATTTTAGGTGGGCCGGGAGTGGTTTCAAATCTATCTTTTGTTCATGACTCGGCATTTTGTCATCCGGTGACATTGGAGATGATAAGACATCTTCTTCACATACATGGGAACTCCCCACACTTGGTTCTTCAATCATACTCTTTCCATCAAAATTATCTTGTTGAACTTGGGCCACAACATTGTTAATCAAATCACATCGAAAAATAGAGTGATCCTCTAGTGGATGTCTCATGGCTTCATCAAGATTAAAGCTCACTTCTCTTCCATCGATCTCAAATGAGTAGGTACCCGAAAACGCGTCTAATTTGAATCGGGCGGTCTTCCAAAATGGCCTCCCTAGCAAAATAGATGAAGTCCTTCCAGAATCACTAGGGGGAATCTTGAGAATATGAAAATCAATCGGGAAGACCAACCCCTTTATACTTACTAAAACTTCCTCCGCAATACCAACTACGGAAATTATGCTTTTGTCCGCCAAAACAAACCGGGCGGCCGACCGTTTCAATGGTGGAAGCTTTAAGACTTCATAGACGGACAAGGGCATAATACTCACGCAAGCGCCAAGATCGCACATACAATCAACAAATTCAACTGCATCTATGGTGCACGTTATTAGGCAAGGGTCGGGGTCACCACACTTCTCCGGCACACCATCCATTAAAGCGGAGATTGAACTTCCCAATGGAATAGTTTCTAATTCACAAATTTTTTCCTTATTCATACATAAGTCCTTTAGAAACTTTGCATATTTAGGTACTTGGCGGATAGCATCAAAGAGAGGAATGGTTACCTCAACTTTCTTGAACATCTCCACTATTTTGGGATCCAACTCAACTCGCTTCTTAGTCTTCCTTGCCAATGTGGGAAATGGGATTGGAGTAGCATCTTGCAAGACATCCCCATCCTTAGGTATTCCTCCCCTTGGTTGAGCAATCACTTCTTCAACTACCTCTTGGGCTTCATCCTCCTCTTCAACTTCTTCTATCTCAACCCCATCTTCAACCTCTATTGGACTTGGCTCTTCATGACTCCTCTCTTGCAATTTGGTACCAGACCTCAAGGTAATGGCATTGATGCCACCCTTGGGGTTGGGTAGAGGTTGAGAGGGTAAGGCACTTGAACTTGAGGGTTGAGTGGTAGAGGTATAGGTAGAGCTTGAGGGTGGTTCTATTCGGGAAATAAAGGCTTGGAGTGTAGAATTGAGACTGGTAAGGCTTGTGGCAGGTGTTGTTTGAAGCTCCTTTTGCCCTTGGAGGATGGAGCGGAGTGCCTCATCTTGGTTGGAAGAAGGGGAAGGATAAGTGATTTGGGGGGCTTGTGGTTAATTGGATGGAGGTGCTTGCCTTTGATGAGGTGCTTGGTAGGTTTGGGAGACTCTTCCTTGGTTTTAGTTTTGGTATGGGAGATTTTGTTGGTATTAGTTTTGTTAGTTGTTGTTGTTGTTCCATCTTTGGTTCCCACTATTGTCTCTTCCTCCTTGATTATAATTGTCCCTCCATCCTTGGTTAGAGTTATCTTGCCACCCTTGATTAAAATTATCCCCTTGGCTATAGTTTCCTGCTTGTTGATGATAACCTTTGTTTGGACGATTGTAGTAGGCATTAGTAGCCGCCAAAGTATTATCTTCTTGGAGGTTTGGACATTCATCAGTGTAATGGGTGTAACAAGAGCAAATTCCGCACACTCTTTGGGGGACCAATTGTGGACTTTGTTGTGGTTGAGGAGGTGGAGGTTGTTGTTGATTTAGTTGGAGTTGCTTTAGAATGTTTGTCATTTCTCCCAAGGTTTTGGTAAGGGCGGTGGTCTCACCACTAGTAGAAATTTCATTTATAGCTCTTGGATGGTTGTTTCTTTGTCTAGCATGTTGGGTGGACTAGGCCAAATCGATGATCAATTGCCATGCCTCCTCCGCCGTTCTATACTTTGTCAAGAAACCATTATTTGAGGCATCCAAGAGGATCTTGTCTTGTGGTTTCATTCCTTGGCAAAAATAGCTTATCAACACTAGAGTGTCAATCATATGGTGAGGGCATGAGTCAAGCAGTTTCCGAAACCTTTCCCAATACTCGTATAGAGTTTCCATTTCACCTTGGACAATGCATAAAATTTCTTTCCTCAATTTATCCGTCACCTCCGAAGGAAAGAATTTATCTAAGAACTCCCTTCTAAGAAAATTCCAATCACCAACAATCTCATCGGACAAAGTGTAAAATCACTCTTTGGCTCTTCCCTCTAGAGGGAAAGGGAAGGCAAACAACCAAATAGCAACCTCATCAGAACCCTCCCGCCTTGTTATTGAACACACACCTTGAAAATCGCTAAGGTGTCTAATAGGATCTTGGGCGGAGAGTCCATGAAACTTGGGTAGAAGATGAATCAAAGCAGTCTTGAGTTCAAAATTAGTGTTTAACTCCGGATAATGCACTTGAAGCGGTTGAAAAACAAAGTCTGGAGCACCGGCTTCCTTAAGAGTGACTCTCCTTGGAGTGGCCATCGGTTCGGTACCTAGATTGATAGAAGAAGAATTAGTAGTATCGATGGAAGAATAGATGGTTTCTTCCTCAAATGACGTGTCCAATTCACCCTCGGATACGGTTAGTGAATTGGTAAAAACCCTTTCACCACCTTCAAAGGCTAACCGTCTTCTAGCTTGCCTAAGATGTGAGATAGTTCTCTCAATTTCTGGATCAAAAGGGGCTAAGCTAGGATCCGGTAGTGAATGAGTCTTTCAAAGAAAGAAGTATGGAGCTCATGACAATAAGATGCACTAAACAAAGATTAATCCTAACTAACAATTGAACTATCAAACAATCAATGAATGCAAGTATTCACATATCCATATATTTACACTAACCAACAACATGGCACACAATTGCAACTCCCCGGCAATGGCGCCATTTTGATGAGTGATATTTTGTCGGTATAGAATTCTCTAATGGAATTATATCGTGAGTATAGCTCTAAACCAACAAACTATAATGCATCAAACAAAGAAAGTGTGTGTCCACAATTCAAATCAATAACCGAGAGTATTAGTCTCGAGTCGTTCTCCCTAGGAGTTGCCTTAGGATGCACATCATTGGTTAGGAATCTCTTGGTGTTGAGGTTGAATACGAGAAGTGTAAACTAGCTTGCAAAAAAGTAACAAACAATTGACAATGAAACTAAGGGGCACAAGAATTTGAAATCAAGCAAGAGTGAATGACAATCAATCAATATAAAAGCCTTAGCTAGGGTTGAGAATTAAAAGTCCTATCATCATTATCTCCATCAATCATGACATCAATTGGTTATTGCTCCACTTAGTTAACCTTTAACTATGAAGGAAAGTCAAGTGAAGATAATCAATTTGAGTCCACAAGTCCTATTCTAATCCTAGGGAGAGACTAAAGTTAGTGTCATTCAAATCAATTAGTAATTTCCAATTGTCAATCAACAAAGGACCTTAATAATTCAAGTGTTTTCAATTACCCAACCCCTAAGCCAAGAGTGAAGAACTACTCCATAGCTAAATTTGACGTTTCATCAAGCATTTGGTGAGCAATAATGGAAGACATCATGAAATTGGAGAAAGGAATTGAATTAAGGCTATCTATTACAAAAAATCAACAACAATCAAACAATTAACAACAATGAAAGTGAAACTCCTCAATTCATTAATGGAAATCAAAGTAACAAAGGTCTAGATACAAGATCTACAATACTAGAACATCAAAAATACTAAATTGAGAATAGAAGAAGAGGATCTACAATCTAGAGCAATGCAAACTTGAATCAAATTTAGATCTCACCAAAGTATCCAAGTACAATTGGGATTGAGAAAGTCAAAAACCCTAGAGAGAAGTTGGAGTTTCTCTCCCTAAAAATGTAACTTCCAAAAGTAACTAACTAGAAAAGAGTGTAAAAGATGTGTTCTCCTTCAATCCTTGGTTCTTTTAATCTTTTCCCGTCAGAATTCCTCTCAGAATTGGGCCTAGGAACCCTCTGAAATTGCTAAAAACGTTTTCACTAAAGGGGTCACGTGCGCGTATCACGCGTACGCGTGGCTTATGCGTACGCGTCGATGGGCTTTTGTGATCCACGCGTATGCGTCAGGTGTGCGTACGCGTCGATGAAGATTTCGCCCAGCGACGCCTGTGCATCCATGCTTGCGCACCAATTTCAGAATTCATCTCCCACGCGTGCACGTCGGTGCTAATACTCCAAAGCTCCATTTTCCATGCTCCTTCCACTTATGCATGCTTTCTTCCTCTCTTCTAGACCATTCTTGCCCCCCTATAAACTCTGAAATCACTCAACAAATGGATTACAGCATCAAATGGTAATAGAGGGAGATAAAAATATAGCACAATTAAGGCCTAAAAAGTATGTTTTCATTCATCAAGCAAACTCGGGAAAGAAACATAAAACCATACATTTTATATGGATAAGTGTGACAAAATATTGGTAAAAACCTCTAAATTCTACACAAAGTGAACCCTAAGATTGGGGTTCATCAATACCAAAACTACCAATTTTACGCTATTGTGGCAAAGGCTAAACAAGGAATGGTCCTTTGGGGATTGCTTAAAATCATATCGAAGGAGGGCAGATGAAAATTTTGCAAACCAGCAACGTGGAGCCTGCCGCAGTCCGTAGAGAGACTTTTGAAGTTTACAGACCAGTCCTTGTTGAGGCACTTGAAAACCAGGGGGAAGCTTCATGTAAATATCCTCATCAAGTTCTCCATGAAGAAATGCATTGTGGACATCCATCTGGTGGAGTTCACAATCCTGGGCTGCTGCCATTGCAAGTGTTGTGCAAATTGTTACCATCTTTACCATTGGGAAAAATGTTTCATTGTAATCCAAGTCTTTCACTTGATTATTTCCCAAAATTACCAGTCTTGCTTTGAACCTCTCTATTGTCCCGTCAAAATTTTTTTTAATTTTATAAACCCACTTACACCCATGTGCTTTCTTTCCTGAGGGAACTGTTATGAGCTTCCAAGTGTCATTGAGTTGAAGTGCACAAATTTCTTGGGACATCACTTCACGCCAATGCTCATCTGTAACTGCTTGAGAGAAAAATAGAGGCTCCTATTCTGTCTGGAGATAAGCAAGAAAACTACGGTGTTGTTTGGAAAAAGAATTATAATTCACAAAATTTTGTATAAGATAGGACACACCTGAGGATTTTGATGGAGAGGGAGGTTGGTCGGTAGGGTTTATTTGTATCGTGACAGTACAGACAAAATCGCGCAACCTGATTGAGGGTGTCTTCATGTGGTGACCCCGACCAAGTGGAACGTCCATTGTGACTAGTGGTAGATCGGAAGTCGGCGTTGTTTCTACTGCACTTGGTTCTGATGTATCGTCAGCGATGTACCCTTTAATGTCTTCATTAAGCTCATTCCCCCTTGTTTGTCAATAGGTGCTTCAATGAGGGAATTCCCAGCACAGTCATTTAAGTGTGGAGTACTGGGCCCAAGTGTGGGAGTTGAACTTGGCCTATTGTGTGTGTCTTCTTCAATAATTGTTTCAAGCATAGGAGATTCAATATCTTCAATCTTTGGTTCCAAAGCCTGATCCACTTTAAAAGGGAACGTATCTTCAACAAAATGGACATCACGAGACACAAAGAAAAATTCTTTTTCCAAGTCAAATAATTTTCATCCTTTTTGCCCAAAAGGATACCCGACAAACACACATTTTCGGCTACGGCTGGAAAATTTGTCCCATTGCCTATTCTGATTTTGAGCATAACGCAAAGAGCCAAAAACCCGCAACTGCTCATAACTTGGAATTGTTCCATGAAAAACCTCATACGGAGTCCTGCCCTTCAATATTGAGGATGGCATACGATTAATTAAATAGCTAGCAGTTAAGACACATTCTCCCCAAAGCTGAATAGGAAGATTGCCTTGAAAACGTAATGATCTAGCAACATTGAGAATATGTCGATGTTTGCACTCCACTCATCCATTTTGTTGTGGTGTATTAACACATGACGATTGATGAACAATGCCTAGTTGTAGGAAGTATTGTTTTAAACACATGAATTCCGCTCCATTATCAGATCGAACCATTTTAACATACTTGTTATATTGGCCTTCAACCAAAGTGAAAAACTTTTTCAATATGATTAATACCTCAGCCTTTTCTTTCAACAAATATATCCAAACCGCTCGTGAACAATTATCCACAATAGTCAAGAAATATGAAGCACCACACGAGGAGGGAGTTCTATAGGGCCCCCACAAGTCACAATGAATTAAATAAAAAATATTGGAAGCTTGATAATCACTTAAAGGAAACATATCTCTTATTTGTTTAGATTTTCAAAAATTTCACAAATCTCATTGCTTGTATATTTCTCACTTACATTACAAAGCATTTGCACAATTAAATGATGGATGCCTGATAAACCCCAATTTCATGGTTTATCTTGTGCTTAATTTAGGGGATTTTATCACCTTTTCCCACATTTATTCAATGAAATAGCATGGTTTTGTAATTCTCCCTTAATTTGTGCTTAAGTGTAAAAACATGCTTTTGAGGCCCTAAATTGGTGATTTTAATTCACTTTAATTCCATTCGATGCCTTGATGTGTTTGTTGAGTGATTTCAGGTTCATAAGGCAAGTATTGGATGGAAGAAATGAAGAGAAAAGCATGTAAAGTGGAGAATTCATAAAAAAATGAGCATTTGGAGAATTGAGGGCCACGCGCATGCGTCATTCACGCGTACACGTGAGTAGGAGTTTTGGCCAGCGACGCGCACGCCTGACACTCGGCACGTGACCCACTTAAAGTAAAATTGCTGGGGGCGTTTTTTGAGCTGCCCAGGCCCAAATACAACTCGTTTCTGAGGGTATTTCATGCAGAATTGAAGATTGAGCAAAGGGGGGGAGCACTTAGTTGTAGCTTGGCATCATATAGTTTAGTTTCTAGAGAGAGAAGCTCCTTCTTCTCTCTAGAATTAGGGTTCTTAGGCTTATTTCCATCTTAGATCTAGGTTTAATTTATTGTTCTCATCTTGTGTTCTTTACATTTTCATGCTCTAGTAGTTTGATTCTATTAGTTTTCATGATGATTTCACCTTTATGCCTCTTTTATGTTATTGATGAACTCTTTTTGGATTTGGATCTCCTTTAATGCAATTTGATATTTGATGTTCTTTTGGTGTTAACCTTAGTTGCTATTATTGAGTTCTTGCTCTTGCTAGTTATGTTTGTTATTAATTCTTGCATTTGATGATGTTTACTTTTATTGCACTCTAGATGTTTGATAAAATGTTTCCTCTAGTTTTTGAGTAGTTCTCTTGACTCTTGGCCTAAGCTAAGGGAATTGGGTGACCTTGATTCATTGGGTCTCATTGAATTGGTGATTTGAGAACCCTATGTGGTCAATTTGATAACCATTGACTCTAGCCTACTACTAAGTCAATTAGTAGCTAGGTTAGGACTTATGGATTGATGTTGATCAAGCCTATTTGACGTACTTAATGCATTGAGGTAGACATTATACTTATTTCAAGCATAGGAGTAGACTTAATGGGTTGGCCTCTCGTAATTGTCAATATTTGGTTTGTAGACAAGGATGGTGATCTCAATTATCTAAGTCTAGCAAATGGTTCTTTCCTTTCTTTCAATACTTCTTGTCGTTTACTTTCTTGTTATTATATTTTCTTGTCGATTGAAAATCAAACCCCCTTGTTCTTCATAGCCAATAATTGATCACTTCATTGCAATTTCTTGTGAGACGACCCGAGGTTTAAATACTTCGGTTAATTTTTATTGGGATTTGTACTTGTGACAACTCAAATTTTTGTATGTGAGGATTCATTGTTGGTTTAGAACTATACTTGCAACGAGAATTCATTGGTGAAATTCTAAACCATACAACAAAACGCAAGCATCAAAATGGCGCCGTTGCTGGGGAATTGCAATGGTGCTATGTTGTTGGCTATTGTATATATTGTGAATATGTTTGCCTCTTGCTTTTTTGTTAGTTTTTGCTAGTTGTAGGACTTTGCTTTCTTTGTTCCTTGTTAGTTTTTGTTTTATTTTCTCTTGTCATCATGAATTCTCATCACTTTGGCTATGACTGTGGTTCAAACTCTGTTGTAGAAAATGGAAGCTTTAATGAAGATTTGCATCAAGGATTTGGAGATCAAGGGTGGGAGGAGCCCCAAGCTTATGGACAATCTTCTTGGCAACAATCTCCTCCCGAATCAAGTTTGACAAGAGTGCTTGGGACATGACTACTCTCCTCACGGAGATGCGCAAGGAACAAAAGGCATTTTATTCCATCCAAGCCATTCAAGCGCCATCCCAACATCATTACTCTCCGGATTCTTATGGGTACAATCCAAATCCTAATGCATACCAATCTAATGTGTGTGATGACCCTTATTGTGATTGTCAACCACAACCACCACATACATATGACCCCTTCCCTCAATATAGTCCCCAACAATCTTACTCATAAGCTTCATACCACCATTCACCCCCATATGACCCTAACCCATATCCACCATACCAACCACCATATGAATCATACCCAGAACCGCTATTCCAACACCAATATTCCCAAGAACCACAATTTCCATACACACCACCTCAAGACTTTCACCAATATAGACCACCTTCTAACTACAATACCTTTCCCTCAAATAATGAACCCTCTCTTCCACCACCACCTTCATCGGATGACCTAATGCGAGAGCAACAAGAACTTCTAGCTAGGTGTCTGAAGCAAGATGAAGAGCTTAAGGAGATAGAAGCCAAGGTTGCTATTGTGATGGAAGCCGTTAGCAACATGGTCTCATCCCGCCTAAGCCTATGCAATCAAGGCACTCCCATTGTTGAATGTGGAGAAGCATTCAAGGATCTTAGTGAGGGAATGGACTTAAAGCTTCAAGGGAAAGAAGAGGAGTTAAAGTAAGAAGTGCAACAAGAGAAGGAGGTAGAGATTATTGAACAAGAGGAAGTAGTGGTTGGAGATTTAGGATATGTTGAGTACATGGGAGAATCACAAGTTGAAAAGTCCTCTTCCAAGAAGCTTGATATTGATGTTGAAGAGGGTATACAACTGCCAAAGCATGTCATGGTTGAAGACTTGAAAGAAGTCGATCAAGGGATAGATTCAATCATTGATGAATTCTTATGTACAATTAAATCCTCTCCCACTGGGCTTGAAATTGAGATTAAAGAAGAAGATGCACAACCTCCCATATCCTTGGTGAGCAATAATGAGATGGAATTAGAAGAAAGCTACCAAGAAGAAGGTTTGGAAGAAGTTGGGCAATCAACAAGTCCTCCTGTATATGATGATTTCGCATCAACATATGATTCTGTTGAGCTTGATGAATCCTTCTCCACTATGGTTGGAATTGATGATGAGGTAGATTTCACTAGACCTCCTATCTATGATTTGAGTGCTGGAGAAGAGCTTGAAGACATTGGTGGAGAAGAGCTTGAACTTGAGGAAGCTTGGCAAGAGGCAAAGCTTGAAGAACCTTGCCAAGTGGTGGAAGCCTCTAGAAGAAGATGGACGGGAGTAGAACATGCTTTGTCAAGACCGTTGGGAACTCCTCTACCTGAGTTGCCGTCTAATCTTTCATTTGAGTGGGTAAAACTTCTAACTCTTAGCTTTCTTATCCCACTTGAGTATGGTATTATTGAGACGGATGGCCAACTTAGGGTGCTTTGTGGAATTAAGTGTAAGCGGAGGATGTTTAGTGGTTGGCGTTGTAAGTCTAGGCTCATTATGGTTGGAAGCTCAAAATTGAGGAGCATGGATTGGTGTAATGCTCAAATAGATGGGTCTAGGAGAGTAGTTTGGTGCCCTCATGAGAATTCGGCTTTCCTACCACCCGGAGGGAATCACCATGATCAATTTGAAGACGAGTGCGAAAATAAAGTATGGGATCCCAGACTACTAGAGGAGGATCAACCTTGGGAGCCTATGGTTTATGGAGAACTCCATCAGAGCTTAGAGGTAACATTGAATGATGGAGCTTATTGGAAGTCCAAGCATTGGTGGATGTTCAAGGATGGATTCAAGCGCAAGCCACCTTGATGAAGAGCTCCCCATAAGTCCAACTTAAGGACAATAAACAAAAGTGATAGGTGGGAGACACCCCACCATGGTAAACTCTTTTCATTTTTCCTTTTTGTAAATATTGGTAAAATTTGTTTAATTTCATATTTTGTTTGGTTTGTTGAGTTTAATTGGGAGTTTGGTATATTAAATAAGGTTTTATGGTGTTTTGGTAGCTGTTTGGAGGTGTGAAATGCTTGGTTTGGTGCAAGAACATGGAAAAATTTTGAAAAACAGAGCACCAACCCACACGTACGCGTGCCCCACGCGTATACGTGACCCAAGTTTTTTCGACCATCCACGCGCACGCGTCACCCAGGCATACGCGTGGATCCCAAATTTTCACCCCCAAGCCAAGAACCCGAGAGTTGTGCATCAAGTGTGCCAACTTTGTGCCTTCACCCACGCGTACGCGTATCTCACGCGTACGCGTCGACCCTCTCTGAATAACCCACCACGCGTATGCGTGACTCACGTGTACGTGTCGCTCCCATTTCACCACTCCACGCGCACGCATCACTGACGGGTACGCGTGGGCTGCCTTATTTTATCCATCTTCTTTTCTTCTCCCCTTTCCATTTCTTTCCTTCTTCTTTCTTCTTCTCTTTTCTTTTCACCCTTCAATCATCATCCAACACTACCAAACACCATCTATAACCAATTCTTTTAGTTAGTTGGTTGGTTGTTTAGTTAGTTTAATTTTTGTTTAATCTTCTCTTTTCTTCATGATAAGTGTTGGATTATTAATCTTGTTTACTGTCTATTGCTGCTTATTATTAATTGAATGTTATTTTATCATAACTGTTTTTGATATTCATTGTGGGATCCTTTATTGAGGATACAATTTTGTTACTTGGTTTCGAGTTCTTAATGCTTAATGTTTTGAATACCAAGTACTTATACATTGCCTCCAAGTATATTAACTCTTTTGAATTGCATGTTTTGGCCACCATGCATTCATCATCCATCGTTAGACAATTGTACATTACCAATGCATTTTTTTAGGTGATGCTTGCTATGCTTGATCCATATTCACATCACCTATTTCATGCATTGAGATTTTGGAATTGTGAAATTGGATCGAAAGCTTACCTAAGTGGCATATTTTTGAGCTCTCTAAGCTTTGTGGACCATGCTTGCTATGTGATTGATTTTCACTTCTACATTCTCTTTCTTATGTTCCATAGCATCCATGTGCTCCACCTCTATGTCACTTAGGTGTTGCAAATAAACTTCAATATGTGTCATTGTTTGATGTGTAAGTTTCACATTCTATCTTGTTCATTAAAGTTACCTTACACATCAATCAATGTCCATTCATGATCCAATTTCACAATTGCTTGACTTCGCTTGAATGCTTTTATGCTTCTTTATTGCTTGTTTGGTTGTCTCAACCTACAAGTTTTCTTTAAAGTATTTCAAGCACACTAGAATGAGTGAAGTATATACTTTCTTTGTGTAATTGTGACATAACTCTCTATGATAGTGTGTGTGTTCTAAAGGGCGCCTAATTTAGAATTCACACACCTATTCTTTCTTAATGTCACCTTAATTCACTCACCCCATTCTAGTGATTTACCTCATTCCAACAATTTACGCTTCCTTGCTTTTGTATTTTCTCATCTTACAGTGTTATTTTCTGTTTTTCATGACCGATGCACTATAAACAAAAAATGGAAGCGGAAGAAAGAACACGCAATACCGGTTGATCCGCCAGCTGAAGATGGCACAATTCGGAAAGTCGCCATACCCCCTTGCTCATCTTTGAATGCACCGAGGACGGTGCAAACTTTGAAGTGTGGGGAGGTCGTCCGACCAGTCGACATTTTTGGGTGATAAATTTCTAATCCCAACACTTTTGCATCTCATTTTAGGTCTTCTAGAATTTTTTAGTTGCATTTTATTATTTTGCATACGTATACATAATAAGCTTAGTCAAAATAATGAGATTTTTCAAGAAATTTATCTATAGGGCACCGTAATTGATTGAAAAAAAAAATTTAGAACTTGCTTGAATTACATATATTGTGGAACATGATTTTTGAGCTAAGAACACAAGCATGTGAGATTTGAACCTAATTGTGTGGTTACATTATACAACCACTTATTTTTATTCTTGTGTGTATTGTTCTCTTTCTATGAATGCAATCATTGATTTGTTTGATTCTTTATGTCCATTATTTTGTGTATGAATGCACTTATATGATTGAGGCCATTGTTCATTGAGCTCACTTACCACTACAAGAAAAGGTAATATTTGTAACAAAAAAACGTTACAAAAAATCAAAATTTTGGAACAAAAGGATTTTGTAACAAAAAAAGGGGCCATTGCAGTATGTCCCGTTACAAAAAGTTTTTGTAACAAAAAATAAAACTATTACAATTCAAAGTAATATTTTGTAACAACTTTTTCTGATACAAAAAATCAAAAGTCGTTACAAAAGTGATACAAATTTTGATCTTCAAAATATTTTTGGTGACAATATATTTTTTCCTATCATAAAATTGTGTTACAAAATGTAACTTGATTTTGTAACATTTTTTTCTTTAGTTAGGAAAGCAAAATAATTATTTTGTAACAGCTTTTTTTTAATAAAAATTGCATGCATAATTTACCAAATTATTTTTTTAATTAACTTAACTATTTTACTAAGCAAGTGAACATTTATATAATACGTAAAAACATACATAATTCAAACATGCTTCATTTAACTATAATTGTTTTAAAACAAAATAACATTGTGAGTACATTGATTAGTTCTACAAGTTATATTTCTTGCACAAGTTTAACCAAAAGTTAAAAATCTAACATAGATTAGTGTCTCTATGAATCAAAATATTCTTGAGCCTTCAAGGTAGCATGTTGTCACCATTTTAGCACTCCTGTAAATAAAAAAAAACGAAACAAAAAATTAGAAACAAGTTAAGATATAACACTAATTATAATTTTTTCCATTAACTTTTATCCAAAATATTCTGAAAAATTTTGGCATAACCTCCCTAAAACTTAGATATTTCCACCGTCTACGGTTCCATCAAAAACAACCAATTCACTACTTATTTCTCAGCCAATACACAACCAAATTTATCAAACCAAATAATAGGGACAATATTCTTGAAGTGACACAAATCAGTTTAATTTGAAGCCATATCTGTTAACTAAGGTAATGAGGTTGGTAATGGACAAAGAATGCAAAAGAAAACCAAATATACTACCCAGAGCCCAAACTCTCCTATCAGGAAACAAAGCTGAACAGGATCGAGTGAATCGTACATGAACTCTGGAATGCTAGCTTCCTTAGCATTGATACAATGAAGAAGTCACATCTTTAATCCATCTCCTCCTCCACTACAATTCCTTTTCACAGGCGGATGACTCACAAGCACAAACAGTTGAGATCATAAATTGTAAGTCCAAAGATATCTTGTTCTGTCAAACAAAATGTATAATCATGCATACTTACCAAGTAATTATGAATAACAAATTTCTCTCCACATTTGATAGAAGTTTCTACTCATCTCCATAGTACAAGTTTTCAAAACCACTAACCAATGCAATAAATAAATAACTGTGTAAAAAACGTACATATGAAATCACTTGAAAGTGGAAGCCACTATCACTACAGAGTGCATACCATGTTACATGTGCAACATGTCAAGTTATTCTTCTACATAATATTTCACATGCTCTCCTCCATTATTAGAACCAGTTAACTAATTAGAAGCATGAAAACAAATTAAATTAAACTAATGAAAGAATAAAGGCAGAGACTCATAGAGTAATTAGAGTCAACCTGAGAGATAGAAACTTAAAACACTTTAATTTGTTTTGGGAGTGGGAGGGCCCGGCTTAACGTATTCCTTATGTAACACAATGCTTGCTTCCTCTCCACAAACTCTCTTTTTTCTAAGTTCAAAAGCAGAGACCAATTAAAAGTGCTTTATCAAGCAAAGAAGTAAGCTCAATTGAGTGCCCCATCCTTTCTCATCTCCAAAGTACTAGCAAACAAAGGAAACTTCTTTCATTTTTCTTTTCTTTTCTTTTTTTGGTTATGAATTATATTCTCCACGAGATGCAATTATCTTCCGCTTGGAAACATCCATATTATATAGAAACGATGTTAAATCTTCATTTCCACTAGAATCTATTTATCACAATTTTAAATCCAAGACTTTGATTAGTGAAAACTAACATGCACCAACAGAGTTAGTTCCCACTGGTTAAGGAAACATGTTTGTTGGATTTTTTAATTTTTAGGTATTAATATAAATTTTAACTTTTATTGTTTAATGTTTAATATTTAGTGGAATCAGCTAATTTATGAATGAAAGAAAAGTAATTATTGAAAAAGACTAAATAGTTTTTGTAGCTCATCTAATTTCAGCAAAAAAGTTTCACGTTTTCCACAACTTGAACAGTTATAAACTTCAATTCTGAAAGTTTCAGGCTAACAAACAACCACTGAATTTTATAGAAAAATTTAACCAGAAACTTTAAGAAAACTAGTCAGATCACAGCTATTGAGTAACAAAAGATGTATTTGTCAATAAGAACCTGAGAAGCATGCTAGGGGAATCAAAAGAAGGAATTCATTGAGAATGTAGTTTGAAAGCATCTAAATTTAGCATAGATCTGGAATCATTTCATCACCAATTATAAAAATTTAATCATGCAGAGTTGCTAACTTTACAAAACAAGGAAGCCCAACATTTTCTCATCTATTAATTTGAATAAAAAGAAAAGGGAAATAAAAAGAATAAAAAATATCTCACCAGTTTCAACTGAGAGCCTCATCAGCAGGATAGCCGGTGAAGATTTCAAAGACCTTATTGACATAGATGATGGGGAAATCAGGCTCAAGCGCATCACAAACAACAAACGAGGTTGGTGTTGTGATGGCAGGGATTTATACCGGTTCGAAATTCCACAAAATAATTCCGTTGTTAGTATAGTCCAAACCAATAGAAAATCCTCGCAATCAAATTAAGATTTGTGGTTTTGTGTCCCAAATAACGAACCCTAATAAAATTTTACCGAAGTATTTGGACTCCGGGTCGTCTCCCTAGGATACAATGAAGTGCTCAATTATTAGCTATAAAGGGGTAAGGGGGTGATGAGCGGATAATTTATACGCTTTTTGGCATTGTTTTTAGGTAGTTTTTAGTATGATTTAGTTAGTTTTTACAATATTTTTATTAGTTTTTATTCAAAATTCACATTTCTGGAATTTACTACGAGTTTGTGTATTTTTCTGTGATTTCAGGTATTTTCTGGCTGAAATTGAGGGACCTGAGCAAAAATCTGATTCAGAGGCTGAAAAAGGACTGCAGATGCTATTGGATTCTGACCTCCCTGCACTTGAAATGGATTTTCTAGAGCTACAGAAGACCAATTGGCGCGCTCTCAATTGCGTTGGAAAGTAGACATCTAGGGCTTTCCAAAAATATATAATAGTCCATACTTTGCTCAAAGATAAATGATGTAAACTGGCGTTTAACGCCAGTTCCATGTTCCATTCTGACGCTAAACGCCAGAAACAGGTTACAAGTTGGAGTTAAACGCCCAAAACAGGTTACAACCTGGCGTTTAACTCCAGAAACAGCCTAGGCACGTGTAAAGCTCAAGTCTCAGTCCCAGCACACACCAAGTGGGTCCCGGAAGTGGATTTCTGCACTATCTATCGTAGTTTACTCATTTTCTGTAAACCTAGGTTACTAGTTGAGTATTTAAACAACTTTTAGAGATTTATTTTGCACCTCATGACATTTTCACGTTTTACATTGTATCTCTACGGCATGAGTCTCTAAACTCCATGATTGGGGGTGAGGAGCTCTGCTGTGTTTCGATGAATTAATGCAATTACTACTGTTTTTCATTCAATCACGCTCGTCTCTATTCTAACATATTCACCCGCACTTTACCCTGATGAATGTGATGATCCGTGACACTCATCATCATTCTCACCTATGAACGTGTGCCTGATAACCACCCCCATTCTATCTACACTAGCTTGAGTGTGTATCTCTTAGCCTCCTGGTTCATGATCAGAGTCTTCGTGGTAGAGGCTAGAATTATTGGCGGCCATTCCTGAGATCCGGAAAGTCTAAACTTTGTCTGTGGTTTTCCGAGTAGGATCTGGGAAGGGATGACTGTGACGAGCTTCATACTCGCGAGTGTTGGGCGTAGTGACAGACGCAAAAGAATCAATGGATTCTATTCCAACATGAGTGAGAACCGACAGATGATTAGCCGTGCGGTGACAGCGCATTTGGACCATTTTCACTGAGAGGACGGATGGTAGCCATTGACAACGGTGATCCACCAACATACAGCTTGCCATGGAAGGAGCCTTGCGTGCGTGAAGAAGAAAACAGTAGGAAAGTAGAGATTCAGAGGACAGAGCATCTCCAAAACCTCAATCTGTTCTCCATTACTGCATAACAAGTAACCTTTATTTCATGTTATTTAGTTTTCATAAACAAAAGTAATTTTTATTATTAATCTCCTGACTAAGACTTACAAGATAACCATAGATTGCTTCAAGCCAACAATCTCCGTGGGATCGACCCTTACTCACGTAAGGTATTACTTGGACGACCCAGTGCACTTGCTGGTTAGTTGTGCGGAGTTGTGAAAAGTGTGAATCACGATTTCGTGCACCAGGGGGTTTTTGGTTCATAAGAGGGCAAGAAAAGTAAATTAAGCAAGTAAGTAAAGAAAACAAGATAAAGAACTCTTAGCTAAGACTTAGGTAACTGAGATCACCATCCTTGTCAACAAACCAAATATTGATAATCATGAGAGGGCAACCCATTAAGTCTACTTCCCAAAAGCTTTAAGTATGTAATGTCTACTCCTAAGCTTGAAGTACGTCAAATAGATTTGATCACATCAACCCTTAAGTCCCAACCTACCTACTAATTAACTTAGTAGTGGGTTAGCGTCAATGGGTATCAAATTGATTACCAAGGGTTCTCAAATCACCAAATCCATTATATCCAATGACTCAATTTTGCCTAATTCCCCTGGCTTAGACCAAGAGTCAACAAAACTACTCAAAAACTAAAGAGAACATTTCATCAAACACATAAAGTGAAATTGAAATAAACATCATAAATTGCAAGAATAATAAAATCTACCAACTACTTATTGCAAGGAGAGTAAGATCACAATTCAATTCATCAATAAAAAGAAACATTAACATCAAATTGCATTAAATGTAGATCAAATCCAACATGAGTTCATCATCACAAAAGAGAGCGAAATGAGAAATTAACATCACAAATAAGAGAATCAAGATGTAAAAATGAGAAATTATAAAAAAAACAATATGATATCAAGGAATTAAACATGGATCTATGACAATCTAATCTAATCCTAACCTAATTCTAGAGAGAAGATGGAGCTTCTCTCTCTAGAAAACTAATTAAAGGCTCATGTTGGCTAAAACTAATGCTCCTCCTTTGCTTGGACTTCAATTCTGCATGAAATACACTCAGAAACAAGTTGGATTTGGGCCTGGGCAGCTCAGAAATCGCCCCAGCATTTTGCCTTTAAGTGGGCCACGTGAGAGCATCGGCGCGTGTGCGTCGATTGGTAAATTCTTCATCCGCGCGGACGCGGCATGTACGCGTGCGCGTCTCTATGTAAAACCACTTTTGCGCGTGCGCGCCTTGTACGCGTGCGTGTCCATTGGTGCATTCCCAATCTTTGTTTCTTCATGTATTCTCCACTTTGCATGCTTTCCTCCTCATTTCTTCCATCCAATACTTGCCTTATGAACCTGAAATCACTTCAACAAACACATCAAGGCATCAAATAGAATTAAAGTGAATCAAAATCACTAATTTAAGGGCCTAAAAAGCATGTTTTTACACTTAAGCACAATTCAAGAGAGAATTACAAAACCACCGAAGACCACGACTCCACCGCACACTTCACGACGGCAGAGTAAACGATGGTAGCAGAGGAGAGGAGACGAAGACGAGGCAGACAGTTCACTACTAGAGGCTACGCCGGTGTTTCATCTTGCCGCAGGAGCTCTATTGTGCTTGGTGGAGTCGACAGCGCAGAGAAGAGTGAGGCGCGAGTTAGGGGGTGAGCACTTAGGATTTTTTTACTACTTCACCCTGTTAGTTTTTACATTCAACAATTTGGTATCTTAGCTTTTTTTTTCTTTGATATTTAATTATTGTTCTTTACAAATATAATTTAATTAAATTTTTTGTGCTTTCACAAATTAAATTCTAGTTAACATTAAAAATCTGATTATGAATAAAAATTATATATTAATTTTTTAAAAAATATAAAATAATATTTATAATTTTAAAAAAATTAAAGAATACAAACAATATGTAAAAAATTTTAATTTCTGAAATAAAATGAAATTATTCTGAAAAAATTATATAAACAAATTTTTTTTACCCTCAAAGTGTTTAACATTTTGAAAAAAAATTGTTATAAAATATATTTACATTTTGTGACAAACAAATAACTTGTTACAAACAATGTTGAATTTTGTGACAAATTAATTTTTTGTTACAAAACAATTGGAGCTTTTGAAACAAAAAAATATTTTTTTACAAAATAATTAGAGTTTTTGAAACAAAAAGATATTTTGTTACAAAATATTACGAATTTTTGCAACTTCTTTTTTTGTTACAAAATATTATAATATTTCGTAACAAAACAACAGTTCGTTATAAAAAGTAACATAATTTGTAACAACATAAGTTAGGTTGTTACAAAAAATTAGCATGTTTTGTAACAATTTCAAATTTGATACAAAATTTTTGTTACAAATGTTCCATTTTCTTGTAGTGTACCCAAATAGCCTACCTTTTTATCCTCCATTCTTAGCCAACTTTGAGCCTATGCTAAATCCATTTGTTCTTAGTTTTAGCACGTTACAAGTCTAAAGCGAAAAATAATAAATGTCCCTTGTTTGGATCTTTGATTAGCTTAGGCTAGTGAGAGTGTTTATCATTTGATTTTGGGAAAGTTGGGAACATTGGGTAGAGATAAAAATGTGTTTTGTGGTTTTATTGAAAATCATGGGAATTGGGTACATACTCATGCATTGAATATTAAACTATATGCATTGATGCTCTTGTATATATTTTAGTTTGAAAAGAAAAAAAATGAGAAAAATAATATATATATATATATATATAAAAGAAAAAAATAGAAAAAGAAAAGCAATAAAAAGGGGAAAAAATGCCCCAAAGTAAAGTTCAATAAAAATCAATGCATATATGCGGTGAAGTGAAAAGAGAATGCATGAGTGTGTGAAAAAGTGAAGAATGGGTAGTTAGGTTAGCTTTAAAATTATATAGGTTGTCATAGGTTAGGTGGAAAGTTTAAGCTTATCAAAGATTCAAATTCTAGTCCACTTGACCATATGCATCCTTACCTTGACCCTAGCCTCATTATAACCTATGGAAAAGACCTCATGATATTTGTATGCATGCATGAAATAATTTTGATTGTTAGATGAAAAACAAATCTTAGAAAGCATGATTAGGGGAGAATTGAGTGAATCAACCCCATACACTTGAGTGACTAGAGCGGATACATATCCGGTGAGGGTTCGATTGCTCAATTACATGCTTCCACCCATGATCATCCTTTCTTGCAAGTTTGTGAACTATTTTTAATAAGTCAATTCAATTGTGGGTTTGCTTTGATCGCTATTACTTTAGCCCTTGTGCTTGTATATGTATTCTTGGGAATTGAATTATTTTGACCAAGTAATTGCATTCATTTACATAGTTGAATATAGGTAGATTGCATGTAGGTAGTTTTCATTGAATAAATGTTGATACCCTTTGTTCGTTTCTTGATTTTAGCATGAGGAGATGCTTGGTTTAAGTGTGGGGAGGTTTGATAAACCCCAATTTCATGGTTTATCTTGTGCTTAATTTAGGGGATTTTATCACCTTTTTCCACATTTATTCAATGAAATAGTATGGTTTTGTAATTCTCCCTTAATTTGTGCTTAAGTGTAAAAACATGCTTTTGAAGCCCTAAATTGGTGATTTTAATTCACTTTAATTCCATTTGATGCCTTGATGTGTTTGTTAAGTGATTTCAGGTTCATAAGGCAAGTATTGGATGGATGAAATGAAGAGAAAAGTACGCAAAGTGGAGAGATCATGAAGAAATGAGCATTTGGAGAATTGAGGGCCACGCGCACGCGTCACCCACGCGTACACGTGAGTAGGATTTTTGGCCAGCGACGCGCACGCGTTAACCACGCGCACGTGTGACGCTCGGGACGTGACCCACTTAAAGTGAAATCGCTGGCGGGCGATTTTTGAGCTGCCCAGGCCCAAATACAACTCGTTTCTGAGGGTATTTCATGCAGAATTGAAGATTGAGCAAAGGGGGGAGCACTTAGTTGTAGCTTGGCATCATGTAGTTTAGTTTCTAGAGAGAGAAGCTCCTTCTTCTCTCTAGAATTAGGGTTCTTAGGCTTATTTCCATCTTAGATCTAGGTTCAATTTATTGTTCTCATCTTGTGTTCTTTACATTTTCATGCTCTAGTAGTTTGATTCTATTAGTTTTCATGATGATTTCACCTTTATGCCTCTTTTATGTTATTGATGAACTCTTGTTGGATTTGGATCTCCTTTAATGCAATTTGATATTTGATGTTCTTTTGGTGTTAATCTTAGTTGTTATTATTAATTTCTTGCTCTTGCTAGTTATGGTTGTTATTAATTCTTTCATTTGATGATGTTTACTTTTATTGCACTCTAGATGTTTGATAAAATGTTTTCTCTAGTTTTTGAGTAGTTCTCTTGACTCTTGGCCTAGGCTAAGAAAATTGGGTGACCTTGAGTCATTGGGTCTCATTGAATTGGTGGTTTGAGAACCCTATGTGGTCAATTTGATAACCATTAACTCTAGCCTACTACTAAGTCAATTAGTAGCTAGGTTAGGACTTATGGATTGATGTTGATCAAGCCTATTTGATATACTTAATGCATTGAGGTAGACATTATACTTATTTCAAGCATAGGAGTAGACTTAATGGGTTGGCCTCTTGTAATTGTCAATATTTGGTCTGTAGACAAGGATGGTGATCTCAATTATCTAAGTCAAGCAAATGGTTCTTTCCATTCTTTCATTACTTCTTGTCATTTACTTTCTTGTTAATATATTTTCTTGTCGATTGAAAATCAAACCCCCTTGTTCTTCATAGCCAATAATTGATCACTTTGCAATTCCTTGTGAGATGACCCGAGGTTTAAATACTTCGGTTAATTTTTATTGGGGTTTGTACTTGTGACAACTCAAATTTTTGCATGTGAGGATTCATTGTTGGTTTAGAACTATACTTGCAACGAGAATTCATTGGTGAAATTCTAAACCATACAAAGAAACGCAAGCATCAATGCCCTGGTCTCTTATGCCAAAGCGCTAGTTGATTCTCTGTTCTGACATGACAAGCTTGAATCTTGTGTCTCCCACGATACTGATAAACCCCGTTTTTAGGGTTTATCTTTTATGGATTTTGAGGGTTTTATCAATGATCTTTCACACTTATTCATATAAAAATGCATGGTTTTGTGTTCCTTCCCCAACTTTGCTTCATGAATGAAAACATGCCTCTTTTGCATTAAATTAGATATATTTTAATCCTCCTCTATTACCATTTGATGCCGTGATCCGTCTGTTTAGTGATTTCAGAAGTTATAGGGCAAGGATGGCTTAGAAGGGAGAAAGGAAGCATGCATAAATGGAAGGAACATAAAAAAATGAAGCTTTGGAGTTTTGAGCAGCGACGCGTATGCATACCTTGCGCGTACGGATGGATGTGCGCCACCAAGACCGGCGCGAGGAAGCCAGAGCCCGAGCCAGTGCGTTTTCATGGCTAGGCCAGATTCCCAGGAATGTGCACGCACGCCTGACACATGCGCATAGATTGTAAAAGCTCCAGGGACGCGTATGCATGCTGTGCGCGTACGCGTCAATGTTGCACATGACTTTTAAAGAGAAAACGTGACCAGCGATTTCAGGGCAGTTACAGACCCTGTTTGGAGCATAATTCTGGCGGGAAAAGGCATAAGAAGACCAAAGATTGAAGGGATACAGATCTATTGACTCATTTTTAGATATTTTTAGTTGGAAGTTACATTTTTCAAAATAGAGACTCCAGCTTCTCTCTAGCTTCTCTCTAGGGTTTAGCCTCTCAAATTTGGAATTCTCTTGTTGAATTTGGTGAGATCTATTGTCAATTCTCTTCTACTTTTCTTCCAATTGTAGATCTAGATTCTCATACTCTCAAATTAGTTCTTGTTGTTCAAGTTACTTGTGGATCTTAGCTTTTGGATGTTGTTACTTCTATTTCCATTAATACATTGAGGTAATTCAAGTTCTTAGCCTTCAATTGTTTGATTGTTGTTAATCTCTTGTAGTGGACACTTTTGATTTCAAGTTTATTCTCAATTTTACAATGTCTCTCATCATTGCTCCCCAAGTGTTCGAAAAAATACCAACTTTAATTATGGAGTAGACTTTCCCTACTTGGCTTGGAAGTTGAGATATTGGAGACACTTGAATTATTAATGTCTTTTGTTGATTGTCAATTGGAAATTGCTAGTTGATTTGAATGTCACTAAAGCTAGACTTTCTTAGGGTTAGGCTAGGATTTGTGAATCCAAATTGATTACTTTCACTTGACTTTCCTTAATACTAGAGGTTAACTAAGTGAAGCAATAACTAATTGAGATTACAATTGATAGAAATAACGATGATAGGAAGTCCAATTCTCACTTCTAGCCAAGGCCTTTATATAGTTTGATTTTCATTCACATTACTAGCTTGTTCTTTTCTTATATGAAACTCCAAAACCAATGCACTTTCTAATCAACAATGTACATCTTGGAGCACTCCTAGGGAGAACGACTCGGGAGTCATACTCTCGGTTATTGATTTTAGATTGTTTGATGTGGAATCGCGTGTCAGTCTAGACTATGCTACGATTGGATTTATTGATAAATTCTATATCGGCATAAAATCACTCATCAAAATGGCACCGTTGCCGGGGATCGAACCCGGGTCACCCGCGTGACAGATGTTGTTGATTAGTGTAGATATGTGAATATGTACATACTTGCATTTTGTTTGATTGTTTGTGTTAGTTTTCCTTCTGCGTGAATATTGTCATGAGCTCACTATATCTCTCTTTGAATGACGCGTTCCCTACCCGATCCGAGCTTAGCTAGATTTGATCCGAAAATAGAAAGAACTTTACTTCATCTCAGACAAGCTCGGAGATGGTTAGCCTTTGTAGGTGGTAAAAAGGTCCCTACCAATTCACCTACTATATCCGAAGTTGATTCCGAATTGTAATTCAAGGAAGGCACAGTTTATTCTTCCATAGACACTACTAATAACTCTTCTATTGATCTAGGTACAGACACCATGGCCGCCCCAAGGTGAGTCACTCTCAAGGAAGCCGGTGCTCCGGATTTTGTCCTTCAACCTACTCACATCCGTCATCCGGACTTGAATGCTAATTTTGAGCTCAAAACCGCTCTAATCAATCTTCTTCCCAAGTATCAAGGACTTCCCGCTCAAGACCCTATTAGACACCTTAAGGACTTCCAAGGTGTATGCTCTACTACTAGGCAGGAAGGCTCTAGTGAAGTTGCGGTTTGGTTGTATGCTTTTTCTTTCTCTCTTGAAGGGAGAGCTAAGGAGTGGTTCTACTCTTTGCCAAGTGAGATTGTTGGTGATTGGGACTTGCTTAGAAGAGAGTTCTTAGAAAATTCTTTCCCGCGGTGGTGACCGATAAGTTGCAGAAAGAAATCTCATGCATTGTCCAAGGCGAATTGAAAAATTTATATGAATATTGGGAGCGGTTCCGAAAGCTTCTTGACTCATGCCCCAACCATATGATTGACACTCTTGTGTTAATAAGCTAATTTTGTCAAGGGATGACACCACAAGACAAGATCCTCCTAGATGCTTCAAGCGATGGTTCTTTGACAAAATATAGAACGGCAGAGGAGGCTTGGCAATTGATCTCTGACTTGGCCAAATCCACCTTGCATACTAGACAAAGAAGCAATCACCCTAGAGCCATTAATGAAGTCTCTTCTAGTGGTGAGACCGCCACCCTTACCAAAACCTTGTGTGAGATGACAAGTCTTCTAAAACAACTCCAAGTGAATCAACAACAACCTCCATTCCATCAACAACCTCCACCACCTCCTCAACACCAACAAAGACATAAATTGGTCCTCCAAATAGTATGCGATATTTGCTCATGCTACTCCCACTACACGGATGAATGTCCGAGTCTCCAAGAAGATAACACTCTAGCGGCTACTCATAACTTATTTGACCGTCCATTCTATGATTGGCCTAATCAAGGATACCATTCACAAGGGGACAATTTCAACCAAGGGTACCCCCAACAAGGAGGCAATTACAATCAAGGGAGTAACAACTTTAATCAAGGTTGGAGAGAAAGCTCCAACCAAGGTTGGCGGGACAATTATCAACAAGGAGGTAGGGACAATGGAGATAACCAAAGATGGAACACCAACAATTCACAAAACCGATACTCACAAAACCAAAAGAGAGAAGCAAAGAGAAGGGAATGAGAAACAAGAGGCGACGCGCGCACGCAAGTCACGCGTGCGCGTGAAAACTGCATTAGCCATGCGACACGGAAGCGTCGCCCACGCGTACGCATGGGCGCCAGAAGAAGAAACGTGACGCGCAATCGTCGGTCATGCATACGCGCAATAACTCGTGCGATTCCAGCACAGTGGCAGCCTAACTTTCTGTTCAATTCGCTCTTTACGCTGATTTTCATGCCCACGCATACGCGTCGCTGACGCTTACGCGTGGGTTGAAAAATTTTCAGGAGACGCGTACACATGCAGCACGCATACGCGTGGGGTGGCTTGTGCTCCACGCACCCCTCCCGCATGTCTCCATCGCAACTCTCTGTCCCATTTATTTATACTGCGAACTTGCATGGGACGCGTGCGCGTCGTATACGCTCATGCGTCGTTCGCAGTTTTTTTTTTTTAATATGCAGAATGCAGATGATGATGCAAAAATTATGAATGAACACTAATAAAAATAAAATAAAATAAAACTAACAATAAAAAGGAACGACCATACCATCGTGAGTTGTCTCCCACCTAGCACTTTTAGTTAAAGTCCTTAAGTTGGACATTTGTTGAGCTCCTTGTCATGGTGGCTTATGTTTGAACTCTTCCTGAAACTGCCACCAATGCTTGGACTTCCAATAAACTCTATCAATTCCAAGTAAATTCCCTAAGCCTTGATGGGTTTCTTCATAAGCTTTGAGCTCCCAAAGTTGATCCTCATATTTTCCCGGATCCCAAACTTTGTTTCTACACCCGTCTTGAAGTAGATTACCATTGTCCCAACCGGGTGGCAAGCAGTCCAAATTCTCAATGCAATACCAAACTCTGCTCTTAGATCCAACCAAATGTTCACTAGTTCCACCCTTGCATCTAGTTCTTGAAGTATCAACCTTGATGAGCCTTGATTTGCAACTCCAACCACTAAACATCCTTCTCTTACGCTTAATGCCACACAGCTTCCTAAGTTGACCATCCGTTTCAAGAATACCATATTCAAGTAGAAAGGTAAGGCGAATAGAGACAAGCCTTACCCACTCAAATGAAGGAATAGATGGTAACCTAGGTAGAGAAGTCTCCAATGATCTTGACAAAGCATATTCAACTCCCGTCCACCTTTTCTGAAGGACTTCTGCTTCCACATCATTCTCAGACTCAATCAGAGAAGAGTCTTCATATTCAAGGGGTTCAATTACGGATGTGAATTCATCACTAGGAGGACTTGATTCATGATCCTCATCACCAAGGGAACTTGTTTCTTGATCTATCCCGTCCAAGTCTTCATAGGGAATATGCCATGGAGGTTATGCACTAGCCTTCTTGACATCAATTTCAATCTTCTTGGAGGAATACTCTACAATTCTAGATTCCCATGGAGGTTTAGTATCTCCTAAGTCTTCAACCAATTCTTCCTCTTCAACTATTATGGATTCCTCCACTTGTTCCAATACAAAGTCATGTTCCTTATTGTCCACCGGATTTTCTAGTGTCTCCTTCATGCTACGCTCTTCTAATGATTCTCTACATGTAGCCATGGGAGTGCTTTGAGTATCGAAGTGCAGAGAGGCTAAATTACCTACTACCTCGGTCAAGGTAGCTATGAACTCTTGTGTCGTCCTTTGCATCTCTCTTTGCCCTTGAAGAAGAACACCTAGAGTGTCATTCATTGAAGATTGGGGTAGATATGAGGGTTCATTATTTGGGAGGAAAGGTTCATGATATGAGGGTGGTTCATCATAACAAGGATGTGGCGATTCAACATTCTCCATCTTTTTTACTTGTTGCACAACACACTTCAATCCCTTGTTCTCAAGTTGATATTCTTTAGCCATGAGAGCTTCGTGTGCTTTCCGGTTAACCACTTGCTCCAATTGATGAAGGGTTGCTTGAAATTGATCCAGTGTTTCCTTGAGATGATCCTTTGACTCTTGTTCCACTTGGATATCATAAGTAGGATCATAAGGCTCTTGGATTGATGGATATGGACATGGTGTATATGGAGCTGGTGGTTCTTGGAAGTAATTGGGTTGGAATTGGGGTGGCTCTATGTATGGTTCATATGGCCCATGGGGTGGTTGTTAAGGTGAATAAGGATTAGGATCATATAAGGGTGTTTGGTAGTGGGTGGCTTGTGAGTATGGTAGTTCAAAGCTATGTGGAGGAGGTGGCTCATAGGTATATGGTGGGGATTGTTGGTAACTAGAAGGGGGTCCACCATATCTATTGTCTTGGTACGCACCTCGGAATGGCTCTTGCTCATAGTAAATTGGTGGAGGTTGTTGCCAGAACGGTTGATCAAATCCTTGTGGCTCCTCCCATCTTTGATTGTCCCAACCTTGATGCATGTTCTCATTATAGCTTCCATTCCCTACAACATAATTTGAACCAAACTCATAGCCAAAGGGGTGAGAATTCATAGTAGCAAGTAAAAACAAAAACTAATGAGAATTAATGAAAATAAACTCCTAAACTAGAAACACTAACAGAGAAACGAAAAAGCAAAATTATTCACAATATTCACAATAACCAATAATAAGGCACACATTTGCAATTTCCCGGCAACAGCGCCATTTTGATGAATGGATTTTTGCTAGTAAAGAATTCACAATAAATTCCCGTTGCTAGTATAGTTTCTAAACCAACAAAGAATTCTTTCATACAAAAATTTGGTTGTCACTAAAACAAACCCAATAAAATTAAACCGAAGTATTTAAACCTCGGGTCGTCTCTCAAGGAATTGCAGGGAAGTGTACTTATAATTGGTTATGAGATTGTATTTTTTTGGGTTTTTGAAATAAGGAACAAGGAAATAAAATGGCGAGAAATTAAATTAATAACTAAGAAAACTCTTGGCAAGGTGTGAAAATTAGAAGTCCTATCCTAGTTATCCTTATCAATTGTGATGAGAATTGTCCATTGCTCCCATTTAGTTAACCTCTAACTATGAAGAAAAGTCAAGTGGATAAATCAATTTGATTCCTCAAGTCCTAGTCAACTCCTAAGAAAAGACTAGCTTTAGAGGGATCCAAATCAACCAGCAACTTTCAATTATTAGTCAACAAAGGAGTTTGATAACTCAAGAGTCTCCAATTACTCAACCAAAGCCAAAAGGAGAGAAATCTACACTAAAATCCAACCAAGCATTTTATCAAATACTTGGAAGGCACAACATAAAAACATAGAAAACTAGCAGGGAATATTAAATCCAAACAACTAATTGCAAACATCAATGACTAACAAATAATAGAAGAAGCAATAAATATGAAATACCTCAAATTGCATTAAATAGAAAATCAAATCTAACATGAGAATTCATAAACTAAAGTGGATAAATAAACAAATCATCAAGAGAAGATAGATAAACTAAAGGACTAGAACAAATAAGAGTAGAAGAAAACTAAATTAAAGCAAAGTAAAAATCTGAAATTAAAAAAAGCTAAACCTAAAATCCTAAAACCTAGAGAGAGGAGAGGGAGGAGAGAGCCTCTCTCTCTAGAAAACTACATCTAAAACCTAAAATTATGTGAATGAAAGTTGTGTCTATGAATGAATGATTGATTCCCCCACTTTGCAGCCTCTAATCTGTGTTTTTCAGGCTTGGAACTGGGCCAAAAACAGCCCAGAAATTGCCCCCAGCATTTTCTGATACGTACAGCACGTGGCTCTGTCACGCGTACGCGTCACCCACGCGTACGCGTCGCTGAATTTTTGCAATGTCACGTGTACACGTGATGCATGCATGCGCGTCGCTTATCTGCATGGCAACTATGGCAAATTATATATCCTTTCGAAGCCTCAGATGTTAGCTTTCCAACGCAACTAGAACCGCCTCATTTGGACCTCTGTAGCTCAAGTTATGATCGATTTAGTACGAAGAGATCAGGCTTGACAGCTCAACAATTCCTTCAATTTCTTGTATTCCTTCCTTTTTTGCATGCTTCCTTTCCATCCTCTAAGCCATTCCTGCCCTATAAACCCTGAAAACACTCAGCAAACATATCACGGCATCGAATGGTAATAAGAGAGGATTAATAATTAGCAATTTTAAGGCCAAAGAAGCATGTTTTCAATCATAGCACAAAGTCAGGAAGGAAAATGTAAAACATGCGAATTATATGAATAAGTGTGAGTTTAGTGGATAAAATTCACTCAATTAAGCACAAAATGTACCACGAAATAGTGGTGCATTAGTGCCACATGTGCACGTGCTGGAATTCCTCGAGTACGCGTGCCTTGTCGTCCGTAGCCTTTGCCACCGTCTCTTCTTTCATTCCTTGGCCGATCGCCCCACCATTCTGGATACCCTACAATCTGAAATCATCATTTAACACTGTGCCCACTTTTGCCATAGTTAGAGCATATTGTTAATTTTTGGCTAGGATCTCCTCGTCCTTTCGTCCTGTTCCCTGCCTGCATCGCGAGTCCCACAACCAACCCTCTCTCTTCTGATGCCTTAGCCATATTCTTCACTTTCTCCTCTTGGACTAGCATTGCGTACACACGATTCAGAGATGGCAAAGGATCTGTTGCCAGGATATTTGACCGCACCGTTCCGTAACTCGCATCATCTAGGCCCATCAAAAATTGGTGAACCCTCTCTTCTTCCCTTTGCTTCTCAAGTTAAGATCCAATCCCGCACTTACATCCACCGCACGTGCATTTGGAAATTTGCTCACACTGTGCTAATTCATCCCACAGTACTTTCAATTTCCCATAATACGCCATCATGGCCATTCCTTCCTGCTTGCATCTCGTCAAACCTGACTTCAGTTGCTGTATTCGTGGTCCATTTACAGCGGAAAATCGCTCTTTGATATCTTCCCACAGTGTCCGCGGGTTCTCAACATACGCAACGGTTGATGGTAGGCTTAGTTCGATCGTGTTCAAGATCCATGATACAATCATGGATTGGACTGTTCACCTCCATTGATGAATCCCCATTTTCTCCGAGCCCGAAGTGATATTTCCACAGCTCTGACCCATTCCTCATAATTTTCTCCACGCAGCTGTACTTGCATGATTACATTTCCTGGGTTGTCACTCGCATTGAGGTCATATGGCTAGTAAATTTTCTTAGTTCCTTTTTCTGAAGCCTCTGTTACATTTACAGAGTTCTTTCCTGGTTCTGCTGCCATGGTTATGCAGCCAAAGTTCTTTTTGTGTTTGTCGGTATTAGAGTATGCTCTGATATCATGTAGAAAATAAGTTGTTTCAACCTACTTTTTCATTAGTCATGAACACGCATATATACATCTTTTGATATGAGATTATATCAAATATTTCCTATCTTAAAAGGCATAATTTTTACGATCCTAATAAATTAGAATGCATAATTTTCTATCATAGTACTAAATATACATAAGAGTACTCATTGAGTACTGTATCTACACTTAATTATAGAAATATTATTGATATAATATCCATTAATACATTCTACAAATATTTCATGATGAGTAAAAATCTTTAAGAATAAAATTATAAAAAATAAATTTATTGAGAATAAAAGTAATGTGATTAAGTACAATTTACTTATATGTGATTAAAAAATAATTGAAAAACTATGTAGTGTAAAAAATTGATATTATTGAGATAAAATTAAAATTTATTTCTATGTATCCTTTTTGTTCTCAACGTTTTCGTCCTACTTAAGTTTTTAACGTTCTAAAATCGTCTCAATTTTGTCTCGCTGTCAATTCTGTTAACAGATTTCTAACTACAGGACAATGTTGAACCAATTTTAAAACGTTAGGAACTTAAATAGGATGATTTAAATGTTAGGGACAACTTTAAAACTTATCTCAAATGTTGAAAATAAAAACAATACTTTACTCAATTTAAAAATATCACTTCTTTTTTATGTTAAAGAATAAACTATAAGAACTAACTATGAAAGATTATTACGCTGATAAATTTGGTTATAGAAAAATAAAAACTAAGTTTAGTAAACAAATCTACTTAAACTTCAAAAAAAAAAATTAAATTTCTCTTTTAACCTAATCTAATGATTCCCAACTCAAATCCTAGTTCATTTCCATTCTCCAATACTCTTTACCGCTACCTCCAATTTTTCAATCCCTTTTTCAAACCCCCTCCTTCATCCACTCCACCCCCAATTATTAGTGTTGAGTGCTTACTTTCCCGATGTTCTGCTTAAATGGCCAAAAAAACAATCCATAGGGTCATAGGAAATATTATAATGGCAGGAAAATTTTGTGGGATTATTATTATTATAAAGGATATATACTTGTATAATTTTATTGTTCGTGATTACTACTTCTGGACATTAGCTATCAAGTTGAATGGGTCCGCCAGTAAATTCACTTTCAAAAGCAATAGTTTAATTTTAATTCATCATAGTCTATACGTCTTTCTGATTATTTAAGGAGTGGAATTACAATTGACCCGTCCATAGGACACTTGAAGATTTTCTGGGAAGCTACTTCTGCCTCTAGTCTTACAAGATATTACAGTTTCATCAAATTACGGAGTTTGAGAAAGGGATTGGGAGTTTGGGGGATAGTGACGGTGAAGATATTAGAGAATGGAAATGGGTATGGTTAGAATTTGAGATGTTAGTTTAGGTTAGAGAGAGAATTTAAAAAGTTTCAATAATTTTTTTAGGATTTAGTTAATTTCTTCTGCCAAAACTTATTTTTTATAATTATAAATTAGTTTTAATTTTTTATGATCAGATTTCTCAACATTAAAATCTTTCATAGTCAATTATAATACTTAACACTTAATATCATCTTTAAAATTTTAAATTAACCATCGTAAAAAGCGGAAGAGAATAAAGATGAAAACATTTCTCTTAAAATGATTTGGGACATAATATATATTATTAGTTAAAATAAATATAAAATTAACTGGTTTATGTGCCACAAATTAAAGAAAATAAATAAAACTAGTTTAAAGATTTAACAAGGTTAAAAGAAAAAAAATATTCAATATACATCAAAATTAACTATTAAAATTAATCACCATATATATATATATATATATTATTTAATTTTTAATATATATATATATATATATATATATATATATATTATATTTTATTATATTTTATAAATTAGTCACTAATTTTAATATATACTTAATATGATTATTAAAAAAATATCAAATACATTGGATGTAGTAATTGCTTGAGTGCTAAGTCCTAATGTGCTCATGTGACATTTATAAATGAAAATGTTATTGTTAGGGATTAATTTTTTTTTTTTTTTACTTTACATTTAAACATAACCAATCAACTCTCTTTTTTTTATATTAAAAGTAAAGTTTAGCTAATATATACCTAACTACATAAGTTAAGATTGCTAATAATAGAAAATTTTAAATAGTTTATTATAATAAGTATACAACAAATGCATTGAAAATTTAAACTTTTTACATCTTTTCCAGTAAAGACTTTTTTAATTGATAATTTTATCATATACGATAAAGACTCATGTTAACTAAACTATTATTTGGCTTCTAAACATTCTCCATAAACAAACAGATAGATAGATAAAATCCAACCAATCACCAGTTTACCACAAGCACTATATATTTCTATTAAACATATTACATGATAAAAAAAAAAAAAGAAATAATATTTGTCACAAAAAAAGAATTACAGCTACGGTGGTAACCTCACGCTTCTCAGATACTTCTGCTCTTTTAAATATTGCTAAATAAAGTTTCAAAATATCTATCAAACAGTTGATAGAAAAAGAAAATATGAAAGAAAAGCACTTATACATAAGAAATGAAAGGTAAGTCGGCAACTGAAAACTGCCAGCCTTCCCACGGGACGACAAAGAAGGATTGGGGGAAGAGGGAACCTTTGTGGATAAAGACGGAGGAGAATAATAGTTGAGCAGTTGAGCTCAATTAAGTTAAAAGTAAACTCGTCTAAACGGGCCTTGGTGTGGTCACAAAACCCAAAAGCGTTGATCAACGCAAATTGTTACACAGACTTACAATGTAATTGCTTTAATCTCTACACAAAAGAAATCAACCTACCTGGCCTACAGGCTCAAATTGCTTACTTATTAAACAATGAAGTATGAATGACACCCGTCCAAAGGAAAAAAGTAGAAAACAAAAACATATTACCCCCAGAAAAAAAAAAAAAAAAAAAGAATGGCAAAACTCCAATGTGATGCAGTAACTAGCAAGAATGACAAGGGGAATCATATATCAACAATCACGGGAAAATTACATATATAACAATCCACAAGTCAAGATATATGCTATGAGTCTATGACCACTATCCACTTTTAAGCACAAAAACAACACATACAACCAAGGGTAAGAAACAAACCCCAACAGGGAAATTCAAAACACTTCAGCCACCTTGCTTGCAAGAACTCGATCCCTTCTTTCAATATAATCAAATGGAAACCAACCTGCCTTCCCTTTGCATTCACCCTCGGCCCATCCATTGTTTGTAACCTAAAAGATATTAGGAATAATTTGAAATGTACAACAGTATAAGGATTTTAAAGCAATATGTATCAACACCACCCCCCCCCCCCCCAATCCTTTTTTCCTTCTTCCCAAAACCCAAAAAAAAACCCTCCTTTTTCCGTTTCTATATGCATATGAATCTTTTGGCAGTCTCAACCATCATTAGGCGATATGAATACAATAAATTAGTTATGCATGCACTGGGAAATAAATCAAAGTTCCTTTAAGAGTTGAGACATGCAAGTCACAACACAAGCAGATGACTAATTTGAATAAGTGACAACTTAATCAGGTTCGGATGTTATATTAGATCATCAATTCTGCCTAAAGCTTAAACAAAGAGGAAAAAGGATTTGCCTTATATCATTGTACTGTGTTTAACTTTTACTTTCCTTTTCATGTGGTCTTTTAAAAGTTCAATCTGCCAAGAAAATACTTAAACATTCTGAATACAAAGGAGTCGCTGTTGTTTTCTGTGTGTGCATGCGTGCTTCTGTGTATGTAAGTGAGAATAAAAGTGAGAAAGAATTCTTTCAAATAAAACGAATAAGAAAAGGCATTGCAGCATTGGTCAGCTCATAAAAGGCTATGTTGATATTTGATAATTTAGAATCAGGCAGTCAATGAGCTACAAACCTTTCGAACAACAATAAAATCCCCAATGGATAGATTCAGTTCAACTTCAGACTCAGCATGATATGGAAATAAAACCTGCAGAATTAAAAGTGTGTTGAGCAGAATAAGATAAACAGGTGCATCCCCCCCCCCCCCCCTTCCCTCTTCTTCTCTCCTGAAAAAGAAAACACAAAACACCCAAAATAAGTCTCCAACTCTCCAACATCAAACAGTCTAACCTCTCCTAAGAAGTAACCCATACTATCTGTCATGCCATTGTGTGTCTGAGAAGCATAGACACCATTCACTTCTTCATATGATGGGGGTGGTGCCATGCTGTTATCCACACTAGGTGTAGGAGGGGCTTCAATTCGTTGTCTTTCTGATATCATCTATCATTAAATATACATATAGCTCATATGTGACTTAAATATGGAGACCAAGAATGAAAAAATGACCAACAGATACAGATGCTTACCTCTCCCTCAAGTTGATCAAGTATTTGGAGTACTCTCTGATGATAGGCACGCTCTGCTTCAACCTTCACAATCCAAAATAAAAGAGCAAATGAGTTTTTATAACTTATTTCCAATATTTAACAAAGTTGAAGAACCGTAGCATCATATGGTTAAACCACAATACCATAGCTATAAGACGCTGGAGGGTTAACCTCTGTTGCTGCGCTTCAACAGCAGTCAATGCTGCAGCAGCTTCCTTACCCAATATGGTCATGTTTGACTTCAGGTCTTGCAGCTTTGTTTCCGCTGCTTCTAGTTTCATAGCACTTTCAGCATTTCCTGGTGTTTCTCTTACTCTTGCCTGGCGTTTGGAAACTTCGATAGCCTGTCTAGGTTAAAACCACAGTATAATAGCAAAGTCTATAGTAGAAAGTGAAATCATTAATTAACTGTTTACTTGTTGGCATAATACAAAATAAGCTGGTCAGAGATACCTGTGCTTCAGCTTCCTGACGCATTCTGTCATAACGTTGAGCAAGATGCCTAGCATCCTCCAACGGAGCTCCCATCACCATTGCTCTTAGGGGCTCTGCAACCTAGGCAATAAGTAGACTTCAATGTTCACTACAATTATTAGTCAAATAATGAAGATGGCAACACACTGGACAAATCAACATCTGTGAAGACCTAAACATTCAGGTTTGTTAAAACTGTTAAGTTAGAGGAATCAAAACATCAATTATGTGATCACAGATTTGAACTGAAGTCTCTGTATTAGAAGTGGCTGTGTGATTGTAACAACCGGTACCTGCACAAAGGGAAAAGACCACCCCCCCCCCCCCCCCGGCCGCGGGCGCGGCGCGAGCAGCCAGCAACACTGCAGCTAACAGAACAGAAGAGTGGGTCAAAGATAATCTCACTCTAATACTGATATTGTTGTAGGAATTAGCAGTGAAAATATAAGAACGAAGAAAGGAAATTGATAAGGGCTGAGCGCCCTCCTCAACTCTCCTAGCCTATGCCTTAGTTCTCACCCAAAAATTCCCCTTTCTCTCACTCTACCCCAACTGATATATTCCTCACTCCTCTTCTCCCTAATTCAGTTGGGATCTCTCATCTGATTCTATCCCACACCATTCCCACTAACTGTGCCAGGTGGCATGTTTGTTACATGAATAACCCCATTCCTACTTTTCTCATTTGTCCCCATTCTGCCCTCCACTCTCTTCCTTCTACTATAATGCATAGGCAGAGGAGGAATTTTATTATTCTTAGGAATAGAAGCTTCTATTCTCACTTCTTTTGTACTTGGGTATGTAACAGTGATGAACTCACATAATGCCAAAGTTTTGGTTGATGTCTTGAGTCAGCTTCCTTTCCCCCTTCCAGAATAATACATAGAAACAAACCAGGTACATTGTATAACAGATGCCAAAAGGAATGTAGGAATACCATTGATTTTCAAGTGTTCAATCACAATAGGCTTTGGAGCATTCATGAAGACATAACTGCTAAAAATCTCTTTTCAACAAATAAGAAAAGAAAGGAAGCATCCATCCAAGTATGGTGTTTAGACAAGTATCATTGAGGTTGGATTAAAGAAAGGGCAGCAAGATCAAAGGGGAAAACAAGGTGCACCCATCCAAGCAATTCATTATTAGAGGTTAGTGGCTCTATTCATGGTGCTTTGATCTGGGGGAGAGGATGGTACCTGTGTGGTCAGAGCTTTCAGTAAGTTCCCACGCTCCTTCTCCATTTGTGCATGGGCATGTGAGTAACTTAGTGCAGCCCTTGACAACGTATTACCACTAGTGCAATTATTTTCCGATCCATATTTCCTGCTATCTTCTGACAACTTTGCTCCTGTTAAATAACATGCAATAAGATGATAACTACTCTAAGTTGTGTAAACTAACTGTAATAAATAAAATTAAAAAAAAAAAAAGTTTCACCAATCAAAATTACTTACCAATTTCAACCTGCTTGGATCCAGTAACAATATAACCTTCTACACCACGGACAATATCTCTTTGATAATGCTGAAAAATAAAAAAAAAATAAAATATAAAATAACGAGCCATTATTAGCTGAAAAGAGACTTATAAGTTAGGATGAAAGATAAACAAAAAGAAGATAAGAACAGAAGAACCAAGTAACCTTTCCTGCACGTGTTGATATGTAAAGCTTCTCAAGTTTCTGATGTTGTTGAAGCTCTACTTCATCAGTAACCATATTATCTGAACCTCCATATCCCCCACCTCCAAATTGTTTCAGCACAGCCTAAAAAGTAGTAATTGTGATCAGCGCCTTAATAGAGGGAGGAAACAAGCAAGAGTACGAAAGAATTGAGTTGCGAACAGAAGGAAAAAAGAAGTGTAAGAAATGATGAATTGCGTCCTAAAAAAATTTCATTAGATAGGAGAGAGAATAAATAGCTATACAGAAGGATAAAATCTACTCCAAAGGAATTCTCCTTTAAGTTAATGAAGAAATTTAAATTCTAACATATTTCACATTAGGCACACATCTAGAAAGGAAAACTCATTTAGCAGAAAACAAGCTATACAACAGTTTCAAAACCCATATGCAAGCTAACGTAGCAGCTCAAATCTGATATTTAAACCTCTCCTCAAAGATTTTGCGAAATTAATCATTAAAACATTTTCTTTGTTCATTTCCGCCGTGAAGTGCAAAGCTCGGTTAGTTAGATCCAACACTAATACAATACAATAATACTACCCGGTAAAATTACTCACACGCACAAAATTATACTTATAACTACTGTAATGTAAAATAAAGTAAACTACAGCCGCGTTCTGAAAAAGGAATTATAAACACACAAGGTGAAGATTACATCAGAAAAGAGCAACGAGGAAAGTAAAATGGAAAATCACGAGGGAGAAAAACGAAGGTAAAACGATTTGAATGTAACTGGGACGAATATGAAAGAAATCATAGAGATCTATCGATGTATGTTGAGGACATAAAGATCCAACGCGAATAAAATAGTTTTCATGTAATTATGCGAAATAAAGAGAAGAAGGAACCTGCTGTTGGCGAGCGACTTGTTCTCGAAGCTTGGAGGCTTGTTTTCTGATAGCTTCCATTCACGAGCAAACGGAGTGATCTCTGTCTCTAAACACGGAGACTCGGAGAGTATCGATTTCAAATTGAAATGCACCGCAGTAGCTGTTGATGATCACACAAGCAGAGAGGGCAGAAGTTTTCAAACTTTTTTTTTTCTTTGCTGACTGAAGCTGCTTTCAAACTTTGAGTTGGAAAGTTACGACTTACGACATCGCTACATTCATGTTTGCCCATTTATTTTGGGCCTTTTCCTCCCCCATTCCTGTGCACACTTGTTCGCCGGTCCCAATCTCTTATTTTGCATAAAAACCAAGGTTTTGAAATCTGGACCGGATTGGTCGGTTTAACCGAATTAATCAATAATTGGTCTTCTGGTCAATTCGGTTGACTTTTAAAATTGTTCTGTAAAAAAAAAGTAAAAAATCGGCTGAACTGATAATTAATCGATAAATTGATTGAACCAACCCGATTTTTTGAACGTTCGATTCACTGTACCAAAGCCAAAAACAAGGTTAACCAAACTGATCATCGAACCGCTCTAATTACTGATTTACGGTTTACTAGTCCAACCGTAGTTCAACCGAAAAATCCGTTTTAGAATAAAATGATAAATAAATTATAAATAAACATCCTAAAATATAATTATAGTTTAATATAAATCTTAAAATATCTTCCAAATTTAAAACACTACATGAAATATTATCAAATAAAGTCATATGATCTTATCAACATACAAACTCAAAAGAGTAATATATGTATGTACTTTATTATTTTTTTTAACTGAGCATGCTAATTAAGATGTAAAGCATAAGCCAAACTACCTGCATTGCTCTAATAATGATGCCAACACAAGGTATGGAGTCATCAGACTCAGATGCCACAATGGTGGAAAATAATTCATAGAAGTAGAAAATAAGTTCAATATAAGATACATGATTATATACAATTATTGGAGCAATTTTCCTTGGAGCAGGTTTTCTCCTTTATTTTATCCATTATTACCTCCAACAAATCGAAGGAGACAACAAACACAAAGAAAGCCATCACTTCAGCACCAATTAAACTTAAGGCCAAAATGGACAAGCCCTACCAATAAATTACCATCTCCTTTAAGCTAAAAGTCAACACAGCATAAGCAAGGTCTCCAGTAGTGATTTTACTAAGACTATGATCAAATTGGTTTAACAATTATTATGAGATCATCTACAGTCATATATACACTAGTTTAGTTTGAACACCTTAAGAACATTTTTTTTTCATCTTAAATTTTAGAGGAAAACCATTTTCAAGAGATATGTCTTAAATTTTTGTATTACAGGTTATTATTTCAAAAATAAACTAACTTAATCAAGCAAACACTAAAAATCATGGCAGAAGTTAATCATGTTGATAATTCTCTCACTTAAGAGATACATATAACCAAAGATGCACATGATACAATAGAAATACATATTTAAAAGGCAATTGCTTTATCAGCAATTACTTCTTGATTAATACTATCATATATAACTGAAATTAATAAATCATCCACAAAGTTAAAAACAGCAGTAGCATAGCCAAAAATTAAATAATCATCCATAAGGGTATAAGACCATAACTAAAATCAATAAGGCAACACCACAGTGAAAAACAACAGCTCAAACGACAAACCTAATCAAAAACACCATTACCAACAGCACAACAGACTGAACAAAGGAAGAAATCAAGAACAATCAGCAACAAAAATTAAAAACAGCAACAAATAATCACCTTAAACTCTGAAATTAATAAATCTATCAATAAAAATTCAAAAATAGCATATTCAAAAATTAAAAAACAACAGCAACTACATAACAAATCCATTTTTTCTGGTCTGGTCTAACCGACTGATTCCCAGTTGGTTCAACAGTTTTTTAACGGTTTTCAAATCGGCAGTTTTAGGCATTGGACCGAACCATTTTCATCGCTAGTTCCCAGTTCGACTGGCCAATCCGGTCCGATTTTCAAAACCATTATCAAAATGGCGCCTTTTTTTCAAAAAAAAAAAAAAAACCGAGCAGAACACCCCACCCCACCCCATTTCTCTTTCTCTCACCCAGCAGAAAAACCTTAATCCTCTCTTCTCTTCGAAGAATAGCCACCACCCACCATCCACCATCCCGCTTCAGAGCTCAAACTCATCGCCAAACCCTTCTCTCCCTTCTCTCTCTCTGTCACCCTCTCTGTCGCTGCTTCGCTGCTCCTTGATGTGGGCTTCTCCGCTCTTCGCTGTGGGTTGTCACTGCTTCTCTGCTCCTCGTCATAGGTCGTCACTGTTTTTGCCCTCCTTGTCGTGCATTGTTTCTGTTTCTCCCCTCCTCATCGTGCACTGTGTTTCTTTCTCTGCTCCGCACCGTGTTTCGCAGTCACTAATGTTCTGTTGTTTGTCATATCTCAACCTCCCTCACTTTTACAGTTTATCTCCATGGCCAAAATTTTTAAATTTTCAACCCTCTCAAGTCTCTAGTATCAATCTCTAACTCTCTCTGACTCTATCCCTCTGAAATTTAAAATTTGTTTTGAATATGAATATGATATATTATTGATGATTCTGCTGAGTTTTGTGTAACACCATACCACACTAAGTCTTACACTATAGTCGTAAATCAGAGGTGGTGTGGTATTACGACACCTAAAAGTGAAAGTACATATATATATATATATATTGAAGAAATATAATTTGACTAGGAGCCTGTGAAGAAAGATAACAAAATAATAATCGTATCGCACTCAAAATATCGAAGATATAAAGTATCGGTATACAGAAAAGATATATATATATACACACACACACACACACACACACATAATATTTGAAATAAGATACATAGCAAGTACTAGTCTCGATCTGTGAAGACAATACCAGCTAGAAAGTATAATACAATCCCAAAATAAATAAAATACAACCCGTTTCTCCATAAATCAACCTCTAAGAGGGATATACAAATATGTATTTAAAAGTGGAGAATGTAAATACACTAAGTACAAAATACAATCCCAAAAGACAATCTTCATTTTTCACAAGAGATCCTACACACTCAGCGAGGTACATCACGTATTGTATTTGAAAATTCAATAAAATTCCACAACGGGTGAGAACCCGAAGGTTCCAATAGGATAATAATTTCAAATAGAGAATATGTAAAAAGATATGAACCTGCTAGGCAATCCTAAACTCCAATCAACACAAGGTTCAAGCCTAGAGTCCTTTCTAATCCAAACAAGGAAAATCAGACTAAATCTCAACGGAATAGTGATCTTAGATTCTCAACTCTTCTCAATACTAGTCATTAGTCCTCTCAATATCACAATAATTGAAATTTGGTAATTTAGTGTTCAATAATTTGTTTAGTAGTAGTAACAAGCACAAATAGAGAGATTCAAGCACAAACAAAGGCAATTACAACAATTATAGCAATTAGCAATTAAACAGGAATAATCATATAAGCAAACCCAAATACAATATGCACACGCAAATAATGTCAGATAGATGCAAATGATGCATGCCTGTTCTACTGGCTATGAGTTCACGTGTTGGTTATTATGCCAAACCTTACACAAAATCCGGTTGACACCTCCGGATTGATCTCTCGGTGCGCATCCCAGGAGGAAAAACATAAATCATGGTATCATTATCTCAACAGAGAGTGTTGTCTCACCTTCTTCTAGAGGTATAAAGGTGCCAAACAATGGAGATCAGTGTCGTTTCACATCAACGGAGTGTGCCATCTCACCTTTCATCCGAGAGAACATAGGCGTTACGTATTGTCGTCCCCACATCACACCGCAACTACAGAACAAGCAGGATGAGACTGACATCCTTGCCCAGTGTAGGTGCCAAAGCAATATCAAATCAGTATGCAAGCAAGATAATACCCAAACCTTGCCAATCCAATCATTTAGGCCACAATCAATTAATATCAGTATCTTTTAGTAATTTCATAAGTGATTTAACTCATTAACCCCAATTCGTTATCCATTTCATCAATTTGAATTCATTAACCCCCAATCATTTATCGATTTGCCAATTTCATTAACATGTGAGCGGGATGGAACCTCTGCCCTCACTGTAGGTGGGATAAAACCACCATTTCCACAATAATTTCATCCGGTTTACCAAGTGGTTATCTGGGAATTAATTAGTTCATCTCATTATATCACTCTCCAGTGTAGTCAAAGCTTAATTATTGGTTATTCAACTCCATATGGAGGTTAGAGGGGTTTATAAACAGACTAGAGAGGCTAAACAGACAAAGATAGAGCTTTCAGAAAAATCAGCACAGTCATGCGTACGCATGCCCTATGCGTACACATGATTTTAATTCAGGTTAGGGTATCATGCATACACATGACCTATGCGTACGCATACTTTCAATTCTGTTTCTATTTCCTGTGTACGCACGCCCTGTGCATACGCTCAAGGTCATTTCCATTTGTTTTTGTTTTAGAATTCATGTGTACGCATGACCCATGCGTATGTAAAAGTTCAATTTTATGCATACGCATGATAGGTGCACACAAATTCAGTTCTGCTAAAAACTCTGCAACTCTGCATAATTCAACTTTTTATTCCTAAATTCAAACATTAATAGCTTTTGCTACATTTATCAATTTCCATCCGTTCTTGGACTATTTTAAAGATCTTTTCACTAGCCTTAATTTAAGATAGATTTCATTAAATTCCACGCTCTAAGCGCCAAGTTATGACCCGTCGAAGTTGGTCAAAATTTTATTTTTACCCAAATTACCCAATTGTCAATTTTTACCAATTCTCATTCCAATTCAATTTCAAACCATTCCAAAACCATTTCTAAACATCTCAACATTCATTTATCAAGTTCTATTCATTCACAAACCAATCAAACAAGTTCTAATACAATCAATCCAACTTTCCAAGTTTCCATCAACAAACCAATAGCAATAATATAATTACTCAACCAAACTATATCGTTCCATAATCAATCTTAATATGGCAATTTTCCAACTTACCATAACTTACCGAATAGGGGATACCTCACCTTATCACAGCCTCTAGCTGACAAGCCGATAAATGTCGGTCAAGAATTACCAAAAAGTTTTCTTCCAAATCAAGTCGCACAGTATAGTCTCAACCGACGATATTTTCGCTGATCAAAGTTAAAATGTGTGTCACAAATAAAATCAATAACCGAGAGTAGAATTCCGGGTCGTTTTCCCTAGGAGTTGACACAAGATGCACATTATTAGTTAGGATCTCTTTGGAATTTTTAAAGTTGAGAGCAAGAAAAATAAATAACTAGAAATTAGAACAATAAATAACTAGCAAGAGTTGATAATTAATCAATATAAAAGGTCTTGGTTAGGGGTGAGAATTAGAATTTCTATCCTTATTGTCTTTCCCAAGTGTGATGGTAAAGGCTCATGTCTCTCACTTAGTTATCGTCTAACAATTGAAGGAAAGTCAAGTGAAATAATTAACTTTATCTCACAAGTCCTAGTCACTTCATGGAGAGAGACTAGAGTTGGTGAGATTTAAGCTAATTAGTAATTTTTAATTATCAATCAGCACTTAACTATAACAACTCAAGGCTCCAATTACTCAACCCCAAACCAAGCAAGGAAATCTACTCCATGATCATGGATGACATTTCCTCAAACACTTAGTGAGCAAAGATAAAGAATATGATTAAAGCTAGAAAACAATCCAATTCAAATAACTAGAAATGAAGGTAGCAGCAGTTTCTCCCAAGATCCAATTGAAATTAAACTAAAAAAACCAAAACCCTAGAGAGAAGTAGGAGTTTCTCTCACTAGAATTCAAAAACTAATGCAAAACTAAAGCTAAAGTGAGGTGTGTCTGTCCCAGCTCCATCCCCAGCCTCTTGTCTTCATTTTCGGGCTTGAAACTGGGCCAAAAGTAGCCCAAAAATCGCCCCCAGCATATTCCCTTAATTGCAGTACGTGACGCTCGTCACGCATACGCGTCAGCCACGGGTACGCGTCGCTTGGACAAAGCTCCTGGTTATGCGTACACATCAGTCATGCGTACGCAACGGTTGGAAGATGGCTTGATCACGCCTATGCTTCAACCATGCGCACGCATCGGTTCCAGCTCCACAAATCTTCAATTTCTTGTGTTCCTTTCACTTTAGCATGCTTCCTCTTCATCCTCCATGCCATTCCAGCCTTATAACCCTGAGATCACTCAACAAAAGCATCACAACATTGAATGGTAATATGAGAGGATTAAAAATTAATAATTTAAAGGCCTAGGAAGCATGTTTTCAATCATAGCACAAAATTCGGAAGGGAACTTAAAAACATGCAAATTATATAGATAAGTGTGAGTAAAGTAAAAAAAATCCACTCGATTCAATCCAAAATACGTCATGAAATAGTGGTTCATCAAATCTCCTAACACTTAAATGTTAGCATGTCCTCATGCTAAGCTCAAGGAAACCAAAAGAGTGAAGGGAAAATGTTAGGACTTAAGCAATGCAACCTATCTATATGAATGCAACTAGATGTTAAATTCTCCTATGGTTCACGAATTGTGAATTACACTTTTCACAACTCGTACCACTAACCAGCAAGTGCACTGGGTCGTCCAAGTAATACCTTACGTGAGTAAGGGTCGAATCCCACGGAGATTGTTGGGTTGAAGCAATCTATGGTTACCTTGTAAATCTTAATCAGGAAGTCAATTATGTTTATCAGTTGAATTGTGAATAAACAGGAGAGCATGAATTAAAAGTTACTTGTTATGCAGTAATGGAGAATATGTTGGAGTTTTGGAGATGCTTTGTCTTCTGAATCTCTGCTTTCCTCTGTCTTCTGATTCACGCACGCACGTCCTCCTATGGCAAGCTGTGTGTAGGTGGATCACCGTTGTCAATGGCTACCATCCATCCTTCCAGTGAAAAGATTCCAAGTACGCTGTCACCGCACGGCTAATCATCTGCAGGTTCTCAGTCATACCGGAATAGGATCTGCTATCCTTTTGCGTCTGTCACTACGCCCAGCACTCGTGAGTTTGAAGTTCGTCACAACCATCCAATCCCAGAATCCTACTCGGAATACCACAGACAAGGTTTAGACTTTCCGGATTCTCATGAATGCCGCCATCAGTTCTAGCTTATACCACGAAGATTCTGATTAAAGAATCTAAGAGATATTCATTCAATCGGATATAGAACGGAGGTGGTTGTCAGGCACACGTTCATGGTTTGAGGAAGGTGATGAGTGTCACGGATCATCACCTTCATCACAGTTAAGCGCGAATGAACATCTTAGATAGGAACAAGCGTGTTTGAGTGGAAAACAGAATTGCTTGCATTAATTCATCGAGACACAGCAGAGCTCCTCACCCCCAGCAATGGAGTTTAGAGACTCATGCCATCAAAGAGTACAGGGTTTTGATCTAAAATGTCATGAGATGTAAAATAAGTCTCTAAAAGTTGTTTAAATACTAAACTAGTAGCCTAGGTTTACAGAAAATGAGTAAACTCTGATAGATGGTGCAGAGATCCACTTCTGGGGCCCACTTGGTGTGTGCTGGGGCTGAGACTTAAGCAATTCACGTGCATAAGGCTGTTTTGGGCGTTCAACGCCAGGTTTGGGTCCATTTCTGGCGTTGAACTCCAACTTTTGATCCTTTTCTGGCGCTGGACGCCAGAATTGGGCAGAGAACTGGCGTTGAACGCCAGTTTACGTCGTCTATCCTTGTGCAAAGTATAGACTATTATATATTGCTGGAAAGCCCTGGATGTCTACTTTCCAACGCAATTAGAAGTGTGCCATTTCGAGTCCTGTAGCTCCAGAAAATCCACTTCGCGTGCAGGGAGGTCAGAATCCAACAGCATCAGCAGTCCTTTTTCAGCCTGAATCAGATTTTTGCTCAGCTCCCTCAATTTCAGCCAGAAAAATACCTGAAATTACAGAAAAACACACAACTCATAGTAAAGTCCAGAAATATGAATTTTTTCTAAAAACTAATAGAATTAAACTAAAAACTAACTAAAATATCCTAAAAACTATATGAAATTAACCCCAAAAAGCGTATAAAATATCCGCTCATCACAACACCAAACTTAAACTGTTGCTTGTCCTCAAGCAACTAGACAAATAAAATAGAAGACTAATAGGTTGAGAAGCAATAATATCTCAGAGTTTTTTTTTTTTTGCATGAAGCTCAGATTCTAATTAGATGAGCGGGGCTAGTAGCTTTTTGCTTCCGAACAGTTTTGGCATCTCACTTTATCCATTGAAGCTCAGAGTGATTGGCATCTATAGGAACTTAGAATTCAGATAGTGTTATTGAGTATCCTATTTCAGTATGATGATTCTTGAACACAGCTATTTTATGAGTCTTGGCCGTGGCCCTAAGCACTTTGTTTTCCAGTATTACCATCGGATACATAAATGCCACAGACACATAATTGGGTGAACCTTTTAGATTGTGACTCAGCTTTGCTAAAGTCCCCAATTAGAGGTGTCCAGAGTTCTTAAGCACACTCTTCTTTTTGCTTTGGACCTTGACTTTAACCGCTCAGTCTCAAGTTTTCACTTGACACCTTCACGCCACAAGCACATGGTTAGGGACAGCTTGGTTTAGCCGCTTAGGCCGGGATTTTATTCCCTTAGGCCCTCCTATCCACTGATGCTCAAAGCCTTGGGATCCCTTTTTTTATTACCCTTGCCTTTTGGTTTTAAGGGATATTTGGCTTTTTGCTCTTGCCTTTTGGTTTTAAGAGCTTTGGCTTTTTCTGCTTGCTTTCTCTTTTTCTTTCTCTATATTTTTTTTCTGCAAGCTTTGTTTTTTGCTGCTTTTTCTTGCTTCAAGAATCATTTTTATGATTTTTTAGATTATCAATAACATGTCTCATGTTCACCATTCTTTCAAGAGCCAACATATTTAACCGTCTTAAACAACAAATTCAAAAGACATATGCACTGTTCAAGCATTCATTCAGAAGACAGAAAGCATTGCCACCACATGTAACTAATTAGAATTTCTCTTATTAAAAACTCGAAATTTTATTGCCTCTTATTCAAAAGATCTACTATTTTATTCATGTTTAATGATGATGAGAAAAATAGACTATAACTTAATTGGAGATAAAATCAAAATAGATACTAATTACTACTATATGACTCCTAAGGTAAAACTAAAATAAGAACAATTATCACAGAGTTAAGGCTAAGATTAGAACTCAACAACCTTGAGGTTTGGAAGTGGATGTTCCTCTAGTCTGTGAGGTGCTTGGTCCTTGCCTCTTGGAGTGGGTTGTTTTCCTTTAGGGGCCATGATCTTAGTGATCACGGATAAGCACACCAAACTTAAACTGTTGCTTGTCCTCAAGCAAAAGAAAAGAAAGGAGATGGGTAGAAGGAGAGCTCCTCCCCACCATCCTGGCGTTTGAACGCCCAAACACTGCCTGGTTTGGGCGTTCAATGCCCAAATGCTGCTCTCCTGGGAGTTCAACGCCCAGTTGTTGCCCTTTTCTGGCGTTGAATGCCAGATAGCTATCCTTACTGGCGTTTTCTTGCCAGTGAGCTCCCTATCTCTGTTTTGTGTGCAGATTCCTTCTGTAACCCTGTAAACTTATGCAAATGATTCTTTACCTTAGTGTCAGTGGACTTTATATAAACAAATAAAAATAAAAATAGGGCAAAATGCTTAGAGGATTGATGCCCCATGGCTGGGTTGCCTCCCAGCAAGCGCTTCTTTATTGTCTTTAGCTGGACCTTGCTGAGCTTTTAATCTAGCTTCAGCCTTGAGCATTCTTGCTCAACGTTGCCTTCAAGATAGTGCTTGATTCTCTGTCCATTGACAATGAACTTCTTATCAGAATTAATATCTTGAAGCTCCATATAACCATATGGTGATACACTTGTAATCACGTATGGTCCCCTCCACCGGGATTTCAATTTCCCGGGGAATAGCCTGAGTCTAGAGTTGAACAGCAGAACCTTCTGTCCTGGTTCAAAGATTCTAGATGACAGCTTTCTGTCATGCCATTTTTTTTATTTCTCTTTATAAAGCTTGGTATTTTTGAAAGCTGTGAATCTGAATTCCTCTAGCTCATTTAGCTGGAGCAATCTTTTTTCTCCTGCTAATTTGGCATCAAAGTTTAGAAATCTGGTTGCCCAGTAGGCTTTATGTTCCAGTTCCACGGGCAGGTGACATGCCTTACCATACACAAGTTGGTATAGAGAGGTCCCTATAGGGGTCTTGAATGCTGTTCTGTAAGCCCACAGAGCATCATCCAAGCTCCGTGCCCAATCCTTTCTACGGGTACTTACTGTCCGTTCTAGGATTCTCTTTAATTCTCTGTTAGAGACTTCAGCTTGACCATTAGTTTGTGGATGATATGGAGTGGCCACTTTATGGTGAATTCCATACCGAACCATGGCAGAGTAAAGCTGTTTATTGCAGAAGTGAGTGCCCCCATCACTAATTAGTACTCTAGGGACGCCAAACCTGCTAAAGATATGTTTCTGGAGGAACTTCAGCACTGTTTTAGTATCATTGTTGGGTGTGGCAATGGCCTCAACCCATTTTGATACATAGTCAATTGCCACCAGAATATAAGTGTTTGAGTATGATGGTGGGAAAGGTCTCATGAAGTCAATTCCCCATACGTCAAATAACTCAATCTCCAAGATTCCTTGTTGAGGCATGGTGTAACCATGAGGCAGATTACCAGCTCTTTGGCAACTGTCATAGTTACGTACGAACTCTCGGGAATCTCTATAGAGTGTGGGCCAATAGAAGCCACATTGGAGGACCTTGGTGGCTGTTCGCTCACCTCCGAAATGGCCTCCATATTGAGATCCATGGCAGTGCCATAGGATCCTCTGTGCTTCTTCTTTAGGCACACACCTACGGATTATTCCGTCTGCACATCTCTTAAAGAGATAAGGTTCATCCCACAAGTAGTACTTTGCATCAGTGATTAATTTCTTATTTTGTATACTGTTGTACTCCTTGGGTATGAACCTTGCAGCTTTATAGTTTGCAATATCAGCAAACCATGGGGTTTCCTGAATGGCGAATAAATGCTCATCCGGAAAAGTTTCAGAGATCTCAAGAGAGGGGAGGGGCGTCCCTTCTACTGGCTCTATTCGGGACAGATGATCAGCCACTTGGTTTTCTGTCCCTTTTCTGTCTCTTATTTCTATATCAAACTCTTGCAGAAGCAACACCCATCTGATAAGCCTAGGTTTTGAATCCTGCTTTGTGAGTAGATATTTAAGAGCAGCATGGTCAGTATACACAATCACTTTTGATCCTACTAAGTATGATCTGAACTTGTCAATGGCATAAACCACTGCAAGTAATTCCTTTTCTGTGGTTGTGTAATTTTTCTGAGCATCATTTAAAACGCGACTAGCATAATAAATGACGTGCAGAAGCTTGTCATGCCTCTGTCCCAGTACTGCACCAATGGCGTGATCACTGGCATCACACATTAGCTCAAATGGTAATGTCCAGTCTGGTGCAGAAATGACTGGTGCTGTGACCAGCTTAGCTTTTAGCGTTTCAAACACCTGCAGACACCCTGTGTCAAACACAAATGGCGTGTCAGCAGCTAGCAGATTGCTTAGAGGTTTTGTAATTTTTGAAAAATCCTTTATAAACCTCCTATAGAATCCTGCATGCCCCAGAAAGCTTCTGATCGCCTTAACATTGGCAGGTGGTGGTAATTTTTCAATTACCTCTATTTTTGCTTGATCCACCTCTATTCCCTTGTTTGAGATTTTATGCCCAAGGACAATCCCCTCAGTCACCATGAAGTGACATTTTTCCCAATTTAAAACTAGGTTGGTCTCTTGGCATCTTTTCAGAACAAGTTTCAGGTGATCCAGACAGGAGCTAAATGAGTCTCCATATACTGAGAAGTCATCCATGAAGACTTCCAGAAATTTTTCCACCATATCAGAGAAAATAGAGAGCATGCATCTCTGGAAGGTTGCAGGCGCATTACACAACCCAAATGGCATCCTTCTATAAGCAAACACTCCAGATGGACATGTGAATGCTGTTTTCTCTTGATCCTGGGGATCTACTGCAATCTGGTTATAGCCTAAGTAGCCATCCAAAAAATAGTAATAATCATGACCTGCCAGTCTTTCTAGCATCTGGTCTATGAATGGTAAAGGAAAATGATCCTTTCTGGTGGCTGTATTGAGCCTTCTGTAGTCAATACACATGCGCCACCCTGTAACTGTTCTCGTAGGAACCAGTTCATTCTTTTCATTATGAATCACTGTCATGCCTCCCTTTTTTGGGATGACTTGGACAGGGCTCACCCAGGGGCTATCAGAAATAGGATAAATAATCCCAGCCTCTAGTAATTTGGTGACCTCTTTCTGCACCACTTCCTTCATGGCTGGATTTAGCCGCCTCTATGGTTGAACCACTGGTTTGGCATTATCCTCCAATAGGATTTTGTGCATGCATCTAGCTAGGCTGCCCTTAAGGTCACCTATGGACCACTCAAGAGCTGTCTTATGTGTCCTTAGCACTTGAATAAGTGCTTCCTCTTCCTGTGAATTTAAAGCAGAGCTTATGATCACTAGAAAAGTATCACCTTCTCCCAGAAATGCATATTCAAGGATGGTGGTAATGGCTTGAGCTCGGGTTTAGGAGGTTTTTCCTCTTCCAGAAGAAATTTCAGAGGCTCTTTCATGTCCTCTAAGTCCTCCAAATCAGGCTGACATCTTTAAAGATATGTTCCAACTCTGATTCGAGACTCTCAGCCATGTTGATCTCTTCTACCAAAGAGTCAATAAGATCAACTTTCATGCAGTCTGTTGATGTGTCTGGATGCTGCATGGCTTTGACAGCGTTCAACTTGAACTCATCATCATTGACTCTCAGGGTTATTTCCCCCTGTTGGACGTCAATGAGGGATCGTCCAATTGCTAGGAAGGGTCTTCCTAGAATGAGAGTAGCACTCTTGTGCTCCTCCATTTCCAGCACAACAAAGTCAGTGGGAAAGGCGAATGGCCCAACCCTGACAATCATGTCTTCAATCACGCCTGATGGGTATTTAGTGGAGCCATCAGCAAGTTGGAGACATATCCGGGTCGGTTTAACTTCGTCAGTTAAGCCAAGGTTTCTGATAGTGGATGCAGGTATTAAGTTGATGCTTGCCCCAAGATCGCATAAGGCTGTCTTGGTGCAATTACCTTCTAATATGCATGGTATCAGAAAACTCCCAGGGTCTTTAAGCTTTTCAGGAAAGCTCTTCAGAATGACTACACTGCATTCTTCAGTGAGGAGAACTCTTTCTGTTTCTCTCCAATCCTTTTTATGACTCAAGATCTCTTTCATGAACTTGGCATAAGAAGGTATTTGCTCGAGTGCTTCTGCAAATGGAATCTTTATTTCAAGAGTCCTGAGATAATCTGCAAAGTGAGCAAATTGCTTATCCTGTTCCTCTTTCTGGAGTTTTTGAGGATAAGGTATCTTGGCTTTATATTCCTCAACCATAGTTGCTGCAGGTTTATTGCCTACAGAAGTGGTTGAAGAAGCCTTTTTAGAGGGGTTGTTATCAGCATTTGTGTGTGTCTGATCCCTCACTGGCAATTGAGTGCCAGAGTTAGAAACTGGAGTGACGTTAGACGCCAACTCCTTGTCTGTTCCTGGCGTCTAAACGCCAGAATTGTGCCCATTTTGGGCGTTCAGCGCCAGATCTTGCACAGTTTGGGCGTTCAACGCCAGATTCTTGCCCATTTCTGGCGTTGAACGCCAGTTTTGCCTTGTTTCTGGCGTTGAACGCCAGTTTTGGGCATGGTCTGGGCGTTCAGCGCCAGCCTTCCACCAATTTTCTGGCGTTTTAGCGCCAGAATTATTTTTCCCTGGGCTCTTACTGTCCTCAGGTAAATTTTGGGTGGTTTGCTCATTCCTTAGCTTTTTGCTGCCTTGAGGTGGGGTATATAATGTTTTCCCACTTCTTAATTGAACTGCTTGGCATTCTTCTGTTATTTGTCTTGACAGTTGCTGCTTTGTTTGCTTAAACTGTTCTTCCATATGTATATTAGCCATCCTTGTCTCTTGTAGTCTATCCTTGAATTCGGCTAATTGCTTTGTTAGGAAGTCCAATTGCTGATTGAATTCAGCAGCTTGTTTCACAGGACTGAGTTCAGCAGTTGCTGTTTTAACCTCTTCTTTCATGGAAGGGTCACTGCTTAGGTACAGATGCTGATTCCTGGCAACTGTATCAATGAGCTCTTGAGCCTCTTCAATTGTCTTTCTCATATGGATAGATCCACCAGCTGAGTAATCTAGAGACATCTGAGCTCCTTCTGCAAGCCCATAGTAGAAGATGTCTAACTGAACCCACTCTGAAAACATTTCAGAGGGGCATTTTCTTAGCATCTCTCTGTATCTCTCCCAGGCATCATAAAGAGATTCATTATCTCCTTGTTTAAAGCCTTGGATGTCCAGCCTTAGCTGTGTCATCCATTTTTGGGAAAAGTATTGATTCAGGAATTTTTCTGTCAGCTGTTTCCATGTCCTTATGCTGGCCTTAGGTTGGTTATTTAACAACCTCTTAGCTTGATCTTTTACAGCAAATGGAAACAGTAATAGTCTGTAGACATCCTGATCTATTTCTTTATCATGTACTGTGTCAGCAATTTGTAAAAATTATTCCAGAAACTCTGTAGGTTCTTCCTGTGGAAGACCGGAATACTGGCAACTTTGCTGCACCATGATAATGAGCTGAGGATTCAACTCAAAGCTACTGACTCCAATGGAGGGTATGCAGATACTACTCCCATATGAAGCAGTAGAGGGGTTAGAATATGACCCCAGAGTCCTCCTGGACTGTTCATTTCCGCTTAGGTCCATGATGGAGAAAGGGAGATGATGTAAAATAGAGAAAATATTTTTATTTATTTATATATTAATTTATTTAGAAAATAAAATAAAAATAAATAAAAGTGGGTGAAGATTTTCGAAAAATTGAGGAGAGAGAAAGTGGTTAGGAAGTTTAAAAAAAAATCTGAATTCTAAAAATTGATTTTCGAAAAAGATGCTTCAAAATAGAGAGAAAAGATATTTTTAAATTTTAAGGAGAGAGAAAAACAATAAGATAGCATAAGATTTACAATTTTTAGATCTAATGCTCCTTGTTTTCGAAAATTTTTGGGGGGAAAACACCAAGGAACACCAAACTTAAAAATTTTAAGATCAAGACACAAGGAAAACTCAAGAACACTTTGAAGACTCACAAGAACACAAGAACACAAAGGAAGAACACCAAACTTAAAATTTTTTTAGAAAACCAAAACAACTTTTCGAAATTTTTTTTTTGAAAAATCAACAAGAAAACACCAAACTTAAAGTTTGGCACATGATTTAATAGAAAAAAATATTTTTGAAAAAGATTTTAAAAATATGATAGCCAATTACCATGAACATAAACACCACGTTCTAACTAATTGAGCTATAAATTTAAAGTGTTTTAACAGGGGATAAATAACAAAAGACTCTAAACCAAAAAAGAAAAATTTTTCCTAATCTAAGCAACAAAAAAAACCATTAGTTGTCCAAACACGAACAATCCCCGGCAACGGCGCCAAAAACTTGGTGCACGAATTGTGAATTACACTTTTCACAACTCGTACCACTAACCAGCAAGTGCACTGGGTCATCCAAGTAATACCTTACGTGAGTAAGGGTCGAATCCCACGGAGATTGTTGGGTTGAAGCAATCTATGGTTACCTTGTAAATCTTAGTCAGGAAGTCAATTATGTTTATCAGTTGAATTGCGAATAAACAGGAGAGCATGAATTAAAAGTTACTTGTTATGCAGTAATGGAGAATATGTTGGAGTTTTGGAGATGCTTTGTCTTCTGAATCTCTGCTTTCCTCTGTCTTCTGATTCACGCACGCACGTCCTCCTATGGCAAGCTGTGTGTAGGTGGATCACCGTTGTCAATGGCTACCATCCATCCTTCCAGTGAAAAGATTCCAAGTACGCTGTCACCGCACGACTAATCATCTGCAGGTTCTCAGTCATACCGGAATAGGATCTGCTATCCTTTTGCGTCTGTCACTACGCCCAGCACTCGTGAGTTTGAAGTTCGTCACAGCCATCCAATCCCAGAATCCTACTCGGAATACCACAGACAAGGTTTAGACTTTCCGGATTCTCATGAATGCCGCCATCAGTTCTAGCTTATACCACGAAGATTCTGATTAAGGAATCTAAGAGATATTCATTCAATCGGATATAGAATGGAGGTGGTTGTCAGGCACACGTTCATGGTTTGAGGAAGGTGATGAGTGTCACGGATCATCACCTTCATCACAGTTAAGCGCGAATGAACATCTTAGATAAGAACAAGCGTGTTTGAGTGGAAAACAGAATTGCTTGCATTAATTCATCGAGACACAGCAGAGCTCCTCACCCCCAACAATGGAGTTTAGAGACTCATGCCGTCAAAGAGTACAGGGTTTTGATCTAAAATGTCATGAGATGTAAAATAAGTCTCTAAAAGTTGTTTAAATACTAAACTAGTAGCCTAGGTTTACAGAAAATGAGTAAACTCTGATAGATGGTGTAGAGATCCACTTCTGGGGCCCACTTGGTGTGTGCTGGGGCTGAGACTTAAGCAATTCACGTGCATAAGGCTGTTTTGGGCGTTCAACGCCAGGTTTGGGTCCATTTCTGGCGTTGAACTCCAACTTTTGATCCTTTTCTGGCGCTGGACGCCAGAATTAGGCAGAGAACTGGCGTTGAACGCCCATTTACGTCATCTATCCTCGTGCAAAGTATGAAGTATTATATATTTCTGGAAAGCCCTGGATGTCTACTTTCCAACGCAATTGGAAGCGCGCCATTTCAAGTCTTGTAGCTCCAGAAAATCCACTTCGAGTGCAGGGAGGTCAGAATCCAACAGCATCAGCAGTCCTTTTTCAGCCTGAATCAGATTTTTGCTCAGCTCCCTCAATTTCAGCCAGAAAAATACCTGAAATTACAGAAAAACACACAACTCATAGTAAAGTCCAGAAATATGAATTTTTCCTAAAAACTAATAGAATTAAACTAAAAACTAACTAAAATATCCTAAAAACTATATGAAATTAACCCCAAAAAGCTTATAAAATATCCGCTCATCATCCTACCTACTTGGTTAAAAGTAAATCAACCTCCAAGAATATATGAACAAGTAGGACTAGACCATGTGATGATTCATGAATTTTACTAATTCAAATATCAAGAATGAAGTTCAAATAGTACTACAAAAAGAAAGCTCATGAAAGTCGGGAACACAGATTGAGCATCGAACTCTCACCGGAAGTGTATGCACTCTAATCACTCTAGTGTTTGAGGGTTAATTCTCTCGATTCTCTACTAATCCTGCTTTCTAAGGCTTGCTCTTCTTCTACCAATCAACAAAAATTTAATGCATGAATACACATATCAAGCGGTCTTTTTATGGGTTGTAATGGGGTTAGGATCAAGGTGGAATTGTTATTTGGTCAAGTGGACTAGAATTTGAATCCTTGATTAGCCTAAACTTCCCCACTAACCTAAAATAATCAATGTAATCAAAACGCAAGCCTAACTATCCATTAACTATCTTTTCTACATATTCATGCAAAACTCTTTTAAACATAATTTATATTCATTGCCATCATTACTTCCTTTGGGGCATTTTGTCCTCTTTTCATTGCTTTTTATTTTTTTTATGCATGTATATATATGGTAGAGAATATATACAAGAGATTAATGCATATGATTAAAGTATTGAATGCATGAATATGTGCCCAAAATTTTTCACATTCTCATAGAAAGTATAAAATACCCAATTCTCAAACCAAACGTCCCCAAACCCAATTTCTCCACACTTAGTTCATGTACACTCTCACTAGTCTAGGCTAACCAAGGATTCAAATTAAGAACATTCATTGTTTTCCGCTTAGAGTTAATGATGTGCTAAAATAGAAAACAAATGGGGTAAAATAGGCTTAACATTGGGTTGCAAAGGATGATAAAATGGTAAGGCCATATGGGTATGTGAACTACAGTGAAACAAAGGCCTCAATCACATAAGTATATGCATACATCGAACAATGGAAATATAGAATCAAGCAAGACATAGATCACAATTTTAGAGAGAACAACACACATCGAATCAAAATATTGGTTGATAAGATGCAACCAATCAATAGGCTCAAAATCTCACTACGCTTGTGTGTTCTAGCTCTGAAACTATGTTCCAAAATAAATTTCTTCAAGTAAGCTCAAAAATTTTAATTCAAATTAGTGAAATGCCCTAAAATAGTTTCTTGGAAAAGAAATTATTACTTCAACCAAGTAGTACCTAAATGCAAGCAACTAACTACACATGCAAGTTATCCTACCTAACAAAAGAAAATTAAAATATTGGTGTTGAGGAAAAGGGTTGTTACCTACGAAAGTCGGTCACCGACCTCCCCACACTTAAACTTGGCACGGCCCTCCGTGCCATCAGTGATCCGCAAAGTGGGTCCGAGATCGCCACTTCCAATGGCCAAAAGATGGGGGGGGATAAGGGCGCCTCCATGTTCACCTCTTGATCGCTTAAATCGCCATCAATAGAAGTAGAGTCTGAGGTGTCGGGTTCTTCCATAGGCGGGTTAGAACACGCAATGAGCTTCTTTAAGTAGTCATAGCAGCGCTTGTTGCATCGCTCCATCTGCTCAATCCTCCGGCCTTGCCGGTCTACCTTCTGAATGAACTCAAGTAACAACTGGTGGGTGGATTGTTGTGGTAAATATGGTGTCGATGATGGTGGAGTAGAAGATGATGGAGCTTCCGAAGATGGTTCCTCATTCCGGCTCACAGGTGGCACTTGAGGCCCAATATATTTTCCATTCGGGACAATTTCGTTGTCCCTTGGAATCTTTGTCTTTATATCCCTAGCCTCATAAGGAACTCCAGCTGTAGACACCAAGTCCATAACCAAAGCGGGAAAAGGTAGGTTGCTCACTATTTGAACTCGGCCCATAGCTTGTCGGATGAGTCGAGGAATGTTGAGAGGTTTCTCCGTTATGATACACCAAACAAGAATGGCCATATCTGCAGCAATAGTGGACTCATGAGTGCTTGGCAATACATAGTGAGACATGATCTGTTCCCACACTCGAGCCTCCATAGTGAGCGCGTGTGCTAAGATGCACTTGGGTTGAGTCCTGCTTTTTCCATGGATCCACTCGCTTATGGGTTGAGCAATAACCCTAAGGATGGGATCCCAGTCAAAATTGAATCTCTCGCACTTAAGTTGTGCTTCTTGGTAAGCATCCATCCCATCTGGACTTGGTAAAATCTCAAGTACCCACTGAATAGCGTCTTCTAATATAGAAACTTGCTTTCGGTGCACAAAAACTGATTGAAGGGTAGGCGTGTGATAATTGGAGTAGAATTCAACTACCCAATATAGATTAACTTCCCTCGGCCTCCGATTTAGGAATCCCCAATGCCGTCTCTCAATACGGGGCATCACAAAATAAACAAGGTGTTCTGGAAGAAGTAGGAAATTTAAAGAAGTTTGCGCCTTAGCAGGTGCTCTTTGAGTTGGCCTTTTAGCCGGTGTCTTTTTAGAAGCCTTTTCTTTTCTTTTTTGGTGGCCATCTTGAAAAAAGAAGAAGAAGAAGAAATATTAAACTCAGAGACATAAACACCGGGTTTAAGGAAATGCAAGTGAGAGTTAATGCCGGAAAAAGAGTAGAGCGTCTTAAATACATGGTAGCTACAACATGTAAGTGAGATATCAATATGATCATGGAGGCATATCACTAGCACTAGATGCAAGAGTGGAAGAAGCATATAAGTATAAAGTAAGAAAGGAGTAATCTCAAGCATGGATATCAACAAGGATAGACAAATGCAAATAAAAACAAAAATAATGAGCATTTTGATGATAAAAATTTATGGAGACTAAGCTCAATGCACACGGAGCACAAGTGTTATGAAAAACGAGCACTAGGTTGAAAGAACAAGATCAAAGATGAACCAAAGTATCATTGGTGCTTTTTCACAAACATTTGGGGTGCATATCATAAACAACAAGCAAGTTGATAAGTTCAAGTGTGTAATATATCCAAAATAGAATGCCAATTATCAAAGCAACACCACATAACACAAACAAGCCAAGAAATATCAAAATAACCTACCAATTCACAAAAATAATTCAACTTGAAACTCCAACACCAATACAAAAATGCAAAGAGAAAAAGAAGTAATAGGAAACTACAAAGAACAAAAATAAAATGCAATTAAGGATAATTAAAATATTCAAATGCAACAATCAAAAGAAGGGTTAAAGAGTAAAAGAGAGTAAGAAAAGAAACCTCGAGAAGAAGAGGAAAAGAGGAGGTGAGAAGAGAAAAGAATAAAAAAGAAGAAGTGGGACCGCCGGAGGTGGTGGTCCACTAGATAGGAGATGTAAGAGGGAAGAAAGAAGAAAGATATAAGGATTAGAAGAAGGAAGAAGAATGAATTAGAAGAAAGATAGAAAGGATCAGCAGGGCAGCGTGCTGACTAAATTGAATCGGCTCCGCGACGCGTGCGCGTCACCAACGTGTACGCGTGGGTGGCCCAAAAGAGAAGATGATGCGTAAGCGTCGGGCACACGTGCACGTGATAATTTTTCATGCTAGATGATGAGCGGATATTTTATACGCTTGTTGCCATCATTTTCATATAGTTTTTAGTATGTTTTGTTTAAGTTTTATTAAGTTTTCATAGGTTTTAGTGCAAAATTCATATTTTTGGATTCTACTTTGAGTTTGTGTGTTTTTATGCAATTTCAGGTATTTTCTGGCTGAGATTGAGGAGCTGGAGCAAAAGTCTGATTTAGAGACAGAGAAAGCACTGCAGATGCTGTCCGGATCTGACCTCCTTGCACTCGAAAGAGCTTTTCTGGAGCTACAGAAGTCTAAATGGAGCGTTCTCAACGGCTATGAAAAGCTAACATCCAGAGATTTCCAGCAATGTATAATAGTTTATACTTTACTTCAGAATTGAGGGCCCAAAATTGGCGTTTAACGCCAGCCTCCTGGCCTATTCTGGCGTCCAACGCCCAAAAGAGAAGAGACCAGCATCCAACGCCCAAGAAAGACCCCCTAGCAAGCATTCAATGCCCTCAAGGCCTCCTAGAATGTAGATCTCAATCAAGCTCAGCCAAAACACTCACCAAGTGGACCCTAGAAGTGGAATTTCGCACTAAAAGACTGTTTCACCCTTCTTATGTAATACTTAGTCATTAGCTTAGTATTTATTTGAGAAATTTTACAGACTCAAGGGAGGACCTATCATATTTTTGTTTTATCATTGTATTTTTTCTATCATTATGTGTTTCTAAACCTCATAGGTTGAGGGGAGGAGCTCTACTGAGTTTTATGGATTAATAAAGTACTACTGTTCTATCTCAATACATGTTTGATTCTCTATTCTAAGATGTATATTCATTTTTCATCATTATGAATGCGTTGAACTGGCACAAGGTTATCTTATTCTACATGGGTTCAGAGTGAGTCTTTCATCGGACAATGATGAACTACTAGCTTGATTATACATCTCTTAGACGGCTAATCCACGACTTCGTTGGGGACTTCTCGAGACACTATTTCAGCCGAGGTACTGGGAGATTAAAGTCTTTGTGGTAGAGGCTAAAACCAAAGGTGAAGCATTTTCTGATCCGGAAGATTCGACCTTGTCTGTGGCGTTTTGAGTTGGATTACTAAGAAGAATAAACTGCAGGAGCTTCACCCTCAATCAGACTGGATCCGCACTAACCCTGGGTTTTAGATCTTGAGGAGCATTGGCAATCTCTTTAGAAAGGCGTTGATCACATACAGCCCACCATAGAAGAAATCATTCACAGTTGGAGTAGACAGTAAGACCGGAGTAATCTAGAAGAATAAAGCATCTCCAAGCCTTAACTATCTTCGTATCATTGCATTCACCATCAACGGAGTAACATTTTATTTATTTTCTTTTTATGCGTTTAAACAAACAAACAACTTTTCTATCTGCTTGACTAAGATCTACAAGATAACCGTAGCTTGCTTCAAATCACAATCCTCGTGGGATCGACCCTGACTCACTCAGGTATTACTTTGACGACCCAGTGCACTTGCTGGTTCAGTTGTGCGAAGTTTAATTCCGCACACCAAGTTTTTGGCGCCGTTGCCGGGGATTGTTCTAGTTTGGACAAACTAACGGATTATCTTGTTGCTTAGATTAGGTACTTTTTACTTTTGTTTTGAATCTTTTATTTTTCTTTTCAAAAATTTTTTCAAAACCTTTTCTATTTTTGGCTACGTATTTTCTTTTGATTTTCTTACTTTGAGTCCTACCTATTTCTTGTTTTCTTTTTCAAAAATTTTTTCAAAACTTTTTCTTTTCTTTATTAATCTTTATCTTTTGTTTGAATCTTTTGTTCTTGTTCTTGTTAAGGTCTCGAATTTCTTGTTTCTTTTTTCCAAAAATTTTTCAAAAATAGTGTCTTTTATTTGAGTCTTGTGTCAATCTTTAAGTTTGGTGTCTTCTTGAATCTTTTCATTTAAAATTTTCGAAAATTGTGTCTTTGGTTTTCAAAACTTTTAAGTTTGGTGTCCTTTGCATGTTCTTGTTTCCTTTGAATTTTTGGAATTGTTCTTTGTGTTCTTTCTTGGTATTCAAGTTGTTCTTGTTTCTTTTCTTGTTTTGATCTTAAAATTTTTAAGTTTGGTGTCTTTTGGTGTTTGTTTGCCTAATTTTCGAAAATTATTACACTTAGATCTAAAAATTTTAAGTTTGGTGTCTTTTGGTTGTTTTTCTCTTTCTTCATTAATTCAAAAAATAAAAAAATATCTTTTCTATCTTTATTTCAAAATTATTTTCGAAAATTTCAACCAAAATTTCAATTTTTAATTTCAAAATCATTATCTTATCTTATCTTAATTTCAAAAATCAAATTTCAAATCTTATCTTTTTATATCTTATCATATCTTTCTTATCTTATCTTTCTTTTAAATTTTAAAATTCAAAACTTTTTCAAATCTTTTGTTATCTTTCATTAAATTTCAAATCATTATCTTATCTTATCTTAAATTTGAATTTCAAAATCAAATCATTTCAAAAAATCAAATCTTTTTCAAAATCTTTATCTTGTTTCAAATTCAAAATTCAAAGTTTAAAATTCAAATTTTCAAAATTCAAATTTAAAAAAAAATTCAAAATTCAAATTTAAATTTCAAATTTCAAATTTCAAATTTCAAATCCTTTTCAAATTTTTATCTTATCTTTTTATCTTTCTTTGAATTTCAAAAAGATCCTATCTTATCTGATTTTAAATTCAAATTTTAAAACTGAAATTTCAAAATCTTTATCTTATCTTAAATCAATTTCAAATTTCAAAATTAAATCTTTTTCAAAATTTAAATTAAAAAATTTTCAAAATCAAATATGTTATCTTTCTTTTCAAATCTTGTTAGTTAATTGTTTGTCTTTCTTTTTTTGAATTTCAAAAATTTTTAAATCCCTATCTTTCTAATTTTTTATTTTATTTTCGAATTTCTTTTTAATTTTTCTATTTTTATTTATTATTTTCGAAAATAAAAAATTTAAAATTTTTAAATTCCTTTTCCCTCTTTAATTTTCAAAATTCTCCCTATTTATTCTCTTCTATTTCTTTTTGGATATTTCACTGGGAGCTCCCTATACTGTGACATAGAGACTCCCATTCTTCTTTGTCTCCTATTTATGTATGCAGAGACACCGGAGTCACTATGGATCCAAAGAGAAATGCACGAGTTGGGAGACCTCTGGGCTCCTATACATTTGACACTCCTATTGACTCAGATGACTTTAATGTCAACCTAGACTAGGTCCTGTTATTACGGCAAAAATGCCAGTTTTAAGGACACCCACGGGAAGACCCCAGTAAGTTCATCTCTAACTTCCTATAGTTCTGTGATACCATAGAGGTCAATGGAGTGGACCCTGAAGTCCTCAGACTAAAACTCCTTCCATTCGCTCTGAGTGCTTAAGCAAATGAATGGTGGCATATGAAACTCAGAGGAAGTGTGAACACCTAATTAACTAAGCTAATGACCAACGTTCAGACCTTCAAGCAGAAGGAGAGTGAGTCTCTCCATGATGCTTGGGAGAGGTACAAGTTGATGTTCAGGAATTGCCCTCCCCATATGTTCTCAGGATGGGGCAAGACTGATGAATGGAAAAGTTGCATCCGCACAAACTACCGGCAAGTATACCGGATCGCATCAAGTAGTAAAACTCACAAGAGTGAGTTCGATCTTACAGGGATTGGTGGATCAAGCAACTTTAGTTGGGTGATGAGTCTAGTCAAGCTAATATTAAAAGGAGTTTGGTGAAATTTAATGGACGGAATATAAATTGCGAGAAAGTAAATGCTGGAAAGTAAAGGACAGAAACTTAAATGGCATAAAATGTAGAGTGCTGAAGAAATAAATGCTTAAAAGTAAATGACAAAAGCTTAAATGACAAGAAATATAAATAAGCTGAATCTTAAATTGTAAGAAAGTAAAGGCACAAATGTAAATGGTGCTAGAAAGTAAATTTCATGAAAAGTAGAAGGGTCTTGGGTGCTGGGAATCAAGAAAGTAGTAAATCAAAGTAATTAAAGTGAATTCAAGGCAATCTAAATGAAGAATATCAAAAATAAAGATTCATTAGGGATTTGAGATATCATAATCCATCATGAATCAAATGGGTCTCAACTTCATTTTCAATCATATGAAGTAGATCTATGGTGGATTGTAATTAATTGAGTCCTAATTTCTTGGCAACCCAATCTCTCTAAACACAATCAATCTTGCCAATTCCTTGATCTAATTGTCATGAGAAGAGGTTAAGTACATTCTCTTATCTATAAGCCACACATACTCTCAAGACTTCAATTCCTCCCAAATAGTGTTGGTCAAGAAAATTGTGAAGGATAGAGCTTCACTTCTAATGCCTATGATTCCTCTTTCGAGTCTCACATAAGCATTCAATAGATTCAAACCCCATTCCGGAGTGAATGAATCACAATCAACATAGAAGATAACCTTTAGCTACAACAAGCAGATTGAGAAGAAGAAGAATTTCATTCAATCATATGAATTACAATAGAGCTTCTCCCCTTAATGAAATGGGGTTTAGTTCATCATTGCTCAGCAAAACAAAAAGGGAAAAGAAAAGTACATGAAAAGTAAAAGAAAGTACAAAGAAAATGATTCAGGGTTTCCCAATTAGGGTCCCTACTTCCCAGCCCTTTTTTTTCTAACTTCAAAATCTATCCTATTTATACACTTTTCCAATCAATCTTCAAGTCTTTGGATGTGGGCTTTGGCCTTTAGTTGAAGCAAGTTTGGAGCGACTCTTTGTGACGTTGACAAGGACGTTAGTTCACTAACGTTCACAAGCTTGCATGGGTGTCATTTGGGATGAGAGTTAGTGCTGGCGTTGGTGACCAACGTTTGATGCATAAACGGTGGCTAACGTTCCCTTTAAAATCATTTGGGAATGTTGCCACTGGCGTTTGTTCACTAACATTGCTACCAACATTCTCTTGGTCACGCATACGCGTCACTCATGCGTACGTGTCGCTGACCAATTTTCCATGTATTTCTCTTTGAAATTATTGAAGACATTGGTGTGCAACGTTTGTGGTAACGTTGGCACACCAACGTTGCCACCTCTTTTTCTATAAACGTTGCCAGCAACGTTGGTGAGCCAACTTTAGCCACCAACGTTGCATGTCATGCTTGGAACGTTGGTGAGCCAACTTTGGCCACCAACATTGCTTCTCATGCTTGGCACATTGGTGGGCAACGTTGGTGAGCCATCTTTGGCCACCAATGTTGCTCACTCTCTCCCTTAGAATGTTGGTAGGCAATGTTTGTGGGTCAAATTTGGCTACCAACATTGCTTTCCCTTCCCAGTCAATATTTGTAGCAACGTTGGTGAGCCAACTTTGGCCACCAACGTTGCTCCTCTTTCCTTGAGCCAATGTTTGTGGCAACGTTGGTGAGCCAACTTTGGCCACCAACGTTGCTTGTTTTCTTCTTAACAACGTTTGTGGCAACGTTGGTGAGCCAACTTTGGCCACCAACATTGCTTGCTTTCCTTAAGCCAATGTTTGTGGCAACGTTGTTGAGCTAACTTTGGCCACCAACGTTGCTTCCTCTGCTTCTTCTCTGCTTCTCCTCTTGCTTCTCCTCTTACCTATCATCAACCAAACAAATGCATCAAAGCCTTGCCATAATCACAAGATATTGCGTCAATCATAGCATTAGGTAACTCTTGCATAAATCTCATGAAAATGTACATAATTAACAATGTTTGATTGAATCAAGACATGCATGTAATTCTCATTCAAATGCTTACTTATTGCATAAGAAAGTGCATAAAACCAAATGAAAACTAATGAAAAAGGCTTGTGAAACTAGCCTAAGATGCCTAGGCATCACAACACCAAACTTAAATCTTGCTTGTTCCCAAGCAAGCAGTAAAACATGAGAAGAATGAATAAAAACAGAGAGGAATATAGGTCCTTATTGGAAGACAATCAATCTTGGTTCATGGGGTTTCATGCAAGATATCTTTGAAGCTCAACACTTATTGATTTCCAAGTTACAACATCCCCTTAAGCAGTAACTTTGTTGCTTCTATGAACCCTTTTTATTCTTTGGTCCTTGGTTGTTCCAAGGGTTACCTGAAACTGAAGGTCGATCTCGGATGAGATCTATTGTTGTGGCCGGAGCTGTCGTGTCCAACTTGTTGGATCTGGTGGTGCTGCTGATCCTTGATCACTGGAGGGTGGTGGTACCTGCAAGAGACTCCGATGCTTAAGTTAGCATGTGCTTTAGGCAGGTTTTTTTTGTGTAAAATCAGAGTATGAGTTATACCTGGGTGCTCTAGTGTATTTATAGTAGCGTGGAGTGACCTTTCTGGAGATAAGTTAGTTATCTTATCTTATATTTGAGCTAAGTCATCTTATCTTTTAGGCCAGCCGCCTTTAGAGTGGGCTGCGTTCTTTATTTAGGCCTACTTGGGCCTCTATGGTGATTTGGCCGAGCTCTTTGGGAAGAGGTTGGTGTCGACCAACCTTTATAAAAGGTCAGTCATTTTTGACTTCATCTAATCCGGATCATGTAGCTCGACCCAAGGTATGAACAGTGCCCCTGCTCAAGTTCGATCTTTCCCTTGAGGTCGTGTCTTTAGACTTCGACCCCTTTAAGGAAGTCGTGCTCGAGCATTCGCTTTTGGTTGATCTGCTGTGTAACTCCCGTTAGGATTGCTTCTGTTTAAATACAAAGCGTTTCTTTCTTTCTTTAATTGTAGCGCGCATTTGCGCTTTCTTGGGAATTTGCGACGGCTTTAAAGGCTCATTTAATTTCCTTTTGCCGTTTCTTCTTTTCTCTCTTTTACATTTCATTTTGAAATTAAAGAAGAGGTTTTTACTCTCACTTTCAGTTTCTTCCTCCCTTTCACTTCTTCGCTCATTGTTTTGTTAAATATTTTGTTCATCTGGCTTTTCTGATTTCACGCCCCCAAGCTCCCTACCTTCTTTTCTTAAGAGCGTTCGTTGGTGTGGATTATCGGCATTTCTGTCTGAGCCTTCTCTCGCACTTGTTCCTTTTTCTCCGCAGGTTGGTATTCTTCTTCCTTTTTATGCCTCGATAGTCATATTTATGTATGCTTTTACCGTTGCATGTCTGTCTTTTACATGCAAAGTTTTGATCTTTATTGAGTATTCTTTGAGAAGGTTGAACCTTTTTGGAAAGACTGCGTCTTTTGTTTTTTATCAAAGTTTGTGATTTTTTTATCCCTACTGTTCCTATTTTAGGAAGATGTGCGCTTTTTAGGTCTCTGTTTGCTATCTCCAGTAGTTTGCTTTTGTTTGAGAGTTGTAGGGTTTTTGATTTTTTGCGTTTGTTTCTGTGTTCCCGTATTGTTGCCTCCAAAGGGTACCCCTGGTTTTGCTGATTATTCCTTTGTTTTCGTAGACCCTGGGGTGCCCTTTTTGTTGCCCTACCTCTTTGTTTATTGATTGTTCCTTCTCTTTTCAATTTTGTCCGAGTTGTTTAGTAGTGACCCCTTGTTATCTTCCTTTGTTGTAGGTGTAGTTTGCCATATGTCTTCCCGAAAAAATATTGTTGAGATGTCTTCCAAGATCCCTGCTGGCTTGGCCGACTGGCTAGACTCTATAGTCCTGATGTGTGTTACCGTGGCCGATCCAGAATACTGTGAGAGGCTTAGGAGGTTCCATAGGATCTGTAGCAATAGGGATGATAAAAAAAAACTATGAACTGTTATCGCCTGATCCTAAGGAGAGGGTTAGTTTCCCTCCCTTAACTCAGGGAGAACGACCCTTCTTCTATGCTTATGACTATTTCTTTAGTCAGCTGAATATCACTATCTCTTTTACTGCTTTTGAGACCGACCTATTATGGACCTGCAATATGGCCCCTTCTCAGCTTCATCTGAACTCTTGGGGTTTTATGAAGATCTTTCAGTTGTTGTGTCAGGAGCTGCGTATTTGACCTACCCTAGCTCTCTTCCTTTACTTGTTTGTTTTGACCAAGCCTAGGGTAGCCAAGAAGAAGGCCTCTTGGATTTTCTTCCAAGCTACTCAAAGGAAAGAGGTGTTTTTGATGTTTGACGAGTCTTTTCGTGATTTCAAGAACTACTATTTCAAGGTCCGAGCTGTTGAGGTTGCTCGGCCTTTTTTTTAGATGAGAATAACAAACCTACCTTCCCTTTGTGGTGGCAAAAGGATACGGTGGTAGTTAAGTATCCTTGGGAGAGTTTAAGCGAGGTAGAACAAGCTTTTGTGGGTGTTTTGGAAGAGCTCTAGGGGGGAACATCCTCATTTGGATACTAAGAGGTTTCTGGGAGATCCTTCCCTCCTCCATGCTGAACTGGGTAGCGTCCGACTTCTTTTCTGATGGCTTTCTTCTGTTATTTTCCGATTTATCCCTTTCTTATTTATAACTTGTTTTCCTGGTTTCTTTTTTCAGAAATGGTGAAATCTACAGACTCTATGAAGACCTTTCGTAGGGCTAAGAAGGTGACGGCTGCACAAAACTTGACGGCAAAGACCTCGAGAGAAGGGTCTTCTCAGGTGCCCCCGAAGAAGCCGACTTCTGACACTTCAGGCCCGAGGAAGATCATTCCGACACCACAAGTTCAGACAATTCTATCTGATCCTGTTCAATCGACCTCTGGTGCTGCCTCCTCTCCTACTACTGCTGGTCCTCCTCCAAAGCGGTAAAAAACTATTGGTACTTATGATCTAAATGGCAAGGATTTTGACGGCGTGGGTTTTACCACCAAACTGATATCTCCTCATGGTAAAGTTCCACTGGATAATGTGTCCATCCTTCATCATCTGAATTTTATTACTAGCAATAGTATTCGGATGGCCAACCTGGGTGTGGCCTTATTTCATGTTGTCCGGGATTCTCCAGTTCATGCGACTAAGGCCTTTATGGAAGACGCCAAGTTGGAGTTTGATAGAATTAAGGGTTTGAAGGATGAGCTAGATGCTAGGGTAGCTAAGTTGGAGTTGGATGTGGAGAAGGAGAAATCTCGTGCTACTGCTGCTGAGGCAACTGCAAATCTGGCTGAAGAAACGGCAAAAAAGTACAAGGAGAGCTACACCCGTACCTATGGCAAGCTGTTGGAAATTAAGGAGAGGCTTCAGTCTGCCCAGGCTGATTATGCTGAGCTCTAGGTTTACATGGTGGACAGTGTGACCGATGCATATGAAAATTTGAAGGCTCAGGTCTAGGTTCTTGCCCCTGAGCTTGACCTTACTTTATTTAGTCTGGATAATATGGTAGAGGATGGCAGGGTCATGCCTGCCCCGGATGACGAGGATGAGGATCCTCCTCTTGTGCCGTCAGCCAAGGCTTCTGCAAATTCAGCCTCTTCAAATCCTCCTGCCGAAGTGGTTCCTCTTGGGTCCGATCCTGACGTGGAAATACTGAATGGCCTAGATGGAGTTGTCAATGCCACCCCTCTCGCAACCAGGCCTCCCTCTCCTAAAGATGTAGTTGTCGAGGCAACTTCGGATCCTTGATGACGTTTTACTATGTTCATGTATTTGTATAGTACGATCTGTGGACTTTTGCTGAACTTGTTGTTTTGTAAGTTTTTGTGGATGATTTTCTTGACACTTTAGTTGCTTTCTAGTGATGACAAGTTATCTTATGCTAGTTTTACTAGCATTTTTACTTGCTTTTATTAGGTTTTAGGCACTCTCTTGCACAATAAGTAAGTGGTTAGAGTGGAATTTCATGATTATGTTGATTCAATCAAACATCATTTATTTTGTACAAAACCATGAGATTTATGCAAGAATTTAGTGATTATTATGAATGATGCAAATTCTTATGATTTCGGTGAGACTTTGATTGCCCTTTTGATTAAATTCAGGTGAGAAAATGAAGAGAAAGAGAAGCACTGCAGAGTAACGTAGCGTTCAAATGAAGAACGCCATGCTCACCTGCGACGCGCACGCGTATGGGACGCTTACGCGTCAGGGGCACTTTTCGAAGACCCACACGTTCGCATGGAAGTGTTTGGCACTCGTTTCAAAAGAGAGCGCTTCGTTCAGCAAGCCAATGCTTTCGGGAAAGATCTAAAATTGGAGGCAAAATTTTGGAATCGACGCCCACGCGTGCTTGACGCGCACGCGTCGATGGGTAACTTGGGACGAAGCACGCGCACACGAGGCTGGCGCTGAAGCCTGAATTGAGATTTTGCTACCAACGCGCACGCATAGAGGACGCACACACGTGGGCAGTGCTCACTAAGCCAACGTAGCGCTCATTAAGGGAACGCTACCAACGATGCGTACGCAAGAATGGGACACGCGGGTGTGTTTGGAGCTGAAGACTGTTGGTGACGCGTACGCGTACATGATGCGTACGCGTACATGATGCGTACGCGTCGATGAGAAAAAAGCCCAAATGGACGCGCACGCATCAGGGACGCATACGCGTGGATGAATGAACGCTGCGCTCACTTTGAGAACGCAACGTTCCCCTGGAAGCAGTGACCAAATGCCATTTTGATCCACTTCTTCACAGGCCAAAAAGCCCACTCCAAGTGCTTGATGACAGAATTGGAAAATGTATAAATAGAGAAGAATTTGATTTCATTAGAGAGCTCTCTTTTAATTTCCTTTTAGAAATTTTAGAATTAGAGATCAGATCTGAGTTTTCTTTTCTATTTTGCTTTCTTCTGCTGCAACTTTGATTTTCTATTTCTGGTTTTAGAACTCTGATTGGAGAATTCTTCTGAATTCCTTCACCTTGGAGTTTTCTTTTATTTTTCCTGTTTCTAGTTTTATGAATTAGACATCTGATCTTAGTTTTCTATCTAGTTTTTCTTTCTGATGCAATTTCTTCTTTTCTGTTTTGCTAAGAGAGCAATTGAGATCTTAGTTTTTTTTTGTTTTAATTCTTCTGCAATTTTCCATTTCTGTTTTGGTATCAAAATTCTGATTGATCTATTTTTTGAATTTCCTCATCCGAGAGTTCTTTGATTTACTACAATTTATATTTTCCAGATCTGTTTTGGTTCCCAATACCCAATTTCCTTTATTCTTCATGCAATTTATATTTCCTGGCAATTTAGATTCAGAAATTTAAATTTCTTGCACTTTAAGTTTCAGTCATTTACCTTTCTTACAATTTAAGTTTCAGCTCTTTTAATTTCTTGCACTTTAAGTTTCTGCAATTTACTTCTCCTGCAATTTAAGATTTGGCCAATTTACTTTCTGCATTTTACTTTCATGCAATTCATTTGTCTGTTAATCAAAATTTCACCAAATCCATCAAATATTTGCTTAACTAAATTCATCACCATACTAAAATTACTCAATCCATCAATCCCTGTGGGATCGACCTCACTCTTGTGAGTTATTACTACTTGATGCGACCCGGTACACTTGCCGGTGAGTTTGTGTGGAATTGTTTTTCCCTCATCAAGTTTTTGGCGCGATTATCGGGAATTGATTTAGATTGACAATGATTAAGTAGGTGATAATCTAGATTAAGCACTTTTTCTTTGTTTTTGTTAAGCATTTTAACTGTTTGAGATTTTGTTTCAACTAATCTTAACCACACTCTAGCAGTAGAGTGTTTTATTTTAGTTTTTTGGTTTTGTTTGTGTTGTATGCCAGGAGGAAGAAGAGGTGCATCTACCTCTTTTAATTCTGAACCAGAGAGGCCATTTCTGAGATTGAGAAGAGAAGCAAGAGGAAAGGGAGTTATTGGAGAAGAAGAATCAGAAGAAGATAAAGAGATGGAGGGTAACCTACCCAACCCACCTGAGGATGTGGCCAACAACAATGGTCAGCCTCAGAGAAGAGTTTTAGCCTCTTACACTATCCCGAACCCAAGGAATTGTGGGAGCAGTATCCTAACCCACAGTGTCCATGCTAACAACTTCGAACTCAAGTCTCAATTGATTTCCCTGGTCCAGAACAATTGTCAATATGGAGGAAGTGCTGCTGAAGATCCAAACCAACATCTCTCTGTATTTTTGAGAATTTGTGACAGTGTCAAAACTAATGGACTCCACCCTGACATATATAAGCTTCTTTTATTCCCATTTTCACTGAAAGACAAAGCCACACATTGGTTAGAAACCTTCCCTAAAGAAAGCATCACCAATTGAGATGATTTGGTTAGTAAATTTCTAGCCAAATTCTATCCACTCCAGAGAGTCATTAAGCTAAAAACTGATGTGCAATCCTTCAGACAGTTAGAAGGAGAATCATTGTATGAAGCATGGGAGAGGTATAAAGCCTTGATCAAAAGGTGTCCAGAAGGAATGTTCAGTGAATGGGTGGAGTTGCAGAATTTCTATGAAGGCTTGTCATTTCCTTCGAGAAAAGCTTTGGATTATTCATCAGGAGGATCTTTGCAAATGATGAAAACTGCTCAAGAGGCACATGATCTTATAGACATGGTGGCCAACAATGAGTATTTCTACTTCTCTGAAAGGCAAGCAGCTCCAAAGAAAGGTGTATTTGAACTTGAAGGAGTTGATACAATATTAGCTCAGAATAAACTCATGCACCAGCAACTTCAACAACAAATAGAGATGATATCAAAGAGGATGGATGGACTACAACTTGTAGCAGTGAGCACAACTAATCAGCTACGAGTGGTGTGGGGACAACAAGAAGAGAGCTATGAAGAGCAGCAGCCTGAACAGGTTCAATACATGCACAACCAAGGTGCTGGACAGACTGAGCTCCATGGAGACACTTACAACTCTTCTTGGAGGAACCACCCTAATCTGAAGTGGGGAGAGAATCAAAATCAATGGCAGAGAAACCACAATTCCAACAACTCCCGTAATACAAACAACTACAATTATTCGTCCAACAACTCTAACCAATATAAAAACTCACAAAACACATATCATCCACCCCATAACAACTCACAAAACACCCATCTCAATGCCCCAAACAACTTTCACCAACAGCCATCACATCCCATGCAACCACATCCAGACTCTCAGAGGATCTCTAGCTTAGAAATGTTGATGGAGAAACTCATCAAAACTTAAGAAATGGCAAGACAAGATCAAGCCCTGACACTTAAAAACCAAGAGGCCTCAATGAGAAATCTTGAGAGATATGGGATAAATGGCTAAATAAATTACAGAGATAGGTGAAAAGTGATCAAATGCATTCCCTAGTACCACTGAAAACAACCCAAGAGACATAGGAAAAGCCATCAAATGGGAAGAGTGCAAAGCAATCACTTTTAAAAGTGGAAAGAAGGTGGAGAAAGAAGCCATTACTCAAGAAGAGCACAACAAAGAAGGCTCAAAAGAAGAAGTGAAGGAGCAAGAACTTCCCACACAGAATGACAACTCAACCAAGAAGAAGGCAGTAGAAGCATACCAACCAATGCTACCATATCCTCAAAGGTTCAAGAGAGAGAACAAAGAGAAGCAATACTCCAAATTCTTGGAGATATTCAAGACACTGCACATCAACATCCCCTTCATAGAAGCACATAAACAGATGCCACTATATGCTAAGTTTATGAAGGAATTGTTGACAAAGAAAAGATCCCTGAAAGAAGAATAAATGGTTGTGATGACCAGGGAGTGTAGTGCCATCATCCAGAGAAAATTGCCAAGGAAGAGGAAGGACCCAGGGAGCTTTCATATCCACTGCACCATAGGCAACATGATAATTGAGAGAGCATTTTGTGACCTTGGTGCAAGCATCAATCTAATGCCTCTATTCTTGATGAAGAAGCTTCAAATTCATGAATTGAAACCCACACAAATAGCTCTCCAAATGGCAGACAAATCCATTAAGTAAGCACTTGGAGTTGTGGAGAATGTATTGATAAAGGTAGGAAAATTTTTCCTCCCAGTTGACTTTGTCATTCTAGACATAGAGGAAGATCATAACACTCCCATCATTCTAGGGAGACCTTTCCTAGCTACAGGCAGAGCATTAATACATGTTGAGAAGGGAGAATTAATGCGTAGAGTGCACGAAGAGCATATAGTTTTTCATGTCTTCAAGAGTTTGCAAGACCCCAATCAAGAAGAAGAGTGTAAGAAGATTGATCTGAGAGATCTAAACTTGGAAGAGGCACCTGATGAGTCACTCTCAATGCACTCAAGCTCATGCTGGAAAAAAAAAGGAAGAGGTAGAAGTGCTGCAACAAGCTCAAGGAGTTGAGAAGGAACCACAACCAAAACCTCCATATGAGATCCTCAGTAAGAACCTTCCAAAAATTGAGACTCCAAAACATGAACTACCTCTTGGAAAAGAAAAGAATTCTAAGAAGAAAGTGCCAAGAGGGTGGAGAAATAAGAAAATTCCCACTGAAGGCTTCACACCAGGGGATAAAGTGATGCTAGCTTACCAACCAATGAAAACATCCACACATTTTTCTGGATACTACACAGTGAATAAGATCCTCTCACTTGAACATGTGAAAATTATCAAGAATGATACTGGAGGAAAGCCTACAGTGAGAGGGGAAGGGTTGAGGCATTATGTTCATCACCCTCCCTAATGAGGGAGAACCGTCAAGCTAGTGACGATAAAAGAGCGCTTGTTGGGAGGCAACCCAACCGGAGGTAACTCTTTCTTCCTTCACTGCTTCAATAAGAAAATTAAGTAGATTTATCTGTATTGCAAGGAGCTAAGTTTGGTGTTACACACCAAAGTAATTCAAGGGTGAATTTTGGATGCTAAGTTTGGTGTTCCACCAAAGATTCTAGAATACATTGCACCATCAGCATGACTAGTTATTAGCTCCAAAAAAATTAGAAAAACTACTTAACAATTGTTTAGTTTTTAGTTCATAGTCTGTTTCCTAGTTCATAGCTTGCTTTTCTAGTTTATAGTATGTTTTCTTACTGAGAGCACATGTGGTTTTCTGCATATGTACAAACTGCTACATAAAGCAAGGAACTAAGTTTGGTGTTCACATACCAATCTAAGTTCAGAAGTCGACAAACATACATGCATGCTAACCATTTTTCAAGTGCTTGGGGAATAAGCAACTTCCAATATCATTGCAGAGGATCATCCAAGTTTTTGGAAGGATTAAACATCATCAACCAAATAGATAAAGAGGAATGTGAAGACTAGCAATGATGATGATAAGGAGTAAAGCAAGTAAATTCCAAAAGGTTGTATTGTTAAGTGATTGTTTTGTATTAGACACTGCTATGATTGGAAGTGATATTGTACTCCTGTCTGTCTGCCTAGTATAGCTTCTTTGTAATTCAATAACTAAAATGCTTGATAGTTCACAACACTATACTCTTGAAAAATTGCTTGCACTCAATATTTAAAAAAGGCATCAAAGGACAGTTCTTTGAAAAGAAGGATTGAGGAATTAAAAAGTTTTGAGGCAAGCAAAAGATTAAGAGAAGTGGTGGTTCTAGTTGTATGATTGTGTATTGAGGTTGCATGTTTATGAAAACTTGCATGGGAGCTCATAGGCAGGACATAGAGTTCAAAGAAGTAGTGTGGAGATTCTCAAATATTTATTGATTTAAGAAGCAGCAACAAAAGAAAACAAAAGAAACAGAAAAATAAAAGAACATGGCAAAAGGCTCTGAGCATCAATTACTAGGAGAAAAAAAAAGAAAGAAATAAGAACTCAAAGAGCTACTGTCCTAGTTAAATGCTTGTGGTAGAATTGTGTCAAAGAGAGAGGCTTGAGCAAGTAAATCCTAAGGGGTGCTTCAACACTTAATACCTTAAAACTAACTGGTTTAGGAGTATTGATTGAAAGCTTATTTAAAGAGCCGCTTTGAGACATGACACTTAGAGTTAATGCTAAAACATAGAAACCATAAGCTGCTTCAAGGTGATTACCTATATAGAGATCTCCATGATATCATTGGGATGAAAGTCCTAAGATCTAAGACTTCCAAGATGTGGGGACTAGTAAGCACTGAAGCCCTTGCATGAGCATATAATTTAGAGTTCACCCCATTGTCACTTAATCACTTCACTCACAGGACATTACAAGTTATTCTTCAATCCATTCCAATTGAAAGAACCTTTGTGCATAATTCTTTTCTTGCTTGGGGACAAGCAAGGTTTAAGTTTGGTGTTGTGATGACAAGTCATCTTATGCTAGTTTTACTAGCATTTTTACTTGCTTTTATTAGGTTTTATGCACTCTCTTGCACAATAAATAAGTGGTTGGAGTGGAATTTCATGATTATGTTGATTCAATCAAATATCATTTATTTTGTACAAAATTGGTGAACGAAATTGTGATTACACTTTTTACAACTCCGCAAAACTAACCAGCAAGTGCACTGGGTCGTCCAACTAATACCTTACGTGAGTAAGGGTCGATCCCACGGAGATTGTCGGCTTGAAGCAAGATATGGTTATCTTGTAAATCTTAGTCAGGAGATTAATGATAAAAATGATTTTGTTTATGAAAAATAAATAACATGAATTGAGTGTTACTTGTGATTCAGTAATGAGGAACATGTTGAGGTTCTGGAGATGCTCTATCGTCTGAATCTCTGCTTTCCTACTGTCTTCTTCTCCAAACACGCATGGCTTCCTTCAATGGCAAGCAGTATGTTGGTGGATCACCATTGTCAATGGCTACCATCCGTCCTCTTGGATGAAAAATACCAAGCACGGTTTCTGTACGGCTAATCAACTGTCGGATCTCTCGTCTCGGATGAAAAATACCTGGTACAGCTACAGCACGGCTAATCATCTGTCGGTTCTCACTTGTGTCGGAATAGGATCTCTCTCTATCCTTTTGCACACTATCACTGCGCCCAACATTCGTGAGTTTGAAGCTCGTCACAGTCATCCCATTCCAGATCCTACTCGGAATATCACAGACAAGGTTTAGACTTTCCGGATCTCAGGAATGCTGCCAATTGGTTCTAGCCTCTACTACGAAGGTTCTAATCTCACGGACTCGGTCCGTGGATTAGACACCCAAGAGATACGCACTCAAGCTGTCGCCCAATGACTAGGTTGAGCTCAGGTAGAACGGGAGTGGTTGTCAAGCACGCGTTCATAAATTTGAGAATGATAATGAGTGTCACGGATCATCATATTCTCTATATTGAAGTACGAGTGAGTATCTTAGAACAGAATCAAGCGTGATTGAATAGAAAACAATAGTAATTGCATTAATCTATTGAGATACAGCAGAGCTCCTCACCCCCACCTATGGGGTTTAGAGACTCATGCCATAGAAAATATAATATGAGATGTAAAATGTCATGAGTTGCAAAATGAATCTCTAAAAGTAGTTTTTATTCTAAACTAGAAACTTAGGTTTACAGAAAATGAGTAACTAGGTGTAGATAGTGCAGAATTCCACTTTCGGGACCCACTTGGTGAGTGTTTGGGCTGAGCTTTGAAGCTTTCACGTGCATATGCCTCAAATTGGAGTTAAACGTCACCCTGGGTGCCAAAATGGGCATTTAACGCCAAGAAGTGTGCTAGTTCTGGCGTTTTACGCCAGAAAAGGGTCTTTGGCTGGCGTTTAACGCCAGTTTGGGCCATCAAATCTCGGGCAAAGAATGGACTATTATATATTGCTGGAAAGCCCAAGATGTCTACATTTCAACGCAATTGAGGGCGTGCCAATTGGGCTTCTATAGCTCTAGAAAATCTACTTCGAGAGTAGGAGGGTCAGAATCCAACAGCATCTGCAGTCCTTTCTCAGCCTCTGAATCAGAATTTTGCTCAGGTCCCTTAATTTCAGCCAGAAAATACCTGAAATTACAGAAAAACACACAAACTCATAGTAAAGTCTAGAAATGTAATTTTTGCATAAAAACTAATAAAAATATATTAAAAAGTAACTAAAACATACTAAAAACTACCTAAAAATAATGCCAAAAAGGCTATAAATTATCCGCTCATCACAACACCAAACTTAAATTGTTGCTTGTCCCCAAGCAACTAAAAACAAAATAGGATAAAAAGAAGAGAAAATACAATAAATTCCAAGCAACAATTTTGAAATTTTATTGTATTTTCTCTTCTTTTATCCTATTTTGTTTTTAGTTGCTTGGAGACAAGCAACAATTTAATTTTGGTGTTGTAATGAGCGGATAATTTATACCCTTTTGGCATTGTTTTTGCATAGTTTTTAGTGTGTTTTAGTTACTTTTTATTATATTTTTATTAGTTTTTCTACAAAAATCACATTTATAGACTTTACTATGAGTTTGTGGGTTTTTTTGTAATTTCAGGTATTTTCTGGCTAAAATTGAGGGACCTGAGCAAAAATCTGATTCAGAGGCTGAGAAAGGACTGCAGATGCTGTTGGATTCTGATCCTTCTGCACTCGAAGTTGATTTTCTGGAGCTACAGAAGCCCAATTGGCACGCTCTTAATTGCGTTGGAAATTAGACATCTTGGGCTTTCCAGCAATATATAATAGTCCATACTTTGCCCGAGATTTGATGTCCCAAACTGGTGTTAAACGCCAGCCAGAGACCCTTTTCTAGCGTAAAACGCTAGAACTGGCACACTTCTTGGTGTTAAACGCCCATTTTGGCACCCAGGGTGGCGTTTAACTCCAATTTGAGGCATATGACGTGGAAGCTTGAAAGCTCAGTCCAAACACACACCAAGTGGGCTCCAGAAGTGGAATACTGCACTATCTACACCTAATTACTCATTTTTTGTAAATCTAAGTTACTAGTTTAGTATAAAAACTACTTTTTGAGATTCAATTAGCAACTCATGACATTTTACATCTAATATTGTATTTTCTACGGCATGAGTCTCTAAACCCCATAGGTGGGGGTGAGGAGCTTTATTGTGTCTCAATGGATTAATGCAATTACTATTGTTTTCTATTCAATCACGATTGATTTTGTTCTAAGATACTCACTCGTACTTTAATATAGAGAATATGATGATCCGTGACACTCATCATCATTCTCAAATTTATGAACACGTGCTTGACAATCACTCCCGTTCTACCTAAGCTCAACGTAGTCATTGGGCGACAGCTTGAGTGCGTATCTCTTGGGTCTCTAATCCACGGACCGAGTTCGTGAGATTAGAACCTTCGTGGTAGAGGCTAGAACCAATTGGCAGCATTCCTGAGATCCGGAAAGTCTAAACCTTGTTTGTGGTATTCCGAGTAGGATCTGGAACGGGATGACTGTGATGAGCTTCAAATTGACGAATGGTCGGCGCAGTGACAGTGTACAAAAGGATAGAGAGATCCTATTCCGATACAAGTGAGAATCGATAGATGATTAACCGTGCGGTAGCTGTACCTGGTATTTTTCATCCGAGACGAGAGATTCGACAGTTGATTAGCCGTATGGAAATCATGGCTGGTATTTTTCATCTGAGAGAACGGATGGTAGCCATTGACAACGGTGATCCACCAACATACAGCTTGTCATTGAAGGAAGCCATGCGTGTTTGGAGAAGAAGACAATAGGAAAGCAGAGATTCAGATGACAGAGCATCTCCAGAACCTCAACCTGTTCCTCATTACTGAATCACAAGTAACATTCAATTTATGTTATTTACTTTTCATAAACAAAAATCATTTTAATCACTAATCTCCTGACTAAGATTTACAAGATAACCATAGCTTGCTTCAAGCCGACAATCTCCGTGGGATCGACCCTTACTCACGTAAGGTATTACTTGGACGACCCAGTTCACTTGCTGGTTAGTTGTGCGGAGTTGCAAAGGTGTGATTGCAATTCCGTGCACTACCAGCCTCAGCTGTGTCATCCTTTTTGAAGGGAAATATTGATTCAGGAACTTGTCTGATAATTGTTTCCATGTTCTTATGCTTGCTGTGGGTTGGTTATTTAACCACCTCTTAGCTTGATCTTTTACAGCAAATGGAAACAGTAATAATCTGTAGACATCCTGATCTACTTTTTTATCACGTACTGTGTCAGCAATTTGGAAGAACTGTGCCAGAAACTCAGTAGGTTCTTCCTGTGGAAGACCGGGATACTGCAATTTTGCTGCACCATGATAATGAGTTGAGGGTTTAGCTCAAAGCTGCTGGCTCTGATGGGGGGTATACAGATACTACTCCCATATGAAGCAGTAGTGGGGTTAGCATATGACCCTAGAGTCCTTCTGGACTGTTTGTTTCCACTTAGGTCCATGATGGAGAAAGGGAGATGATGTGGTTTGTAAAATAAAAAATTTTATTCTTTTTCTCTTTTTTTTTTGAAATTAAAGAATTAAAAGAAATTAAATAAAAAAAATTGATGCAAGTTTCGAAAATTAAGAGACGAAAAAGAAAAAGAAAAAGATTTGAAAAAGATTTGATTTTAAGATTTGATATTAGAAAAGATAAGATAAGCTAGGTAAGAGAAGATAAGGAATTTTAAGAGAAGATAAGTTTTTAAATTAAAAAGTTTTGAAATTTAAATTTTAAATTTTGAATTTTAAATTTTGAAATTTGAAATTTGAAATTTGAAATTTAAAATTTGAATTTAAAATTTTGAATTTTGAATTTTGAAAAAGTCAACAATATAAGATAAAGATTTGAAAAAATTTAAATTTTGAAATTTGAATTTTGAATTTTGGAATTTAATTGAAATTTGAAAATTGAATTTGAAATAAGATAAGATAAGATTTTGAAAAAGATATGATTTTTGAAAAAGATTTGAATTTTGAAATTTAAAACTAAGATAAGATAAAAATTTTAAAATAAAAATCTGAATTTTTTTATATAAATTTCGAAAATTCCATTAAAATAAAGAGAAAAGATATTTTTTTTTATTTTTTTGGATTTAATGAGGAAAGAGAAAATCAATAAAATGACACCAAATTTAGAATTTTTAGATCAAAACAAAGAAAACAAACAAGAAAACTTTGAATGTCAAGATGAACACCAAGAACACTTTGAAGATCAAGATGAACATCAAGAACAAATTTTGGAAATCTTTAGGAAAATAAAAATACAAAGGACACCAAACTTAAAAATTTTTATACTTTGGACACTAATAATTCGAAAATGCAGAAGAGAAACAAGGAAAGACACAGCAAGAAAAACTAAAGATCAAACAAGAAAAATAAACAAGAACAACTTGAAGATCAAGAAAGAACAAGGAACATAAAACTCGAAAATATGAAGAATAAAAAGAACATACAATTCGAAAATTTGAAGGAAAATAAAAACATGCAATTGACACCAAACTTAAAACATGAAACTAAACTCAAACAGAAGACTCAATTATTAATTTATTGGTTTTTATCTATTTATTAAAAATTTTCGAAAAAAAATCTAGAAAAAGAAAACAATAATTTTATAATTTTAACAAAAAAAAAAAACAATAATAGAAGACTCAATTTTAGTGACTCTAAACCAAAAAGATAATTTTTTCCTAATCTAAGTAACAAGATAAACCGTCAGTTGTTCATACTCGAACAATGCCCGGCAACGGCGCTAAAAACTTGGTGCATGAAATTGTGATTACACTTTTCACAACTCCGCACAACTAACCAGCAAGTGCACTGGGTCATCCAAGTAATACCTTACGTGAGTAAGGGTCAATCCCACGGAGATTGTCGGCTTGAAGCAAGCTATGGTTATCTTGTAAATCTTAGTCAGAAGATTAATGATAAAAATGATTTTGTTTATGAAAAATAAATAACATGAATTGAATGTTACTTGTGATTCAGTAATGAGGAACATGTTGAGGTTTCGGAGATGCTCTGTCGTCTGAATCTCTGCTTTCCTACTGTCTTCTTCTCCAAACCCGCATGGCTTCCTTCAATGGCAAGCTGTATGTTGGTGGATCACCATTGTCAATGGCTACCATCCGTCCTCTCGGATGAAAAATACCAGGCACAGTTTCTGTACAGCTAATCAATTGTCGGATCTCTCGTCTCGGATGAAAAATACCATGTACAGCTACCGCACGGCTAATCATCTGTCGGTTCTCACTTGTGTTGGAATAGGATCTCTCTATCCTTTTGTACACTGTCACTGTGCCCAACATTCGTGAGTTTGAAGCTTGTCACAGTCATCCCGTTCCAAATCCTACTCGGAATACCACAGACAAGGTTTAGACTTTCTGGATCTCAGGAATGCTGCCAATGGGTTCTAGCCTCTACCACGAAGGTTCTAATCTCATGGACTTGGTCGGTGGATTAGAGACCCAAGAGATATGCACTCAAGCTGTCGCCCAATGACTACGTTGAGCTCAGGTAGAACGGAAGTGGTTGTCAAGCACGCGTTCATAAATTTGAGAATGATAATGAGTGTCACAGATCATCATATTCTCTATATTGAAGTATGAATGAGTATCTTAGAACAGAATCAAGCGTGATTGAATAGAAAATAATAGTAATTGCATTAATCCATTGAGACACAGCAAAGCTCCTCACCCCCACCTATGGGGTTTAGAGACTCATGGCATAGAAAATACAATATGAGATGAAAAATGTCATGAGTTGCAAAATGAATCTCTAAAAGTAGTTTTTATACTAAACTAGTAACTTAGATTTACAGAAAATGAGTAACTAGGTGTAGATAGTGCAGAATTCCACTTCCGGGGCCCACTTGGTGAGTGTTTGGACTGAGCTTTAAAGATTTCACGTGCATAGGCCATTCTTGGAGTTAAACGCCAGCTTGGGTGCCAGTTTGGGCGTTTAACTCCAGTTCTGGTGCCAGTTCTGGCATTTTACGCCTGAAAAAGGGTCTCTGGCTGGCATTAAACGCCAGTTTGGGCCATTAAATCTTGAGCAAAGTATGGATTATTATATATTACTGGAAAGCCCAAGATGTCTACTTTCCAACGCAATTAAGAACGCACCAATTGGGCTTCTTTAGCTCCAGAAAATCCAGTTCGAGTGAAGGAGGGTCAGAATCTAACAGCATCTGCAGTCCTTTCTTAGCCTTTGAATCAGAATTTTGCTCAGGTCCCTCAATTTCAGCCAGAAAATACCTGAAATTACAGAAAAACACACAAACTCATAGTAATGTCCAGAAATGTGATTTTTTCATAAAAACTAATAAAAATATAGTAAAAAGTAACTAAAACATACTAAAAACTACCTAAAAACAATGCCAAAAAGGGTATAAATTATCCGCTCATCAAAAATCATGAGATTTATGCAAGAATTTAGTGATTATTTTGAATGATGCAAATTCTTATGATTTTGGTAAGACTTTGATTGCCCTTTTGATTGAATTCAGGTGAGAAAATGAAGAGAAAGAGAAGCACTGCAGAGTAACGTAGCGTTCAAATGCAGAACGCCACACTCACTTGCGACGCGCACACGTACGGGACGCTTACGCTTCAGGGGCACTTTTCGAAGACCCACACGTAAGCGTGCATGATGCGTACGCGTGGAAGTGTTTGGCGCTCGTTTCAAAAGAGAGCGCTATGTTCAGCAAGCCAACACTTTCGGGCAAGATTTAAAATTGGAGGCAAAATTCTGGAATCGACGCGCACGCGTGCTTGACGCGCGCATCGATGGGTCACCTGGGACGAAGCATGCACACGTGAGGCTGGTGCTGAAGCCTGAATTGAGATTTTGCTACCAACGCACACGCGTAGAGGACGCGCACGCATGGGCAGTGCTCACTAAGCCAACATAGCGCTCATTAAGGGAACGCTACCAATGACGCGTACGCGAGAAAGGGACGTGCGGGCGTATTTAGAGCTGAAGACTGATGGTGACGCGTATGTGTACATGACGCATACCCGTCGATGAGCAAAAAGCATAAATGGACTGGCACGCGTCAGGGACGCGTACGCGTGGATAAATGAACGCTGCGCTCACTTTGAGAACGCAACGTTCCCCTGGAAGCAGCAACCAAATGCCATTTTGATCCACTTCTTCACAGGCCAAAAAGCCCACTCCAAGTGCTTGATGATAAAATTGGAAAATGTATAAATAGTGAAGAATTTGATTTCATTAGGGAGCTCTCTTTTAATTTCCTTTAGAAATTTTAGAATTAGAGATCAGATCTAAGTTTTCTTTTCTGTTTTGCTTTCTTCTGCTGCAACTTTGATTTTCTATTTCTGGTTTTGGAACTCTGATTGGAGAATTCTTTTGAATTTCTTCACCTTGGAGTTTTCTTTTATTTTTCCTGTTTCTAGTTTTATGAATTAGACATCTGTTCTTAGTTTTCTATCTAGTTTTTCTTTCTTATGCAATTTCTTCTTTTCTGTTTTGCTAAGAGAGAATTTGAGATCTTAGTTTTATTTATGTTTTAATTCTTCTGCAATTTTCTATTTCTGTTTTGGTACCAAAATTCTGATTGATCTATTTTCTGAATTTCCTCATCCGAGAGTTCTTTGATTTACTGCAATTTATATTTTCCAGATCTGTTTTGGTTCCCAATACCCAATTCCCTTTATTCTTCATGCAATTTACATTTCCTGGCAATTTAGATTCAGAAATTTAAATTCCTTGCACTTTAAGTTTCAGTCATTTACCTTTCTTGCAATTTAAGTTTCAGCTCTTTTAATTTCTTGCACTTTAAGTTTCTGCAATTTACTTCTCCTGCAATTTAATATTCGGCCAATTTACTTTCTACATTTTACTTTTATGCAATTCATTTCTCTGTTAATCAAAATTTCACCAAATCCATCAAATATTCGCTTAACTAAATTCATCACCATACTAAAATTGCTCAATCCATCAATCCCTGTGGGATCGACCTCACTCTTGTGAGTTATTACTACTTGATGCAACCTGGTACACTTGCCGGTGAGTTATCTTGTGCTTAATTTAGTAGATTTTATCCATTATTCTCACACTTATGCATATAATTCGCATGTTTTACATTTTCTTTCCTAATTTTATGTTATGATTGAAAACATGCTTCTTTGGCCTTAAACTTGCTAATTTTAATTCCCTCTTATTACCATTCGATGCTGTGATATGTTTGCTGAGTGTTTTTAGGGTTTATAGGGCAGGAATGACTTAGAGGATGGAGAGGAAGCTTGCAAAAATGTAAGGAATACAAGAAACAAAGGAGATGACCAGCGAGGATCGACGCGCACGCGTGACTCACGCGTGAACGTGACTTGGAGCTTTTCACAGCGACGCGTACGTGTACCTGACGCGTACGCGTGACAAGAAAAATTGCACAGCAACGCGAGCGCGTGAATGACGCATACGCGTGACATGCGCAGAACACCATCGACGGTACGCGTGACGTACGCGTACGTGTGACGTGCGCCAAGTGCAGAAATTGCAGAAGACGCTGGGGGCGATTTCTGGGCTCCTTTTGCAGAGTGGAAGAATCATAGAGACAACTTTCGTTCACATAATTTTAGGTTTTAGGTGTAGTTTCTAGAGAGAGAGGCTCTCTCCTCTCTCAAGATTTTAGGATTTTTAGGTTTAGTTCTTCTCAAATTCTGAATTTTATCCTATTGCAATTTAGTTTCTCTTCTACTTTTATTTGTTCTAGTATTCTAGTTTATTTATTTCCCTTATTGATCTCTTTATGTTGCTATTTTAGTTTATGAATTCTCATGTTAGATTTGATTTCTCTTTTAATGTAATTTGAGGTATTTCATGTTTATTGCTTCTTCCTTTATTTGTTATCATTGATGCTTGCAATTGTGGTTTTAGATTTTACATTCTCTATTGTTTTTCTATGCTTTTACTTTGCGCCCACCAAGTGTTTGATAAAATGCTTGGTAGGACTTTAAACTAGCTTTTTATGTTCTTAGCTAAGATTGAGTAATTAGAGACTCTTGAATTGTCAAAGTCTCTTGTTGATTGACAATTGAAAGTTGCTACTTGACTTGAATTCCACTAACTCTACTCTTTCCTTAGGAGTTGACTAGGACTTGAGGGTTCATGTTGATTCTCTCGCTTGACTTACCTTCAATTGTTAGAGGTTAACTAAGTGATAGCAAAAGGCAATTACCATCACAAGTGACTATGATAATGGGGATAAGAATTCCAATTATCAATCCTTGCTAAGAGTTTTCTTAATTATTATTTTATTTCCTTGTTATTTACAGTTCTTGTTCCTTATTTCAAAACCTAAAAAGATAAAATCCCATAACCAATTATAAGTACACTTCCCTGTAATTCCTTGAGAGACGACTCGAGGTTTGAATACTTTGGTTATTATTTTTATTGGGGTTTGTTACTTGTGACAAACAATTTTTTGCATGAAAGGATTATTTGTTGGTTTAGAAACTATAATTGCAATGAGAATTCATTTGTGAAATTCTACACCATCAATTTTCCATTCATCAAAATGGCGCCGTTGCCGGGGAATTACAAACGTGTGCCTTATTATTGGTTATTGTGAATATTGTGAATAATTTTACTTTTTTGTTTCTTTGTTAGTTGTTTCTAGTTTTAGTAGTTTATTCTCATTATTCTCTTATTAGTTTTTGTTTTTACTTTCTTTTGTTACTATGAATTCTCACAAGGATTTGATCAACCCTTTCGGCAACAACCTCCTCCAATGTGCCATGAGCAACAACCATTTTACGATGCATCCTAAGACAATGGTTATGGTGGACCTTTTTGTGACAATCAACCTCCACCAATTTACTATGAGCAAGAGCCATTCCAAGGTGCGTACCAAGACAATGGATATGGTGAACCCCCTTGTAGTTACCAACAAGCCCCACTATATGCATATGAACCCGCTCCTCAACATAGTTTTAAACCACCATATTCACAAGCCCCCTACTACCAAACACCCTCAGATGATTCTAACCCTTATCCACCATACCAACCACCTTATGAGCCATATGAACCATATATAGAACCACCCCAATTCCAACCTAATTGCTTCCAAGAACCGCCACCTCTATATACACCATGTTCATATCCATCAATCCAAGAGCCATATGATCCTAATTATGTTATCCAAGAGGAACAAGAGTCAAGGGATTGTCTCAAGGAGACACTGGATCAATTTCAAGTAACCATTCATCAGTTGGAGTGAGTGGGAAGCCGGAAAGCACACGAAACTCTCATGGCTAACAACTCTCCACTTGAGAACCAAGGATTGAAGTGTGTTGTGCAACAAGTGGAAAAGATGGAGAGTGTTGAACCGCCACATCCTTATTATGATGAACCACCCTCATATCATGAACCTTTCCTCCCAAGCAATGAACCTTCATATCCACTCCAATCTTCAATGGATGACACTCTAAGTGTTCTTCTTCAAGAGCAAAGAGAGATGCAAAGGATGACACAAGAGTTCATGGCTACCTTGACTGAGGTAGTAGGTAATTTAGCCTCTCTGCATGTCATCACTCAAAGCACTCGCATGGCTACATGTGGAGAACCAATAGAAGAGCGTAGTATGAAGGAGACACTAGAAACTCTGGTGGACAATGAGGAATGTGACTTTGTATTGGAACAAGTGGAGGAAGCCGCAATAGTTGAAGAGGAAGAAGTGATTGAAGACTTAGGAGACACTGAACCTCCATGGGAATCTAAAGTTGTAGAGTATTCCCCCAAGAAGATTGAAATTGATGTCAAGGAAGCTAGTGCACAACCTCCATGGCATATTCCCTATGAAGAATTGGACGGAATAGATCAAGAAGCAAATTCCGTTGGTGATGATGATCATGAATCAAGTCTTCCTAGTGATGAATCTACATCCACAAATGAACTTCTTGGGTATGAAGAACCTTCTCTAAGTGAGACCGAGAATGATGTGGAAGTGGAAGTCCTTCACAAAGGTTAGACGGGAGTTGAGTACGCTTTCTCAAGAACGTTGGAGACTTCTCTACCTAGGTTGCCATCTACTCCTTCATTCTAGTGGGTAAGACTTATATCTATTCGCTTTCCTGTCCCACTTGAGTATGGTATTCTTGAAACAGACGGCCAACTTAGGAAGCTTTGTGGCATTAAGCGTAAGAGAAGGATGTTTAGTGGTTGGAGTTGCAAATCAAGGCTCATCAAGGTTGATACTTCAAGAGCTAGATGCAAGGGTTGGGCTAGTGATAATTTGGTTGGATCTAAGAGGAAAGTTTGGTACTTCATAGAGAATTCGGATTGCTTGCCACTTGGTTGGAGCGATGATGCACAAGTTACAGACGGGTGTGGAAATAAGATTTGGGATCCCGGCATACAAGAGGATCAACTTTGGGAGCTCGAAGCTTGTGAAGAACTTCATCAAGGCTTGGTGAATTCACTTGGAGATGTTAGAGCTTATTGGAAGACCAAGCATTGGTGAAAGTTTCAAGATGAGTTCAAACACAAGCCACCATGACACGGAGCTCACCAAATGTCCAACTTAAGGACAGTAAATAAAAGTGCTAGGTGGGAGACAACCCACCATGGTATGATCTTTTCTTTTATCAGTTTTAATTCATTTCTGTCAGTTTTAATTTTCAGTTCTGCATAATTACTTTTATTTTAATTTATATCTAACAAAAAAAATTTTTGCGATCGACGCGTAAGCGTTGATGACGCGCACGCGTCACATGCAGGTTCGCAATATTAATGAAAGGAACAGAGAATTGCGATGGAGACGCGCGGGAGCGGTGCGTGGTGCACAAGCCACCTGATAAACCCTGATTTTGTGGTTTATCTTGTGCTTATTTTAGGGGATTTTATCACCTTTTCCCACATTTATTCAATGAAATAGCATGGTTTTGAAATTCTCCCTTGATTTGTGCTTAAATGTGAAAACATGCTTTTTAGGCCCTAAAATTAGTGATTTTAATTCACTTTAATTCCATTCAATGCCTTGATATGTTTGTTGAGTAATTTCATATTCATAAGGCAAGTATTGGATGGAAGAAGTGAGAATAAAAGCATGCAAAGTGGGAGAACTCATGAAGAAATGAAGGAACCGTAAAGCTGTCAAGCCTGACCTCTTCGCACTTAAACGACCATAACTTGAGCTACAGAGGTCCAAATGAGGCGGTTCTAGTTGCGTTGGAAAGCTAACATCCGGGGCTTCGAAATGATATAAATCTTTTCATATGTTGTCTCGAGTTCAGGGGTGCGCATGTGCACTTTGCGCGGGCGCACCGATGCTGTCCGTGGCCCACTTTTATGAAATCGCCCCCAGCGATTTTGCAGCTCATTTTGGGCCCAATCCAACCCATTTCTGATGCTATGAACCCAAGGATTGAAGGGGGAATGAACTATGTAGTCATAGTTTAGTTTTTATCATGTTTTAGGGTAGAATTCTAGAGAGAGAAGCTCTCTCTTCTCTCTAGAATTTAGGGTAGTTTAGGTTTAATTTTCTTAAATCCAAGTTTTAATTCTTGTTTTGATTTAGTTTTCCTTCTTAATTTCTTGTATTACATCTTTGCTCTTTTAGTTTTACTTGTTCATTTCCTTTATTTTGTCCTCTTTTATGTTTTTGAACTCTTGTTGGATTTGGATTTTTCTTTAATGAGATTTGATGTTTGATGTTCTTTTGATGTTGATTTGAGTTGTTGATTTACTTTTCTTGCAATTGGTAGTTGGTAGATTTATATTTCTTGCACTTTTACTATGCTTTTCATTTGTACCCACCAAGTGTTTGACAAAATGCTTGGTTGGGCTTTAGAGTAGATTTTGAGCATTCTTGGCTTGGAAAGAGTAATTAGGCAATCTTGAGTCATGAAAACCCAACTTATGTTGGTGATCTAGAGTTGTTAGCTAATATTGTTTCTATTGACGCTAATCTTTTGCTAATTTAATTAGTGAGTTGATTAGGACTTATGGAATATTGTTTCCATTGACGCTAATCTTTTGCTAGTTTAATTAGTAAGTCGGTTAGGACTTTTGGATTGAGATTAGCTAGTCTCGTTAGACTTTCTCCCTATTTGTTGGAGTTGACGTAATGAGATAAATTCTTGTTTATATTTGTGACATGATTAATTAGTCTTGTTTGACATTCTCCCGATGTGTGAGTTAACTAAATAAGATGAATTAATCATGCATGACTAGGATAGAAAGCCTATGATCTCAACCCTTGCCATGAATGTCTCTCTTTATTAATTGCTTTCCTTAATTGCTCTCTTTACTTTCCTTGTCATTTATTTTAGTGCCCCTCTTATCAACCAAAAACCCCTATACCCCTTCATAGCCAATAATCATACACTTCATTGCAATTCCTTGTGAGACGATCCGGAGTCCAAATACTCCGGTTATAAATTCATTTGGGGTTTGTTACTAGTGACAACCTAAATTTTTGCATGAAAGGATTCTTGATTGGTTTGGAAACTATACTTTACAACGAGTCTTCATTATTGGAATTCTAAACCATCAAGAATTCTCTCATAAAAAATGGCGCCGTTGCCGGGGAGTTGCAATGGTGTTGTTTTATTGGTTATTGTATATATGTGAATAGTGTGAATATCTTACTTTTTTCTTTATTTGCTAGTTTTTGTTAGTTTTATTTTACTTTTCCGCTATGAATTCTCACTTTGGCTATGAGTTTGGTTCTAATCGTGTTGTAGGAAATGTGAACTTCAATGATGACACTCATTATGGATGGAACCAACAAAGATGGGAGGAGCCTCAAGGAATTGATCACTCCTATTGGCAACAACCTCCGGATACTTATAGGTATAATTACCATCCTAATACATGTCAATTCAATGGCTATGGTGACTCCTTTTGTGATAATCAAGCACCACCACCATATGCTTATGATTCTTATCCTCAACATGAACCTCAACCCTACTCACAAGCCCCTTTTCACCAAACACCTCCATATGACCCCAACCCATATCTACCATACCAACCACCTTGTGAACCATATGAACCATTTGAAGAACCACCCTAATTCCACCACCAATACCCTCAAGAACCACCACCTCACTACCCTTACCAAGATGAATCACCTCCCATGTATGATAACTTTCAACCACATAATGAATTTCCCTTTCCACCACAACCCTCCAAGGAAGAACACCCACATCCATCCATCCAAGAGTCAATGGATTGTCTCAAGGAAGAAATGGTTCGGCTTCAAGCAATAATCTGTCAAAAGGAGCAAGAGGAAGCCCAAAGGAAGAATTATGAAGCTATTGAGGCTAACCTTGCCAAAATTAAAGCCAACTTGGACTCATGGGACTCATCCAACAAGCAAAGCATCTCCACGGATGAGTGTGAGAAATCAACCGAAGAAAGGAGCATGAAGGAGATTTTAGAATCTCAACATGAGAACAAGGAGATGGGGTATGTCTTACAACAAGTGGAGGAGGGAGAGATTGTTAAAGAAGAATAAGTGGTTGAAGAGTTAGAGGAAGTTGAACAAGAGGTGGAGTCCAAGTTTGAGAACACTTCCACACCAAGTAACATTGTTGAGGATTTTGTGGAAGTTGTTGAACCCTCTTCCATTGAGCTTGAAGGCGATGTTAAGGAGGGTGCGCAACCTCCTAAGCATATAATGAATGATGAAGAATTGGAAGAAGGTGAGCAAGAAACAAATCTTCCTCTTAAAGATGAGCCCACACCAACACATGATCCTTTGGTATTTGAAGAATCTTCTCCTCTTGAAATTGAGGTGGATGTTGAGACAAGTTCTACGTTACCTCCAAGTTGTGATATGAAGAATGGAGGAGAGCTAGAAGAGGTTGGTGAGGAAGTAATTGGACATGAAGAGCCTTGTCAAGAGGTGAACATGGAAGAAGCTTGCCAAGAGGTGGAGGTATTCAAAGAAGAGCACAAGGGAATGGAACTTACAAGACCATTGGAGACGTCCCTTCCTAAGTCACCATCCAACACAACATTCAAGTGGGTAAAACTCTTATCCCTAAGCTTTAATTTCTCACTTGAATATGGTTTGCTTGAGACGGATGGACAACTTAGAGCTCTTTGTAGGGTTAAGAACAAAAGGAAATTGAGTAGTGGGTGGAAATGCCAATCAAGGTTCTTTATGGTTGGAAATTCAAAGTTCAAGTGCAATGATTGGTATAATTCTCAACTAAAAGGGTCTAGGAAGATGCTTTGGTGTTCACTTGAGAATTCAGATCACTTCTCACCCAATTGGAATTGTGATGATCAACTTGAAGATGGGTGCAAAAACAAGATTTGGGATCCGGGAATATATGAGGATCAATTTTGGGAGCTCATATCTTGGGAAGAATCTCACCCAAGCTTGGTGGAAATGGTTGGAAATTCTGACAACCAATTGAGGAGCAAGCATTCTTGGAGGATCAAGGATGAATACAAATCTCCCCATACTTTATCAATTTTGGGAACCCTTAGCTTGTGAAGGACTCCATCAAGACTTGTTGCAACTCATTATAAATTTTGGAGCACAATGGAAAACCAAGCATTGATGGAGGTTCCAAGATGAATTCAAGCACAAGCCACCATAACAAGGAGCTTCCCAAATGTCCAACTTAAGGACTTAAACTAAAAGTGCTAGGTGGGAGACACCCCACCATGGTAAACTCTTTCCACTCTCTTTTAGATTTGGTTAATAAGTGATTTGAGTTGCCATTGTAGGTAGTTTTTGTTATTTTCTATACTCTTATGCATTTCGCTTTTATGGATAGGTTGTTTGTTGCATTCATGCTTTGATTAAAATAGTTGTTGTTAGATTGCATTTTGTTTGTAGTATAAATTTTGTTTTTAGTATGTTTGAAAATTTTTCAAAAACCAAAAAGATTTGTTGTTGAATTTAATTTTGGTTATATTAGAATGCTTGTAGATTAAGAGAGTGCCCTGTAAAAAAAAAAAAGGGGGCATCGGCGCCCAAGCGCACAGTGCGCGCGCGCGCCGGTGTGGTTTCACAACTCCTAGTACTAAAACCCGAGAGTTGTGCCCACTTTATGCCTACTTTGTGCCAGGCGATCCGCGCGTAAGCACGCATGGCGCGCGCACGCCGATTGTCCCTGTCGCATCCGCGCCCTAGCACGCATGGTGCGCGCGCGCGGATTGTCTGTGCTGCATCCGCGCCTAAGCACGCATGGCGTATATGCACGGATTTGCATCCTGTTTTTCTCCTTTCTCCTTCTTTCTTCTTTCCTTCTTCTTTCTTTCTATTTTTTTTTCTTTCTTCTTCCTCTCTTGGAAATTTTTTTTCTTTCTTTTAAAAATATAAAAAAAAAATAATAAAAAAAAATTTATTAAAAAAAAATTTAAAGAAAAATTAAAAAAAATAATTAAATAATTTTTTTTTCTTTCTTTTCTTCAATTTTCTTTTATTGCATTTCCTTGTTTTCATTCATTGCATTTTAATTTTATTTTTTTTGTAACTTGTTTTCCCTTTTATTTTCTACGTTTCTTATTTTAATAATGGTGTTGGATTCTTATATTCAATTGTTGAGAATTTCTTGGTTAATCTTGGTGCTTTGTGACTTGTTTGATATTAATTGTAATATTTGCTCTACACACAAGATTAGTACTTTAGTCCTTCCTAACTCATGATCCCTTGTTTTTGTACCTTATTATCGTTGAGTTAGGATGGGACCAAATGCTCTCATGCTTATCATTAATCTTGTTCGTGTCGATTGTTAATTAGGCTTGATGCAACATGCTTTTCATCTCATGTACCTATGCTTTGACTTCACTTTTGCATCAAGTATTAATTGATATGCCCTTTGCCTATATTGCTCTCTCACTTACATGCGTAGCTAACATGTAGTGAGAACTTTACTCTTATTTGGCATTAGCCCCCGCCTATGTTTTACTTGCTTTGCTATCTTTGTTGTAGGCTTAATTTTCTTTCTTTTTCTTTCCTTTTAGGTTGGCCACCAAGAAGGAAAGGAATGGAAGGGCTTCTAAATGGGGCAACAAACAAGTTCACCCGCACAACCTTTTGAAGGAGCTCATCAATTGTAGAAACCCGTCCACCTTGCTCTTCTTTGCATGCACCGAGGACGGTGCAAATTTCTAAGTGTGGGGAGGTCGTCCGACCGATCTCCATGGGTAATAATTTCTTTCTTTCAACACCAATTCTTGATTCCCTTTGCTAGTTAGTTGTTGCATTGCATGATAGGTTGCATGATAGTTAAAATTTGTACATATTTGAGCATTTTTTTTATGTTAGGACTACTTAGTTAGGGTGATGATTTCTTTTCCAAGAAAAATTGTTTTTAAGGGCACCCTACCAATTTGAAAAAATTTTTTGTGACAAACTTGCTTGAAGAATTTATTTTGGAACATGATTTTTGAGCTAAGAACACAAGCATGTGAATTTTGAGCCTAATTGTGTGGTTACATCTTATAACCACTTATTTCCATTCTTGTGTGCATTATTCTTTCTCTATGATTGTAATCTTTAATTTGTTTAATTCTTTATGTCCATTGTTCCATGTATACATGCATTTATATGATTGAGGCCATCATTTCATTTAGCTCACTTACCCAAATACCCTACCTTTCATCAACCATTGTTAGCCAAATTTGAGCCTATTGAATCCTTTTGTTCTTAATTTTAGCACATCACTACCCCTAAGTGAAAAACAATAAATGTCCGTAATTTGGATCTTTGATTAGCTTAGGCTAGTGAGAGTGTGTATCATTTGGGTATGGGAAACTTGGGACATTGGTTGAGGTAAAAGTGTATTTTGTATTTTTGTTAAAAATATTGGGAATTGGGTACATATTCATGCACTATATGTAAAACCATATGCATTGGTACGTGGTGCACGAAATTGTAATGTCAATGTTCACATTACTCTCTTATAACTTCGCACAACTAACCAGCAAGTGCACTGGGTCGTCCAAGTAATACCTTACGTGAGTAAGGGTCGATCCCACGGAGATTGTTAGCTTGAAGCAAGCTATGGTTATCTCGTAACTCTTAGTCAGGATATAATATCAATAATAATTCTTAGTTTGAATTGTAAAAAGTAAGAAGGACAGAACACAAATTATACTTGTATGCAGTAATGGAGAATATGTTGGAGTTTTGGAGATGCTTTGTCTTCTGAAATTCTGCTTTCCTCTGTTTCCTGATTCACGTACGCACGTCCTCCTATGGCAAGCTGTGTGTTGGTGGATCACCGTTGTCAATGGCTACCATCCATCCTTCCAGTGAAAAGGGTCCAGGTGCGCTGTCACCACACGGCTAATCATCTGCAGGTTCTCAATCGTACCGGAATGGGATTTACTATCCTTTTGCGTCTGTCACTACGCCCAGCACTCGCGAGTTTGAAGCTCGTCACAGTCATTCAATCCTTGAATCCTACTCGGAATACCACAGACAAGGTTTAGACTTTCCGGATTCTCTTGAATGCTGCCATCAATCTAGCTTATACCACGAAGATTCTGATTAAGAGATCCAAGAGATATTCATTCATTCTACGGTGAACGGAAGTGGTTGTCAGGCACGCGTTTGTGGGGGAATGATGATGATTGTCACGTTCATCACATTCATGTTGAAGTGCGAATGGATATCTTAGATAAGAACGCACATGTTTGAATGGAAAACAGGAATACTTGCATTAATTCATCGAGACACAGCAGAGCTCCTCACCCCCAACAATGGAGTTTAGAGACTCATGCTGTCAAAGAGTACAAAATTTAGATCTAAAATGTCATGAGATACAAAATAAGTCTCTAAAAGTTGTTTAAATACTAAACTAGTAACCTAGGTTTACAGAAAATGAGTAAACTATGATAGATAGTGCAGAAATCCACTTCTGGGGCCCACTTGGTGTGTGCTGGGGCTGAGACTAAAGCTTCTCATGTGCCTGGGCTGTTTTGGGCGTTCAACGCCAGGCTGTAACCTGTTTTTGGCGTTGAACTCCAACTTGTAACGTGTTTCTGGCACTGGATGCCAGACTGCAACATGAAACTGGTGTTGAACGCCAGTTTACGTCGTCTGTCTTTGAGCAAAGTATGGACTATTATATATTTCTGGAAAGCCCTGGATGTCTACTTTCCAACGCAATTGGAAGCACGTCAATTGGACTCATGTAGCTCCAGAAATTTCATTTCGAGTGCAGAGAGGTCAGGATCCAACAGCATCAGCAGTCCTTTTTCAGCCTAAATCAGATTTTTGCTCAGCTCTCTCAATTTCAGCCAGAAAATACCTAAAATTACAGAAAAACACACAAACTTATAGAAAAGTCCAGAAATATGAATTTTGCCTAGAAACTAATGAAAATAAACTAAAAACTAACTAAAACATACTAAAAACTATATGAAATTAACCCCAAAAAGCGTATAAATTATCCGCTCATCACAACACCAAACTTAAACTGTTGCTTGTCCTCAAGCAACTAGATAAATAAAATAGAATACAAATGAGTCAAGAAACAATAATATCTCAGAGTTTTTGAGTGAAGCTCAGATTCTAATTAAATGAGCGGGGCTAGTAGCTTTTTGCTTCCGAATAGTTTTGGCATCTCACTTCATCCATTGAAGCTCAGAATGATTGGCATCTATAGGAACTTAAAATTCAGATAGTGTTATTGATTCTCCTAGTTCAGTATGTTGATTCTTGAACACAGCTACTTTTATGAGTCTTGGCCGTGGCCCTAAGCACTTTGTTTTCCAGTATTACCACCGGATACATAAATGCCACAGACATATAATTGGGTGAACCTTTTCAGATTGTGACTCAGCTTTGCTAAAGCCCCCAATTAGAGGTGTCCAGGGTTCTTAAGCACACTCTTCTCTTTGCTTTGGACCTTGATTTTAACCGCTCAGTCTCAAGTTTTCACTTGACACCTTCACGCCACAAGCACATGGTTAGGGACAGCTTGGTTTAGCCGCTTAGACCAGGATTTGATTTCCTTAGGCCCTCCTATCCACTGATGCTCAAAGCCTTGGATCCTTTTTATTACCCTTGCCTTTTGGTTTTAAGGGTTATTGGCTTTTTCTGCTTGCTTTTTTTTTTGCAAGCTTTGTATTCACTGTTTTTTCTTGCTTCAAGAATCATTTTTATGATTTTTCAGATTACCAATAACATGTCTCATGTTTATTATTCTTTCAAGAGCCAACATATTTAGCATTCAAGAACATCAAATTCCAAAGACATATGCACTGTTCAAGCATTCATTCAGAAGGCAGAAAGCATTGCTACCACATGTAAACAATTAGAATTTGTTTTATTAAAAACTCGAAAATTATTGCCTCCTTGTTCTAAAGAAAATCTTCTATTTTATTCATGTTTAATGATGATGAGAAAAATAAATTATAGCTTAATTGGGGATAAAATCAAAATATAAATACTTATTGCCATTATATGACTCCTAAGGTGAAACTCAAATAATAAAAAAAAGTTATCACAGGGTTAAGGTTAAGATCAGAACTCAACAACCTTGACTTTGGGAAGCGGATGTCTTTTTAGTCTGTGGGGTGCTTGGCCCTTCAAGAGATAGTTTCTAACGCTTTAGTTCTCTTAATTCACGCCCTTGCACCTCTTGTTCTCTGAGCAGTTTGCAAAGCATGCTATTTTGATTTTGCTGTTCTTCCTTCAATTGGTCCATGGTTTCTTGCAACTTAGTGACAGATGCCTCAAGATGCTCCCAGTATTCAAATTGAGGGAGTTCTGGTAGGAATTCTTGCGCCCTCCTCTTGATGGGGTCATCCTGCATTTGTTGTTTTTCCATTGTGATTTTAGTGATTGGTTGCTCCACTGAGATATACTCTGTTATTCCCATCTTTACTCCAGCATCTTTGCAGAGCATAGAGATTAGGCTTGGATAAGCCAACCTGGCATCCTTGGAGTTCTTGTTGGTAAGTATGTAGAATTCAGATGGGATCAGTTGATGAACTTCTACTTTTTTTCCCAACATAATGCAATGGATCATCACTGCTCTTCTAATATTGACTTCAGAACGGTTGCTGGTGGGCAATATAGAATGCCCAATGAAGTCCAGTCATCCTCTGGCGACTGGTTTGAGATCTTCTCTCTTGAGTTGACTTGGGGCACCCTTCGTGCTGGTGGTCCACCTGGCTCCAGGGATGCATATATCCTCTAGAATCTTATCCAGACCCTTGTTTGTTCTCATTATTCTCCTATTAAAGGAGTCTGGGTCATCTTTCAGCTGAGGTAGCTTAAAGATCTCCCTGATTTTGTCAGGGTGGATGTGAACAATCTTTCCTCTGACCACAGTCCTGTAGTCATAGAGGGCAGCTCCAGATATTCTTTGCCTGTCTGTTTGCCACAGATTAGCATAGAATTCTTGAACCATATTCCTTCCCACTTTCGTTTCAGGATTAGCTAGGACTTCCCAGTTCCTGTTTCGAATCTACTCTTGGATCTCCGGATATTCATCTTCTTTCAGATCGAACTTAACTTCTGGGATCACAGATCTTAGACCCATTATTTTGTAGTAATGGTCCGAATGTTCTTTGGTTAAGAACCTCCCTTGATTCCAAAGTGGTTTTGGAATACTCTCTTTCTTACCTCTTGGAGTGGGTTGTTTCCTTTAGGAGCCATGATCTTAGTGGGTATGGTTTAGTGATCACGGATAAACACACCAAACTTAGAGGATTGCTTGTCCTCAAGCAAAAGAAAAGAAAAGAGAGGGATAGAAGGAGAGCTAGTGTTGAATGGTGGATGAGAGGGAGGAGGCCGAATGTGTTTTTAAAAGGGAGGGGGGTGGGTTTTTGAAAATAGGGAGAAAGATAAGATAGAAGATATGATTTAAAAAGAGATAAGTATGATAAGAAAAGATATAATTTAAAATTGAAAAGACATGAAAGATATTTGAAAAAAGATAAATTTGGATTTTTTTTTGAAAAAAATAATATGGAGATTTGAAAAAGATATTGATTAGTTGAAAAGATTTTTGAATGAAAAGAGATAGATTTGTTTTGAAAATTTTGAAAAAGAGTTGAATTGGATAAAAACAAAGATTTGTGTTTATGGATTAAGATACATTTGATATTTTTAAAGTAGGGTTTTTAGAAATTAGGGATTTTAGAAATCAGGGTTTGTAACATGTTTATGCAAGAAATCATGAATTGAAACATGAAAATTAAGATTAAAATGAAAAATATGAAAAAAAAAAACGAATTTACCTCCTCCCCACCATCCTGGCGTTTGAACGCCCAAACGCTGCATGTTTTGGGCGTTCAACGCCCAACTGCTGCTTCTCCTGGGCGTTCAACGCCCAGCTGTTGCTTCTTTCTGGCATTGAACGCCAGGAACTCCTTTGTCATTGGGCGTTTTTCTGAACGCCCAGGACGCTGTAAATCTGGCGTTAAACGCCCAGAAGGAGCTTCTTTCTGGCGTTCAACGCCCAGAAGATGCTTCTTTCTGGCGTTTAACGCCCATATGGCTATCCTTACTGGCGTTCAACGCCCAGTGGATGCTTTTTTTGGGCGTTGAACACCCAAAACAGACTTTTACTGGCGTTTTCTTGCCAGTGAGCTCTTTTTTCTCTGTTTTGTGTGCAGAATCCTTCAGTAACCCTGTAAACTTATACAATTGACTCTTTACCTTAGTATCAATGAACTTTATATAAACAAATAAAATCAAGAATAGGGCAAAATGCTTAGAGGAAGTGATGCCCCATGGCTGGGTTGCCTCCCAGCAAGCGCTTCTTTAATGTCTTTAGCTGGACCTTGCTGAGTTTTTAATCTAGCCTCAGCCTTGAGCACTCTTGCTCAATATTGCCTTCAAGATAGTTCTTGATTCTCTGTCCATTAACAATGAACTTCTTATCAGAATTAATATCTTGAAGCTCCACATAACCATATGGTGATACACTTGTAATCACATATGGTCCTCTCCACTGGGACTTCAGTTTCCCGGGAAATAGCCTGAGCCTAGAGTTAAACAACAGAACCTTTTGTCCTGGTTCAAAGATTCTAGATGACAGCTTTCTATCATGCCACCTTTTTTATTTCTCTTTGTAAAGCTTGGCATTTTCGAAAGCAGTGAATCTGAATTCCTGTAGTTCATTCAGCTGGAGCAATCTTTTCTCTCCAGCTAATTTGGCATCAAAGTTAAGGAATCTGGTTGCCTAGTAGGCCTTATATTCCAATTCCACGGGCAGGTGACAAGCTTTACCATACACAAGTTGGTAAGGAGAGGTCCCTATGGAGTCTTGAATGCTGTTCTGTAAGCCCACATAGCATCATCCAAGCTTCGTGCCCAATCCTTTCTACGGGTACTTACAGTCCGTTCCAGGATTCTTTTTAGTTCTCTGTTAGAGACTTCAGCTTACCCATTTGTCTGTGGATGATATGGAGTTGCCACCTTATGGCGAATCCCATACCGGACCATGGCAGAGTAAAGCTGTTTGTTGCAGAAGTGAGTGCCCCCATCACTGATTAGTACCCTAGGGACACCAAATCTGCTGAATATGTGTTTCTGGAGGAACTTTAGTACTGTTTTAGTATCATTGGTGGGTGTGACAATGGCCTCTACCCATTTTGATACATAGTCAACTGCCACCAGAATATTAGTGTTTGAGTATGATGGTGGGAAAGGCCCTATGAAATCAATTCCCTATACATCAAAAAACTCAATCTCCAAGATTCCTTGTTGAGGCATGGCATAACTATGAGGCAAATTACCAGCTCTCTGGCAACTGTCACAGTTACGTACAAACTCTCGGGAATCTCTATAGAGTGTAGGTCAGTAGAAACCACATTGGAGGACCTTAGTGGCTGTTCGCTCACCTCCGAAATGGCCTCCTTATTGTGATCCATGGTAATGCCATAGGATCCTCTGCGCTTCTTCCCTTGGCACACACCTACGGATTATTCCATCTGCACATCTCTTAAAGAGATAGGGTTCATCCCACAAATAGTACTTTGCATCAGTAATTAATTTTTTCTTTTGCTGCCTGCTGTACTCCTTGGGAATGAACCTTGCAGCTTTGTAGTTTGCAATGTCTGCAAACCATGGTAATTCCTGAATGGCGAACAAATGCTCATCCGGAAAGGTTTCAGAGATCTCAATAGAGGGGGAGGACGCCCCTTCCACTGGTTCTATCCGGGACAGATGGTCAGCCACTTGGTTTTCTGTCCCTTTTCTGTCTCTTATTTCTATATCAAACTCTTGCAGAAGTAACACCCATCTTATGAGTCTGGGTTTTGAATCCTGCTTTGTGAGTAGATATTTAAGAGCAGCATGATCTGTGTACACAATCACTTTTGATCCTACTAAGTATGATCTAAACTTGTCAATGGCATAAACTACTGCAAGCAATTCTTTTTCTGTGGTTGTGTAATTTTTCTGGGCATCATTCAAAACACGGCTAGCATAATAAATGACATTGAGAAGCTTGTCATGCCTCTGCCCCAGTACTGCACCAATGGCGTGATCACTGGCATCACACATTAATTCGAACGGTAATGTCCAGTCTGGTGCAGAGATAACTGGTGTTGTGACCAGCTTAGCTTTCAGAGTTTCAAACGCCTGCAGACACTCTGTGTCAAACACAAATGGCGTGTCAGCAGCTAGCAGGTTGCTTAGAGGTTTTGCAATTTTTGAAAAATCCTTTATAAACCTCCTATAGAATCCTGCATGCCCCAGAAAGCTTCTGATTGCCTTAACATTGGCAGGTGGTGGTAATTTTTCAATTACCTCTATTTTAGCTTGATCCACCTCTATTTCTTTGTTTGAAATTTTATGCCCAAGGACAATCCCTTCAGTCACCATGAAGTGACATTTTTCCCAGTTTAAAACCAGGTTGGTCTCTTGGCATCTTTTCAAAACCAGTGTCAGGTGATCAAGACAGGAGCTGAATGAGTCTCCATATACTGAGAAGTCATCCATGAAGACTTCCAGAAATTTTTTCACCATATCAGAGAAAATAGAGAGCATGCATCTCTGAAAGGTTGCAGGCGCATTACACAGCCCAAAAGGCATCCTTCTATAAGCAAATACTCCAGATGGACATGTGAATGCTGTTTTCTCTTGATCCTGGGGATCTACTACAATTTGGTTGTAGCCTGAATAGCCATCCAAAAAGCAGTAATAATTATGACCTGCTAGTCTTTCTAGCATCTAGCCTATGAATGGTAAAGGAAAATGATCCTTTCTGGTGGCTGTATTGAGCCTTCTGTAATCAATACACATGTGCCACCCTGTAACTGTTCTTGTAGGAACCAGTTCATTTTTTTCATTATGAACCACTGTCATGCCTTCCTTTTTAGGGACAACTTGAATAGGACTCACCCAGGGGCTATCTGAAATAGGATAAATAATCCCAGCCTCCAGTAATTTAGTGACCTTTTTCTGCACCACTTCCTTCATGGTTGGATTTAGCTGCCTCTGTGGTTGAACCACTGGCTTAGCATTGTCCTCCAATAAGATCTTGTGCATGCATCTAGCTGGGCTTATGCCCTTAAGGTCACTTATGGACCACCCAAGAGCTGTCTTGTGTGTCCTTAGCACTTGAATTAGTGCTTCATCTTCCTGTAGATTTAAAGCAGAGCTTATGATCACTGGAAAAGTATCACCTTCTCCCAGAAATGCATATTTCAAGGATGGTGGTAATGGTTTGAGCTCGGGTTTAGGAGGTTTTTTCTCTTCCTGAGGAAATTTCAGAGACTTTTTCAAATCCTCTGAATCCTCTAGATTAGGTGGAACATCTTTAAAGATGTTTTCCAGCTCTGATTCGAGACTCTCAGCCATGTTGATCTCTTCTACCAAAGAGTCAATAAGATCAACTTTCATGCAGTGTTTTGGTGTGTCTAGATGCTGCATGGCATTGACAGCATTCAACTTAAACTCATCTTCATTGACTCTCAGGGTGACTTCCCCCTTTTGGACATCAATGAGAGTTCGTCCAATTACTAGGAAAGGTCTTCTTAGAATGAGAGTAGCACTCTTGTGCTCCTCCATCTCCAGCACTACGAAGTCAGTGGGAAAGGCGAATGGCCCAACCTTGACAATCATGTCCTCAATCACGCCTGATGGGTATTTAATGGAGCCATCAGCAAGTTGGAGACATATCCGGGTTGGTTTAACTTCTTTAGTTAAACCAAGCTTTCTGATAGTGGATGCAGGTATTAGGTTGATGCTTACCCCAAGATCGCATAAAGCTGTCCTGGTGCAATTTCCCTCTAATGTGCATGGTATTAGAAAGCTTCCGGGATCTTTAAGCTTTTCAGGAAAGCTTTTCAGAATGACTGCACTGCATTCTTCAGTGAGGAGAACTCTTTCAGTTTCTCTCCAATCCTTCTTATGACTCAAGATCTCTTTCATGAACTTGGCATAAGAAGGTATTTGCTCAAGTGCCTCTGCAAACGAAATCTTAATTTCAAGAGTCCTGAGATAATATGCAAAGCGAGCAAATTGCTTATCCTGCTCCTCTTGGCGGAGTTTTTGAGGATAAGGTATCTTGGCTTTATATTCCTCAACCTTGGTTGCCGTAGGTTTATTTCCTACAGAAATAGTTGAAGAAGCCTTTTTAGAGGGGTTGTCATCAGCACTTGTGTGTGTCTGATCCCTCTCTGGCATTTGAGTGCCAGAGTTAGAAGCTGGAGTGACGTTAGACGCCAATTCCTCATCTGTTCCTGGTGTCTGAATGCCAGAACTGTGCTTCCTTTGGGCGTTCAACTCCAGTTCCTTGCTTGTTTCTGGCGTTGAACGCCAGTCCTGAGCATGGTCTGGGCATTCAGCGCCAGCCTTCCACCCAATTTCTGGCATTTTAATGGCAGAATTATTTTTTCCTGGGCTCTTACTGTCCTCAGATGAATTTTGGGTGGTTTGCTCATTTCTTGGCTTCCTGCTGCCTTAAGGTGGGGTATTTAATGTTTTCCCACTTCTTAATTGAACTGCTTGGCATTCTTCTATTATTTGTTTTGACAGCTGCCATTTTGTTTGCTTCAATTGTTCTTCCATATTTATATTAGCCATCCTTGTCTCTTGTAGTCTATCTTTGAATTCGACTAACTGTTGTGTTAGAAAGTCCAATTGCTGATTGAATTCAGCAGCTTGTTCTATAGGACTGAGTTCAGCAGTTACTGTTTTAACCTCTTCTTTCATGGAAGGGTCACTGCTTAGGTACAGATGCTAATTTCTGGCAACTGTATCAATGAGCTCTTGAGCTTCTTCAATTGTCTTTCTCATGTGGATAGATCCACCAGCTGAGTAATCTAGAGAGATCTGAGCTCTTTCTGTAAGCCCATAATAGAAGATGTCTAACTGAACCCACTCTGAAAACATTTCAGAGGGGCATTTTCGTAGCATCTCTCTGTATCTCTCCCAGGCATCATAAAGAGATTTATTATCTCCTTGTTTAAAGCCTTGGATGTCCAGCCTTAGCTGTGTCATCCGTTTTGGAGGAAAGTATTGATTCAGGAATTTTTCTGTCAGCTGTTTCCATGTCCTTATGCTAGCCTTAGGTTGGTTATTTAACCACCTCTTGGCTTGGTTTTTTACAGCAAATGGAAATAGTAATAATCTGTAGACATCCTGATCTACTTCTTTATCATGTACTGTGTCAGCAATTTGTAAAAACTGTGCCAGAAACTCTGTAGGTTCTTCCTGTGGAAGACCGGAATACTGGCAGCTTTGCTGCACCATGATAATGAGCTGAGGATTCAACTCAAAGCTACTGACTCTAATGGAGGGTATGCAGATACTACTCCCATATGAAGCAGTAGAGGGGTTAGCATATGACCCCAGAGTCCTTGTGGACTGTTCATTTCCACTTAGATCCATGATGGAGAAAGGGAGATGATGTAATAAAAAAATTTATTTTTATTTATTTATTTATTTATTTATTTCGAAAATAAAATAATTAAAATAAAATAAATAAAAATGGGTGAAGATTTTCGAAAAAAATGAGGAGAGAGAAAGTGGTTAGGAAGTTTTGAAAAGGATATGATGATTTTTGAAAAAGGTTTTAAATTTTGAAATAAAAATATGAATTTTAAAGGTAAATTTCGAAAATTTACTTTAAAATAGAGAGAAAAAATATTTTTGAATTTAAAGAGGAGAGAGAAAAACAATAAGATAGCATAAGATTTAAAATTTTTAGATCTAATGCTCCTTGTTTTCAAAAATTTTGGAGGAAAAACACCAAGGAACACCAAACTTAAAAATTTTAAGATCAAGACACAAGGAAAACTCAAGAACACTTTGGAGATTCACAAGAACACAAGAACATGAAGAAAGAACACCAAACTTAAAATTTTTAGAAAACTAAAATAAGATTTTTCGAAAACCAAAGAAAAATCAACAAGAAAACACCAAACTTAAAGTTTGGCACAAGATTTAATGTAAAAATTATTTTTGAAAAAGAATTTTAAAAAGAAGGTACCCAATTTACCAAGAACACAGACCAACGCTCTAGCCAAATGGGCAGTAAATGTAACACTTGTTTTGAAAAATATTTTTAATAACTAAGAAAAAATATTATTTTTAATTTTATTTTAATTTTTTTTGAAAAGAATATAAAAGACTCTTACCCAAAAGACAAAATTTTCCTAATCTAAGCAACAGGATTCACCGTCAGTTGTTCAAACTCAAATAATCCCCGGTAACGGTGCCAAAAACATGGTGCACGAAATTGTAATGTCAATGTTCACATTACTCTCTTACAACTTCGCACAACTAACCAGCAAGTGCACTGGGTCGTCCAAGTAATACCTTACGTGAGTAAGGGTCGATCCCACGGAGATTGTTGGCTTGAAGCAAGCTATGGTTATCTCGTAACTCTTAGTTAGGATATAATATCAATAATAATTCTTAGTTTGAATTGTAAAAAGTAAGAAGGGCAGAACACAAATTATACTTGTATGCAGTAATTGAGAATATGTTGGAGTTTTGGAGATGCTTTGTCTTCTGAAATCCTACTTTCCTCTGTTTCCTGATTCACGCACGCACGTCCTCCTATGGCAAGCTGTGTGTTGGTGGATCACCGTTGTCAATGGCTACCATCCATCCTTCCAGTGAAAAGGGTCCAGGTGCGCTGTCACCGCACGGCTAATCATCTGCAGGTTCTCAATCGTACCGGAATGGGATTTACTATCCTTTTGCGTCTATCACTACGCCCAGCACTCGCGAGTTTGAAGCTCGTCACAGTCATTCAATCCTTGAATCCTACTCGGAATACCACAGACAAGGTTTAGACTTTCCGGATTCTCTTGAATGCTGCCATCAATCTAGCTTATACCACGAAGATTCTGATTAAGAGATCCAAGAGATATTCATTCATTCTACGGTGAACAGAAGTGGTTGTCAGGTACGCGTTCGTGGGAGAATGATGATGATTGTCACGTTCATCACATTCATGTTGAAGTGCGAATGGATATCTTAGATAGGAACGCGCATGTTTGAATGGAAAATAGGAATACTTGCATTAATTCATCGAGACACAGCAGAGCTCCAGACCCCCAACAATGGAGTTTAGAGACTCATGCTTTCAAAGAGTACAAAATTTAGATCTAAAATGTCATGAGATACAAAATAAGTCTCTAAAAGTTGTTTAAATACTAAACTAGTAACCTAGGTTTACAGAAAATGAGTAAACTATGATAGATAGTGTAGAAATCCACTTCTGGGGCCCACTTGGTGTGTGCTGGGGCTGAGACTAAAGCTTCTCACGTGCCTGGGCTGTTTTGGGCGTTCAACGCCAGGCTGTAACCTGTTTCTGGCGTTGAACTCCAACTTGTAACGTGTTTCTGGCACTGGACGCCAGACTACAACATAGAACTGGCGTTGAACGCCAGTTTACGTCATCTATCCTTGAGCAAAGTATGGACTATTATATATTGCTGGAAAGCCCTAGATGTCTACTTTCCAACGCAATTGGAAGCGTGTCAATTGGATTCCTGTAGCTCCAGAAATTCCATTCCGAGTGCAGAGAGGTCAGGATCCAACAGCATCAGCAGTCCTTTTTCAGCCTGAATCAGATTTTTGCTCAGCTCCCTCAATTTCAGCCAGAAAATACCTAAAATTACAGAAAAATACACAAACTCATAGTAAAGTCCAGAAATATGAATTTTGCCTAGAAACTAATGAAAATAAACTAAAAACTAACTAAAACATACTAAAAACTATATGAAATTAACCCCAAAAAGCGTATAAATTATCCGCTCATCAGTACATTTGTATATACTTAAAAAAATGTTTATAGAAAAAAAGATATAGAAAAAAAAATAATAATAAAGAAAAAAATAGAAAAAGGAAAAAAAAAAGAAATAAAAAGGGGACAAAAATGCCCCAAAGTAAAGTTCAATAAAAATCAATGCATATGGAATGTGAATTACAGAGAATGCATGAGTATGTGAAAAAGTGGGAATCATGGGTAGCTAGGTTGTACATTAGAATTGTATAGGTTGTTATATGTGTTTTGTGTGAGCTTAGGCTAATCAAAGATTCAAATTCCAAGCTCACTTGACCATATAAATCCCTACCTTGACCCTAGCCCCATTACAACCTATGAATAAGTCCTCATGATAAATATATGCATGCATTGAAAAATTGTTGATTGTTAGATGAAAAACAAATTATGGAAAGCATGAGTAGAAGAGAATTGAGTGAATCGACCTTATACACTAGAGCGACTAGAGCGGATACACGTCCGGTGAGGGTTCGATGCTCAATTCCTTGTTTCCGGCTTTCATGAGCGTTCTTCTTGCAAGTCTATTTGAACTTCATTTTGATATTTGAATTGGTAGGATTCATGAATCATCATATGATCTTAGCCCAACTTGTGCATATGTGTTCTTGGGAATTGATTTACTTTTAACCAAGTAGGTAGAATCATTTTGCATTTAGTGCATTCATATAGATAGGTGCATATAGTTTGTTTGCATTGAATAAATGTTCATACCCTTTTCTTGTCCTTCTTTATTCTTAGCATGAGGACATGCTTGGTTTAAGTGTGGGGAGATTTGATAAACCCCGATTTTGTGGTTTATCTTGTGCTTATTTTGGGGGATTTTATCACCTTTCCCACATTTATTCAATGAAATAGCATGGTTTTGAAATTCTCCCTTGATTTGTGCTTAAATGTGAAAACATGCTTTTTAGGCCCTAAAATTAGTGATTTTAATTCACTTTAATTCCATTCAATACCTTGATATGTTTGTTGAGTAATTTCATGTTCATAAGGTAAGTATTGGATAGAAGAAGTGAGAATAAAAGCATGCAAAGTGGGAGAACTCATGAAGAAATGAAGGAACCGTAAAGCTGTCAAGTCTGACCTCTTCGCACTCAAATGACCATAACTTGAGCTATAGAGGTCCAAATGAGGCGGTTCTAGTTGCGTTGGAAAGCTAACATCCGAGGCTTCGAAATGATATAAATTTTGCCATATTTTGCTTCGCGTTCAGGGGCGCGCACGCACACTTTGCGCGCGTGCGCCGATGCTGTCCGTGGCCCACTTTTATGAAATCGCCCCCAGCGATTTTGCAGCTCATTTTGGGCCCAATCCAACCCATTTCTGATGCTATTGAACCCAAGGATTGAAGGGGGAATGAGCCATGTAGTCATAGTTAGTTTTCATCATGTTTTAGGGTAGAATTATAGAAAGAGAGGCTCTCTCCTCTCTTTAGATTTTAGGGTAGTTTTGGTATAATTTTCTTAAATCCAAGTTTTAATTCTTGTTTTGATTTAGTTTTCCTTCTTAATTTCTTGTATTACATCTTTGCTCTTTTAGTTTTACTTGTTCATTTCCTTTATTTTGTCCTCTTTTATGTTTATGAACTCTTGTTGGATTTGGATTTTTCTTTAATGAGATTTGATGTTTGATGTTCTTTTGATGTTGATTTGAGTTGTTGATTTACTTTTCTTGCAATTGGTAGTTGGTAGATTTATATTTCTTGCACTTTTACTATGCTTTTCATTTGTACCCACCAAGTGTTTGACAAAATGCTTGGTTGGGCTTTAGAGTAGATTTTGAGCATTCTTGGCTTGGAAAGAGTAATTAGGCAATCTTGAGTCATGAAAATCCAACTTATGTTGGTGATCTAGAGTTGTTAGCTAATATTGTTTCCATTGATGCTAATCTTTTGCTAGTTTAATTAGTAAGTCGGTTAGGACTTTTGGATTGAGATTAGCTAGTCTCGTTAGACTTTCTCCCTATTTGTTGGAGTTAACGTAATGAGATAAATTCTTGTTTATATTTGTGACATGATTAATTAGTCTTGTTTGACATTCTCTCAATGTGTGAGTTAACTAAATAAGATGAATTAATCATGCATGACTAGGATAGAAAGCCTATGATCTCAACCCTTGCCATGAATGTCTCTCTTTATTAATTGCTTTCCTTAATTGCTCTCTTTACTTTCCGTGTCATTTATTTTAGTGCCCCTCTTATCAACCAAAAACCCCTATACCCCTTCATAGCCAATAATCATACACTTCATTGCAATTCCTTGTGAGACGACCCTGAGTCCAAATACTCCAGTTATAAATTCATTTGGGGTTTGTTACTAGTGACAACCAAAATTTTTGCATGAAAGGATTCTTGATTGATTTGGAAACTATACTTTATCAAATTTTTGAATAATAAGTTTGGGGAGAATTTTAGAATCTCGACATATCAAACTTAAAGATAAGAGGAAATTTTTCACCACCCCACGCGTACGCGTGCCTCACGTGTACGCGTCCTCTGTAGAAATTTCAACCCACATGTAAGCGTCAGCGACGCGTACGCGTGGGGATGAAAATCGGAGTAAAGAGTAAATTGAACAGAGAGTTGTGTGGCCATGGTTCTGGAGTCGCGCGAGTAGTCACGCATACGCGTGACCGACGCTCACGCGTCAGAATGCATTTTTTCACCATCCACGCGCACGCGTGGGCGACGCTTACTGTAACGACCCAATTTTCAGGACGCCTAGGACATACCAGAAACCGAGTGCTACTTGTCATCCTAATTATTATCTATTATTTATTATATGAGCCTGATTCATTGTTAAAAGTGTAGTTAGTTAGTGAGGTACTTTTTTTTTTCCTGAAAATGTTTGAATTAATAAACAGAATCATTCATAATCAATTCAGAACTGATAACAGATAAAACAGTTATAAACAACCACACATAAATATATATCACAGGTAGTCAACAACATTCAGTGATTCAGGCTTTATTAGAGTATAGACTTTTAGTTAGAACACCCCTAGATATAGCTAGATAATAACTATATACATATATATACATACAACATCCTAGGCCCTGACCTGTTCAAGAAGTCCCTAAGCTGGCGCCCAGGCTAGCCTAGACTCTATACTCACCTAGTCCCTCTAAACTACTAAAGCGAGGGAAAGTACGTTCTAGGTCTTCAAAACTCAAGTCAGGTGGAACATCACCAAAAGGTAGAACATCATCCGCTACTCCTCTGCACGATCAGACATTGCCATAGGACATCTCTCTGGTACCTCATCAAGGAGCCACACAACAGGAGTCTCGTACACATTATTTAAGTTAACATTCGCATACAAACGGGGTGCAGACATTGGCTGGTCTCACAGTATATACATATAAACAGAGAAAGATATTCACCCTAGACTCAGAAGACTACCTAGAGCGGAATCCTTTCTACAAACGGTCATCAGTGAACTACAGAGAGGAACTCTTGCTTCCATCTGAAGAGGGAAGGGAGAAAGAAGGGGTAAGAACTGGGGAGTTCTTAGTAGGGTCAGGGTTATTAGTTAAGTTCATTAATTCCGTGTTGTTTAGCAGATAAATACCAGAATACCGAGAAGCAGTAGACAGAAGAAACAGATAAATAGAGAAAATAGAAAGCAAAACACAAACAAAAGAATACAATAAAACAAAACACAAACACAGAGAATAGAATGAAAACAAAGAAAGCATACATTCAAATAACAATCATAACAGAGGAAATGTGCAACCAAGTATGATGCATGTCTGTCCTATGCAGGCCATGAGCTCACGTGTCGGTTTACACCCTGCAACCCGACATTACCCAGGAACTAGTCCTAGATATGGCTTTATTTCTGTAGGTGAACTTCGGCCTACAGAAACAGCACTCCTGTAAGTGAACTTCGGCTTACAGGAATAGTCTAAACACAACAGAACAACTTTCTGTAGGTGAACTTCGGCCTACAGAAATGGCACCTCTGTAAGTGAACTTCGGCTTACAGAAATGGCGCCCCTGTAAGTGAACTTCGGATTATAGGAATAATATAAACACAACACAACAACTTTCTATAGGTGAACTTCGGCCTATAGAAATGGCACCTCTGTAAGTGAACTTTGGCTTACAGAAATGACAACTCTCTGTAGGTGAACTTCGGCCTATAGGAGCAACACCCTGAGATACACAATTGATATTCACTGTAGGTGAACTTCGGCCTACAGGAATAACAACTTACTGTAGGTGAACTTGGGCCTACAGGACCTCTAGGGCCAATGGAAAAGCAGCAGATGAACATACAACAGAACATCATGCCACAAGGCTTAACTCTTTATTCTTATACTCTTCTCCTCTATTCTCTTTGTGATATTACTCTTTTCTTATTATCATCATTCATTATCATTCCCATTATTCATCATCACTTTCACATTCTTATGCAGTACTTCTTTCTTTCTCTGTTCAATCATACTATACAAAGTTTACAGCTTTTACTTTTACAACATCTTAACTCAAACCATTTCTCTTTATCAGATTACTCTTTTCTCTGTATCCCTTTATTCTACTCTGGTTACTCTTTTCTCTGTATCTCTTTACTTTTCTCTGGTTATTCTGTGCTCTGTGTTTCTCTACTCTGCTCTGATTTCTCTGTTTAACATACGTATTTAAAGCTTATGTAAATTTCGGTATGAATAGTTAACCTGTCCCAAGTATAGGTTCATTAAGTCTATACTGAAATGGTTTAACTTTTCATATAATATCTAACCCTATTCGCAATTCAAAGACTAACTATGTTGCCCTAGTTCGTTCGCTAGTCTCTGTCTTTTTTCTGTCATTAGTACTTTACAGACTTTTTCTTTGATTTTTATCTCTTCTTTAACTTTTTATCTTTCCTTTATCTTTGCCTCACAAATATGTTCTTACCACTCCCTAAGTGTTTTATGAAGGTAATTATGAGATTCTGCGCTTAAAGTTGTCTTTCTAAAGCTTTTACAGAAAACTGCCTTTTCTGCATTATTTTATTATTTTTATTAAAATATTATTTTTAATTAAATATTATTATTAATATTTTATTATTATTTATTATTTTATTAATATATTTTCGAAAATTAACTTTACTTTTACTTTTAACTTTAAAAATTCACTTTTTACCACCCGTAACTTTCAATATTTCTACTTTAACCACCCTAACTTTCAGAAATTACCAAATAACCCCTCAAACACCAAAATATTTACTTCCTTGCCCTTTCTAAGATCTAAAAGGTGTTCTTTAATGTTTTTCATCACAATCAAAGTGTTCTTCGTGTTCTTCGTAAATTCTTCATATTCTTTCTCTGTTTTTACCCGTTTTTCAGTCTTTTCAGCAACCGATTTTTACCAAAATTCAAAATAAAATTGCAGCCACTAAAACCCCATCTTTTCTACATGATTTCAACACAAATTGAACCTCAATCTAAGCCTAGGATTTCGTTTTTCCAGATGCTCCAAGAACATGAACTTTAAAGCTTGAATTTCATCAAATTTCATTAAAATTTCACCAAATTTTCACCAAAAATCAATCATATATGCAACCAATTTTTAGCACAGCCAATTTATACAACATTCACACAACTCAAACACAAATAATCAAGATTAATTTCGTGACACCCTACCTGGTTTTGCTGCTCCTAATTCAATTAAACTTTCAGGTGGTCCTTAAGCACTTTTTCCTCCTAAATCACATCAAGAAAACACATATTTAAGCATGTTTCCTTGAAACCGAATCAAAAGAGAGATGGTGCAGCCAAATCACCTTGATTCCAGCCTTGATAAGTCATATGATCATGTAAAGAAAGAAGAGAGGATCATTTTGGTCGGATTGGAATTTTGATTTGAGTTTTAGTTCAGCAGAAATCAAGCTTTGAAGATTTGGAAGTAAGAACTTTTCTCTCTTTTTTTCTCTACCTATTTTTGGCCACAAAGTGAAAATGAGCCAGCCTTGGGGGTTTTGGGGGTGTAGGGTGAGTTGTGATTGGTTGGCTTGGAGGTGGGTTAAAATAATATTAAAATATTTCAGGTGTATAACTACTAAAACTAGATGTATCGGAACACTCGTAAAAACATCTCTAAAAATTATTTTCTGAGCTACTAGTATAAATGACACTAGTAACATATTTATTATGAGAATAAAACATGTATGATGAGGCCTTAGCATTGCTAAAGTCATCAGAGAGTGCTGGTGCTAAGCTACACCAGTAAACCGTAAACCCGATTAAACCGATTTTCTGTTTTTAACTAAAATAGACCAGGTAACCTTATAATATCATTCAAGCATTTTATAATAATAAAATAATGATAATATTATACTATTATCTCTCTCCTCTCATGAATCGAGTCCGGTTCGTCAAACAGAGACTATTTACGAAAATCAGAATCAAAACTGCCAACCGATACGGTTCAAAAACTAGGTTCTTCGTGACTGCGTTATCGAGCTTGCCTCGGAAAAGGTTCTAGCTTAAGGATGACATAATGACAATCAGGATTGAGATGCTTGTTGATATAGAAGAGGTGTTCCCTTTACTGATCTTCTGGCGAAATCTGTGCCTTCGGCAAAGATCTCGCATACTCGAAAATCAGGGTTGTTACACTTACGCATCACATGGCTACTTCAGTTTTCACGCGTACGCGTGATGCACGCGTGCCCATCGCGTTCTGTTTTTCAGTTCTTCTCCTTTCTTCTATCCTTTCTCCTTCTTTCTTCCTCCTTTCTCACTTTCTTCTTCTTCTTCTTCTTCATTTCTTTAACTTCTCATCCTTATTCTCTTTTACATATTGCATTTGCATACTTTCCTTCATTGCATTTTAATTTTGTTCATGTTTTTATTTTCTTTTCTAATTTCCTATTTTATCATTGGCGTTAAATGTTCTTATTCAATTGTTGTATTTTTTCTTGCATTATGTTGGTGCTTCATGACTTGTTTTATTCTGATTGGGTAATATTATTTAAGTCAATGCTAATCTTTTATGATACTTGTATTTCTTTTGTATTGACATGAATTTATATTGTCTTTCATGACCCACTCTCTCTTCCCCTTTGTTGCAATTTTTGCACTATTGATATGCCATTTGCTTCTACTGTTTTCTCACTTGCATGTTGTAGCTACCATGTAATTGAGACCCTCATTATTTGGCATTAACCCACCCATACTTTATTTGTTTTTTTATCTTTATTTCTGGGTTACTTTTCTTTTTTTTCCTCTTCTTTCAGGATGGCCACCGAGAAGAGAAAGGAAAAGCTTCTCAATAGGATGACAGACAAGTCCATCTGCACAATCTTTGGAGAAAAGCATAAGTGTAGCAACCCGTCCACTTACACATCTTTGCATGCACCGAGGACGGTGCAATCTTTAAGTGTGGGGAGGTCGATACCGACTTTCGTGGGTTAGTTATTTTCTTCTCAACACCAATGTTTTATTTTCTTTGTTAGTTCATTGTTGCATTTTCATGTTTGATTGCATGTTTGCTTGATTTTGTGCATATTTTACCATTACTTGGTTGAAGTTATGAATCCTTTTTCAAGAAAATTTTTTAGCATTTCACTAATTTAAATTAAAAATTTTGTTGAACTTGCTTGAAGATATTTAATTTGGAACATGGTTTTAGAGCTCGAACACACAAAACCTGTGAGATTTTTTGAGCTTATTTGATTGGTTGCATTTTATCAACCAATACTTTGTTTTTGGTGTGTGTTGTTCTATCTATAATTGTAATCTTTGTCTTGCTTAATTCTATATTTCTATTATTTGATGTATGCATGCACTTATATGATTGAGGCCTTGTTTCACTAAGTTTACATACCCATATAGCCTTAACCTTTTCATTATCCTTTGTAAACTAATGTTGAGCCTACTTATCCCGTTTGTTCTTTACTCTAGCACATCATTAACTCTAAGCGTAAAACAATAATGTCTTTAATTTGAATCCTTGGTTAGCTTAGACTAGTGAGAGTGTTCATGATTTAAGTGTGGGGAAGTTGGGTTTGGAAACATTTGGTTTGAGAATTAGGTGTTGTATATTCTTGTGAAAATGTGCAAAATAATAGTTGAGCATATATTTCTGCATTCAATAATTTAATCATATGCATTGAGAAAAACAAAAGAAAAAAAAGAGAGAAAAAAATATAATTAAAAAAGAGTAAATAATAAAAGGGGACAAAATGCACCAAAGTAAATGGTGTTAGCAATGCTTATGAGTTGTACTCTAATTGGGATGCATGAATATGTGGCAAAACATAGTTAATGGGTAGTTAGATATTGTATTATGATTACATGGATTGTCTAAGTTAGTGAAAAGTTTAGGCTAATTAAGGATTCAGATTTTAGTCCACTTGACCAAATACATTCCTACCTTGACCCTAACCCCGTTACAACCCTAAAAAGACCTCTTGATATGTGTATTTATGCATTAAATTTTTGTTGATTGGTAGAAGAAGAGCAAGTCTTAGAAAGAATGGTTAGTAGAGAATTAAGAGAATCGAACCTTAAACACTTGAGTGATTAGAGTGTATACACTTCCGGTGAGGGTTCGATGCTCGATTCCTTGTTCCCGGCACTCATGAGCTATCTTCTTTTGCAAGTTTACTTGTACTTTATTTTATGATTTGAATTAGTGAGATCCAGTTCATATTTCTTCTTAAAAGATTTTCTCACTTTTAACCAAGTACGTAAGAGCATTTTACATTTAGTTGCATTCATATAGATAGGTTGCATTGCATAAGTTTTACCATTCCTCTTCACTCCTTTATAGCTTCTCTTGAGCTTAGCATAAGGACATGCTAATGTTTAAATGTGGGGAGATTGATAAGTCGCTATTTTATGGTTTATCTTATGCTTAATTTAGAGGATTTTATCCATTATTCTCACACTTATTCATTGAATTCGCATGTTTTATATTTTTCTTCCTAATTTTGTGCTATGATTGAAAACATGCTTCTCTGGCCCTAAATTTGCTAATTTTAATCCTCTCTTATTACCATTCGATGCCTTGATATGTGTGTTAATTGATTTCAGGGTTTACAGGGCAGGAATGGCTTAGAGGATGGAAAGGAAGCATCCAAAAGTGGAAGGAATACAAGAAACTGAAGGAATTGCTAAGTTGTCAACCCTGACCTCTTCATACTAAATCGACCATAACTTGAGCTACAAAGGTCCAAATGAGGCGGTTTCAGTTGCGTTGGAAAGCTAACATCTGAGGCTTCAAAATGATATGCAATTTGCCACAGTTTCCATGCAGTTAAGCGATGTGCACGCGTGCATCACGCGTATGTGTGACCTTGCAAAAGTTCTGCGACACGTACGCGTGGGCGACGTGTACGCATGACAGAGCCACGTGCTGGACGTATCAGAAAATGCTAGGGGCAATTTCTGGGCTCTTTTTGGCTCAGTTCCAAGCCCGAAAACACAGATTAGAGGCTACAGAGTGGAGGAATTAATAAACCCATATTTCATGAGTTATTTTGTGCTTAGTTTGAGTTATTTATTCAATCATTCACCCACTTATTCATATTAATTGCATGGTTTTACTTTCCCTTCCTTATTAGGTGATGTACGTGAAAAATATGTTTCCTAAGCTTTAAAATTAATTATTTTAATTACCTTTATTTCCATTCGATGCCGTGATTAGTGTGTTGAGTAGTTTCAGATTTTCTAAGATAGAATGACTTAAACGATGGAAAAGGAAACGTACAAAAATGGAAGGAAAGTGCGAAACGGAGTTTTGAAGAAACTGGCATCCACGCGATCGCATGGACGACGCGATCGCGTCTCAGGAGCAAAGAAGCAACGACGCGGCCGCATGACTGACGCAGCCGCGCGACTTGAGCATAGTGCATTCGATGCGGACACGTGACCGACGCGACCGCGCCACAAGGAAAACTCCAGATGACGCGATCGCGTGACCCACGCGGACGCATGACAGAGAACACTTATCAGAATTTACAGAATACGCCCCCAGTGATTTCTGAAGCCTTTTTGGCCCAGATCCAGGTACAGAACACACAGACTAGAGGCTATAAAGTGGGGGAATGCATCCATTCAAAGGAGAGCTCGCCAATTTTCACTTTCCATGATTTAGATTTAGTTTGAGAGTGGTTCTCTCCTCTCTCTCTTAGGATTAGGATTTAGGACTTCTCTTAGTTTTTAAGAGTAACTCTCGATCCAGGTTTAGTATTTATTTTAATTTATGTTTCTATGCTACTTTTACTTTAATGCTAATTTATGTTGCCAATTTGGCTTATGAACCCTTTCCATGTTATGATTTGAATTAATGATTATTTGAGGTATTTCAGTTATTGATTGCTTTCTCTTTAATTTGTGTTACCATTGCTTTCCATCTAAGGACATTTTTATTCCAGCAATTTTACTTTTTCCCCTTTTGGTCTTGGTTAAGAAATCAGTAACTCAACATTATCAAACTCAACATAACTGATAATCGCTATCTTGCTAATTGAACTGAACTTCAATAATCCCAACTTTTTCTTAGGAAATAAATAGGATTGGAAGGTCAAACTAATTAGTCCCTTGACTTTCCTTTGCTTTAGTAAAGGTTAACTAAGTGGAATTAAGATTCAACTTTCATTATTGTTGAGAGAGATAACTAAGTTGGACTTCCAATTTCTCTTACCTTGCCAAAAGTTTGCTTTACAGTATTTATTTATTTTAATTGCCATTTAAATTATTTGTCATATTTATTCTTCACTCTCAACCCCGATTTTACAACCTCCATAACCAATAATAAGAACATACTTCCCTACAGTTCCTTGAGAAGATGACCCGAGGTTTGAATACTCAGTTAACAATTTTTAAAGGGGTTTGTTACTTGTGACAACCAAAACGTTTGCACGAAGGGATTTTTGTTGGTTTAGAGACTATATCTACAACGCGACTGTTTTTATGACATTCTTTACTAGCAAAAATCCCAACGTCAGGAATCATTCATACATCTATTCCTTCACATAATTTTAGGTTTAGATGTAGTTTCTAGAGAGAGAGGCTCCTCTCTCTAGGTTTTAGGATTTATAGGTTTAGTTCTTCTCAAATTCTGAATTTTATCTTATTGCAATTTAGTTTCTCTTCTACTTTTATTTGTTCTAGTATTCTAGTTTATTTATTTCCCTTATTGATCTCTTTATGTTGCTATTTTAGTTTATGAATTCTCATGTTAGATTTGATTTCCCTTTTAATGCAATTTGAGGTATTTCATAATTATTGCTTCTTCCTTTATTTGTTATCATTGATGCTTGCAATTATGGATTTATATTTTACATTCTCTATTATTTTTCTATGCTTTTACTTTTCGCCCACCAAGTGTTTGATAAAATGCTTGGTAGGACTTTAAACTAGCTTTTTATGTTCTTAGGTAAGATTGAGTAATTAGAGACTCTTGAATTGTCAAAGTCTCTTGTTGATTGACAATTGAAAGTTGCTAGTTGACTTGAATTCCACTAACTCTAGTCTTTCCTTAGGAGTTGACTAGGACTTGAGGGTTCATGTTGATTCTCTCGCTTGACTTACCTTCAATTGTTAGAGGTTAACTAAGTGATAGCAAAAGACAATTACTATCACAAGTTACTATGATAATGGGGATAGGAATTCCAATTATCAATCCTTGCTAAGACTTTTCTTAATTATTATTTTATTTCGTTGTTATTTACAATTCTTGTTCCTTATTTCAAAATCCAAAAAGATAAAATCCCATAACCAATTATAAGTACACTTCCCTACAATTCCTTGAGAGATGACCCGAGGTGGTAAACTCTTCCAATTTTATTTTTCGTTAATGTTGGTAATTAATTGAATTTTTATTTTTTGTTAGAATTATTTAGTTTAAGTTGTGGTTTTTACTAGTTTAATAATATTTGGTTTTATTTTGGTAGCTTGGTATTTAAAAGAAAGGGGGAGGGGGAAGCACGCGTGCGCGCAGGCCACGCATGGGAGTCGATACCAATTTGGCTCCCCCTTCCAACGAACAGAGAGTTGTGATGGAATCGTGTGGCTGGTGTGCTAGAGGCACAATTCGACCCACACGTACGTGTCCCTGACACGTACGCATCATTTTCATTTCTTGCACACCACGCATGGGCATGCGCGATGTGCACGCGTCGCACGTAAATGCTGCCCATTCAACTTGAACAGAGAGTTGCGCGAAAACGGCGCTGGAATTGTGCATTTAGCACAAATTCGGCCGACGCATACGCGTGCTGAACGCGTACGCGTCATCTTTATTTGTCTCCCTTCATGCGTTCGTGTCTATGATGCTTACATGTTGAGGCATTTTTGTCCCGTCCATGCTCAAGCGTGACCCACATGTACGCGTGAATTTGAATTCATTAACCCCAGACGCGAGAACCCTAACCCGTTCGCGTGCCCTATCCCTTCTCCCTCAATGTTCCATTTTCTCTTCTTTCCCTCTAAACCTCCATCAACACCATCATCAACCTCTGCTTCTCACCACCATCGACCTTTGTCCAGTGACCCCGAGCCGCCGCCGACCACCCCTTACTCCCCTTCCTTTCTTCTTATCCTTCTTCTCTCTATCCCCTTTCTCCCTCTTTCCTCCCGTCATTGCAACCAGAGCAGAAGCTGCTATTCCCTGCTCTGCGTTTCACTGCTCTGTGACTACCTTCTCAGTGCCACTTCTGGGTTGGCCGTGTCATTTACTTCCTCTTTCAGTTCTGTTTCTGCTTGCCCCAGGTTCCCCTGTCTTCCCTTGCATTTCTTTTCTTGCTTTATCATTCTGTTTAGGTAGTTTTGTTAGCTTTTTTAATTTCTACTTAGTTTAGTTAGATTAGAAATGCATGTTCTTAGTTGATTTTAGGTGGTTAGGTAGCTAGGATGTGGTTAGTGGATTTAGGTCTGATAATTGCTCTGTTCCTGCTGTCTGAATTGGATGATTTTAAAACTACTTTGCTTTTGATGTTGCTGATCTGTTTTTACATGCTGCTATTCGATGCTAAACCTAGATCGATTTTATTGATAAATCTGTTGCTAAAATCATTCAAAAATGCACCTTGGTTCATGTAAAATATGGCTGTTGAATTTGTCTGAATTATTTTGAATTCATATGGACTGATTTTGCTGTTTGTTTAATTCTAAAATGCTCAATTTACTGCCGGAATGCTGCCGAATTTTTCTGAAAACCTTATCCTATTAATTTCCAATTGTGAACTGAATTTGGCACATTTTGACACTAGTCCCACTGTTTATTGCCAAATTTAAGTCATAGAGTAGTCAGCTGGCACTTCCGCTTTTCTTTAGTTCCCTTTTATTCGATTTACATTATTGCAGACAATAAGGAACTAGTTGATGAATTTCTGTGTCAATTAGAACCTTACTGACCAATGAATTTTGAACTAGTTGACGGATTTACTTCTTGTTTCTTTCTGCTGAGATTCTTTGAAGTTGCTATTGATGGTGCCTTTTTACTTGAGTGATGAAATACATTGATGATACCTTATGTTTACCGTTTGTGCTTCTTACATTACATCTCTCATCATCAATGATTTGCTTTGCTCTCATGAGAGTGAGATTACTTGTTCTTTAACTTTGTGCACTCATTTTGGTTAAGAATAACATTTCCATGCCACTAATTTTAACACACTTTTCTAACTCTTGACTTATTTGACTCTTTAACCTTTCTTTTAGTTGTCAACTAATTCTTTTAGTTTCCTTTTGAGGCATGATAATTGTTGTTGCTTAACAAACAAACATCTTGCTCGTATTGCATGAATTTTTGGTTTGTAATATGATTGATGTTTGAATTCTATTTTCCTACATTCCAAGAGTTCATTTCTTTAAACTCATTTCATGATTGAGTTGCACTCACCTTTTGTTACCTGTTTTTCTGTCTGCTTGCTTATTTACCTACTTTTCTTTTCTCTGCTTTATTTGATAATCTGTATCCTAGAAATTCTATTTTTCAGGATGTCTGATAGGAAAGAAAAAGGCAAGGCTAAAGCCAGCTCCGGTAAGAGGAAGAGAGGACAGTCATCCGTCGCTCTATCGAATGTTCTATCGGATGAATTTTGGTGTGAAAAGAACTTTACTGATTAAGAGAAAGCTGATCAACTTGTGCCTGCTAATGACACAGTCAAATTTGCCAATCTTTATTGTGAACTCAAGTTTCCGGTCTTTGCAAAAAAATGGAACCTCTACTTGGAAAGGAAGCTTAAAATACCAACCAAATTGAGGAAGTACACTGAACATCAGATCAAATAGAGAGGTTGGGTATTTCTAGATAGAGATCTGGCAGAGGTAAACGCATCATGGGTCCGTGAGTTCTATTCTAACTATTATAGGACGACCCTTGATGCAGTGCAGCTTAGGGGAAAGCAGATTTTAGTCACAGAGGAGGCGATACAGGATATCCTCCACTTCCAGCCTAAAACAGATGATACATATGGTTTTCAGAAGGCCGAGAAGTCTATTAGATTCATGAGTTTTGATTGGGATGCTGTCCGGCGTACCATAGCCATTGATCTTGATGTTCCGTGGGCTATGGGAAAGTCAACGGTAACACCACAGGGTATAAAGGTTATTTATCTCAATGATGAGGCTAGGCTGTGGCAACAGATACTGAGTAATTATGTTATGCGTAGTACTCACGAGTCAGAAGTGCCAGCTACCATAATCCTCCATATTTGGTGCGTCATAGAAGGGAAAGACCTATACCTTCCAAGGCTCACCAGGAAGTATATGTCTAGAGTTCATGTGAGAGGCACCCTGCCATTTCCTTATTTGATCACCCAGATGGCTCGTCGAGTTAAGGTGCCTTGGGAGCCAGAGGATGAGAGACCACCGATTGCCGACTGCAAGAAGGTTATTCTGCACGGCAAGCGGTTCGGACCTCTAGGCCACAGACCACCTACTACTACTTCTACTGATGTGGCCACATCCTCAGCAGCACCTTCAGCACCTGCAGCACCACCTACTTCAGCAGCACCATCATCCACTTCTCAGCCAGTTTACCATCTTGTGCACCGCCTTTCTGAGCGTCTTGATCAGATGGAGCGCCGCAATCAGTAGCGCTATAAGCAGTCTGAGCGTCACAACAAGCGACGCTATGCACATCTGAAGCTGATTGTGACTTCGGGACATACTGACATTCCCTCTGAGCCTAACACACCCTCAGAGCACTCTGAGGAGGAGGAGGATGAGCAGGAGGAGGCCCAGCAGGAGGAGACACAGCCTACAGAGCCACAGGCACCTACACAGCCACAGCCTACGGAGTCACAGACACCTGCAGTTGACCATGGACTAGTGGGCGACGATCCTTCTTACCCAGCTTGATAGGGAGCATCGAGGACGATGCTATGATATAAGTGTGGGGAGGTGATGAGCGGATAATTTATACCCTTTTTGACAGTATTTTTAAGTAGTTTTTAGTATAACTTTGTTACTTCTTATTATATTTTTATTAGTTTTTACTCAAAAATCACATTTCTGGGCTTTACTATGAGTTTGTGTATTTTTCTGTAATTTCAGGTATTTTCTGGATGAAATTGAGGGACCTGAGCAAAAACCTGATTCAGGGCTGAAAAAGGACTACAGATGCTGTTGGATTCTGACCTCCCTGCACTCAAACTGGATTTTTTGGAGCTACGAAAGCCCAATTGGTGCACTCTCAATTGCGTTAGAAAGTAGACATCCTGGGCTTTCCAGCAATATATAATTGTCCATACTTTTCTCGAGATTTGATGGCCCAAACTAGTGTCGAAAGTTAGCCTAAAATTGTCTGGCGTAAAACGCCAAAACTGGCACCTTTTTCGGCGTTAAACGCCCATTCTGGTACCTGGGGTGGTGTTTAACGCCAACTTTGGGCATGTGAACGTGAAAGCTTGAAAGCTCAGCCCAGGCACACACCAAGTGGGTCCTAGAAATAGAATTCTGCAGTATCTGCACTTAGTTACTCATTTTCTGTAAACCTAGGTTACTAGTCTAGTATAAAAACTACTTTTAGAGATTCATTGAGAACCCTATGACATTTTTACACTTCATATTGTATTTCTGACGGCATGAGTCTCTAAACCCCATGGTTGGGGGTGAGGAGCTTTGCTGTGTTTCAATGAATTAATGCAATTACTACTGTTTTCTATTCAATCACGCTTGATTCTATTCTAAGATATTCATTCGCACTTCAATCCGGAGATGATGATCCGTGATACTCATAATTATTCTCAATTCTATGAACGTGTACGTGAATAAAATATTTTCTTTTTTAAGAAACTTTTTAAAGTATTTCACTAATTTGAATAAAATTTAATGTTACACTTGTTTGAAGAAATATTATACTGGAACATGGTTTAGAGCTCGAACACACAAAACCTGTGAGATTTTTGAGCCTATTAGAATTGGTTGCATTTTACCAACCAATATTTTATTTTTGGTGTGTGTTTTTCTCTCTAAAATTGTGATCTTTGTCTTGCTTAATTCTATAATTCCATTATTTGATGTATGCATACACTTACATGATTGAGGCCTTTGTTTCACTGAGCTTACATACCCATATGGCCTTACCTTTCACTATCCCTTACAAACCAATTTTGAGCCTATTTTACCCCTTTGTTCTTTACTTTAGCACATCATTAACTCTAAGCGAAAAACAATAATGTCCTTAATTTGAATCCTTGGTTAGCTTAGACTAGTGAGAGTGCTTATGATTTAAGTGTGGGAAAATTGGGTTTGGAAACCTTTGGTTTGAGAATTGAGTATGTTAGAATTTTCTGAAAATATGAAGAAAAAAAATAATGTTTAGGACATGATTCATGCATCCAATAATTTAATCATATGCATTGAGAAAAATAAAAGAAAAAAAAAGAAAAAAAAAAAAATATATATATATATATATATATATATATATATATATATATATATATATATATATATATATATATATATATATATATAAGTGAGATAAAGAAAAGAAAAGAAAAAAAAAGAGCAATTAAGCAAAAAGGGGACAAAATGCCCCAAAGTAAGTGGTGAAAGCAATGAATATGTACTGTACTTGAAAGTAGAATGCATGAATATGTGGAAAACATAGTTAATGGGTAGTTAGATTTTGCATTGTAATTGTCTTAAGTTAGGTGGGAAAAGTTTAAGTTAACTAAGGATTTAGATTTTAGTTCACTTGGCCAAATACAATCCTACCTTGACCTTAACCCCATTACGACCCTTAAAAGACCACTTGATATGTGTATCTGTGCATTAAATTTATGTTGATTGTTAGATGAAGAGCAAGCCTTAGAAAGCAAGGTTAGTAGAGAATTGAGAGAATCGAACCTAAGACACTTGAGTGATTAGAGTGCATACACTTCCAGTGAGGGTTCGATGCTCAATTCTTTGTTCCCGGCTTTCACAAGCTATTTTCTTTTACAAGTCTATTTGTACTTCATTTTTATGAGTTGAATTAGTGAAATCCAGTCCATATTTGTTCTTAAAAGATTTATTTACTTTTAACCAAGTAGGAAAAATCATTCTGCATGTAGTTACATTCATAGGTTGCATTGCATACTCTCTATCATTCCTCTTCACCCTTTTATAGCTTCTCTTGAGCTTAGCATGAGGACATGCTAATGTTTAAGTGTGGGGAGGTTGATAAACCACTATTTTATGGTTTATCTTATGCTTAATTGAGTGGTTTTTATCAACTCTTTACCGATTTATTCATACTAATCGCATGCTTTATATTTTCCTTCCTGATTTTGTGCTATGATTGAAAACATGCTTCTTTGAGCTTTAAATTACTAACTTTAATCCTCTCTTATTACCATTAGATGCCTTGATATGTGTGTTAAGCGTTTTCAGAGATTACAGGGCAGGAATGGCTTGGAGGATGGAAAGGAAGCATGCAAAAGTGGAAGGAATACAAGAAACTGAAGGAACTGCTAAAGCTGTCTAGCATGACCTCTCTGCACTCAAACGGTCATAACTTGAGCTTCAGAGGTCCAAATGATGCGGTTCCAGTTGCGTTGGAAAGCTAACGTCCGGGGCTTTGATTTGATATATAATGTGCCATAGCTTCCCCGAAGTTAGGTGATGCGTACGCGTGAATGACGTACCTGCGTCGCATCTGCGAACTTCAATCCGCGCGAACGCGTGGATGATGCCTCCACGTCACTTTCCCGCGACCAGTACGTACCAGAAAATATTGGGGGCAATTTCTGGGCTGTTTTTAACCCAGTTTTCAGCCCAGAACACACAGATTAGAGGCTATAAAGTGGGGGAATGCACCCATTCATAATCAAGCTTTCATATTCACAATTTTAGGATTAGATGTAGTTTTTAGAGAGAGAGGTTCTCTCCTCTCTCTTAGGATTAGGATTAGAATTAGGATTTCAACTTTATTATTTCAACTTACAACTTCAATCACAGGTTCAATGTTTCTTTTATTTATAAATATTCATGTTAGATTTGATTTCTTTTATTAATGCAATTCGAGGTATTTTCAGATTTAATTTTGCTTTGCTTTATTTACATGAATGCTTTTAATTTAATTAGAATTCTTCCTTTTGGCATTGGTTAAGTAATTGGTAACGCTTGAGCTGTCAAATAAAGCAGTGGTTGAAATTGGGAGTTGCTCCAATAACTCTAATCTTTCCATAGGAATTTACTAGGACCTGAGGATTAAGCTAATTAATCCACTTGATTTACCTTCATAGTTAGAGGTTAACAAAGTGGGATTAAAATCCAATTCTCATCACAATTGATAAGGATAGGACTTCCAGTGCTTATACCTTGCCAAGAGTTTTATTATTTATCTAAATTAATACAATTTACTTTCTTGCCATTTACTATTCTCGCTTTTTATCTGATACATTAAAAAACCCCCAATTTACAAACTCACAACCAATAATAAGAACACCTTCCTGCAATTCCTTGAGAAGATGACCCGAGGTTTGAATACTTCGGTTATCAATTTTAAAGGGGTTTGTTACTTGTGACAACCAAAACATTTGTAAGAAAGGTTGATTGCTTGGTTTAGTAACTATACTTGCAACGAGAGTTTACTATAACTTCTAAACCATCAATCTTCAGTTCTTTCAAAATGGCGCCGTTGCCGGGGAATTGCAAACGTGTGCCTTATTATTGGTTATTGTAAATATTTGCTTTTCACTTGTTTATTTGTTTTTATTTTTGTTTTTATTTTTGCTTTTTTCATAAATTAAGAGGTTATTGGTTTTTATTTAATTATAAAAAAATTTTTCAAAAAATTTTTTTTTCTTGGTGTTCATCTTGATCTTCAAGTTGTTCTTCGTGTTCATCTTGACCTTCAAGTTGTTCTTAGTTGTTTTCTTCGTTTTAATCTAAAAATTTTTAAGTTTGTTGTCATTTTATTGTTTTTCTCTTTCCTTATTAAATTCAAAAATTCAAAATTTAAAAATCAAATTTAAAAATTCAAATTTAAAAATTTTCAAAATTCAATTTTAAAAATTTTTCAAATTTCAAATCTCAAAATTCAAAATTCAAATTTCAAAAATTTAAAATTCAAATTTCAAAATTCAAATTTCAAAATTTCAAAATTCAAATTTAAAAAATTTAATTTTCAAATTCAAAATTTAAATAACCTTTTAATTTAAAATTTGTTTTTATTTTCATTTTTAATTTTTATTTGCTATTATGAATTCTCACCCCATCGCTTTGAGTTTGGTTCCAATGCTGTTGCAAGGAATGAAAATTATAACAGGAACATGCATCAAGGTCAAAACAATCAGAGATGGAAGGAGCCAAGAGGATCTGATCAACCCTTTAGGCAACAACACCTTCCAGGATACCATGGACAAAGACCATCCTACAATGCATGCCAAGACAATAGATATGGTGGATCCCCTTATAGTTACCAGCAAGCTCCATCATATGCCAATGAACCACCTCCTCAAAATAGCTTTGGACCACCATACTCACAAGCCCATTACCACCAAACACCCTCATATGATCCTAACCCTTATCCACCATACTAACCACCTTATGAGCCATATGAACCATATCAAGAACCACCACTTCCCTGTGTACCATTTCCATATCCATCACCTCAACACTCAACAGAGTGTTTCAAGGAAGCAATGGAAAGACTTAATGCAACCCTTCGCCAGCTGGACCAAGCAATAAATCAATTACCTTCCAAATGTTCGGACATTCAGGGAACCCCCATGGCTTCATGTGGAAAATCTAATGAAGAACGTAGCATAAAGGAGATACTAGAAACTCCAGTGGATAGTAAGGAGCATGACTTTGTACTGGAACAAGTGGAGAAAGCCGAAATTATCAAAGAAGAAGAATTGGTTGCAGACTTAGGAGATGCTGAACCTCCGTGGGAAAGTCAGGTTATAGAACCTCCTTCCAAGGCAATTAAAATTAATGCTGAGGAGGGTGTACAACCTCCAAGGCATACCATGGTTGAAGACTTGGAAGAGGTTGATCAAGAAATGGAGACTAAAGAAGCAGAAGCACAGCCTCCCATGCCCTTGGTAAGTAATGAAGAAGAGATTGAATTGGAAGAAAGCCACCAAGAGGAAGAGGTTGAAATTAAAGAAGTTTGCAAGGAGGTGGAAGTTGTCAAAGAGCACAAGGGAGTGGAGCTTGAAATCACCTTGCCAAAGTTATTAGAGACCCCTCCCCCTAAGTTGCCATCATCCTTCACAACATTCAAGTGGGTAAAATTCATATCCCTTAGCTTTCTAATCCCACTTGAATATGGGCTACTGGAGACGGATGGTCAACTTAGAGCTCTTTGTGGCATTAAGAGTAAGAGGAAGATGGGCAGTGGTAAGAATTGTCCTACAAGGTTCATTATGGTTGGAAGCTTTAAGTTTAAACGCAAGGGTTGGTGTAAAGCTCAACTAAATGGGTCTAGGAAGTTGTTTGACCACTTTAGTGAGAATTCAGATTCCTTACCACCCGGATGGAATCATGATGATCAACAAGAAGACGGGTGCAATAGCAAGGTTTGGGATCCTGGAATCTGTTCTGACCTCCAACACCCCGGAAGCCTTAGAATCTGTTTGAAGCTGCTCAAAGGCTTTACGTGCCTAGTTTGGGATCCCGGAGGCCATTGGAGTTACAAACATTGGTGGAGATTCCTGGATGAGTTCAAGCACAAGCCACCATAATAGGGAGCTCACTAAATGTCCAACTTAAGGACTTTAACTAAAAGTGCTAGGTGGGAGACAACCTACTATGGTATGATCGTTCCTTTTTCATTTTTATTAAGTTTTATTTGTTTTCGAGTTTTATTTTATTTTATTGAACCTGGAGTTTTGCATAACATTCATATTAGCATTGCATTCTGCATTTTTCATGCATAAAAAAAAACACGCACGCGACGCAGTAGCGTCACTGACGCGTCCGCGTCACCAGTGCGTTGTAAAGAAAAGAGAATTGAACAGAAAGTCACGCGAGAGCGTGGCTGGAGGCGTGCCCCTGGCACAAATCACCTCACGCGACCGCGTCCCCAACGCGTCCGCGTCACATGGGAAAAATGCCTCCCACGCGTCTGCGTCACAACGCGGCCGCGTGACCTGGAAATCGACGTAAGAAATGGTGCACGACCGAAAGTTGTGCTAGAGTGGTGCTGGACTGGTGCTGAACGCACAATTCTTACCACGCGGACGCATGGCTCATGCGTCCGTGTCATATCCCAATGATGGCCACTCACGCGATTGCGTCAACCACGCGACCGCGTCACCCTGGATTTTGGGAATACTAAGTTTCGAACAGAGAGTTGTGCGAGCGCGAGGCTGCCCTCGTGCCAATAGCATAAACTGTGTCACGTGACCGCGTCAATCTGTATAAGTGCAAGTCACGCGACCGCGTGCCCCACGCGTCCGCGTCGCTTGCGCCGCACAGCTTAACCTAATCTGCCAAAAATCTTATCTTTTCTTCCCCAATCCTAATTTTTTCTCCCTCCTTTCTTACTTACTTCTTCTTCCCTTCTTTCCCTTCCCATTCTTCTTATCTTTCATTTTATTTTACTTAATTTATTTGCATATTTCATTCATTGCATCTTAATTTTGTGCATATTTTTCTTTTCTTTTTTAAATTCATTATTTTTCCTTTGGTGTTAATTTTCTTATTTAACTGTTGCATCTTCTCTTAAATTATTTTGGGTGCTTAGTGACTTGTTTTATTCTGGATAGGTAATATTATATTTATCAATGTCAATCTTTTATACCTGTATTACTTTTACATTGACATAAATTTATATTATCTCTCCTTACCCACACTCTCTTCCCTATTTTTGCAAATTTTTGCACCACTAGTATGCCATGTGCTTCTATTATTTTCTCACTTGCATGTTGTAGCTACCTTGTAATTGAGACCCTCATTTTTAGCCTTAACCAACCCATGTTTTATTTGTTTTTTATCTTTGCTTTGGGTTACTGTTCTTCTTTTTCTCTTCTTTTAGGCTGGCCACCGAAGACGGAAAAAGGGAGAAACTTCTAAAAGGGGAGACAAACAAGTCCATCTGCACAATCCTTTAAGAAGAGCATCAGTTGGAACAACCCGTCCACCTGCACATCTCAGCATGCACCGAGGACGGTGCAATCTTTAAGTGTGGGGAGGTCGATACCGATCTCCATGGGTTAGTTACTCTCCTATCTCAACACTAAAGGTTTATTTTCCTTGTTAGTTGTTGCATTTACATGTTTGATTGCATATTTGTTTGATTTTGTGCATATTTTACCACTTGGTTGAAGAAATATTTTCTTTTTCAAGAAACTTTTTAAAGTATTTCACTAATTTGAATAAAATTTAATGTTACACTTGTTTGAAGAAATATTATACTGGAACATGGTTTAGAGCTCGAACATACAAAACCTGTGAGATTTTTGAGCCTATTTGAATTGGTTGTATTTTACGAACCAATATTTTATTTTTGGTATGTGTTTTTCTCTCTAAAATTGTGATCTTTGTCTTGCTTAATTCTATATTTCCATGATTTGATGTATGCATACACTTACATGATTGAGGCCTTTGTTTCACTGAACTTACATACCCATATGGCCTTACCTTTCATTATGCCTTGCAAACCAATTTTTAGCCTATTTTATCCCTTTGTTCTTTACCTTAGCACATCATTAACTCTAAGCGAAAAACAATAATGTCCTTAATTTGAATCCTTAGTTAGCTTAGACTAGTGAGAGTGCTTATGTTTTAAGTCTGGGAAAATTGGGTTTGGAAACATTTGGTTTGAGAATTGAGTATGTTAGAATTTTCTGAAAATGTGAAAAAAAAAAATAATCTTTAGGACATGATTCATGCATCCAATAATTTAATCATATGCATTGAGAAAAATAAAAGAAAAGAAAAAAATATATTTATATATGTATATATATATATATATATATGTATATATATATACATATATATATATGTATATATATATATATATATATATAAAGTGAGAAAAAGAAAAGAAAAGAGAAAAAAAAGAGCAATTAAGCAAAAAAGAGACAAAATGCCCCAAAATAAGTGGTGAAAGCAATGCATATGTAATGTACTTGAAAGTAGAATGCATGAATATGTGGAAAACATAGTTAATGGGTAGTTAGATTTTGCATTGTAATTGTCTTAAGTTAGGTGGGAAAAGTTTAATTTAACTAAGGATTCAGATTTTAGTTCACTTGGCCAAATACAATCCTACCTTGACCCTAACCCCATTACAACCCTTAAAAGACCTCTTGATATGTGTATCTGTGCATTAAATTGATGTTGATTGTTAGATGAAGAGCAAGCCTTAGAAAGCAAGGTTAGTAGAGAATTGAGAGAATCGAACCTAAGACACTTGAGTGATTAGAGTGCATATACTTCCAGTGAGGGTTCGATGCTCGATTCTTTGTTCCCGGCTTTCACAAGCTATTTTCTTTTACAAGTCTATTTGTACTTCATTTTTATGAGTTGAATTAGTGAAATCCAGTCCATATTTGTTCTTAAAAGATTTATTTACTTTTAACCAAGTAGGAAAAATCATTCTGCATGTAGTTACATTTATAGGTTGCATTGCATACTCTCTATCATTCCTCTTCACCCCTTTATAGCTTCTTTTGAACTTAGCATGAGGACATGCTAATGTTTAAGTGTGGGGAGGTTGATAAACCACTATTTTATGGTTTATCTTATGCTTAATTGAGTGGTTTTTATCAACTCTTTACACATTTATTCATACTAATCGCATGCTTTATATTTTCCTTCCTGATTTTGTGCTATTATTGAAAACATGCTTCTTTGAGCTTTAAATTACTAACTTTAATCCTCTCTTATTACCATTAGATTCCTTAATATGTGTGTTAAGCATTTTCAGAGATTACAGGGCAGGAATGGCTTGGAGGATGGAAAGGAAGCATGCAAAAGTGGAAGGAATACAAGAAACTAAAGGAACTGCTAAAGCTGTCCAGCCTAACCTCTCTGCACTCAAACGATCATAACTTGAGCTACAGAGATCCAAATGATGCGGTTCCAGTTGTGTTGAAAAGCTAACGTCCGGGGCTTCGATTTGATATATAATTTGCCAAAGCTACCTCGAAGTTAAGCAACATGAACGCGTGAATGACGCGCCCACGTTGCATCTGCGAACTTCAATCCGCGCAAACGCGTGGATGACGCCTCCGCGTCACTTTTCCGCGACTAGTACGTACCAGAAAACGCTGGGGGCGATTTCTGGGCTGTTTTTGACCCAGTTTTTAGCCCAGAACACACAGATTAGAGGCTATAAAGTGGGAAAATGCACCCATTCATAATCAAGCTTTCATATTCACAATTTTAGGATTAGATGTAGTTTTTAGAGAGAGAGGTTCTCTCCTCTCTCTTAGGATTAGGATTAGAATTAGGATTTCAAATTTATTATTTCAACTTACAACTTCAATCACAGATTCAATGTTCCTTTTATTTATAAATATTCATGTTAGATTTGATTTCTTTTATTAATGCAATTCGAGGTATTTTCAGATTTAATTTTGCTTTGCTTTATTTACATGAATGCTTTTAATTTAATTTAGAATTCTTCCTTTTGGCTTTGGTTAAGTAATTGGTAATGCTTGATCTGTTAAATAAAGCAGTGGTTGAAATTGGGAGTTGCTCCAATAACTCTAGTCTTTCCATAGGAATTGACTAGGACTTAAGGATTAAGCTAATTAATCCACTTGATTTACCTTCATAGTTAGAGGTTAACAAAGTGGGATTAAAATCCAATTCTCATCACAATTGATAAGGATAGGACTTCCAGTGCTTATACCTTGCCAAGAGTTTTATTATTTATTTAAATTAATACAATTTACTTTCTTGCCATTTACTATTCTCGCTTTTTATCTTATACATTAAAAACCCCCAATTTACAAACTTACAACCAATAATAAGAACACCTCCCTGCAATTCCTTGAGAAGACGACCCGAGGTTTGAATACTTCGGTTATCAATTTTAAAGGGGTTTGTTACTTGTGACAACCAAAACGTTTGTAAGAAAGGTTGATTGCTTGGTTTAGTAACTATACTTGCAACGAGAGTTTACTATAACTTCTAAACCATCAATCTTCAGTTCTTTCAAGGATCTGGGAAGGGATGACTGTGACGAGCTTCAAACCTGCGAATGTTGGGCGCAGTAACAGTGTGCAAAAGGACAAGGGTCCTATTCCGACGCTAGTGGGAACTGACAGATGATTAGCCGTGCGGTGACAGCGAATATGGATTTGTTTTTATCCGAGAGGATCATACAGCCTGCCATGGAAAGAGCCGTGCGTGTTCAGAGAAGAAGACAGTAGGAAAGCAGAGATTCAGATGACAGAGCATCTCCGGAACCTCAACCCTTTCTCGTTATCGAATTACAAGTACCATTTATTTTATGTTATTTATTCTGCATAAACACAATTATTTTTATTACTAATTTCCTGACTAAGAGTTATGAAATAACCATATCTTGCTTCAAGCTGACAATCTCTGTGGGATCGACCCTTACTCACGTAAGGTATTACTTGGACGACCCAGTGCACTTGCTGGTTAGTTGTGCGGAGTTGTGAAAAGTGTGATTTACAATTTCGTGCACCAAGTTTTTGGTGCCGTTGCCGGGGATTGTTCGAGTTTGGACAACTGATGGTTTATTTTGTTGCTTAGATTAGGAAAAATTTATCTTTTTGGTTTAGAGTCTTCTATTATTGTTTTTGGTTAAAATTTTAGAGTCCTTATTTTCTTTCACTAAATTATTTTCGAAAAAAGTTTTTTAAAAACCAATAACTTCATAATTTAGTCTTCTGTTTGAGTTTAGTTTCATATTTTTAGTTTGGTGTCAATTGCATGATTTTATTTTTCTGTCAATTTTTTGAATTATTAGTGTCCAAAATATAAAAATTTTTAAGTTTGGTGTCCTTTGTGTTTCTATTTTCTTAAAAAAAAATTTTAAAATTTTTTCTTGGTGTTCATCTTGATCTTCAATGTGTTCTTGGTGTTCATCTTGACATTCAAAGTTTTCTTGTTTGTTTTCTCTGTTTTGATCTAAAAATTCTAAGTTTGGTGTCATTTTGCTGCTTTTCTCTTTTCTCATTAAATTCAAAAATATATTTTTTATTTATTTAATTGAATTTTCGAAAATAACATTTAAAAATTCAGATTTTTATTTTAAAATTTTTTTATCTTATCTTAATTTTAAAATTTCAAAAATCAAATCCAAAGTTTTTCAAATCTTCTTAATTAAGTAATTATTTTAGTTTTCGAATTTAATTTCCTTTTTTTTAGTTTTTGAAATTTATATTTTAATTTCTAATTATTTTATTTTATCTTTTTTTATTTATTTGGTTTATTTTTAATTAATTAAAATAAAAATAAAAATATATTTTATTTGCAATTTACATCAATTCCCTTTTCTCCATCATGGACCTAAGTGGAACTGAACAGTCCAGAAGGACTCTGGGGTCATATGCTAACCCCATTACTGCTGCATACGGGAGTAGTATCTGTATACCTCCCAACAGAGTAAGCAGTTTTGAGCTAAATCCTCAGCTCATTATCATGGTGCAGCAAAATTGCCAATATTCTGGTCTTCCACAAGAAGAACCTACTGAGTTTCTGGCACAACTCTTACAAATTGCTGACACAGTACGTGATAAAGAGGTGGATCAGGATGTCTACAGATTATTATTGTTTCCATTTGCTGTAAAAGATCAAGCTAAGAGGTGGTTAAATAACCAACCCATAGCAAGCATAAGAACATGGAAACAGTTATCAGACAAATTCCTGAATCAATATTACCCTCCAAAAAGGATGACACAGCTAAGGCTGAACATCCAAGGCTTTAAACAAGAGTATGATGAATCTCTTTATAATGCCTGGGAGAGGTACAAAGGGAAGCTAAGGAAATGCTCCTCTGAAATGTTTTCAGAGTGGGTGCAGTTAGACATCTTTTACTATGGGCTTACAGAAAAAGCTCAAATATCTCTAGACCACTCAGCTGGTGGATCTATACATATGAAAAAGACAATTGAAGAGGCTCAAGAGCTCATTGATACAGTTGCTAGAAATCAGCATCTGTAGTCCTCCCTGAAAGAAGAGGCTAAAGCAGTATCCACTGAACTTAGTCCTCAAGAACAAGTTGCTGAACTCAATTAGCAATTGCTTATCATAACAAAACAATTCACAGAATTCAAAGAGATGCTCCAAGACACTAAAAATACTAACCAGAATATGGTAGCACAATTGGATCAAACAAGACAGCAGCTATCTAAACAGATAACAGAAGAGCTGTTCAATTAAGGAGTGGGAAAACACTAAATGTATCAATCCAAAGTAGCAGGAAGCCAAGAAAGGAACAACTGACAAAGGATAACCAAACCACTATCCTAAATCCCACTGAGGACAGTAAGAGTCCATAGAGGAATGATTCTGGCGTTTAAACGCCAGAAAAGGGTAGAAAACTAGCGTTAAACACCCAAGGGACAGCCAATTCTGGCGTCCAGACACCAGAAAAGGGTGGCAATCTGGCGTTAAACGCCCATGTAGCCCCCAATTCTGGCGTTCAAACACCACAAAGGGGTCAGACACTTGCAACTGCTAATAACAACCCCCTTAAGTAGGCTTCTCCAACCACTTCTGTAGTAAATAAACCTGTAGCAACCAAGGTTGAAGAATATAAAGCCAAGATGCCTTATCCTCAGAAACTCCACCAAGCGGAACAAAATAAACAATTTGCCCGCTTTGCAGATTACCTCAGGACTCTTGAAATAAAGATTCCGTTTGCAGAGGCACTTGAGCAAATACCCTCTTATGCTAAGTTCATGAAAGAGATCTTAAGTCATAAGAAGGATTGGAAAGAAACTGAAAAAGTTTTTCTCACTGAAGAATGTAGTGCAGTAATTCTGAAAAGCTTACCAGAAAAGCTTAAAAATCCCGGAAGCTTTATGATACCATGCACATTAGAGGGTGCTTGTACCAAGACAGCTTTGTATGACCTTGGGGCAAGTATCAACCTAATACCTGCATCCACTATCAAAAAGCTTGGTTTGACTAATGAAGCTAAACCAACCTGGATATACCTCCAACTTGCTAATGGCTCCATTAAAATCCCATCAGGCATAATTGAGGACATGATTGTCAAGGTTGAGCCATTTGCCTTTCCTACTGACTTTGTAGTGCTGGAAATGGAGGAGCACAAGAGTGCAACTCTCATTCTAGGAAGACCTTTCCTAGCAACTGGACGAACCCTCATTGATGTCCAAAGAGGAGAGATAACTCTGAGAGTCAATGAGGATGAGTTTAAGTTGAATGCTGTCAAAGTCATGCAGCATCCAGACACACCAAAAGACTGCCTGAGTGCAGATGTTATTGATTCCTTGGTGGAAGAGGTCAATATGACTGAGAGTCTCGAATCAGAGCTAGAGGACATTTTTAAGGATGTTCAGCCTGATCTGGAGGAACCAAAGAGAATAGAAGAACCTTTGAAAATTCCTTAGGAAGAGGATAAGCCTCCTAAACCTGAGCTCAAACCACTACCACCATCCCTGAAATATGCATTTCTGGGAGAAGGTGACACTTTTCCGGTGATCATAAGCTCTGCTTTAAATCCACAGGAAGAGAAAGCACTAATTCAGGTGCTAAGGACACACAAGACAGCTCTTGGGTGGTCCATAAGGATCATTTTCCTTTACTATTCATAGACCAGATGCTAGAGAGACTAGCAAGTCATGAATACTATTACTTTTTGGATGGCTATTTAGGTTACAACCAAATTGCAGTGGATCCTCAGGATCAAGAGAAGACAACATTCACATGTCCATCTGGAGTCTTTGCCTACAGAAGGATGCCATTTGGTCTATGCAATGCACCTGCAACCTTTCAGAGGTGCATGCTCTCTATCTTCTCTGACATGGTAGAGAAATTTTTGGAAGTCTTCATGGATGTCTTCTTAGTATTTGGAGACTCATTCAGCTCCTGTCTTGACCATCTAGCACTTGTTCTGAAAAGATGCCAAGAGACTAACCTGGTTTTAAACTGGGAGAAATGTCACTTTATGGTGACTGAAGGAATTGTCCTTGGGCACAAAATTTCGAACAAAGGAATAGAGGTGGATAAAGCTAAGGTAGAGGTAATTAAAAAATTACCACCACCTGCCAATGTTAAGGCAATCAGAAGCTTTCTGGGGCATGCAGGATTCTATAAGAGGTTTATAAAGGATTTTTCAAAAATTGCAAAACCTCTGAGTAATCTGCTAGCTGCTGACATGCCATTTGTCTTTGACACGAAATGTCTGCAGGCGTTTGAAACTCTGAAAGCTAAGTTGGTCACAGCACCAGTTATTTCTGCACCAGACCGGACATTACCATTTGAACTAATGTGTGATGCTAGTGATCATGCCATTGGTGCAGTATTGGAACAGAGGCATGATAAGCTTCTACATGTCATTTATTATGCTAGCCGTGTTTTAAATGATGCACAGAAGAATTACACAACCACAGAAAAGGAGTTACTTGCAGTGGTCTATGCCATTGACAAGTTCAGATCTTATTTAGTAGGATCAAAAGTGATTGTGTACACTGACCATGTTGCTCTAAAATATCTCTTCACAAAGTAGGATTCAAAACCCAAACTTATAAAATGGGTGCTGCTTCTGCAAGAGTTTGATATAGAAATAAGAGACAGAAATGGGACAGAGAACCAAGTAGCTGATTACTTGTCTCGGATAGAACCAGTAGCAGGAGCGTCCCTCCCTCCTACTGAGATCTCTAAAACCTTTCTGGATGAGCAACTCTTTGCCATTCAGGAAGTACCATGGTTTGCAAACATTGCAAACTATAAAGCTGTGAGATTCATACCCAAAGAGTACAGTAAGCAGTAAACGAAAAAAATAATTACTGATACAAAGTACTACTTGTGGAATAAACCATATCTCTTTAAGAGGTGTGCAGACGGAATGATCCATAGATGTGTGCCTAGAGAAGAGGCATAGAAGATCCTATGGCATTGCCATGGATCACAGTATGGAGGACATTTCGGAGGTGAGCGAACAGCCACCAAGGTTCTCCAATGAGGCTTCTACTGGCCTACTTTCTATAAAGACTCCCGAGAGTTTGTACGTAACTGTGACAGTTGCCAGAGAGCTAGTAATCTACCTCATGGTTATGCCATGCCTCAGTAAGGGATCTTAGAGATTGAGTTGTTTGAGGTATGGGGTATTGACTTCATCGGGCCCTTCCCACCATCATACTCAAACACTTATATTCTAGTGGCAGTAGACTATGTATCTAAATGGGTAGAGGCAATTGCAACACCCACTAATGATACTAAGACAGTGATGAAGTTCCTCCAGAAGAATATCTTCAGCAGGTTCGGTGTCCCCAGGATACTGATCAGCGATGGAGGCACTCATTTCTGCAATAAACAGCTTGACTCTGCTCTGGTCTGGTATGGAATTAACCATAAAGTGGCAACTCCATATCATCCACAGACAAATGGGCAGGCTGAAGTCTCAAATAGAGAACTAAAATGAATCCTGAAGTGGACTGTTAATGCCCGTAGAAAGGATTGGGCAAGAGGTCTGGATGATGCTATGTGGGCATACAGAACAGCATTCAAAACTTCTATAGGGACCTCTCCATACCAGCTTGTGTATGGAAAAGCCTGTCATCTACCAGTGGAACTAGAACACAAGGCCTACTGGGCAACCAGATTCCTAAACCTTGATACTAAGGTAGCTGGAGAGAGGAGATTACTCCAGTTGAATGAACTGGAAGAATTCAGACTCTGATAAACCCATATTTCACGAGTTATTTTGTGCTTAGTTTGAGTGATTTATTCAACCCTTCACCCACTTATCCATATTAATTGCATGGTTTTACTTTCCCTTCCTTATTATGTGATGTATGTGAAAAACATGTTTCCCAAGCTTTAAAATGAATTATTTTAATTACCTTTATTTCCATTCGATGCCGTGATTAGTGTGTTGAGTAGTTTCAGATTTTCTAAGGCAGAATGACTTAAAGGATGGAAAAAGAAACGTACAAAAATGGAAGGAAAGTGCGAAACAGAGTTTTGCAGAAACTGGTATCCACGCGATCGCATGGATGACGCGATCGCGTGCCAAGAGCGAAGAAGCAGCGACGCGGCCGCATGACTGACGCGGCCGCGCGACTTGAGCATAGCGCATTCGATGCGGACGCGTGACCGACGTGACCGCGCCACAAGGAAAACTCCAGATGACGCGACCGCGTGACCCACGCGGACGCGTGACAGAGGCCACGTATCAGAATTTACAAAATACGCCCCCAGTGATTTCTGAAGCCCTTTTGGCCCAGATCCAAGCACAGAATACATAGATTAGAGGTTATAAACTGGAGGAATGCATCCATTCAAAGGGAGCTCACAATTTTTACTATTTTCCATGATTTAGATTTAGTTTGAGAGAGGTTCTCTCCTCTCTCTCTTAGGATTAGGATTTAGGACTTCTCTTAGTTTTTAAGAGTGACTCTCGATCCAGGTTTTATGTTTCTTTGTTTTAAGCTTCCTTTTTCACTTTTATTTATTTATTCCAGCACTTGAGTTGATTAATTACTTTTCTAATTGAATTTATGAATTATTCCATGTTACAGATTATTATTTGAATTAATGGTATTTGAGGTATTTTCAGTTTATGATTGCTCTTTTTAATTTATGTTATCATTGTTTCCGATCTGAAGATATTCTATTCCAGCAATTTACTTTTTCCCCTTTTGGTCTTGGTTAAGAAATTAGTAACTCAACAGTTACCAACTCAGCATAATTGATAATCATTATCTTGCTAATTGAACTGAAATTCAATAATCCCAACTTTTTCTTAGGAAATAAATAGGATTCGAAGGTCAAACTAATTAGTCCCTTGACTTTCCTTTGTTTTAGCAAAGGGTAACTAAGTGGAATTTAGATTCAACTTTCATTATTGTTGAGAGAGATAACTAAGTTGGACTTCCAATTTCTCTTACCTTGCCAGAAGTTTGCTTTACAGTATTTATTTATTTTAATTGCCATTTACTTTACTTGTTATTCAAATCACTTGCTTCTCACCTTCTAAACCCCGATTACAACCTTTATAGCCAATAATAAGAACATACTTCCTTTCAGTTCCTTGAGAAGACGACCCGAGGTTTGAATACTCGGTTAACAATTTTAAAAGGGGTTTGTTATTTGTGACACCCAAAACGTTTGTACGAAGGGATTTCTGTCGGTTTAGAGACTATATCTACAACGCGACTATTTTTATGAACTTCTTTACTAGCAAAAATCCCAACGTCAGACTCAATGCTTTCAAAAATACTAAAATTTATAAGGAGAAAGCAAAAATATGGCATGACAAAAGGCTGACAACTAGAGTCTTTGAGATAGGACAGAAGGTTCTGCTGTTTAACTCTAGGCTCAGATAGTTCCCTGGGAAATTGAAATCCCAGTGGAGGGGCCCATATGTGATTATAACTGTGTCACCATATGGCTATGTAGAACTTCAAGATATTGATTCTGAAAAAAAGTTCATTTTTAATGGACAAAGAATCAAACATTATCTTGAAGGTAATGTTGAGCAAGAATGCTCAAAGCTGAGACTAAGTTAAAAGCTCAGTAAAGTCCAGCTAAAGACAGTAAATAAGCGCTTGTTGGGAGGCAACCTAGCCATTATCAATAATTAGATGTTTGTAACAGTTAGATAAGTCTTTTTAATTTTGTTTTCCTTGTTAATTAATATATTTTTAGTGACAAAGTCAGTAAAATGGAGGTTCAAGACATAAAACAGAGAAATCACAGAGAAAAGGAGCTCACTGGCGTCAAAACGCCAGTAAGGAGGAAAACTGGGCGTTAAACACCAGAATAGGAAGCATTCTGGGCGTTTAATGCCAGAATTGGTAGCATTCTGGGCGTTCAGAAAAATGCCCAGTGAAGAAGGATTTCTGGCATTTAACGCCAGCCAGGATACCTGGCTGGGTGTTAAATGCCCAAAATGGCCACCAGATGGGCGTTAAACGCCAGAATGGATATCATTCTGGGCGTTTAACGCCAAAACAGACAGGGGAGAGGTAATTTCATTTTCAACCCAAATTTTTTCAAATATTCTTGTTTTAATTCCAAATTTTCTGCATCTAAACATTACAAACATTCAATTTCTAACTTCCATTAACAAAAATTCATAATCTTATAAATCCCTTTTAATTTCCTTCAAATTCCTTTTAAATCTTTTTCAAAAACTCATTTACAAAAAATCATCATTTATCTTTTCAATTTCTTTTCAAATTTTTTCCATTCATTCATATTATCTTTTATTTGTTAGATGCATAAACAAAAAAATTTCAGATTTATCCTCCTCATATCTTCCTCATATCTCTTCAATTTTGAAAACAATCTTTTCTTTTGCCTTTCATGTTTATCTTTTATCAATCATATCTTTTTCTTTTAAATTTTTGAAACCATACCCTCCCTCCCCTCTATTTATACATTCGGCCATCACCCCTCCTCCATCATTCGAATCATTCTCTCCATCTACTCATCTTCTTTCTGTGCTTTTGCTTGAGGACAAGCAAAGCTCTAAGTTTGGTGTGATTTTTCGTGATCACTGACCAAGATCATGGCCCCTAAAGGAAAACAAACCACTCCAAGAGGCAAGAAAGAAAATAATCCAAGACCACAATTGATGCATGAGAGGTTCTGTACCAAAGAACATGCAGATCATTACCTCAAAATAGTGTGCAGAAGATCAGTGATCCCGGAAGTCAAGTTCGATCTGAAAGAAGACGAATATCTGGAGATCCAAGAGCAGATTTGAAACAGAGGCTGGGAAATCCTAGCTAATCCTGAGATGAATGTGGGAAAAAATATGGTCCAGGAATTTTATGCAAATCTGTGGCTGACAGATAAGCAAAGAATGGAGGGAACTGCCTTCCACACTTTTCGAACCATGGTCAGAGGGAGAATTATCTACTTCCATCTTGATAAAGTGAGAGAAGTCCTCAAAATTCCTCAACTGCAAGATGATCCAGAATCCTTTAACAGGAGAATGGCTAAAGATAAAAAGTTGGATCAAGTTCTAGAGGACATATGCCTCCCTGGAACCAAGTGGATAACCAATTCAAAAGGTATCCCAAACCAACTGAAGAGAGGGTACCTCAAGCCACTTGCTAGGGGCTGGCTGGATTTCATTGGGCGATCCATACTTCCCACTAGCAACCGCTCTGAAGTCACTGTCAAAAGAGCAATGATGATCCACTGTATTTTGCTGCGAAAAGAAGTGGAAGTCCATCAATTAATTCCTTATGAAATTTACACAATTGCAAACAAGGAATCCACTGAGGCCAAATTGGCCTACCCAAGCTTGATCAGTCTGTTATGTAAAGATGCGGGAGTACAAATAGGTGTTGATGAGTATATCCCAGTTGAACACCCAATCACCAAAAGGGTGATGGATGGACCTCAAGTTTAAGACAACCTCATCAAAAGGAGGGCGCATGAGCTCCTCCCAGAAATTCCCCAATTTGACTATTGGGCCCGCTTAGAAGCATCTGTCAACAAGCTGCAAGAATCTGTGGATCAACTCAAAGAAGAACAGCAGAATCAGAACAGCATGCTCTATAAACTGCTCAGAGAACAAGAGAAACAAGGGCATGATATACAGGAGCTAAAGCGCCAGAAGCTGTCCCTTGAAGAGCCAGGCGTCCCACAAATTGAAGGAGCACTTGTCTCTTCCAATGCAGGTTGTTGAGTCCTAACTCTGTGATAACTTTTGTTACTAGAGATCTATTTTAAGAGTCATTTATTTTTATGTTTTTAATTTTCTTTCTTTTATTGGTCTGCTTTTATGTTTATTTTATGTCTTATTTTTTTATTATTATTTCATGATTAATAAAAGTTAGAGTCTATGTCTTAAAGCTATGAATGTCCTATGAATCTTTCACCTTTCTTAATTGAAAAATGTTTTTAATTACAAAAGAACAAGAAGTACATGATTTCGAATTATATCTTGAGATTAGTTTAATTATTTTGATGTGGTGACAATACCTTTTATTTTCTGAATGAATGCTTAAACAGTGCATATTTTTGAATTTGTTGTTTATGAATGTTAAAAATTGTTGGCTCTTGAAAGAATAATGAAAAAGTAGAAATGTTATTGATAATCTGAAAAATCATAAAATTGATTCTTGAAGCAAGAAAAAGCAGTGAATAGAAAAAGCTTACAAAAAAAAGAGAGAAGCAGAAAAAGCCAATAGAGGCTTTGAGCATTAACGGATAGGAGGGCCCACAGGAATATAATCCTGGCCTAAGCGGCTAAACCAAGTTGTCCCTAACCATGTGCTTGTGGCGTGAAGGTTTCAAGTGAAAAACTTGAGACTGAGTGGTTAAAGTCGTGGTCCAAAGCAAAATGAGTGTGCTTAAGAGCTCTGGACACCTTTAACTGGGGACTCTAGCAAAGTTGAGTTACAATTTGAAAAGGTTCACCCAGTTATGTGTCTGTGGAAATTATGTATCTGGTGGTAATACTGGAAAACAAAATCCTTAGGGTCACGGCCAAGACTCATAAAGTAGCTGTGTTCAAGAATCAACATACTGAAATATGAGAATCAATAACACTATCTGAATTTTGAGTTCCTATGAAAGCCAATTATTCTGAACTTCAAAGGATAAAGTGAGATGCCAAAACTGTTCAGAAGCAAAAAGGCTACAAGTCCCGCTCATCTAATTGGAACTAAGTTCATTGATAAGTTTGGAATTCATTTTATATTCTCTTATTTTTATCCTATTTTGTGTTTAGTTGCTTGGGGACAAGCAACAATTTAAGTTTGGTGTTGTGATGAGCGGATAATTTATACCCTTTTTGGTAGTGTTTTTAAGTAGGTTTTAGTATAATTTAGTTACTTTTTATTATATTTTTATTAGTTTTTATTCAAAAATCACATTTCTTGGCTTTACTATGAGTTTGTGTATTTTTCTGTAATTTCAGGTATTTTCTGGCTGAAATTGAGGGACCTGAGCAAAAACCTGATTCAGGGGCTGAAAAAGGACTGCAGATGCTGTTGGATTCTGACCTCCCTGCACTCGAACTGGATTTTCTGGAGCATTAGAAGCCCAATTGGTGCGTTCTCAATTGCGTTGAAAGGCAGACATCCTGGGCTTTCCAGCAATATATAATAGTCCATACTTTGCCCGAGATTTTATGGCCCAAACCAGCGTCCAAAGTCAGCCTAAAACTGTCTGGCGTAAAACGCCAGAACTGGCACCTTTTTCAGCGTTAATGCCCAGGGTGGTGTTTAATGCCAACTTTGGGCATGTGAACGTGAAATCTTGAAAGCTTAGCCCAGGCACACACCAAGTGGGTCCCAGAAGTGGAATTCTGCACCATCTGCACTTAGTTACTCATTTTCTGTAAACCTAGGTTACTAGTCTAATATAAAAACTACTTTTAGAGATTTATTAAGAACCCTATGACATTTTTACACTTCATATTGTATTTCTGACGGCATGAGTCTCCAAACCCCATGGTTGGGGGTGAGGAGCTCTGCTGTGTTTCAATGAATTAATGCAATTACTACTGTTTTCCATTCAATCACGCTTGATTCTATTCTAAGATATTCATTCGCACTTCAATCCGGAGAAGATGATGATCCGTGACACTCATCATTATTCTCAATTCTATAAATGCGTGCCTGACAACCACTCCCATTCTATCTAAGCTCAACATAGTCATTGAGCGACAGCTTGAATGCGTATCTCTTGGGTTTCTGATCCACGGACCGAGTCCGGAGGTTAGAACCTTTGTGGTATAGGCTAGAACAAATTTGCAGCATTCCTAGGATCCGGAAAGTCTAAACCTTGTCTATGGTATTCCGAGTAGGATCTGGGAAGGGATGACTGTGACGAGCTTCAAACCTGCGAATGTTGGGCATAGTGACAGTGTGCAAAAGGACAAGGGTCCTATTCCGACGCTAGTGGGAACCAACAGATGATTAGCCGTGCGGTGACAGCGCATATGGATTTGTTTTCATCCGAGAGGATCATACAACCTGCCATGGAAAGAGTCGTGCGTGTTCGGAGAAGAAGACAGTAGGAAAGCGAGATTCAGATGACAGAGCATCTCCGGAACCTCAACCCATTTCTCGTTATCGAATTACAAGTACCATTTATTTTATGTTATTTATTCTGCATAAACACAATTATTTTATTTACTAATTTCCTGACTAAGAGTTACGGAATAACCATAGCTTGCTTCAAGCCGACAATCTCTGTGGGATCGACCCTTCACGTAAGGTATTACTTGGACGACCCAGTGCACTTGCTGGTTAGTTGTGCGGAGTTGTGAAAACTGTGATTCAATTTCGTGCACCAGGAGGTCGCCGTCTCTGGCGGATTATATTTTGGTGAACCATTTCAGACTTTTGTTCTATTTTGCTTTATTTTATTTTATTTTCCTTTTAGTACTTGCACATTTCTATTTTATTGTACTTTTGTTTATTTTTACTTTATTACATTTTGCACTTTGGACTTGTATATATCTTAGATATTTAGCTTGAATTGCACTTTTAGTCTATTAGTTGTGATTTGGAAAAACATGGATTATTGAGTTTAGCTTACCCTTTTGCATATGAGAAATTGGTTTGATTAAAAATAGAGAGTAAACTAAAAACTTTTAATTTTTCATAATCACAACATTTCATTTAGTATATATATATATAATAATAAATGTTAGTCAATTTGTTGAAATTTTCAAGAAATTCATTTTTCTAAGAAAAGGCATTTAAGATTCACATTGATTTGAGTTAAAACTTTTTGTATATATATATAATTGGAATATGGCTTTTGAGCTAAAAACACACAACATGGACATCTGATATTCATTTTGAAACCAAACAAGGATCTGACTCAATTCAATAGAAACTTCACTAATACCCTATGTGGTATTGTTAGGCCACTAGAACGCGTCTTTTTAGCTTTCATCTAGGCCTTTCTTTCGGGAAGGAAGTCACACCGGACACGGTCATAGGGCTTTTCCAAATCGACTTTGATAGCCATATCCCCTTTTTTCCTTCTTACCCAGTCTACAGAGCCTTGAATTCTTCGTGCCCTCGGTGTAGCCCCAACCTTAGACCCTTCGTTCCCCATAGCCTTTTTCTGGGGATAGCCTGGTCTTTCGTCGCCTTGAGCGGCCCCCTCTGGTAGCCCTTCCTCGAGTTTTTGAGCTTAATTGCATGGTTACATTATTTAACCATGATCTTTATTCTTGTGTGTTTCTTATCTATGTTAATTATTTAGTGTATGTTCATGCTTATATGTGATTGAGGCCATCATTTGATATTAGCTCACTTATCCCAAATAGCCTACGATTCCATTTACATTTGTTTGTTACTTTGAGCCTTCTTAACCCCCTTTCTGTTCTTTATATTACCACATCACTAGCCTTAAGCGGAAAAACAATTAATTACCCTATTTGAATCTTTGGTTAGTTTAAGATAGAGATTGTGTGTCAACTAAGTGTGGGAAAATGTGGGACCTATGGTTAATGAGAATGTGTTTTTGCTTATATTGACAAATATTGGAAATTTGGGTGCCTACTCATGTGAAATTAGAAAAACATATGAATTGATATATTATGCTTTCATTCATAAAAAAAAAAGAGAAGAAAAGGAATAAATGAATAGGGGAATAAAATCACCCCAATATTAAGTTCAATAAAAAGACCAATGCATATGTGATGAAATTAAAAAATTGATACATGAGTGTGTGAAAATGTGTAAAAGTGAGATTTTGGGTAGCTAAGCTTAATTTTAGAATTGTATAAAGTATGTGTATGTGTTAGGTGAGAACTTAGGTTAGTCAAAGATTCATAATATAGCTCACTTGGCCATATATATACCCCCACCCTTACCTTAGCCCCATTACAACCTTGAAAAGCCCTCATGATATTTGCATTTGTACACTTAAAATTGTTGATTGGTTAGATGAAGAACAAAGTTTTAGAAAGCATGATTAGAGGAGATTTGAGTGGTTTAACCCCAAACACTTGATTGATTAGAGTGCATATACAAATCCAATGAGGGTTCAATTGCTCATTTCCATATGTCCCTATTTGATCATTTCTTGTCTTGCAAGTTTGTAAACTCTTCTGATTAACTCAACTCAATTGTGAATGTGACTTGGAAATTTAACTCACTTTGACCACATGTATGCTTATATATATATATATATATATATATATATATATATATATATATATATATATATATATATATATATATATATATATATATAGTACTTAGAATAGCATGATGCACGTAGGTAGTTTGCATCTAGATAGGTTGCATTGCATAAGTTCTACCATTTTGCCTTCACTCTTTTGCTTCTCTTGAGCTTAGCATGAGGACATGCTAATGTTTAAGTGTGGGGAGATTGATAAAACCCCATTTTTAGGGTTTATCTTGTGCTTAAGTTACTAGATTTTATCCATTATTCTCACACTTATGCATATAATTCGCATGCTTTACATTTTCCTTCCTAATTTTATGTTATGATTGAAAACATGCTTCTTTGGCCTTAAACTTGCTAATTTTAATTTCCTCTTATTACCATTCAATGCCGTGATATGTTTGCTAAGTGTTTTCAGGGTTTATAGGGCAGGAATGACTTAGAGGATGGAGAGGAAGCTTGCAAAAATGGAAGGAATACAAGAAACAAAGGAGATGACCAGCGAGGATCGACGCGCACGCATGGCTCATGCGTGCGCGTGACTTAAAGCTTTTCACAGTGACGCGTACGCGTACCTGACGCGTACGCGTGACAAGCAAAATTGCACAGCGACGCGAGCGCGTGAATGACGCATACGCGTGACATGCGTAGAACACGATCAACGCGTACGCATGACGTACGCGTACGCGTGACGTGTGCCACGTGCAGAAATTGCAAAAGACGCTGGGGCAATTTCTGGGCTCCTTTTGGCCCAGTTCCAAGCCCAAAAACACAGAATAGAGGCTGCAGAGTGGGGAAATCATGGAGACAAATTTCATTCACATAATTTTAGATTTAGATGTAGTTTTCTAGAGAGAGAGGCTCTCTCCTCTCTCTAGGTTTTAGGCTCTCTCCTCTCTTTATTTTTAGGCTCTCTCCTTTCTGACCCCTGGGGGAATGGTCCAAGGAGGTCGAGCCCCCACTTTGCAAATGGCCAGGGCGACGTAACGCTAATGAGCTCCTCTGGTGATGACAAGTCATCTTATGCTAGCTTCTCAAGCATTTTTCACTTGTTTCATTAGGTTTTATGCACTTTCGTGCATTATAAATAAGTGATTTGGAGTGGATTTGCATGATTGTGTTAAATCAATCAACCAACATTTAATTGACACAAAATCATAGGTTAAGCTAGAATTAGTTGATTTTATGAATGAATTAGAAACCTTGTGAATTTGGTGATACTTTGATATGTTTGTTTGGTTGCTTATAGGTGAAGAAATGGTGAAGAAAAGAAAGAACAAGGAAAGCGTGCTTATAAAAGTGTGACCTATGGCCATAAAAGCATGGCCCTCAACCAAGGCCAAGCACAGCGCTCTCTTTCTGAACGCCAGTGTTCACTCTTTGAATGCTAGTTAAAGGAGCGCCCAGTACCAAAGCACAAGGCCAAGGGCGCTGCGTTGAGGTTTGTAACTGAGCGCTATAAGGAGGCACTCAAACAAGGAGTGCTACGTTAACTTTGTTAACATTTTTGTGGCCCAACCAAAAGGAAATCAAGGCGCGACACACACCAAAGGGAGCAGCAAGGTTCGAAATGGGGACCAAGAGAAGCATTACAAGGCTTGGCACAAGGAAATTGGCCAAAATGGTTTCACCAGGGATTGAAGAGGAGCACGCACACATGCATCAAAAGGGCGCTAAGTTAACTCAGTTCACTGAGCGCTATTAGTGCAATGGAATTGGCACAAATGAAGCCAGCAGGGCTCGAAAGTGGGAGCCTCACTCCAAAGCAAGGGGTGCTACGTTATATTTCCTAATTGAGCGTTATGCCAAGAAGGTTGGCACGAGCCTGGGACAAAGCCATTGAGCGCTGCGTTACCTTACTTCACCGAGCGCTCCCCTGGAGGTGTCCCATGGTCCATTTTCAATCAAAAACCAATTTGGACCCACCTCTTCACCAATTTGAAAAGCCCACTCCAAATTCTGAAAATCAAAAAAATAAAAAGTGTATAAATATGAGTTAGTTTGATTTGTAAAGGACATTCTTCTGATCTTTAGCTCATTTTTTCATTTTCTTTAACTTTAGTTTTCATTGAGAGCTCTGAGACTGAGATTGGATCTGAGTCTTGCTCTCTAGTTTTAATTTTACTTTCTTCTTCAACCTCTACTTTCTGTTTTAAATTTTGGATTGAGAGTGAAGGAATTCTGTTTCAAGTCTTGATCTGAAATTCATCTTTGTTTTTCTTCGGCATAATTCTGAGAATTGAGGAATTAGATCTGAGTTTTTATTTGCTGTTTCATTTACATTTCTTCTGCAATTTATTTTCTACTTGATCAAGGGTGTAATTGAGATCTATGGTGCGCAAAATTGTGATTACACTTTTCACAACCCCGCACAACTAACCAGCAAGTGCACTGGGTCGTCCAAGTAATACCTTACGTGAGTAAGGGTCGATCCCACGGAGATTGTCAGCTTGAAGCAAGCTATGGTTATTTTGTAAATCTTAGTCAAGAGATTAATTATAAGAGTGATTGTATTTATGAAAAAAATAAATAACATGAAATAAATAGTACTTGTGATTCAGTAGTGAGAAACAGGCTGAGGTTCCGAACATGCTCTGTCATCTGAATCTCTGCTTTCCTATTGTCTTCTTCTCCAAACACGCACGGCTTCCTTCAATGGCAAGCTATATGATCCTCTTGGATGAAAAATACCAGGTACGATCTTTACACGGCTAATCAACTATCGAATTTCTCGTCTTGGATGAAAAATACCAGGTACAGCTACTGCACGGCGAATCATCTGTCGATTCCCACTAGCGTCGGAATAGGACCCTTGTCCTTTTGCACACTGTCACTGCGCCCAACATTCGCAGGTTTGAAACTCGTCATAGTCATCCCTTCCCAGATCCTACTCGGAATACCACAAACAAGGTTTAGACTTTTTGGATCTTAGGAATGCTACCAATTGGTTCTATCCTATACCACGAAGGTTCCAACCTCCGGACTCGGTCCGTGGATCAGAAACCCAAGAGATACGCACTCAAGCTATCGCCCAATGACTATGTTGAGCTCAGATAGAACGGGAGTGGTTGTCAGGCACGCGTTCATAGGTTGACGATAATGATGAGTGTCACGGATCATCATATTCTCTATATTGAAGTACGAGTGGGTATCTTAGAATAGAATCAAGCGTGATTGAATAGAAAACAGTAATAATTACATTAATCCATTGAAACACAGCAGAGCTCCTCACCCCCACCTATGTGGTTTAGAGACTCATGCCGTAGAAGATACAATATGAAGTGTAAAATGTCGTGAGGTACAAAATGAATCTCTAAAAGTAGTTTTTCTACTAGACTAGTAACTTAGGTTTATAGAAAATGAGTAACTAAGTGCAGATAGTACAGAAATCCACTTCCGGGACTCAGTTGGTACGTGCCTGGGCTGAGCTTTCAAGCTTTCACGTTCATATGCCCAAAGCTGGCGTTAAACGCCACCCTGGGTGCCAGAATGGGCGTTTAACGCCGAAAAAGGTGCCAGTTCTAGCGTTTTACACCAGAAAGTTTTAGACTGACTTTGGACGCCAATTTGGGCCATCAAATCTCGAGCAAAATATGAACTATTATATATTTCTGGAAAACCCAGGATGTCTACTTTCCAACGCAATTAAGAGCGCGCCAATTGGGCTTCTGTAGCTCGAAAAAGGTCATTTCGAGTGCAGGAGGGTCAGAATCCAACAACATCTGTAGTCCTTTTTCAGCCTCTGAATCAGATTTTTGCTCAGGTCCCTCAATTTCAGTCAGAAAATACCTGAAATTACAGAAAAATACACAAACTCATAGTAAAGTCCAGAAATGTGATTTTTGAATAAAAACTAATAAAAATATAATAAAAAGTAAATAAAACATACTAAAAACTATGTAAAAACAATGCCAAAAAGGGTATAAATTATCCGCTGATCACAACACCAAACTTAAATTTTTGCTTGTCCCCAAGCAACTAAAAACAAAATAGAATAAAAGGAAGAGAAAGTACAATAATTTCCAAAATATCACTGAAGCTTAGTTCCAATTAGATGAGCGGGGCTAGTAGCCTTTTTGCTTCTGAATAGTTTTGGCATCTCACTTTATCCTTTGAAGTTCAGAATGATTGGCATCCATAGGAACTCAGAATTCAGATAGTGTTATTGATTCTCCTAGTTCAGTATGTTGATTCTTGAACACAACTACTTTATGAGTCTTGGCCGTGACCCTAAGCATTTTGTCTTCTAGTATTACCACCGGATACATAAATGCCACAGACACATAACTAGGTGAACCTTTTTCAGATTGTGACTCAGCTTTGCTAGAGTCCCCAGTTAGAGGTGCCCAGAGCTCTTAAGCACACTCTTTTTGCTTTTGGACCACGACTTTAACCACTCAGTCTCAAGATCTTCACTTGGACCTTCATGCCGCAAGCACATGGTTCGGGACAGCTTGATTTAGCTGCTTAGGCCAGGATTTTATTCTTTTGGGCCCTCCTATCCATTAATGCTCAAAGCCTTGGATCCTCTTTACTCTTGCCTTTTAGTTTAAAGGGTTATTGGCTTTTTCTGCTTGCTTTCTCTTTTTTCTTTCTTTTTCTTTTATTTTTCGCAAATTTTTTTTCAAGCTTTGCTTTTCACTGCTTTTTCTTGCTTCAAGAATAAATTTCATGATTTCTTGCTTTCCTTATTCTTTCAAGAGCCAACAATTTTAACATTCATAACAACAATATCAAAAACATGCACTGTTCAGGCATTCATTCAGAAAACAAAAGGTATTGCCACCACATCAAAATAATTAAACTAATTTCAAGACAAAATTCAAAATTCATGTACTTTTTGTTCTTTTGCAAATAAAAACATTTTTCATTTAAGAAAGGTGAAAGATTCATGGATTCATTCATAGCTTTAAGACATAGACTCTAAACTTTATTGATCATGGAATAGAAATAAGACATAAAATAAATATAAAAGCAGACAAATAATAATAAAAGGAAGGAAATTAAAGACATAAAAATAAATGACTCTAATACTAATGCTTATGTGATTCTTAAAATAGGTTTCTAATAATAAAAGTTATCACAGAGTTAGGACTCAACAACCTTGATTTTGAGGGATAGGTGCTCCTTCAATCTGTGGGATGTCTGGCTCTTCAAGGATCAGCTTCTGGTGCTTTAGTTCCTGTAACTCACGCCCTTGCTTCTCTTGTTCTCTGAGTAGTTTGTAGAGCATGCTGTTCTGATTCTGCTGCTCTTCTTTGAGTTGATCCATAAATTCTTGCAGCTTGTTGACAGATGCTTCTAAGTGGGTCCAATAGTCAAATTGAGGGATTTCTAGGAGGAGCTCATGCATCCTTTTCTTGATGAGGTTGTCTTGTACCTGAGGTCCATCCATTACCCTTTTAGTTATTGGGTGTTCAACTGGGATATATTCATCCACACCTATCTGTACCCCCGCATGTTTGCATAACAGACTGATCAAGCTTGGGTAAGCCAATTTATCCTCAGTGGATTCCTTGTTTGCAAATAAGTAAATTTCATAAGGAATTAATTGACGAACCTTCACTTCTTTTCCCAGCATAATACAGTGGATCAACACTACTCTTTTGACAGTGACTTCAGAGCGATTACTGGTGGGAAGTATAGATCGCCCAATGAAATCCAGCCAGCCCCTAAAAACTGGCTTGAGGTCTCCTCTCTTCAGTTGGTTTGGGATACCTTTTGAATTGGTTATCCACTTGGTTCCAGGGAGGCATATGTCCTCTAGAACTTGATCCAACTTTTTATCTTTAGTCATTCTCCTATTAAAGGATTCTGGATCATCCTGCAGTTGAGGAAGTTTGAGGACTTCTCTCACTTTGTTAAGATGGAAGTAGATAATCCTCCCTCTAACCATGATTCAAAAGTGTGGAAGAAAGTTCCCTCCATTCTTTGCCTATCTGTCAGCCACAGATTTGCTTAGAATTCCTGGACCATGTTTCTTCCCACATTCATCTTAGGATTAGCTAGGATTTCCCAGCCTCTGTTTTGAATCTACTCTTGGATCTCCGGATATTCATCTTCTTTTAGATCGAACTTGACTTCCGTGATCACTGATCATCTGCACACTATTTTGAAGTAATGATCTGCATGTTTTTTGGTGTAGAACCTCTCATGCATCCATTGTGGTTTTGGATTGTTTTCTTTCTTGCCTCTTAGAGTGGTTTGTTTTCCTTTAGGAGCCATGATCTTGGTCAGTGATCATGGAAAATCACACCAAACTTAGAGGTTTGCTTGTCCTCAAGCAAAAGGAAAGAAAAAAGATGAGTAGATGGAGAGAAGGATTCGAATGATGGAGGAGGGGTAATGGCCAAATTCATAAATAGAGGGGAGCAAGGGTATGGTTTCAAAAAGATTTGAAAAAGATATGATTGAAAGATATGATTGATACAAGATAAACATGATATGCAAAAGAGAAGATTGTTTTCAAAATTTAAGAGATATGAAGAAGATATGAGGAAGTTAAATCTGAATTTTTGTTTATGAATCTAAGAATTAAAAGATAGTATGAATGAATTGAAAATATTTGAAAAGAAATTGGAAAGATAAATGAGTTTTTTGAAAAAGATTTGAAAAGAATTTGAAGGAGAATTAAAAGGAATTTATAAGATTATGAATTTTTTGTTAATGGAAGTTAGAAATTGAATGTTTGTAATGTTTAGATGCAGAAAATTTTGAATTAAAACAAGAAAATTCGAAAAAAATTGAATTGGAAACGAAATCGCCTCTCCCTTAGCTGTTCTGGCGTTAAACGCCCAAAATAATATCCATTCTGGCATTTAACGCCCATCTGGTGGCCATTTTGGGCGTTTAACGCCCAGCCAGATACCCTGGCTGGCGTTAAACGCCAGAAATCCTTTCTCACTGGGCATTTTTCTGAACGCCCAGGATGCTGCTGTTTCTGGCGTTAAACGCCCAGAATGATAGTCATTCTAGCGTTTAACGCACAATTTGCCTCCTTACTGGCGTTTTAACGCCAGTGAGCTCTTTTTCTCTGTGATTCTTCTGTTTTATGTTCTGAACCTTCATTTGCTTGACTTTTTCACTGATAAGCATTAACAAACATGATTAACAAAATTAAATAAACTTATATAACTGTTATAAACATCTAAATAATGGCTGGGTTGCCTCCCAGCAAGCGCTTCTTTACTGTCTTTAGCTGGACTTGACTGAGCTTTTTAATTTAGTCTTAGTTTTGAGCATTCTTGCTCAACCTTTCCTTCAAGATAATGTTTAATTCTCTGTCCATTAACAATGAATTTTTTGTCAGAATTAACATCTTGAAGCTCTACATAACCTTATGGTGACACACTTGTAATCACATATGGTCCCCTCCACCGGGATTTCAATTTCCCAGGGAACAATCTGAGCCTAGAGTTAAACAGCAGGACCTTCTGTCCTATCTCAAAGACTTTAGATGGCAGCCTTTTGTCATGCCATCTTTTTGCTTTCTCCTTATAAAATTTAGCATTTTCAAAAGCATTGAGTTTGAACTCTTCCAGCTCATTCAACTAGAGTAATCTTTTCTCTCCAGCTATCTTAGCATCAAGGTTTAGGAACCTGGTTGCCCAGTAGGCCTTGTGTTCCAATTCCACTAGCAGATGACAAGCTTTTCCATACACAAGCTGGTATGGAGAAGTCCCTATAGGGGATTTTGAATGCTGTTCTTTATGCCCATAGAGCATCATCCAGACTTCTTACCCAATATCTTCTATGGGTACTTACAGTCCGTTCCAGGATTCATTTTAGTTCTCTATTCGAGACTTTAGCCTGCCCATTTGTCTATGGATGGTATGGAGTCGCCACTTTATGGTTAATTCCATATTGTATCAGAACAGAGTCAAGCTATTTATTACAGAAATGAGTGCCTCCATCACTGATCAGTACCCAAGGGACACTAAACCTACTGAAGATATGCTTCTGGAGGAACTTTATCACTATCTTAGTATCATTAGTGGGTGTTGTAATTGCTTCTACCCATTTAGATACATAGTCTACTGCCACCAGAATATAAGTGTTTGAATATGATGGTCGGAAAGGCCCCATGAAGTCAATACCCCATACATCAAACAACTCAATCTCTAGGATCCCTTGCTGAGGCATGGCATAACCGTGAGGTAGATTACCAGCTCTCTGGAAACTGTCACAGTTATGTACAAACTCTCAGGAATCTCTATAGAGAATAGGCCAATAGAAACCACATTGGAGAACTTTTGTGGCTGTTCGCTTTCCTCCAAAGTGTCTTCCATACTATGATCCATGGCAATGCCATAGGATCTTCTGTGCCTCTTCTCTAGGCACATATCCACGGATTACTCCGTCTGCACACCTCTTAAAGAGATATGGTTCATCCCACAAGTAGTACCTTGCATCAGAAATCAATTTTTTCATTTGATACTTACTGTACTCTTTGGGTATGAATCTCACAGCTTTATAGTTTGCAATGTCTGCAAACCATGGTAATTCCTGAATGGCAAAGAGTTGCTCATCCAGAAAGGTTTCAGAGATCTCAGTAGGAGGGAGGGATGCCCCTTCCACTGGTTCTATCCGGGACAGGTGATCTGCTACTTGGTTCTCTGTCCCTTTTCTGACTCTTATTTCTATATCAAACTCTTGCAGAAGTAACACCCATCTTATAAGTCTGGGTTTTGAATCCTGCTTTGTGACGAGATGTTTTAGAGCAGCATGGTCAGTGTACACAATCACTTTTGATCCCACTAAATAAGATCTGAATTTTTCAATGGCATAAACCACTATAAGTAACTCCTTTTCTGTGGTTGTGTAATTCTTTTGTGTGTCATTCAAAATACGGCTAGCATAGTAAATGACGTGCAGAAGCTTGTTATGCCTCTGTCTCAACACTGCACCAATGGCATGGTCACTGGCATCACACATTAGTTCGAATGGTAATGTCCAGTCTGGTGTTGTGACCAGTTTAGCTTTCAGAGTTTCAAACGCCTGCAAACATTCTGTGTCAAAGATAAATGGTGTATCAGCAATTTAGCTTTCAGAGTTTCAAACGCCTGCAAACACTCTGTGTCAAAGATAAATGAGGTACAAAATGAATCTCTAAAAGTAGTTTTTATACTAGACTAGTAACTTAGGTTTACAGAAAATTAGTAACTAAGTGCAGATATTGCAGAAATCTACTTCTGGGACCCACATGGTGCGTGACTGGGCTGAGCTTTCAAGCTTTCACGTTCATATGCCCAAAGATGGCATTAAACGCCACCCTGGGTTCCAGAATGGGCGTTTAACGCCGAAAAAGGTGCCAGTTCTGGTGTTTGACGCCAGAAAGTTTTAGACTGACTTTGGACGCCAGTTTGGGCCATCAAATCTCGGAAAAGTATGGACTATTATATATTGCTGGAAAGCCCAGGATGTCTAATTCCCAACACAATTGAGAACGCGCCAATTGGGCTTCTGTAGCTCCAAAAAATCTATTTCGAGTGTAGGAGGGTCAGAATTCAATAGCATCTATAGTCTTTTTTCAGCCTTTGAATCAGATTTTTGCTCAGGTCCCTCAATTTCAGTCAGAAAATACCTGAAATTATAGAAAAATATACAAACTCATAGTAAATTCCAGAAATGTGATTTTTGAATAAAAACTAATGAAAATATAATAAAAAGTAAATAAAACATACTAAAAACTATGTAAAAATAATGCCAAAAGGGTATAAATTATCCGCTCATCAATCTAGATCTGTGTTCTAATCTCATTGTTCCTCTTAGATCTTTATTTTTCTTTTAGATTTCATAATTGAGCTAAGTTTCCTTTCTGTTATGCTTCTTCAAATAATTTTCCTTTCTATTTTGCTGCTGAATTGAATCCCTTCATCTAATAGCTTTTGATTTGCTTCAATTTACATTTTCTTGTTGAATTCTAAAGCCCAACACCCAAATCCCTTTTATTCTTCAAGCAATTTACATTTCTCAGCAATTTAGCTTCAGTTATTTAGTTTTCTTGCACTTTAAGCTTCAGCCATTTACATTTCTTGCAATCTAAGTTTCAGTCATTTACATTACTACACTTTAAGTTTAAGCTCTTTTACTTTCTTGCACTTTAAGTTAATTGCAATTTACCCTTCTATACTTTACTTTTCTGTCAATTTCCCCTCTCCCTTTTATTTTCATGTAATTTAGCTTCTGTTGCTCACAATTCACTCAAATCATCAACTGTTTGCTTAACTAAATTCATCACCAAACTAAAATTGTTCAATCCATCAATCCCTGTGGGATCGACCTCACTCATGTGAGTTATTACTACTTGATGTGACCTGATTCACTTGTCGGTGAATTTTGGTGTGGAATCTGATTTCCACCCATCATCTGGTAGAGCGATATGGAAGTTAGCATGCTTCTGATATGGAGGACATGTTTTGACGAACTCTGTTGCTTCCTTTCGCAAGGTTGGCCAGAAGAACCCAGCTCGGAGTACCTTTTTGGTAAGAGCTCGTGCCCCCAGGTGGTTGACACACATACCACTGTGTAATTCTTCTAAGACTTCTCTTGTATCGGAGGTCGGCACACATTTTAGGAGGGGTGTTGAAATCCCTCTCCTATATAGGATGTTGCTTACTATGGTGTAGTACTGTGCTTCTCGTACTAGCCTTTTTGCCTCCTTTTTATCTGTGGGAAGTGTCTCAAACTTGAGGTAGTTGATTATGGGAGTCATCCATCCTTGATCCTGACTTGATATGTTAGGATTTTTTCTTCCTCCGAGATTGATGGACTTTGCAGTGTTTCTTGGATGAGGCTTCTATTATTGCCCCCTAGTTTGGTGCTGGCTAGTTTTGAAAGTGCATCAGCTCGGGTATTCTGTTCCCGAGGTATATGTCGGACCTCATATCCCCCAAACTGTCCGAGCTATTCTCTGGTTTTGTCCAGGTATTTTTTCATGGTGGGATCCTTAGCTTGGTAGCTCCATTCTATTTGTGAGGTAACTACTTGTGAGTCACTGAAGGCGGTAAGATTTTGAACTCCTACCTCCCTAGCCAGCTGATAAAACCCTATTTTATGGTTTATCTTGTGCTCAATTGATTGGTTTTTATCAAGTCTTTGCACACTTATTCATACAAAATGCATGGTTTTACATTTTCCTTCCCGATTTTGTGCTATGATTGAAAACATGCTTCGTTGCTCTTAAATTTTACTAATTTTAATCCTCTCTTATTACCATTAGATGCCTTGATATGTGTGTTAAGTGTTTTCAGAGATTACAGGACAGGAATGGCTTAGAGGATGGAAAGGAAGCATGCAAAAGTGGAAGGAATACAAGAAACAGAAGGAACTGCTAAAGCTGTCCAAGCTGACCTCTTGGTACTAAATTGACCATAACTTGAGCTACAGATGTCCAAATGATGCGGTTCCAATTCTGTTGGAAAGCTAACGTCCGGGGCTTCGCAAAGATGTATAATTTTCCATAGCTGCCCCGAAGATAGGTGACGCAAATGCGTGGATCACGCGGATGCGTGACCTGGAAAAAATGCAATCCACACGAATGCGTGGACGACGCTTCTGCGTGACTTTGCAGGGCAATTTCTGGGCTGTTTTTGACCCAGTTTTCGGCCCAGAAAACACAGATTAGAGGTTATAAAGTGGGAAAATCAATCCATTCATAGATAAAACAAGAAGGAACATTCATATTCACAATTATTGGGTTTTAGATGTAGTTTTAGAGAGAGAGAGGCTCTCTCCTCTCTCTTAGGATTTAGATTTTTAGGATTAGGATTCCTCTCAGTTTATGGTTATTTCTTAATTCCAGGTTCAATGTTCCTTTAATTTAAGTTTCTTTTCTACTTTTAGATACTCTAATGCTTTTACTTGTTAATTACTTATGTTGCCAAATTGGCTTATGAACCTTCTCATGTTAGATTTGAATTTATGTTTAAATGCAATTTGAGGTATTTCAGATTTATGATTGCTTTCTTTTATTTATTATATTAATAATTTAGATTTTTCCCCTTTTGGCTATGGTTGAGTAATTGGTGACACTTGACTTATCAAACTCAGCTGTTGATTGAAAATTGGAATTTGCTGATTGATTTGGATCCCTCTAAAGCTAGTCTTTCCAAAGGAGTTGACTAAGACTTGAGGAATCAAATTGATTAGTCCACTTGACTTTCCTTTATTTAGTAAGGATTAACTAAGTGGGAGCTAAAGCCAATTCTCATCACACCTGATAAGGATAACTAGGATGGGATTTCCAGTTCTCATACCTTGCCAAGAGTTTTTCTAATTAATAATTTATTTTCTTCCAATTAATTATTCTTTCATTCAAGGCTTTTTATTTTAATTACATAAAACCTCTTGTTAATTTTTATTACTTTAATTTATAATTATTTTTGTGCCCATTGCCCAAACTCTAAATTTCCTAGAAAACTCATAACCAATAATAAATACAGCTCCCTGCAATTCCTTGAGAAACGACCCGAGGTTTAAATACTTCGGTTATAAATTTTATTGGGTTTTGTTACTTGTGACAACCAAAGTTTTTGTACGAAAGGATTCTTTGTTGGTTTAGAAGCTATACCTACAACGTGATTATTTTCATAAAATTTTTTTACTAGCGAAAGTCCGTTCATCACCAGCCTTAAACCAGCCAGTAATGCCTCATATTTAGCTTGATTATTTGAGGCAGGAAATTTGAACTTTAGTGATAGCTCGATTTGGATTTCCTGATCGCTTTCTATAATTACACCTGGGCCACTCCCGGTTTTGTTCGAGGAGCCATCCACGTAGAGGTTCCATTTTGTGGGAGTTCCCGGGGTGTCAGTGTATTCGGCAATAAAGTCGGCCATATACTGTGATTTGATGGCTGTCCGAGCTTCATATTGAAGATCAAATTCGGATAACTCGACTGCCCACTGTAGGATTCTTGCAGCTAAGTCTATTTTCTGTAGGATGCCTTTTATGGGCTGGTTGGTCCGAACTCTGATAGTGTGAGCTTGAAAGTATGGGCGGAGTCGTCGAGAAGTTAGTATGAGGGCGTAGGCGAACTTTTCTATCTTTTGATAGTTTATTTCAGCCCCTTGTAGAGCCTTACTGATGAAGTAAATGGGTTGTTGCCTACTTTCGTCTTCTTTGACTAGTGCCGATGCTATTACCCGACTTCCTACAGTGATATATATTATGAGTTCTTCACCTTCCCGTGGTCGGGTAAGGATGGGTGGTTGCCCCAGAAATTTCTTGAAATCTTGGAAGGCTTGTTCGCACTCTGGAGTCCATTCAAACCTCTTTCCTTTCCTTAATGTTGCATAAAAATGGAGAGATCTTATAGCTGATCCGGCTAGAAATCTGGATAGGGATGCTAGTCTTCCGTTGAGCTATTGTACCTCTTTGACGCAGGTCAGACTTTTCATGTTGAGTATAGCTTGGCATTTATCCGGGTTTGCCTCGATTTCTCTTTGGGTGAGCATGAAACCCAAGAATTTGCCAGCTTCTACCGCAAAGGTACACTTTGCGGGGTAAAGTCGCATACCATGCTTTCTTATGGTGTCGAACACTTTAGTGAGGTCGGATAACAATGATTCCTTACTTTGTGTTTTTACCAGCATGTCGTCTACATAAACCTCCATTAGCTTTCCGATGTGGTCGGCAAAGACTTTGTTCATCAATCTTTGGTATGTAGCTCCTGCGTTTTTAAGTCCAAATGGCATGACTATGTAGCAGTAATTTACCTTTGGAGTTAGGAACGAGATTTTTTTTTTGGTCGGGTGGATCCAATGGAATTTGGTTGTATCCTGAATAAGTATCCATGAAAGAGAGGTACTTGTATCCGGAAGAGGCATCCACTAGAGTGTCTATATTCGGGAGCAGGTATGGGTCCTTTGGGCAGGCCTTATTGAGGTCAGTGTAGTCGGTACACATTCGCCACTTTCCATTTGACTTCTTTACCAAGACGACATTGGCTAGCCATAATGGGTACTCGACCTCCCTTATGAACCCTGCCTCTAGTAAGGCTTGTACTTGCTCTTCCACAGCTTGGGACCTTTCTGGGCCAAGCTTCCTGCGCTTCTGTTGCACTGGCCAAGATCCAGGATATACCGCTAGCTTATGGCACATTAACTTGGGATCTATGCCAGGCATGTCTACGGCCTTCCATGCAAAGAGATCGGTATTATCCTTTAAGAATTGTATCAATGGCTCCTTTAAGTCTCCCTTTAAGGTTGCCCCTATATTTTTTATTTTATCCTGGGCATCCCTGATCTGGACTTCTTCGATCTCACCTTCAGGTTGTGGACGAAGTTCTTCGTGAGCTCGAACTCCCCCGAGTTCGATGGTGTTGATTTCCTCTCCTCTGGGGTTGCCTTTGAGGTTCAGACTTTCATTATAGCAGCGTCGCACAAGCTTTTGGTCTCCTTTTATCGTGGCGATCCCTTCTGGAGTTGGGAACTTCATGCACAGATGTGGAGTGGAGACTACTACGGCGAGCTAGTTCAGCGTTGTCCGACCTATAAGGGCGTTATAAGCTGAGCTCACATTGACTACGATGTAGTCTATGTTTAGTGTCCTTGACCGAGTTCCTTTTTCAAAGGTTGTATGCAATGAGATGTATCCTAGTGGTTGAATTTGGGTGTCTCCAAGTCCGAACAAGCTATTTGGATATGCTCTTAGCTCTTTATCTTGTAGGCCGAGCTTGTCGAAGGCAGATTTGAACAAGATATCTGCGGAGCTTCCTTGGTCTACCAACGTTCAATGGAGATTAGCATTGGCGAGTATGATGGTAATGACCATGGGATCGTCATGCCCTGGGATGACGCCTGTGGCGTCTTTTGGGGTAAAAGTAATAGTGGGGAGGTCAGATGACCTGTCCCCTCCTCCAACATGGTATACCTCTTTGAGGTGTCTTTTACGGGATGACTTAGGGATCCCTCCTCCTGCAAATCCACCATTTATTATGTGAATATGCCTCTCAGGGGTGTGAGGGGGACGTTCAGCTCGTCTGACCTCTTCGTCCCTTCTTCGCTTCTTCGGTTCGTCTATTTTGTTGGCCAGGAACCTGTCTAGTCTTCCTTCCCGGGCTAGCTTCTCTATGACGTTCTTTAGGTTGTAGCATTCGTTGGTGGGGTACCCGTAGACCCGGTGGTATTCGCTATACTCTGTCTAACTTCCTCCTCTTTTATGCTTAATCGAACGAGGTGGCGGGATCTTCTCAGTGTTGTATATCTCTCTATAGACATCCACAAGAGACACCTGAGGGGGTGTAGTTGTGGTATTTTCTAGGGTTTTCAGTAGACTGGTCTTCTTTTTTTCTAGACTCTTGGGCGCAGTGACAGTGTGCAAAAGGATCATTGGATCTTATTCCAACACAAGTGAGAACCGACAGATGATTAGCCCTACGTAACCCGTAGCCGGACCATTTTCACTGAGAGGAAGGACGGTAGCCATTGACAATGGTGATCCCCCAACATACAGCTTGCCATGGAAAGGAGTATGAATGACTGGATGAGGGCAGTAGGAAAGCAGAGATTCGGAAGGAGCAAAGCACCTCCATACGCTTATCTGAAATTCCTACCAATGAATTACATGAGTATCTCTATCTTATTTTATGTTTTATTTATCTTTTAATTATCAAAACTCAAAACCATTTGAATCCGCCTGACTGAGATTTACAAGATGACCATAGCTTGCTTCAAGCCGACAATCTCCGTGGGATCGACCCTTACTCACGTAAGGTATTACTTGGACGACCCAGTGCACTTGCTGGTTAGTTGTGCGGAATTGTAAAAGTGTGATTGTAATTTCGTGCACCAAGTTTTTGGCGCCGTTGCCTGGGATTGTTCGAGTTTGGACAACTGACGGTTCATCTTGTTGCTCAGATTAGGTAATTTTATTTTAATTTTAAGCTTTTTGTTTTTGTTCTTTTTATTTTCGAAAAATTTTCAAAAAAATAAATTATTCTATGTTCTTGAGAATTTTTAAGAATGAATTCTAGAGTTTCAGATGATGCTTTTATCATCATAGGAGCTAATTGATTCCCATCAATTTGGCTATTGTATGTAATGTCCTGCTGAAGCTTGGCTAGCCATGTCTAATCTTTTTAGACTGAAGCTTTAGACTAACATTGTATGATTCCTGGAATTCTTATTAAAAATTTTGAAATCCTATTTTTCTTTTTCCAAATAATTTTTGAAAAATACAAAAAAAAAATTTAATAAAACCATGAAAATAAAAAATAATTTGTGTTTTTTGTTTGAGTCTAGTGTCACATTTTAAGTTTGGTGTTTCACAAATTTTTAATTTTCTTGCATTCTTCTAAAACATATGTATTATGTTCTTCATTGATCTTCAAGTTATTCTTGATGATTTTATTGGGTCTGATCTTTAAATTCTCTTATTTTGTGTCCTTTGTTGTTTCTCATGTGCATTCTCAATTTGTTAGTGTCTCTAATATGAAAATTTCTAAGTTTGGTGTCTTGTATGTCTTTCTTTTCTTAAAAAAATAATATGATTGTTCATCTTGACATTCAACATGTTCCTGCATACATTGTTTATTTGATTTTAGTTTTTCATGATTAGTTTCATTTTGTTGTTGTTCTCTCTCATCATTAAAAATTCAAAAAAATCTTCAAAATTATGTCTTTTCAAGTCAATAATATAGAGAATTGAAGATTCAGAACATGCAGCAGAGGAATCACAGAGAAAAAGCTGGGCATTCAAAACGCCCAGTGAAGAAGGAATTCTGGCGTTTAAACACCAGCCAGGGTACCTGGCTGGGCGTTTAATGCCCAAGGAGGTAGCCAAATGGGCGTTAAACACTAGAATGGATACCATTCTGGGCGATTAACGCCAGGACAGCACAAGGGAGATAAGTTAGTTTTTAATTCAAATCTTTTTCAAATCTTCACAATTTTTCAAAATCAAATCTTTTTCAAATCATATATTTTTCAAAATCAAATCTTTTTCCATTCTTCTCCCACTATTTTCGAAAATCCTGGCTACTAATTAATGATTTGATTCAAAAATTTCAAGTTTGTTACTTCCTTGTTAAGAAAGGTTCAATATTTGAATTTTAGAATCATATCTTTTAAATTTCTTGTTAGCCAAGTCATTAATTTCCAATCATATCTTCTCAATCATATCATTAATTTAAAAAATTTCTTTTTAAATTGTTTTTCAATCATATCTTCTCAATCATATTTTCTCAACCACATCTTTTTCAAAATTGTTTTTCAATCATATCTTTTTTATTACTTATTTCAAAATCTTCTTCAAAATCACTTAACCACTTTCTCACTTTTAATTTTCAAAAAACCATCAACCACTTTTTCAAAATTCTTTTTAATCATTTTAAAATTTTTTGTTTTATTTAAAAATTTGTTTTTGAAAAATTTTTCCCCTCCTCACCTTCTTCTATTTAAGGACTAACACTCCTCCTCAATTAGCAATTCAGACTCTCTCTCCTTCTTCATATGTTCGAATTCTTATCTACTTACCTCATCCCTCTATTCCTGTTTTCCTCTGACACCTCAAAAAATCTTTATACTGTGACATAGAGGATTCCATACTTTCTTGTTCTCTTCTCTTTCTTATGAGCAGGAACAAGGACAAAGGCATTATTGTTGAAGCTGATTCTGAACCTGAAAGGACCTTGAAGAGGAAGCTAAGAGAAGCTAAAGCACAACTCTCTGGAGAGGACCTAACAGAAATTTTCGAAAAGGAAGAAGACATGGCAGCCGAAAATAACAATGCCAATAATACAAGGAAGATGCTTGGTGACTTCATTGCACCATCTTTTAACTTCTGTGGAAGGAGCATCTCAATTCCTGCAATTAGAGCAAACAACTTTGAGCTTAAACCTCAATTAGTTTCTCTAATGCAGTAGAATTGCAAGTATCATGAACTTCTATTGGAAGATCATCATCATTTTTTAGCTTAATTCTTGCAAATCTGTGGGACTGTTAAGACCCATGGGGTTGACCTTAAGGTCTACAGACTTATACTCTTCCCTTTTGCTGTAAGAGATAGAGCTAGGACATGGTTGGACTCACAACCTAAAGAAAGCCTAAAATCTTGGGAAAAGTTGGTCAATGCCTTCTTGGCAAAGTTTTTTCCACCTAAAAAATTGAGTAAGCTTAGAGTGGAAGTCCAGACCTTCAGACCGAAGGAAGGCAAATCCCTCTATGAAGCTTGGGAAAAATACAAATAATTGATCAGAAGGTGTCCTTCAGGCATGCTTTCAGAATGGAGCATCATATGCATATTCTATGATGGTTTGTCTGAACTGTCCAAGATGTCATTGAACAACTCTGCTGGTGGATCTCTTCATCTGAAGAAGATGCCTGAAGAAGCCCAGGAACTCATTGAAATGGTTGCAAATAACCAGTTCATGTACACTTCTGAAAGAAATCCTGTGAACAATGGGACAACTTAGAAGAAAGGAGTTCTTGCGATTGATACTCTGAATGCCATACTGGCTCAGAATAAAATATTAACTCAGCAAGTCAATATGATTTCTCAGAGTCTGTCTGGAATGTAAGCTGCATCAGGCAGTACTAAGGAAGCTTCCTCTGAAGAAGAAGCCTATGACCCTGAGAACCCTAGAATGGAAGAGGTGAATTACATGGGAGAACTTTATAGAAACACCTATAATTCTTCATGGAGAAATCATCCAAATCTCTCATGGAAGGACCAACAGAAGCCTCAACAAGGCTTTAACAACAATAATAGTGGAAGAAATAGGTTTAGTAATAGCAAGCCTTTTCCATCATCTTCTCAGCAATAGACAGAGAATTCTGAGCAGAACCGTTCTGGCTTAGCAACCATAGTCTCTGATCTATCTAAGACCACACTAAGTTTAATGAATGAAACAAAATCCTCCATTAGAAATTTGGAGGCACAAGTGCGTCAGCTGAGTAAGAGAATTACTGAAACTCCTCCTAGCACTCTCCCGAGCAATACAGAAGAAAATCCCAAGAGAGAGTGCAAGGCCATAACCATGACCAACATGGCCGAACCTGGAGAGAGTAAGGAGGACGTGATTCCCAGTGAAAAAAACCTCATGGGATGTCCTCTAAACGAAAAGAACTTCCCTAATGAGGAACCAAAGGAATCTAAGGCTCATACAGAGACCATAGAGATTCTATTGAACTTACTTCTGCCATTCATGAGCTCTGATGAGTATTCTTCCTCTGAAGAGGATGAAGATATTCCTGAAGAGCAAGTTGCTAAGTACCTTGGAGTAATCATGAAGCTGAATGCCAATTTATTTGGTAATGAGACTCGGGAGGATGAACCCCCCTTGCTCACCAATGAACTGAATGACTTGATTAGGCAGACATTACCTCAGAAGAAACTGGATCCTGGAAAATTCTTAATACCCTGTACCATAGGCACCATGACCTTTGAGAAGGCTCTGTGTGACTTAGGGTCAAGCATAAACCTCATGCCCCTCTCTGTAATGGAGAAACTAGGGATTCTTGAGGTGCAAGCTGCAAGAATATCACTAGAGATGGCAGACAATTCAAGGAAACAGGCTTATGGACTTGTAGAGGATGTCTTGGTAAAGGTTAAAGGCCTTTACATCCCTGCTGACTTCATAATCCTGGACACTGGGAAGATTAAGGATGAATCCATCATTCTTGGCAGACCCTTCCTAGCCACAGCAAAAGCTGTGATTGATGTTGACAGAGGAGAGTTGGTTCTTCAAGTGAATGAGGACTACCTTGTGTTTAAAGCTAAAGAATCTCCTTCTGTACACATGGAGAAGAAGCATGACAAGCTTTTCTCAATGCAGAGTCAAATAAAACTCCCACATTCAAACTTTAAGTTTGGTGTTGGGAGGCCATCATCATGCTCTGAGTATCTGTGAGGCTCCATGGGAGCCCACTGTCAAGCTATTGACATTAAAGAAGAGCTTGTTGGGAGGCAACCCAATTTTTACTTATCTAAGTTAAATTTCCATTGTTATTTTATGTTTTCCTTAGGTTGATGATCATTTAGAGTCACAAAAACAACTGCAAAAATCAAAGCAAAATAAAAAATAGCATAAAAAGCAGCACACCCTGGAGGAGGAACTTACTGGCGTTTAAACGCCAGAAAGGGGAGAAAAGCTGGCATTAAATGCCAGGATTGGCACTCAAGAGGGCGTTTACACGCCAAAATGGTGCAGGGATGAGAAATCCTTGACACCTCACGATCTGTGGACCCCATAGGATCCCCACCTACTTCAACTCTCTCTCTCTCCTTCTCTCTTCTTCACACCTTCCATTTTTCTTCCCCATCACCTCTTCACCAATCACCTCCTCATAATTCAAATTCAAATCCTTTCCTTCCCAAACCCAACCCCTAATACACGAACCCCACCCCTCTCTCCACTCCTATATAAACCCCTTATCCCTCCTTCATTTTCACACATCACAAACACTTCTTCCCCCCCTTTTGGCCGAACCACTCACACCTCTCCATCTCCTCCATTTTCTTCTTCTTCTACTCCCTTCTTTTTTATTTTGCTCAAGGACGAGCAAACCTTCTAAGTTTGGTGTGGTAAAAGCATTACTTTTTCATTTTTCCATAACCATTTATGGCACCTAAGGCCAGAGAAACCTCTAGAAAGAGGAAAGGGAAGGAAAAAGCTTCCACCTCTGAGTCATGAGAGATGGAGAGATTCATCTCAAAGGTCCATTAAGACCACTTCTATGAAGTTGTGGCCAAGAAGAAGGTGATCCCTAAGGTCCCTTTCATGCTCAAATGGAATGAGTATCAGGAGATCCGACATGAGATTTGAAAAAGAGGTTGGGAAGTTCTCACCAACCCCATTCAACAAGTCAGAATCTTAATGGTTCAAGAGTTCTATGCTAATGCATGGGTCACCAAAAACCATGATCAAAGTGTGAACCCGAACCCAAAGAATTGGAGAGGAAGTAGAAGTTCATGAGGTCATATCTCTAGAACTCTACAAAGTGGCTGACAAAACCTCCACTTTGGCAAGATTAGCCTTTCCTCATCTCATTTGTCACCTATGAAATTTAGCTGGAGTTGTCATAGGAGAAGACATCCTCATTGAAGAGGACAAGCCCATCACTAAGAAAAGGATGGAGCAAATAAGAGAGCCCACTTATGGACCTCAACAGGAGCATGAGGAAGTCCCTCATCAAGAAATCCCTGACATGCCTCAGGGAATGCATTTTCCTCCACAAAACTATTAGGGGAAAATCAACACCTCTTTAGGAGAACTGAGTTCCAATAAGGAACAACTAAGGATGGAGCACCAAGAGCACTCCATTATTCTCCATGAAATTAGAGAGGATCAAACAGCCATGAGGGAAGAGCAACAAAGACAAGGAAGAGACATAGAGGAGCTCAAGCATTCCATTGGATATTCAAGAGGAAGAACTAGCCACCATCACTAAGGTGGACCCGTTCTTTGATTTCCTTGTTCTTTATTTTCTGTTTTTTTATTTTTATGCTTTATGTGCTATCTATGTTTGCATCCTCATTACATGATCATTAGTAGCTAGTGACTATACTTTATAAAGTTATGAATGTCCTATGAATCCTTCACCTCTCTTAAATGAAAAAAATGTTTTCTGAAAAAGAAAAAGAAGTACATGAATTTCAAATTTTAAATAGTTTAATTATTTTGATGTGGTGGCAATATTTTTTATTTTTCTGAATGAATGCTTGAACAGTGCATATTTTTGATATTGTTGTTTATGAATGTTAAATTTGTTTGCTCTTGAAAGAATAATGAAAAAGGAGAAATGTTATTGATAATCTGAAAAATCATAAAATTAATTCTTGAAACAAGAAAAAGACGTGAAAAAAATGGCGAAAAAAAAGAGAGAAAGAAAAAGAAAAAGCTAGAAGAAAAAGCCAATAGCTCTTTAAACCAAAAGGCAAGGGTAAAAAGGATCCAAGGCTTTGAGCATTAATGGATAGGAGGGCCCACAGGTATAAAATCCTGGCCTAAGCGGCTAAATCAAGTTGTCCCTAACCATGTGCTTGTGGCGTGAAGGTGTCAAGTGAAGAGCTTGAGACTGAGCAGTTAAAGTCGTGATCCAAAGCAAAAAAGAGTGTGCTTAAGAGCTCTGGACACCTCTAACTGGGGACTTTAGCAAAGCTGAGTCACAATCTGAAAAGGTTCACCCAGTTAAGTGTTTGTGGCATTTATGTATCTAGTGGTAATACTGGAAAACAAAATGCTTAGGGTCACGGCCAAGACTCATAAAGTAACTGTGTTCAAGAATCAACATACTGAACTAGGAGAATCAATGACACTATCTGAGTTCTGAGTTCCTATAGATGCCAATCATTCTGAACTTCAAAGGATAAAGTGAGATGCCAAAATTGTTCAGAAGCAAAAAGCTAATGGGCCCGCTCATCTAATTAAGACTAATCCTCATAGATGTTTTCAAAATTTACTGTATATTCTCTTCTTTTTATCCTATTTTATTTTTAGCTGCTTGGGGACAAGCAACAATTTAATTTTGGTGTTGTGATGAGCGGATAATTTGTACGCTTTTTAGCATTATTTTTAGGTAGTTTTTAGTATGATTTAGTTAGTTTTTATTATATTTTTATCAGTTTTTATTCAAAAATCACATTTATGGACTTTACTATGAGTTTGTGTATTTTTCTGTAATTTCAGGTATTTTCTGGCTGAAATTGAGGGACCTGAGCAAAAATCTTATTCAGAGGCTAAAAAAGGACAGCAGATGCTGTTGGATTCTGACCTCCCTGCACTCGAAGTAGATTTTCTGGAGCTACAGAAGCCCCATTTGCGTGCTCTCAGTTGCGTTGGAAATTAGACATCCTGTGCTTTCCAGAAATATATAATAGTCCATACTTTGCTCGAGATTTGATGGCCCAACCCGGCGTTTATAGTCAGCCTAAAAATTTTGGCGTAAAACGCCCAAACTGGCACCAAAGCTGGCGTTTAACTCCAGGAACAGCCTATGCACGAAAAAGCTTCAATGCTCAGCCCAAGCACACACCAAGTGGGCCCCAAAAGTAGATATCTGCACCATTTACTTATTTCTGTAAACCCTAGGCTACTAGTTCATTATAAATAGGACCTTTTACTATTGTATTTTCATCTTTAGATCATTTTTGAGACTATCTTTGTATCACTTTTGATCTCTTGATCACGTTTAGGGGGCTGGCCATTCGGTCATGCCTAGACCTTGTTCTTATGTATTTTCAATGGTGGAGTTTCTACACCCCATAGATTAAGGTGTGGAGCTCTGCTGTTTCTCATGAATTAATGCAAAGTACTACTGTTTTTCTATTCAATTCATGCTTATTCTTGTTCTAAGATATCCATTCGCACTTCAACATGATGATGTGATGATCAAGTGACACTCATCACTATTCTCACTTATGAATGCGTCCCTAACAACCACTTCCGTTCTACCTGAAAACGAGCTTGAATGCATATCTCTTGGCCTCCTGGTTCACGTCGCATGGTTGCTTCTCCTGACAACAGAACCTTCCATTCCGTGAGATCAGAGTCTTCGTGGTATAAGCTAGAATCAATTGGCAGCATTCTTGAGATTTGGAAAGTCTAAACCTTGTCTGTGGTATTCCGAGTAGGTTCTGGGAAGGGATGACTGTGACAAGCTTCAAACTCATGACTGTTGGGCACAGTGACAGTGTGCAAAAGGATCATTGGATCTTATTCCAACACAAGTGAGAACCGACAGATGATTAGCCCTACGTAACCCGTAGTCGGACCATTTTCACTGAGAGAAAGGACGGTAGCCATTGACAATGGTGATCCCCCAATATACAGCTTGCCATGGAAAGGAGTATGAATGACTGGATGAGGGCAGTAGGAAAGCAGAGATTCAGAAGGAGCAAAGCACCTCCATACGCTTATCTGAAATTCCTACCAATGAATTACATGAGTATCTCTATCTTATTTTATGTTTTATTTATCTTTTAATTATCAAAACTCATAACCATTTAAATCCGCCTGACTGAGATTTACAAGATGACCATAGCTTGCTTCAAGCTGACAATCTCCGTGGGATCGACCCTTACTCACATAAGGTATTACTTGGACGACCCAGTGCACTTGCTGGTTATTTGTGCGGAATCGCAAAAGTGTGATTGTAATTTCGTGCACCAGGCAACGAACAAGTTCATCCGCACAACCTTTTGAAGGAGCTCATCAGTTGTAGCAACCCATCTACCTTTCTCTTCTTTGCATGCACCGAGGAAGGTGCAAATTTCTAAGTGTGGGGAGGTCGTCCGACCGATCTCCATGGGAAACAATTTGCTTTTTCAACACCAATTCTTAATTTTCTTTGTAGCTAGTTGTTGCATTGCATGATAGGTTGCATGTTAGTTAGAACTTGTATATATTTTACCATCTCTTTTTATGTTAAGACAACTTGGTTAGGGTGATAAGTGATTTTCCAAGAAATTGTTTTAGGGCACCCTACCAATTTGAAAATTTTTTTGTTGAACTTGCTTGAAGAATTTATTTTGGAACATGGTTTTTGAGCTAAGAACACAAGCATGTGAGTTTTGAGCCCAATTATGTGGTTACATCTTATAACCACTTATTTTCCATTCTTGTGTGCATTGTTCTCTTTCTATGATTGTAATCTTTGATTTGTTTGATTCTATATGTCCATTATTCCATGTATACATGCATTTATATAATTGAGGCCATCATTTCATTTAGCTCACTTACCCAAATAGCCTACCTTTCATCAACCCTTGTTAGCTAATTTTGAGCCTATTTAATCCCTTTTGTTCTTAATTTTAGCACATCACTATCCCTAAGTGAAAAATAATAAATGTCCCTTAATTTGGATATTTGATTAGCTTAGGCTAGTGAGGGTGTGTATCATTTGGGTACGAGAAACTTGGGATATTGGTTGAGGTAAAAGTGTATTTTTGTATTCTTGTTGAAGATCATGGGATTGGGTACATGTTCATGCATTAAATATGTAAATCCATATGCATTGATACATTTGTATATACTTTTTGTGAAAAAAAATGATAGAAAAAATATGTATGTAGAAAAAAAAATAGAAAAAAAAAAAGAAACAAAGATATATAGAAAAAAAAATACAATAAAAAGGGGACAAAAAAGCCCCAAAGTAAAGTAATAATAACAATGCATATGGAATGTGAATTAAAGAGAATACATGAGTATGTGAAAAAGTGAGAATCATGGGTAGCTAGGTATTGTATTAGAATTATATAGGTTGTTATATGTGTTTGGTGAGATCTTAGGTTAATCAAAGTTTCAAATTTCAAGCTCACTTGACCATATACATCCCTACCTTTGTCCTAGCCCCATTACAACCTATGAATAAGTCTTCATGATGAATGTATGCATGCATTGAATAATTGTTGATTGTTAGATGAAAAAAAAAATCATGGAAAGCATGATTAGAAGAGAATTGAGTGATCAACCCTATACACTTGAGCGACTAGAGCGGATACACTTCCGGTGAGGGTTCGATGCTCAATTCCTTGTTCCCGGCTTTCATGAGCTTTCTTCTTGCAAGTCTATTTGAACTTCATTTTGATATTTGAATTGGTGGGATTCATGAATCACATACTATCTTAGCCCTACTTGTTCATATATGTTCTTGGAGATTGATTTACTTTTAATCAAGTAGGTAGAATCATTTTGTATTTAGTTGCATGCATGTAGATAGGTTTATATAGTATTTGCATTGAATAAATGTTCATACCCCTTTTCTTGTCCTTCTTTATTCTTAGCATGAGGACATGCTTGGTTTAAGTGTGGGGAGATTTGATAAATCCCAATTTTGTGGTTTATCTTGTGCTTAATTTAGGGAATTTTATCAACTTTTCTCACATTTATTCAATGAAATAGCATGGTTTTGTAATTCTCCCTTAACTTGTGCTTAAGTGTGAAAACATGCTTTTTAGGCCCTTAAATTGGTGATGTTAATTCACTTTAATTCCATTCGATGCCTTGATATATTTGTTGAGTGATTTTAGGTTCATAAGGCAAGTATTGGATGGAAGAAATGAAGAGAAAAGCATGCAAAGTGGGAGAACTCATGAAAAAATGAAGGAATTGCTAAGCTGTCAATCCTAACCTCTTCGTACTAAAATGATCATAACTTGAGCTACAGAGGTCCAAATGAAAAGATTTTAGTTGCGTTGGAAAGCTAACATCTGGAGCTTCAAAATGATATAAAATTTGTTATAGTTTCCTGGCATTTAGAGATGCGTACACATGCATCACGCATATGCATGGGAAATTGCACGTGACTCACTAAAGGCAACTCGTTGCCAGCGATTTCTGAGGCATTTTAGGCCCAATCCAACTCATTTATGATGGTATTGAGCCTAAGGATTGAAGGGGGATGAACCAAGTGGCAATAGTAGAGTTTTCAACATGTTTTAGGGTAGAATTCTAGAGAGAAGCTCTCTCCTCTCTCTAGATTTAGGATAGAAATTAGGGTGAAATTAGGTTAATCTCTCTCAAATTTATCTTTCAATTCTTGTTTTGATTTCAATTCTCTTTATATTTTAGTGTTCCATTATCTTAATCTTCTTAGTTTCTCTTGTTAATTTCTTATTTTGCTCTCTCTTATGTTGATGAACAATTGTTGGATCTCGATTTTTTTTAATGTAATTTTATATTTCCATGTCTCTTTTATGTTGATCTTGATTGTTATTATTGATTTCTTGCTTATGTTAGTTGTGGGTTCCTTTAATTCTTGCATTTTGTGATGTTTACTTTTCTTGCACACTAGTTGTTTGATAAAATGTTTCCATTAGTTATTGAGTAGTTTTCTTTACTCTTGACCTAGGCTAAGGGAATTGGGCAAACTTGAGTCATTGGGTCTAATGGAATTGGTGATTTGAGAACCCTTAGTAGTCAATTTGATAACCATTGACAATAGCCTATTACTAAGTCAATTAGTAGCTAGGTTAGGGCTTATAGATTGACGTTGATCAAGCCATTTGATATACTTCAAGTATAGAAGTAAACTTAATGAGCTTGGTTCCTCATAATTGTCAATATATGGTTCGTAGACAAGGATGGTAATCTCAATTACCTATGTCTAGCCAATAGTACTTTTCCTTTCTTTTGTTAGTTAATTGTTCATTTACTTTTCTTGCCATTTATTTTCTTGCCAAAACATAAAACCAAACCCCTTACCTCCTTTATAGCCAATAATTGATCACTTCATTGCAATTCCTTGTGAGATGACCCGAGGTTTAAATACTTCGGTTAATTTTTATTGGGATTTGTACTTATGACACTCAAATTTTTTATGTGAGAATTGTTTGTTGGTTTGGAGCTATGCTTACAACGAAGTTCTTATTTCTATAAGAGAAATTCTAGACCGACATAACAAATTTCTCATTATCATGTAGCTTTAAGCATTACGTCCGAACTAACTTAAGGCTATTTATAGTGAAGGTGGTGGAAAAATGGATGGTGGGGATTCAATTGGGCATGGAGGAAACGGAGGGTGTGCATGCAAGATTGAATTGAGACAAGGATTGCTTCTTTATTAGGTAGGTAGGGTCGGTCTTCAAGGTGTTCTTATGACACACCTAGCTACCCAATGAGTGCAAGGTTGTGCCTTCCAAGGAGCAACTTCCAAGAACTTGTGTCTTGTTTTTCCTCTAGAATAGCCGAGCTTCTCCTTGCCTTGTCCCCTCTCCATCAATCTTGTCCTCCATATGCCTATTCACCACAATAAAACAAAATTAAATCAACTTAAATGGCAGCAAAATGAAAAGAATTAACCAACTTTTGAATTTTTGAAAATTTGGCTAAGTGTTCCTTATGAATTAACAATCAAAACGTGACTTCTTATAAGCATATATGTGACATTGGTGGACACCAAACTTAGTGTTTAGTCATGTAGTTCAAAGAATTAAATTCAATTCCTAGGATGCACATATTATGCGTATGCATCATCCTAGGTGCCTTACACACCAAACTTGTTATCCACCATATGATTCATGCAAAAGTTCAATAAAATTCTTATCACCTTTGATTCAATCATCATGAGGACTACTTTATTTTCAAACATGAACTCAAAAAGGTTGCAGAGCATGGTTTAACTTTCATGAAATTTAAGGCTTAAAACAAATTTGAAACTCATCATTTATACTCATAGCACCTGTAGAACACCAAACTTAATGTTTGGCTATATACTTCAAGAAAATGCTTGAGTATATATCCTAAGATGTCGATATGTTCATCATGCTTGAAAACCATCTCAGGGTGCCTTTAAGCGCACCAAAGTTAGAAATTAATCATATGCTTTCAAATACTAAATGCAGCTATCAAATTTGTTTATGAAAGCCTGAATTCATGCTAGAAAACAATTGATTATTAACACTAAAGCGGTAAATGAAAATGCTAAACATGGGCTGCCACCCATGGAGCGCTCTTTTATTGTCACTAGCTTGACATTAGTTCTCTGTTAGGGTGGCTGATGGTCATAGTGTCTCAGCTTATCTCCTCTCACTGTCAACTTCCTTCCAGTATCTTGTCTGACAATCTCTATGTGCTCCAATGAGAGGATCTTGCTGACAGTGTAGAATTCAAAAGGATGTGGAGGTGTTTCCAACTGTTGATAGATCAGCTTCACCTTGTCCCCCGGTGAGAATCCTTCTGTTGGGATCTTCTTGTACCTCCATCCCTTAGGCACCTTTTTCTTACTCTTCTTCCCCTTTTTCCTTGACTCCTCCTACTCTGCAAGCTTAATGTCAGGGGCTTTCTTCTTCACTATCTCCTCTGGTGTCTTTTCTTGTAGCTCCTTTTCAGCTTTTCTATCTTCTCGATCCTTCTGCTTTTCTTCAGTCTCAAGTCTCTTTCCCAAGGGTGAGTTTGTAAGTTCTCGAGATGGTTCATTTGGCTTCTCCTTCGAATTTAAGTCGTCATCCTCAATCCTCATGCAGTCTTTCTTTTCAGTAGGAAATTGAATTTCTTTGAAGACATTGAGGGTGATTTGTGCATCGTGTGCCCTTAAGATCATCTCTCCTTTTTCTACATCAATGATGGCTCTTGCTATGGCTAGAAAAGGTCTTCCCAGTACGATTGAATCACTCCTTTCCTCATCTAAGTCCAAGATCACAAAATCTGCAGAAAAGATGAACTTTCCCAGCTTGACTAGAAAGTTCTCTACCACTCCATTGGGCCTTATTAAGGATCTATCAGCTAGCTGTATTGACATTCTAGTTGGCTTCACTTCTTCTATTGATAGCTTTCTTATCATCGAAAGTGGAATCAAGTTGATGCTTGAGCCCAAGTCACACAAAGATTTATCAATAGGTATGTTGCCAATGGTACATGGTATGAAGAAACTCCGAGGATCCTTAAGTTTTGGTGGTAGGCCTTTCTGAATCACAACACTACACTCTTGAGTTATGATCACAATTTTTTTTCTTTCCAGCCTTTCTTCTTGTTGATGAGCTCCTTGAGAAATTTTGCATAGAGGGGCATTTGTTCTAATGCCTCAACAAGTGGAAGTTGATCTCTAGCTTCTTGAAAATCTCCAAGAATTTGGAGAATTATTGATCCTTGATCTCTTTGTGCAGTCTCTGAGGGTATCGTAGAGGAGGGACATATGGCTTCACCTCCTTTCTGTGCTTTTGTGGTTGTTCTTCTAAGACTTGCTTGCCCTTCAGTGAAGTTTGTGGCTCATCCCTCTTCTTGGAATCCTCATTGTCATTCTCTTTAACCTCTACTTCTTTCTTGTTGTCAGCTTTGTCATTCTTCAATGTCTTCACACTCTTTAGTTGTATTGCCTTGCATTCTTTCTTGGGGTTAGGAATGGTATCACTTGGGAATACATTGGTTGGTCTTTCAACAGGTTGCTTAAACAATTGCACAGTTTGTCTTTCTAGATTCCTCATTGAAGCTTCATAATTCTTGTTGGCCATTTCTTGATTCTTCATTAAATTCTCCATCATCGTCTCCAAGTTGGAGATTCTTTGGGCTTCTTGATGAGGTTGTGGTTGAGTGTGGAATGTTGATGGTTGATGGAAGTTATTTTGGTTATTTGGGGGCTTGTGTTGCGGATAGAAGGTGGATGGGGGAGGATTATTTTGTGGTTTTCTATATGGATTGTGGTTAGTGATTAGATGGTTTTGGTGGTTTGTGTTGCAGAAGTTGCTTGGGTTAGAATTCCTTTGCCATGGATTCTGGTTTTCTCCCTATTTTAGGTTGGGATGATTACTCCATGAGGGGTTGTATATGTCCCCATGGAAGTCATTTTGGCCAGAACTTGGGTTGTGCATGTATTGAACTTGTTCAGGTTGCTGTTCACTGTTGTACACTTCATACCTCTCTTCACTCTGCCTCCACACCATTGGAGGTTGGCTGGTTGTGCTCACTGCAGCAAGTTGCAATCCATCCATCCTCTTTGACATCATCTCCATTTGTTGTTGAAGCTGCTGGTGCATGAGCTTGTTTTGAGCTAGGATTGCATCCACTCCTTCAAGTTCATAAACACCTCTTTTGAGAGCTGCTTGTCTTTCCGAAGAATAGAAGTATTGATTATTGGCAACAATGTCTATGAGGTCATGTGCTTCTTGTGGAGTCTTCATCATTTGCAATGACTTTCCTGAAGAGTAGTCCAAGGCCTTTCTTACCTTCATGGATAGACCTTCACAGAAGTTTTGGAGCTTAACCCACTCACTAAACATGTCCTCAGGACA